>NW_027649821.1:0-600000 GCF_965287045.1 Carcharhinus amblyrhynchos | reverse complement strand
TGTAAAGTTGTTTCATAGTACAAAAATCAAGTACTATTTTTAAAAAAGAAGACGCTATCAAAGCTTTCCACCTTGTTTTCATCAGGATAACTTTACAAAATAAACTCTGGAGTGCTGATTGGGTTGGCAAGTGGACTCTGGTAGAGGTGTTACTAAGCAATTCAAACCAGACAGGCCGTCTCTGACAAGTCAAGGCATTGCCATGGGGAATGAACAAGGGAATAGCTGTCTCCCAAGTTCTTCTTTAAGGCTTCCTTTAGGGAGACTGAGTGAGACCTGTGTGAATGCAGTAGATCCAGTTGACTATAAAAGTACCTTTTTATTGAGATGTTATTTTGTCATGGTGGACAGGCTTGATCTTTCCATTGATGCCTTTGGGAGTCTTAAAACTCCTGGTAGGGATAGCCATTATGATAAGGTCAAAGGGGAGGAACCAGATAAAGCACAATCCAAAACAAGTACTTAACGGTGGTGGATCAAGCACAAGACACTCATTTGGTATCAACAGCTGTGATAGCAGATAAAGGCTGCAGAAGCAGAGAGACCCCCAGTCATCTCAATAAGGTCTCATATAACAGACAGTTAAAGCACGTGGGATTGCAGGTAATGTCTTGAGATGGATAGAAAGCTGGTTAGCAGACAGGAAGCAAAGAGTTGACATAAATGGGTCATTTTCTGATTGGCTGTCAGTGACTAGTGGGGTTCCGCCAGGACCTGTGCTAGGACCCCAGCTGTTCACATTATATATTAATGATTTGGAAGAGGGATCTAAATGTATTATCTCCAAATTTGCAGATGATACGAAGTTGGGTGGTAAGGTGAGCTGTAAGCAGGATGCAGAGATGCTTTAGCATGATTTGGACAGGCTGAGTGTGCGGGTATCTGGCAGATTCAGTTTAATGTGGATAAATGTCAGGCTATTCACTTTCGTAGCAATAATATTAAGACAGGCTATTGCTTGAATGGGTATAAATTGAGAGAGGTGGATACTCAACGAGACCTTGGCGTCCTTGTGCATCAGTCGCTGAAAGTAAGCACTCAGATACAACAGGCAGTAAAGAAGGCAAATGGCATATTGGCCTTCATAGCAAAAGGATAGGGATATTTTCCTGAAAATTGTACAGGACATTGGTGAGGCCACACTAGAGTATTGTGTGCAGTTTTGATGTTCTTAGCCAAGGAAGGGTATCCTTGCTATAGAGGAAGTACAGCAAAGATTTACACTTGGCTGATTCCTGGGATGGCAGGTCTGTCACATGAGGAGAGACTAAGTTGGTTAAGGTTATATTTACTGGAGTTTAGAAGAGTGACAGGGGATCTCATTGAAACTTATAAAACTCTAACGGGGTTAGACAGGGTAGATTGAGAAAAAATGTTCCCAATGGTGGGAGAATTGAGAACTAGGGGGTCATAGTTTGAGGATAACGGGTAAACCTTTTAGAACTAAGGTAAGGAGAAATTTCTTCACCCAAGGGTGGTGAATGTGTGGAATTCACTACCAGAGAAAGTAGTTGAGGTGAAAATGTTGTCTGATTTTAAGAAGAAATTAGATAAAACTGTTGGTGCTAAAGGGATCAAGGACATGGGAGCAAAGGGGGCATCAGGATATTGAATTCAATGATCAGCCATGATCATGAATGGCAGAGCAGGCTCGAAGGACTGAATGCCCTACTTCTGCTTCTAGTTTCTATGTTTACTTGCCATTGGAACTGCATCTACCATCTGTCAAAGACCATGTGTCTGCTCTGTGCAACGGCATTCTCATGTTAAAAGATGTCCAGCACCAGTTGTCCATCTGGAGGAAACCAACACACCCTCACAGAAAAGTCCTGTGGCGATTGGTGAGAGGTGACAGGGACAGGACCATGAGATCTGTAAGTCTCTAGCTTCGGACCAGCATGTAGGCTGTGAAGTTTGATTCAGTTGTATCGTTCTTGAAATAGGAACAGCAATGCGTTTTGGCAACTTTCTTCATGATTGAGCAGCTCTCATCAGGATTCACTCTGCTCACCTGGCATGGGGTAATATCTAGAAAAGGTGTCCTAACGATAGTCTGTTCCATCTATAATCTGGCTGGAAAACCACATCCAGTAGATTCACCTACTTTCAGAAAATCAAACTTATACTCAATCTCGGAATCTGGAATGTGCGGACCCATGTGAATAACCAGCGGAACAATCAACCTGAATGGAAAACTCCCCTTGTTGCTCATGAACATGGGCACATCAACATTTGATGTTGCTGTCCTGCAAGAGATTCAAAGAGAAGCTGAGGGACGATGGCAGTGGTCACACCTTCTAGAGAGGAAAACCCGGTAATCAGCTCAGGACACATGGAATTGGATTTGCCAAAAGAACAAACTTGTTAATTCATTCTTGGATCTCCCAGTCAGCATCAATAAGCACCTCATGATCCTCTGTCTATAACTTGCCAAGAATCAGCAGACAATGGTTATGAATGTCTACTCCTCAGCCCTTGATGCCAATGATAAGTCCAAAGAAGGCTTCTACTCCATCCTGGATACTGTACTCTCTAACATTCCTCTTTGGGGACTTCAGTGCCAGGATTGGAAAGTTTCTATCTGAAAGGAAGGAGATGGAAACTGTAATTCTAATGGGGTTCTCCTGCTCACCAAATATGCAGAACACCAACTTGTCTTTTTGGCAGATCAGTGTGCTAGTGATGACAGGTTCAGGAGTTTCTGGAGACATCCACGATCACACGGGATCAACTTCTTCATCGCCTGATCCTGATGTCACCATTGTAGATGATTGCTAGTCCATCAGAAGCAGTGAAGGATGAAGAACTGCTCAGAAGAAATTATCAATGTTGAGCGGCTTCAAGAGCCAAGCATTCTATGAATTTGCTCAAACAGTGGAAAGAGATAAAGAATCTGGTGAATTGGTGCAATGACAATAATCTCATAATATCAACAAAATGAAGGAGATAGTCAACAACTTAAGGAAATGTAGTGGGGGATAAACCCCTGACAACATCAATGGTGATAAAGTAGAAACGGTCAAGGGCTTCAGGTTTCTAGGTGTCCAGATCAACAATCTGTCCTGGTCCCTCCACGACAACGCTATAAGTAAGAAACCCCACCAACGCTGCTACTTTCTCAGGAGACTAAGGAAATTTGGCATGTCCACTACAACTCTCACTGACTTGTACAGATGCACTGTAGAAAGCATTCTTCCTCTGGGTATATCACAGCTTGGTCTGGCTTCTGTTCTGTCCAAGACGGCAAGAAACTACAAAGGTCGTGAATGAAGCCCAGTCCATCCTTCCTGCTCCTATCTTCTATGTTTCTATCGATATAGCACCTGGGGCAAATGGGATCAAAGGTTTTAGGGAGAAAGCTGGATTAGGCTATTGAGTTGGACAATCTGCCATGATTGTGATGAATTGTAGGGCAGGCTCAAAGGGCCAAATGGCCTTCTCCTGCTCCTATCTTCTATGTTTCTATGTTTAAACCAGCCTCCCATCTGAGCAGCCAACATAATCAAGGACCTCATGCACACCAGACATTCTCTCTTCCACCTTCTTCCATCGGGAAAAAGATACAAAAGTCTGAGGTCATGTACCAACTGACTCAAGAATGTCTTCCCTGCTGCTGTCAGACTTTTGAAATGGACTTGCCCTGCATTAAGTTGATCTTTATCTAAACACTAGCTATGACTGACACTACATTCTGCACTCTCCTTTCCTTCTCTATGTACAGTTTGTCTTGTCTGTATAGCATGCAAGAAACAATACTTTTCACTGTATTTTAATACATGTGACAATAAATCAAATCAAACTTCCAACAACGTCTTCATCAAAAACTCCAGCATTTATTCTAATGGAGTGGAGGAAAACTGGAAAGAGCTGAAGACAGACATTATCTCAAGCTGTGAAGAAAGCATTGGCTACAACACCAGGAAACTCTAGATTGGTTCAACAAGAATAACCACACCATCCAAGACCTCATCAACAAGGGGAAGAAAGCTCTTTGCGCCTGGCAGAACAACATAACGAGCAAGGAAAAGAGCTCACCAATTGGCAAAGGCAGAGCTACAAAAGAACAATGAGGGAAGTCAGGAACAATGGTGAACTGAAAAAGCTAAGGAGCTGCAACTCCTCACTGACAAGCACAGCACCCAGAGCTGCTTCAGTGTCACCAAGGCATTATATGACCCAATACCCCAGGCCTCAAACCGGTGTGGAGTAAGAAAGGCATCCTGTTGACAGTGGAAGCATCAGGTTACAATGGAAAACACACATCAAAGAACTCCTAAACCATGATACGGTGATAGATGAGAACGTGTTTGAGGAAATCCTCCAACTCCCCAAAGATGAGCTTAAACTCCCAAAAAGCATAGATGAAGTCAAAACCGCCGTTTAAACCTGTGAAGACTGGAAAAGCCATAAAAGTGGATGGGATTCTAGTGAAGATTTTCAAACTTGGCAGAGAAGAGGTCACCTGCCATCTCCATCAGCTGTTATTGAAAATAGATTTTCATAGGTATTCATAGAATCATACAGCATGGAAGAAGGCCATCAGCCCATCGAGTCTGCACCGACCATAATCCCACCCCAACAACCCCATGCATTTACCCTGCTTGTTCCCCTGAAACTAAGGGACAGTTTAGAGTGGCCAATGCACCTAACTGGCAAGTCTTTCAGACAGTGGGAGCAAACCGGAGCACCTGGAGGAAACCCACGCAGATACGGGGAGAATGTGCAAACTCCACACACACTGATTGAATCTAGGTCACTGGCGCAGTGAGGCAGTAATGCTGACCACTGGCCCACAGAAGTGCTGAGTTGTTAAGGAAATGGACTGCTAAAACATTGTGCTGGGCGGCAAGGTGGCAGAGTGGTTAGCATTGCTGCCTCAGCACCAGGGACCTGGATTCAATTCTGGCCTTGGGCCACTGTCTGAGTGGCATGTGCACGTTCTCCCTGTGTTTTGTGTGTGTTTCCTTCCAGTGCTCCGGTTTCCCCCCTCAGTCCAAAGATTAGGTTAGGTTGATTGGGTTAGGTTGATTGGCCGCGCTAAATTGACCCTGGTGAAGCCAGGGGGATGAGCAGGGTAAATATGTGGGGTTATGGGAATCGGGCCTGGGAAGGAATGTGCAGACTTGATGGGCTGAATGGCCTCCTTCCACACTTTAGGGATTCTATGAAAATCTGGGACAGAAGGAATTCCTGCTGACCTTGGGGATGCCGTCATCACTACCATCTTCCAAGAAGATGGGACAAAGCGGATTGTGGGAACTACCAGGGAATCTCTCTCTTTCATCGGTAGGAAGCTCATTGCTTGAAGTCTGTTTAGACCCAACAGTTTTTTATATTTCAGCATTAGTGTGAGAATAAGGTGTTTTTTTCCAGGTGTGATTCTATTGACCCGCTCGGAATCTTTTATCAAAACGAACTTTATTTAACAATACAATTTAACTATAACAAATGAATTAGCTTAACTTTTGCCAATTGAAATACTTAAACATGATTAGATACAATTCTTATGACTAAATGCAATACTTACCTGCCAACCTAACTTTTAGTTCCAATTTAAGCAATATTCCTCATATAGACTTCAACTCTTCAAAACCCAGTTAACAAACAACACAGGCTTGCATGTTTTAACTTGTTAATAGTCTTAGAGCCTTTGAATACCTCTGTGGAGACAGAGACACCTGCAAGCTTAGCTCTACCCATTCACATGACTTGTCTATATCTATCAGCTGAATCAAAACTTTGTTCTGGTTTTTGCCCCGGGGTTGAGTAAACAAAAATACATGAACTCAGACTGAAACAAACACCTCATTACCTAAAATCAATTATTCTTCTGCATTCTTAGCATGGTGCTGCCTAGTTTGGAGATAGAAAACATGATATAAATACATTCCTTAAAGGCACAATATCATCACAATGTATAGATGTCACCTCAAGTCTCTATAGAGGTACCATAAGCAGTGTCTAAGATGGATTCTACACATCAGCTGGAAGGACAGGTGTATTAACATCAGCATCCACGAAGGAGCCATCAGCATTGAGGCTCCAATCATCCAAAATCAGCTCTGCCAGGCTGGCTGTGGGCTTACTGTGTCAGAGTCCTGACTGCCAAAGCAAATCATCTTTGTCCAGATTTAGGAGAGCTCCTGAACAAGAGGAGGACAAGGGAAGTTAAGAATCATTCTAAAGGTTTACCGAGAGAAATGCAATATTGTCAATGACTGAGAAACCTACCTGCAGGAACCTCCTGATTGACAGGACACAATTCTTCGAGGATACCAGACGGCAAAAGGAGCCCCGGAATAATGCCTGGGAAAGGAATACCAGTGACTTAGAGATGAAGAGCTGAGCCCATCTACTGGAAACACCTGCCAAGTGTGCAGTCGGAGATGTAACTCTAGGATTGAGCTCATCAACCCTGAAAAGACCCACAGAATCCATGACCAGTTACACAATCGCACTTATTAGCAAATGATTGCCAAAGGAGATTTCAGAACATGATAGACAATATTTGCAGCATGGAAACAGGCCATTCGGCCCATGCTCTGCACAACTATCTCTCATCTAACAGTGTTAACATATCTCTGTTTCATTTTTGCTGATCCAGAACCAGTTTTGCAAATACTGATTCTGTGTAAATGTGCTTGCTGGCTACATAAAGGTGGTTTTCACAAAGGTGGTTAGTTTTCTTCTGTAAGGGAAAAATCCATAATTCTCTTCTCTGGTTCTCGTGCACTGACTCAAGATTGCGCACACATTTTTCCTTTTAAAGTCATATTTGTTCCTTGGGAGCAATTCATGTCACTCAACCACCGTGTAGTCTAAGTGGTATTGACGTGTTTGGCCTGAGCTGATTCAAATTAACGCCCTGTTTAAAGGCACAGCCACTTGATCAGTCTGAACTAGGTCTACTCTCAGTCGGAATACCAGCCAGCAGTAGATAGATGTGCATATTGCGCTATGCTCAGGGGATAGCTTGTGGCCTTGGAATTGTACCTGTTAAAAATGGCAGAAGCCTATTCAATGCATCCTGCTGACTCCAGGTAGCATGAAAGTTATGGTAAGGGAAGAGAGAAGAAGGCATAAAACAGAACGTCCCATCCAGTGAAATGCTTTGAAGTCACTGTCATAATGTGGAAATAGTGCCAGCCAAGGCACAGCAAGATCCCACAAACAGAAATGGGTTCATCACCAGATAACCACATTTTACCTTCAGTTAAACTCTGGTAGTAGTTTAAATTAGGACCAAGAAAGCATAAGACATTTCACAACACCAGGTTAAAGTCTTAACAGGTTTATTTGGAATCAGAAGCTTTTTGGAGCGCTGCTCTTTCAGCAGCTGAGCTCACCTGATGAAGGAACAGCACTCCGAAAGCTTGTGAGACTTTAACCTGGTGAGAGTTGTGAGGCTTTTTACTGTGCCCACCCCAGTCTAACGTCGGCATCTCCACATCAAAAAAGTATAAGTCATGCTTAGTTTTGTAGTTTAACTCGTTAAGCTATAGTTGAAGTATATCCATTAAACTACTTGATATAATGAATAATAATTGATTAATCACATTTATTTAGTTTTTATTCAAAGTATTTTTAAGTCTTTTTTATGGGAAGTGGGCGTTGCTAGCTGACAGCATTTATTGCTCATCCCTAATTGCCTTGAACTCTGGTTTGGTAGACCATATCAGAGGGCAGTTAAGAGTCATCAACATTGTTGAGAGTCTGGAGTCACATTGTAGATTAAACCAAATGAGGATAGCAAATTTATTTCCCTGAAGGACATTATAAACCAGGTGGGTTTTTGTAACCGTTAGTGATAGTTGTCATGAGAGCAGTCTTGTTTTCCAGGTTTATTAATTAAATTCAAATTTCATTAGTTTCTGTGCCTTTCATATGAATGCTATCCCTCCTGAGCATTAGCTTGGGCCTCTGGCTTACTGGTTGAGTGACATTACCTCCGATGCCACCGTATCCTCTTAAATCGCAGAGCAGGTTGTGTGTCTGAATTGCAGATTGAGAGTTTGTGAATGGCAAGACTGTCCTGAGCAAACATGTCAGCAGCAGATGTTTCCATCTCTAATTTGTTAGTCTCCGAACCATTGGACTCTGAATCAAGGAAAATCTGGTTATCTGATGATAAACCCATTTCTGTTTGTGAGAAATGGGGAGACTCTGAAATGTTAGGAACGGGGAAGAGTTCCTGAACAGTTTTATCCAGAGCATAGTCATGCCCCAAGGAAAAGCATAGGTTCAGGCACAGCAGAGTGTGACTGACAGGAAGCTGGATAGCAGGGATTTAAGAGGGGTGAGAACGAGATCTCAAAGGCATCACATAGCTACAAAGTACTTAGAGGTGTGGCATAGTGATATTGTCACTGAACTGTTAATCCAGAGACCCACAGTAATGCTCTGGAGACCCAGGTTCAAATCCCACCACAGCATATCTTGAAATTTAAATTCAGTAACAATCTGGAATTTAAAGTCTTTAATGCTGACTGTGAAACTGTTGTCCATTCTTGTTTAAAAAACCATTTGGTTTCACTAAAGTCCTTTAGGGAAGGAAATCTGTTATCTTTACTTGGTCTGGCCTACGTGTGACTCCAGATCCACAACAATGTGGTTGACTGTTTAAACGTCCTTCAAGGGCAATTAGGGACGGGCAGTAAATGCTGGCCCACCCAGCGATATCCATGTTCCATGAAAGAATTTAAGGAAAAAAAAACCCGTGAGGATAAAGAATGCAGGAAGACAGCCACAATGCAGCCCTAGGCACCATGGTTCAGAAGATTGTCCAGGGGTGGGAGGAAAGAACAGAATAAAAGTGTGGTGGTATTAGGGATTGTGTAATTAGAGGGGCAGGCATCATCCTTTGCCCCCAAGAATGCGAATCCAAAAGGGTGTGATGCCTGGGTAAGGGATTGCTTGCAACAGTTGAAGAAGAACTTGGAAAAGAGAGTTGTATTGTTTGTTGGAACAAATGACATGGGTAATTACATGGGGGAAGTCCTATTAAGCTTGAAATTGGGAGGCGGAGCCACAAGAGCAATAATCTCCACGGCAAGACCCATGCAAATTAGTATTGGAGCTGAACAATTAGGAGAAGTAGTATGTGGTGAAAGGGCTGACGTGTGAAAAAGGGGTAGCTTTTCCTGGGGCATTGGCACCAGTTCAAGAAAAGGAAGGAGCTCTACTGATGAGATGGACTCTGTCTGAAGCAGGATGCAACCTAGCAAAAAGGGTAGATAAGGAGATGGCAAAGATTTCAATTGTGGGAGAGGGATCTATCCGAGGCAGGAGAATGTATGTAAGAGAAGATCTTAATGGCAAGGTGTTGTGAAATCAGACTTGCCTTATTGTCAAGTGGGAGGCCTAAGAATTATGAACCTGGTGTTTCTGCATGATGTGAATAGGGAGCTGGCCCTGCAGGCACAGCCCAACATTTGTAGACCTTTGGGGCTGAGGACGAGCATTCAGAAAAAACAGCATGAAAACCCTGATCATGTGACCCAGAAGCAGGGCGTCATATCAGTCCTGGACAGGGAAAGACCCCTTAGAACCAGAAAGAAGAGACAATCGGTAAGAACCATCTAGAAGAGGAGCAAGGAAGGAGGTTCCAAGGAGTAAAAATGCTGTAGCTAGCAGACTTTGAGTAGCAAGGGCTTGGGAGAAATACGGGATACCTGAGAAGGCTGTAGAACATTAATAGGCAACCTAAGCTGGTGAGTGGATCACATGAGGCCATCTTTCATCTAAGCAGGTAGCAAGACTGAAATTAGACTTGTTCACCAACCATGACCCCATGAATAGGATTAAAAACATTTAACACATGCTGAATATTTCATAACGAGTTGTAGAAAATGCATAATTTATATATTAATAAACCTATCATCAACTTTATAGAGTCATAGAGGTTTATAGCATGGAAACAGGCCCTTCGGCCCAACTTGTCCATGCACCCCTTTTTTTTTTAAACCTCTATGCTAGCCCTAATTGCCGACATTTGGCCCATATCCCTCTATACCCATTTTATCCATATAACTTTTATAAAAGACAAAATTATACCTGCCTCTACTACCACCTCTAGCAGCTTGTTCCAGACACTCACCACCCTCTGTGTGAAACAATTGCCCCTCTGAACACTTTTGTATCTCTCCCGTCTCACCTTAAAGCTACGCCCTCTAGTTTTAGACTCCCTTACCTTTGGGAAACCTAGCTGATTCATGCCCCTCATTATTTTGTAGACCTCTATAAGATCACCCCTCAGCCTCCTACACTCCAGAGAAAAAAGTCCCAGCCTTTCCTTCTAACTCAAACCGTCAAGTCCTGAGAGCATCCAAGCAAATCTTTTCTGCACCCTTTCTAGTTCAGTAATATCTTTTCCACAACAGGATGACCAAAACTGTACACAGTATTCCAAGTGTTGCCTTACGAATGTCTTGTACAACTTCAACAAGACGTCTCAACTCCTGTATTCAGTGTTCTGGTCAATGAAACCAAGCATGCTGAATGCCTTCTTCACCACTCTGTCCACCTACTTTCAAGAAGCTATGAACCTGTGCCTCTAGATCTCTATTCTATAACACTCCCTGATGCCCTACCATTAACTGAGTAAGTTCTGCCCTAGTTCGATCTACCAAAATGCATCATCTCGTATTTATCTAAATTAAACTCTATCTGCCGGTCGTTAACCGACAGGCCCAATTGACCAAGATCCTGTTGCAATCTGAGATAACCTTCTTCACTGTCCAGTCTGTTGGTGTCATCTACAAACTTGCTAACCATGCCTCCTACATTCTCACCCAAATCATTAATATAAATGACAAATAACAGTGGACCTAGCACTGATCCCTGAGGAACACCGCTGGTCTCAGGCCTTCAGTTTGAAAAACAACCTTCTATAACCATCCTCTGGCTTCTGTCATCAAGCCAATTTTGTTTCCATTTAGCTACCTGACCTTGGATCCCATGAGATTTAACCTTATACGCAACCTACCATGTGGTACCTTGTCAAAGGCCTTGCTAAAGTCCATGTAGACAACATCAGTTGCACTGCCCTCATCTACCTTATTGGTTACCCCCTTCAAAAAACTCAATCAAATTTGTGAGACATGATTTTCCATTCACAAAGCCATGCTGACTGTCCCCAGTCAATCCTTGCGTTTCTAAATGCCTGTAGATCCTGTTTCTCAAAATACCTTCCAACAACTTACCCACCACAGACATTAGGCTCACCGGACTGTAGTTCCCAGGCTTTTCCTTGCAGCTGTTTTTAAACAAAGGCGCAACGTTTGCCACCATATAATCTTCAAGCACTTCACCTGTGACTATTGATGATTCAAATATCTCTGCTCGATATATGGATCCACAGTTTCCTCCCTAGCCTCCCACAATGTCTTGGGATACACTTAGAACACAGAACATAGAAAAACTACAGCACAAACAAGCCCTTTGGCCCACAAGTTGCACCGAACATGTCCCTACCTACTAGGCTTACCTGTAGCCCTCTATCTTACTAAGTCCCATGTACTTATCCAAAAGTCTCTTAAAAGACCCTATCGAATCTGCCTCCACCACCACTGCCGGCAGCCGATTCCACGCACCCACTACCCTTTGAGTGAAAAACTTACCCCTGACATCTCCTCCGTACCTATTCCCCAGCACCCTAAACCTGTGTCTTCTCGTGGCAGCCATTCCGGCCCTGGGAAAAAGCCTCTGAGAATCCACTCGATCAATACCTCTCAACGTCTTATACACCTCTATCACGTCACCTCTCATCCTTCGTCTCTCTAAGGAGAAAAAAACGAGCTCTCTCAACCTATCCTCATAAGGCATGCCGCCTAATCCAGGCAATATCCTTGTAAATCTCCTCTGCACCCTTTCTATGGCTTCCACATCCTTCCTGTAATGAGGCGACCAGAACTGAGCACAGTATTCCAAGTGGGGGCTGACCAGGGTCTAATACAGCTGCAGCATTATCTCCCAACTCCTAAACTCAATTCCTCGATTGATGAAGGCCAGTACATCATACGCCTTCTTAACCACATCCTCTACCCTCATCAAGTCCTGGGGATTTATCTACCTTGGTGCATTCAAGTGGTAAAAACAAAATAAATCTTTACACTTTGGACACAGAGGGAGCACACCGCTCACTCGGTCAATGTTGTGAGCAATTAGCTGGCACCTTGCTTCACTTGCCCTTGCTTTGTGTGTGACTTCATTCATACTGGCAGGAAAAAGCTACGTGGATGCAAATGAGCAGAATGTTGAAACCCTGCATGTGAGCAACGGTCAACAAAATGTTTCATGAGCCACCCTCAGAATCTAGATAAGCTGCAGGTCGCCAACCACTGCAGTAGAATCACTGCAGGCTTTTGGGGCAAAATAACCCTTTGGAGCAGGACTATTCTGTTCAGTGTGACTAAAGGGCTGAATTTCTACTTGTGAGATCATACTGGATTGCAGACTTGGGAATTCTGGAGAACAGAGTCTTGGGAGACCAGATTGAAACTCTTTGCGATGAGAATCCGTTGAGGCAATCTCAGTTGGAATAATCTTTGGAGGGAATTCCATGGTTAGATCTTCAAAGGTGAAGACTGAAATCCCTTATGAGAGAGAGTTCCAACGAATTTGTTGACTGTTTACTGACATCTAATTAGGTTGCTGAAAAATCCATGGAATCTATCTTTGTCACATTAGTTATTTAATATATAATGTGGATTTTAGACTACAGTTTGCCTGTTCGTTCACATTTACCTCACATTAATTCTGAATTTGAGGGAATAAGATAAATATTGTAAATTGTTTTATCCTTGTGACCTTGTATAGTAAAGTTTATTTTCAAAAAGTATGGAATTTGGGTCCTTGCTCGCTTAGCAAGTGTCTTGGATCAAAGGCTGCCGACTTTAAACAAAAAAGTTACTGGTCCCTAACTGGATTGTACCAAAAACTTGGGATCTGGTCCAGGATCAAATCAAAGGGAATAAATGTAGAGCAACAGTTTAAAAAGATGGTTAGACATATGAGAGGAATTGTTCTAAAATAATTGAAATTTCTCCAAAGCAATGCTTACGGTTTTTGTAATAAAACAGAGGAGATGGAGGCAATTGTCGATTTGAAGGAACAGGAAATGCTGAGATGGTGACAAGAAAATGGACTGGGAATCGTTGCTAAACATTTCTAAATAAAGCAGCAAAATAAAAGATCAATCCAAATAGATGGAGATAAAAGACCCATCACCGAATGGTGTCATCCACTGGTCCCCGATAGTACAGTAGCTCCCTTACCTGTCATCCACCGCAGAGAGGATTCCATTCCCTGGAGTGATTGTCTACTCTAAGTCCCAGTGAGTCCCCCAAGACTCCCTCCCCCAAAAGACTGCTGATTGGAAGACAATTGGAGCTTTCCAGATTTAACTCAGCACATATTAGTGGATTAATGTAGTTAAGTAACAGATCAACTATGATCCGCTGCCTCGACAAAGCAGCCAGCGTAATAAGGACCCCAGACGCTCCCTCTTCACCTTCTGTCAAGGAAAAAGTCTGAGGAAATATACCAGCTGACTCGAGAACAGTTTCTGCCCTGCTGCTGTCAGGCTTTTGAATGAGCTTACCTCACATTAAATTGATCTTTCTCTACATCCTAACTGTAACACTATGTTCTGCACTTTCCTTTCTTTCTCTTTGAATGGTATGCTTTGTCTGTATAGCGATATTTTTCAATGTATACTAATACCATAGAAACGCTACAGTGCAGAAAGAGGCCATTCAGCCCATCGAGTCTGCACCAATCACAATCCCACTTGGGCCCTATCCCTGTATCCCTACATAGTTACCCGCTAATCCCTCTAACCTTCAAATCCTGGGACACTAAGGGGCAATTTAGCTTGGCCAATCAACCTAACCTGCACATCTTTGGACTGTGGGAGGAAACCGGAGCACCTAGAGGAAACCCATTGCAGACACAGGGAGAATGTGCAAACTCTGCACAGATAGTGACCCGAGCTGGGAATCGAACCCAGGTCTGTGGAGCTGTGTAGTAGCAATGCTAACCACTATGCTACTGTGCCACGTGACAATAATAAGTCAAATCAAAATAAATAGCAGAGCAGATTCAAGGACCTGAATGGCCCACTCATGTTGGTCATTGAAAATATTCAGGGTCAAGTCCAATAGATTTTTGGTTGAGGAGTTGGGATTGTGGGGACAGACAGCAAGGTGGAATCATGGTCACAATTGGAGCATAATCTTACTGAATGACCTACTCCTGCTTTCAATTGTGTGTTCCTACAACCAGGTTATATGTGCGTGGTAGATTGGGTGATCTATGACAAAAAAGGCTGAGAAAATAGTTATTGAGTGTTTAATTTTGTTTATCCAGTAACAACTGTACAATACAGATGTTAAAGTAAAAGCAAAATATTACAGATGTTGAAATCTGAAACAAAAGCAAAAATTGCTGGGAAAACTCAGCAGATCTGTCAGCAGCTGTGGAGAGAGAAAATAGAGTTAATGCTCTGAGTCTGTATGACTTTGTTTGACTTCGTCACATGGGGCAGCATGGCGGTCCAATGATTAGCACTGCTGCCTCATAGCACCAGGGACCCAGGTTCACTTCCTAGCTTGGGTCATTGTCTGTGCAGAGTCTGCACGTTCTCCCCATGTCTGCATGAATTTCCTCCGGGTGCTCCTGTTTTCTCCCATGGCCCACTGATATGTGGATTAGGTGGTTTGGCCGTGCTGAATTGCCCCTAAATTGCATTCCGCTCAGAGGGACTGGTTAGGTTAAATGCATGATGTTATGGGGATAGGGTCTGGATGGGATTGTGGTCAGTGCCTACTCGATGGGCTAAATGGCCCTGCAATGTAGGAACTCTATGACTTGAAACTGTCTCTACAGATACTGCCAAATCTGCTGAGTTTTCTCGGCCTTTTCCTGTTTTAGTTTCAGTACAGGTAATTGTGATCTCCAGGTCTGCGAGCTCTCTGTTAGAACTGCTGTAGCAATGTTAAAATTAGCCTCTACTGCCTCGGTTCATGATGAGAAAAATTGGCCAAGGTTCCTGCTCCTGAGGCTGTTGGAACACGCTGACATATTGACTTTGCATGAAGATGGAAGTGTTTGGCTCTGATGCCCAAACAGTTAAACACCCAGATGACTCTGCAAGTGGAGGATCACAGATGAATACTGGCCATAGGTGAGGCTGTGCGAAATAATTTGTACCATTCACAACAGCCCCTTAAAGACACAGAAGGAGAGAAAATTTACTGGAAGATGGTGAGGGAGAACAAAAAGTAATTGTCCTGCCACATCCTACCACTGTGTAAGGTTTCTAATTTTGCCTCTTTTTAAAAAGAAAAACTAGCTTTAATCCCCCGAGTACAACCAGACTTAAGCTTATTTGAAAGCCTTGGTGGCCAGACATGTCTTGTGGTTGTGGGCCTCGTTCCAAGTGTTTAAGTGCTAACAGTATATCAGCAGGATGAATAATGTTAGCTTTATAGTAGCTGTGTGGAGCTTGAGCTTTATTCTCACACAGAAATCACTGAAGTGTTTTCAAGGCAGATGGTCTTACTTAAGGTACATATGGCATTTTCTATGTTTTTTTATTCATTCATAGGATGTGGGCGTCACTGACTAGGCCAGCATTTATTGCCCATCCCTAATGCCCTTGAGAAGGTGGTGGTGAGCTTCCTTCTTGAACCGCAGCAGTCCATCTGGTGTAGATACATCTGCAACGCTGTTAGTTTCAGGATTTTGACTCAGCGACAGGGAAGGATATATTCCCAAGTCAGGATGCTGAATGACCTGAAAGGGAAATTGCAGTTGGTGGTTTCCCAGGCATCTGCTGCCCTTTTCCCTTTAGGTGGTAGGAATGGTGGGTTTGCAAGGTGTTGCCTAAGGAGCCCTTGGTGAGTTAGAACATAAGAACATAAGAAATAGGAGCAGGAGTAGGCCATCTAGCCCTTCGAGCCTGCCCCGTCATTCAATAAAATCATGGCTGATCTGTCATGGCTCAGTTCCACATTCCTGCCCTCTCCCCATAACCCTTAATCCCCTTGCTTATCAAAAACCCATCAACCCGCGTCTTAAAAATATTGAGCGAGGCAGCCTCCACCACTTCAACGGGCAGAGAATTCCAGAGATTCACCACCCTTTGAGTGAAGAAGTTCCTCCTCAACTCCGTTCTAAACCGCCCCCCCTTCATCTTGAGGCTGTGCCCCCTAGCCCTACTGTCCTTTCTGAGTGGGAAGAGTCTCTCCACCTCTATCCTATCCATCCCATTCATCATCATATACGTCTCAATGAGATCTCCCCTCATTCTTCTAAACTCTAACGAGTACAAGCCTAGTTTATTCAGCCTCTCCTCATAGCTCAACCCCCCTCAACTCCGGTATCAGCCTAGTAAACCTCTTCTGCACTCCCTCCAAGGCCAAAATATCCTTGCGTAAGTACGGCGCCCAAAACTGCACACAGTACTCCAGCTGCGGCCTCACCAATTCCCTATACAGCTGCAGCAAGACCTCCCTACTTTTATATTCAATCCCCCTCGCTATGAAGGCCAGCATCCCATTAGCCTTCCTGACCACCTGCTGCACCTGCAAGCTGGGTTTTTGTGACTCATGCACAAGGACCCCAAGGTCCTTCTGCACCGTTGCCTGCTGCAGTTTTTCGCCACGTAAGTGATAGTCCTTCCTACCATTATTCCTACCAAAGTGGACCACCTCGCACTTGCCAACATTAAATTCCATTTAAATTTCCTGGCCCATTTGCCCAGCCTATCTAGATCCTTCTGCAGACTCTCCACACCCTCCGCGCAATTTGCCGTTCCACCAATCTTGGTGTCATCAGCAAATTTCGACACCCTACACTCGGTTCCCTCCTCCAGATCATCTATATAAATGGTAAATAGCTGAGGCCCCAGCACCGACCCCTGGGGCACTCCACTAGTCACCAACCGCCAATCCGAATAGCACCCATTAACCCCCACTCTCTGCCTCCTATTTGACAACCAATCCTCTATTCACGCTAACACCCTACTCCCAACTCCATGCCCCCTTACCTTCTGCAATAACCTCTTGTGAGGTACCTTGTCAAATGCCTTCTGAAAATCTAGAAAGACCACATCCACCGGCTCTCCTCTATCCACCGCCCTAGACACATCCTCATAGAACTCCAATAAATTTGTCAGACACGACTTCCCCTTAACGAAACCGTGCTGCGTCTGCTCTATCAAGCAGTTCCCCTCAAGATGCCTCGCTATTTCCTCCTTGATGACGGATTCTAACATTTTACCTGGTCGCCTCACTATAGGAAGGACGTAGAAGCTATTGAAAGGGTACAGAGGAGATTTACAAGGATGTTGCCTGGACTGGGAGGCATGCCTTATGAAGATAGGTTGAGGGAGCTGGGACTCTTTTTTCCCTGGAGAGACGAAGGTTGAGAGGCGACCTGATAGAAGTTTATAAAACATTGAGAGGAATAGATAGGGTGGATTCTCAGAGGCTATTTCCCCGGGTTGAAATGGTCGCTACGAGAGGACACAGATTGAAGGTGCGGAGAGGCAAGTACAGAAGTGATGTTAGGGGTAAGTTTTTCATTCAGAGGGTGGTGAGTGAACGGAATCGGCTGCCGTCAGTGGTGGTGGAGGCGAACTCGCTGGGGTCTTTTAAAAGACATCTGGATGAGTATATGGAATTTAATGGGATTGGGGGTTATAGATAGGTCTATAGATTGGTAGGTGTTGATGTGATCGGCGCAACTCGTGGGCCGAAGGGCCTGTTTGTGCTGTAGTGTTCTATGTTCTATAACAGACGTTAAACTAACCGGCCTATAATTCCCTGCCTTTTGCCTGCCACCCTTCTTAAACAACGGCGTAACATGAGCCGTTTTCCAATCTTCCGGCACTTCCCCAGAATCCAGCGACGTTTGGAAAATAACCACCAAGGCATCGACTGTCACCTCTGCCATTTCTTTCAGAACCCTCGGATGCATTCCATCCGGTCCTGGGGACTTGTCCACAATCAGCCCCTCCAGTCTGTTGAGCACCGCCTCTCTAGTAACAATAATGTCATTGAGACCCTCCAGTCCTACCACCTTTCCATCGCTAACACCCAGCAAATTATTCACAGCCTCCTCCGTGAAGACCGAAACAAAAAATGTTATTCAAGACCTCAGCCATTTCCCCATCCCCTACCACTAAGTCCCCCCTCTCATCCTCTAAGGGTCCAACGTTCAAATTGTGGCAGTGCATCTTTTTTTATATTCATTGAAGGAATGTGGAATTGTTGGCTCAGCATTTATAACCCATCTTGAACTGAGTGGCTTGCTAGGTAATTTCCATAAGACATAGAAGCAGAATTTGGCCACTCAGCCCAGCAAGTCTGCTTGCCATTCAATCATGGCTGATGTTTTTCTCATCCCCATTCTCCTACCATTTCCCCTAACCCCTGATCCTTTATTAATCAAGAACCTATCTATCTCTGTCTTAAAGACACTCAATGACCCGGCCTCCACAGCCTTCTGTGGCAAAGAGTTCCACAGATTCACCACTCTCTGGCTGAAGAAATTCCTCCTCATCTCTGTTTTAAAGGACCATCCCTTTATTCTGAGGTTGTCCTCTGCTTCTAGTTTTTCCTACTAGCAGAAACATTCTCTCTACATCCACTCTATCCAGACCTCGCAGTATCCTGTAAGCTTCAATAAGATTGCTCCCTCATCCTTCTAAACTCCAATGAGTACAGACCCAGAGTCCTCAACTGTTTCTCATACGACAAGCTCTTCATTCCAGGGATCATTCTTGTAAACCTTCTCTGGATCCTTTCCAAGGCCAGTACAGCCCAAAACTGCTCACATTACTCCAAATGGGGTCTGACCGGAGCCTTATACAGTCTCAGAAGTACATCTCTGCTCTTGTATTCTAGACCTCTTGACAAGAATGCTAACATTTAATTTGCTTTCCTAACTGCTGACTGAACCTGCACGTTAACCTTAAGAGAATAATTTCCCTGCTGTCTTTATCTTTGTCCTGATGTGGAGATGCCGGCTTTGGACTGGAGTAAACACTTTAAGAAGTCTGACAACACCAGGATTAAGTCCAACCGATTCATTTGATAGTAAATTCACAAGCTTACGAGGTTAAACTCTTCGTCAGGTAAATGGAGAGTTCTGGCCAGAACTCTCCATTTGGAGAGTTGGGATTCCATCATAGACCACTGCTGCCCAATTAATATTGTCAATAGTACACACTGCTGCCACTGTTTCTGGTGGAAGGAGTGAATGTTTGTGATGGGGTGCTAATCAAGCGGGCTGCTTTGTCCTGGACGGTGTCAAACTCCTTTGGGGTTGTTGGAGCTGCACTCATCGAGGTAAGTGGAGAATATATCATCACATTCCTGACTTGTGCCTTTAGATGCTAGACAGGCTTTGGGAGTTCAGATCCTGTGTTTCCCTTTTACAAATGGAAGCTTGTATTTATATAGCATCTTTATAGCCAATGAAATAGTTTTAAACTATAGTGATTGTTGTAATTGTTGCAGTTGCTCTGTGTACAGCATGGTCTCATAATGACCTAGTAATCTTCTTAAATGATGGAATGAATATTGATCAAGGCAATGTAGTGGACTTTCCTGAACTTCATAAAGGTAAGTAGTCTCAGAACACCAGGTTCAACAGGTTTATTTGGTAGCACGAGCTTTCGGAGCGCTGCTCCTTCATCAGGTGAGTGCAGGATTTGTTTCATAAACAGGGCATATATAGACACAAACTCAAACTCAGTTACAAGAAAATGGTTGGAAGGTGAGTCTTAACAGGTAATCAAGTCTTTACAGTTTTAGACAATGCGAGTGGAGAGAGGGTTAAGCACAGGTTAAAGAGACAGGAATTGTCTCAAGCCAGGACAGTTAGTGAGCTTTTGCAAACCCAGGCAAGTCATGGGTGTTACAGATAGTGTGACATGATAGCGAGACAATTCACACTTCTTTAACCTGTGTTTAACTGTCTCTCCACTCACATTGTCTGCACCTGTAAAGACTTGATTTCCTGTTAAGACTCTCGGTCTTTGACAAGGTACCACATGGTAGGTTGTTGCATAAGGTTAAATCTCATGGGATCCAGGGTGAGTCGCTAAATGGATACAAAATTGGCTTGATGACAGAAGCCAGAGGGCGGTTGAAGAGGGTTGTTTTTCAAACTGGAGGCCTGTGACCAGCGGTGTGCCTCTAGGATCAGTGCCGTGTCCACTGTTATTTGTCATTTATATTAATGATTTGGGTGAGAATGTAGGAGGCATGGTTAGTAAGTTTGCAGATGACACCAAGATTAATGGCATAGTGGACAATGCAGAAAGTTATCTCCAATTATAATGGGATCTTGATCAATTGGGCCAGTGAGCTGACAAATGGCAGATGGAGTTTAATTTAGATAAGTGTACGGTGATGTATTTTGATAGATTGAACCAGGGTAGGACTTACTCGGTTAATGGTAGGGTGTTGGGAAGAGTTACAGAACAAAGAGATCTAGAGGTACATGTTCATAGCTCCTTGAAAGTGAAGTCACAGGTGAATAGAGTGGTGAAGAAGGCATTCAGCATGCTTGGTTTTATTGGTCAGAACATTGAATACAGAAATTGGGATGCCTTGTTGAAGTTGTATAAGACATTGGTAAGACCACACTTGGAATATTGTGTGCAATTCTGGTCATCCTATTATAGAAAGGATATTAGTAAACTAGAAAGAGTGCAGAAAAGATTTGCTAGGATGCTCCTGGGACTTGATGGTTTGAGTTATAAGGAGAGGTGGGATAATATGGGACTTTTTTCTCTGGAGCGTAGAAGGCTGAAGGGTGATTTTATAGAGATCTATAAAATAATGAGGGGCATAGATCACCTAGATAGTCGATATCTTTTCCCAAAGGTAGGGGAGTCTAAAACTAGAGAGCGTAGGTTTAAGGTGAGAGGGGAGAGATACAAAAGTATCCAGATCGGCACTTTTTTCACACAGAGGGTGGTGAGTATCTGGAAAAGCTGCTGGGGTAATAGTAGAGATAGTAAATATTTAAAAAGCATTTAAACAGTTACATTAGTAAGATGGGCGTAGAGAGATATGGGCCAAATGCGGGCAATTGGGATTGGCTTAGGGGTTTAAAAAAAACAGGCAGCATGGACAAGTGGGGCCAAAGGGCCTGTTTCCATACTGTAAACCTCTATGACTCTATTCCAACCGTTATCTTGTAATTGAGTCTGTGTTTATATATGCCCTGTTTATGAAACAAACCCTGCACTCACTCGATGAAGGAGCAGCATTCCAAAAGCTCATGCTACCAAATAACATGTTGGACTTTAACTTGGTGTTGTGAGATTATTTACTGTGCCCAGTCCAACACTGGCAAATCCACATCATGGTTTCGTAACAATGCCGTTGATTCTTTACGTCACCTGGGATGGCAGACCTGGCATTTTGGAATGCATGGATTTGAAGGATGTAAGATCCACAGCTTGCACTGAAAAGCCTGGGTTTAAGTACGAACAGGATGAGTGGCTGGTACAAGAGGGTTCTTATTCCCTGGGTAAATAGCGAAATATTCAGCAGTTCCAGGTGGGAAGGTTCACGGTTCAATTCCTGCCCTGATTTCAGGTGGGTTAGGGACAGATGCGTACAGTTTATTGCATTGACCCCACACCAGGAAACTGTTCCTATGTCCCATTTCATGTCTCTGTTCCTTAACAGTCTGCATTGGATGTGGACAGTGTTGGGCTCTGTTGTGATGCCACCCATTATTGATTAGTTTGTTGCTGCTTTCTATTTTGGTTTGTTTGCAGAGGAAAATGGTCACTGTTTGAAGTCTAGGGAAGACTGCTGGTGCCTGTGAAATTATTCTGCAACAAGAGGCTAAAAGGACATGGAGGAATGTAATTGAATATAAAGACACTCACACTTCAGTATCAGGCTAGAAACCTGCCATTTTCTATAGTAATGGTATGGATTATGGACTTTTCAAATGCCCTCATGTGAGTAACATGTCAACCATTTTGAAAAGAAATCCAAAAATAATTTTCCCCTCCCCACTCGATTGAAGCATTGAAGATGCCAGGCCAGTGCTCGAGACCTGTCCCCAATTCTTTTACTATCTTCACTGCCTGTTCCCCTTCTTTTAAAATGCAGGTTGCAGCATTTTGTCAAAATGATTAGTCTTAATCAGTAATCAACCTTGAGGCTCCCCATTGTTTTGTTTCCTTGCTGTTGCCTTCTTCAACCCCTTCCCCAACTGTTCTGTTTTTTTGGTTCATTGTAAGGATGGTATATGCAGCAGCACCCTTAAGCAGCCTATAGGAGGCACAATTTGTGGGTCTAATTGGGATGTGTTTGAGTGTTAGTCCAGTCCACGATTGTAAACTTAGTCTGTGATTGACAGTGGCACTTTGCAAGGTTTGAAGGAATGAAGAAGGTCAAATGTGGTATTTGTTTTTAAAAAATCCTATGTGTATTAAGGACAGGCGCCTCGACCATTTTATTCAATAATTCATCAAAGACAATACAGGTCTGGTGTGTAGATAGTCTGGATGGGTTCTATTTAGAAACTGACAGTGAGATGAAGCAGTTCTTAAACGTGCTGATCATTTCTTTTATTGCTTTTATGTGGGTAATGTGTCATTTTTTTCATTTCTGACAGTTTTTTAAAATCCATGTGCAGAATGGCAGGTGAAGAGGAAAAATGACGAGGATGTGGATGTGTAATTACATTCCAGAGAATTCAGCTTGTGTTTAAATATTTCCTTTCTCCTCTCCTCCTTTCCTTCCTTTCCCTCTCATCAGTTGCTGCACTTTCATTTCTAACACTTTGTTTTATCAAACTGCCAGTGAAAAATTAATGTAGAACTTGCTATGTGTCTACAGTCTGCCTCCACACACCCGCCTCCCCCTGCCAGCAGCCACCCCAGCACATGCACAACTTTTGTGCATTTAATCTTTGCCACTTGAGCAGCAGAACAAATGGGTTTGTTATTTCTACAACAAATAATATTTGAAGATGTACATCATTTTTCTGCTTTTTAGTTCATTGAAGGAAGTCTTCTGTTATGATGTAGATGTTTGTTTGTATATATAGGAGAGACGATGGCCTGATGGTGTTATTGTTAGACTATTAATCCAGAAACTCAGCTAATGTTCTGGGGACCTGGGTTCGAATCCTGCCATGGCAGGTAATGGAATTTTAATTCAATAAAAGTATCTAGAATTGAGAACCTACTGATGATCGTGAAACCATTGCTGATTGTTGTAAAAACCCATCTGGTTCACTTACCCATCTGGTCCTTACCTGGTCTGGTCCACATCTGACTCCAGATCCACAGCAATGTGACTGAGTTTGAACTGCCCTCCAAGGATAATTAGACTTGAGCAATAAATGCTGGCCTGCCAGTGATGCCCATGTCCCACATATACAAATGAATAAAAAAAATATACTGGCAGTGTCTCAGTGTCACACTCTTACTCATTGTCCTTTTCACTATCACTTTTCCCTCCCAGTCTCCCTGATTCTTATAGAATCATAGGGACCCTACAGTGCAGAAAGAGGCCATCTGGCCCATCGAGTCTACACTGATCACAATCCCACCCAGACCCTATCTCCATGTCCCTACACATTTACCCGCTAATCCCTCTAACCTACTCACCTCAGGACACTAAGGGGCAATTTTAGCACGGCCAATCAACATAACCCGCACATCTTTGGACTGTGGGAGGAAACCAGAGCATCCGGAGGAAAATCATGCAGACACGAGGAGAATGTACAAACTCCACACAGACAGTGACCCAAGCCAGGAATCAAACTCCAGGGACCTGAAGCAGCAGTGCTAACCACTGTGCTACTATGCACCTCCCCCAATATTTTGTTATTCTTTATGTACCCCATGGTATCTCATTGAAGCTCTTTTGGGACATACCACATTGTTGGCTCAGGGTGGAGTGTCTACTCCATCCAAACCATAAGAGGAAATAAAAGAAAAATGCAAATTCATCAGTGTGAATGTGGGAATTCTGTGAAAATAATAGCACACAGTATCCAGCAAGTAGGGGGGGTTTAATGCCCGTTTGTGAATTTTGTCTTCGTTTCAAGAAAAACAGGCTTGTCACGGCAAACTTTAAAATTTAATCAGGAAAATTCACCAGGCACTGAAAGCGGTGAAAGGTTAGAAATATCCAGTCATGTTGGCAGAGTTTAGCATGCTGAGACTGAGCAGGCATTGTCTGTATTTACAGCTTGCATCATTGAGTTGTACCCACAATGAGCCGATGTACGTGACCTCGCATTTGAACCTTCTGCTTTTGGCTGAGGTTCATCCATTTTAGGCATTCTATTTTTCTGGGGTCTCAATTTCTTAAAACCAACACTTTGGGTCTGAGGCACATTAAACGCGAGCTGTAGTACTACCTGTGTTCTCTTGGCAGTTTCTTCTGTGAGAGTGGAAACAAACTGTTGAATGAGGTGGTGGTGTGAAGCAGCCCAGAGGGCAATGAAAAGAGAGCGTTGTAGCAAAGTCCTTTCATTTTTAAGAGTCATTGGCCGGAGATGTTCCTCTGCTGTGCGAATTGGGCAAAAATATTGTGAGCAGTGCAAAGTTGCGATTTATGTCGGCGTGAAAGCACAATGTAATTTCTTTCCTCCTGTCAGCGATAGCCGCTAAATGTCAGGAACGTCATTATAACAAATTAACATCATTATCAGGCCCATACAGCAGAATCATCCCCCTCCCTCCCCATGTCAAAATACCCATCCATAGCAGCGTGATGGCAAAACGTCGTACAGCACGACTAGTCTCCAAAGGTGTGCACCTGGCAGGTGAGTGTAGCCTCTGAGTTGGGGAAGGGAAGTGGGTTATGTCAGTGTAGCTCCTTGGCGCATAGGGTGGTGTCTTGGGGGTTGGTGGAGGGGTGTGGCTGCTGGTGGGGGAGATCATGATCTGGAGATGCTGGTGTTTGGTCTGGGGTAAGCATAGTAAGAAGTCTCACAACACCAGGTTAAAGTCCAATAGCTTTTGGAGCGCTGCTCCTTCATTAGGTGAGCGGGAGTTGTGTTCACAAACAGGGCATATAAAGACACAAACTCAATTTACAAGGTAATGGGTGGAATGTGAGTCTTTACAGGTAATCAAGTCTTAAAGATACAGACAACGTGAATGGAGAGAGGGTTAAACACAGGTTGAAGAGATGTGTGTTGTCTCCAGCCAGGACAGTTACTGAAATTCTGTCAATTCTTTATATGTCCTGTTTATTAACACAACTCCTGTTCGCCTGATGAAGGAGCAGCATTCCAAATGCTTGTGGCTTATGCTATCAAATAAACCTGTTAACCTGGTGTTGTGAGACTCCTTACAGTGGGGGGGGTGCCAGGGTATGCACCTAGGTGAATTAGTTTGCTCCCCAGGGCAGTCTTTAAAAACAGTGTCTTGGATCATTGCACATCTAAGTTGATGGTGGGGTGGGAAAATTCATGGCCAACCTACCAATAATACATTGTGGGACCCATGACTTTAAGGCCATTGCCATCGGTAGCTTCAACGCCACTTTTCTGTTGTTTTATTGAACGTGGGCATCGTTAGCTGGGCCAGCATTTATTGCTCTTCCCAAATGATTCTATGAACTGCCCTCCCTTGCAGTAGGCATTTGAGAGTCAACCACTTTGAACATAAGAACATAAGAAATAGGAGCAGGAGTAGGCCATCTAGCCCTTTGAGCCTGCCCCGCCATTCAACAAGATCATGGCTGATCTGAAGTGGCTCAGTTCCACTTTCCCACTTTCTCCCCATAACCCTTAATCCCCTTGCCTACCAAAAACCTATCTACCTACGTCTTTGCTGTGGCTCTGGAGTCAATGTAGGCCAGATCGGGTAATGTTGGCAGATTTCTTTCCCTAAAGGACATTAGTGAACCAGATGGGTTTTTATGACAGTCAACAATGCTTTCATTGTCATCATGAGACTTTCAATTCCAGATTTTGTATTGAACTCAAATTTCACCATGCTGGGATTTGAACCTGGGTCTCCATAGATCTTGCTCTGGGTCTCTAGATTACTAGTCCAGTGAAATACCACTACACACTACATCTCCTGGCACAAAAGGAGGCCATTCAACCCACCAGGTCCAGGCCAGCACATCATGGAGCAACCAAGGGGCATCACAGTGGCACAGTGGTTAGCACTCCTGACTTGCAGTGCCAGGAACATGTGTTTGAATTGGGCTTTGGATTACTGACTTGTGTGAAGTTTGTACATTCTTCCCTTGTCTGTGTGGTTTCCTCCAAGTGTTCCAGTTTTCTCCCACAGTCCAAAGATGTATAGGCTAGGTGGATTAGCCACAATATATGCGCAAGATGATGGGGGTAGGGTGGGAGTTTGGGCCCGAATAAGGTGCTGTTTTGGAGAGTTGGTGCAGACTCAATAGGCTGAATGGCTTTCTCCTGCACTGTAGTGATTTCATGGATCCTTGGTTCTAGTCGGTCCCACTCCCTGCCCAGTCCTCATTGTCTGCAAATTTATTTCCTTCAAATGCCAATCCAGTCTCCTACTGAAACTATCATTTTCACATCCACCATCTCATGGGTAGTGAGTTCCAGGTTCTTACCATACACTGCGTAAGATATGTTCCTCACATTCTCCCCTGCATTTCTTGCCTAAAACCTTAAATCTATCTCCCATAGCCATGTACAATGAGCTAATGGAAGGAGTTTTTTTCCCCTTATCTCAGCCTGTATACCTCCATCAAATTTCCACTTTCTCCATTCTCCTTTTCTTCAAAGGTAAAAACTCCAGCCTTTCCAACTTCATCTTGTAATTAAACCTTCTCCATCCTTGGAAGCATTCTTCTGGTAAATCTCCTCTGCACTCTTTCCAAGACCTTTGCATCTTTCGTACAATATGCTGACCAGAACTGAACATAGTATTCTTGTTGGTGCCTAAGCAGAGCTTATAAATGTTTAACAAGCAACTTTTACACATTTCAACTTGCTTTTATACTTAGTGCCTCTATTTCTAAAACCATGTGATAATTCTTCAGCAGAATTTGTGATTTGTCCATTTGAGTTTTTAATTGAGCTGTACGTGAATGGCGATGGTTAAGGAATATGGCTATAGTAATGAAAATTTGAAATGGTGAATTGTGTGTTTAATGGCATGTTGTGCAATATTCAAATGCATTAACTGAAGTGTAATTACATAGAACTGTAGAATCCTTACAGTGCAGAATGAAGCCATTCGGTCCATCTGCACCAACAGAGCATCTTCCTCGGGCCCAAAATTCCTTTAAAACAATGCGTTCCATAAGCAGTGGCGTATAGTATTGTCATTGGACTAGTAATCCAGAGACTCTGAACAAAGTCTGGGGACCTGAATTTAAATTCCACCAAGACAGATGTTAACATTGAATTCAATGAATATCTAGAATTAATAATCAAATGAAACCATTGTCAATTGTTTTAGGGAAGGAAATCTGCTCACCTTAACTGGGCTGACGTATATGTGACTCCAGATCCACTGAAATGTGATTGACTCTCAAATGTCTTCTGAAATGGAGGGTGGTTAGGGAAAAGCAATTAATGCTGACCAGCCAGTTACACTTGTGTCCTGTTGAATGAAAAAGAAGGATGCATCCATCAAGGATATGCTTATGTTTTACACCTCCCTCTTCAGGATTTCTTTGTCTTCACAGTTGCTTTAACTGTTGATTTCCAGACTGCATTAAGATGGATCAAACTTTTGATTTACCTCTGAATGGATCACACAGTGGTTAGCACTGCTTCTTCACAACACTAGCGACCCGGGTTCAATTCCGGCCTCGGGTGACTGTCTGTGTGGAGTCTGCATGTTCTCCCCGTGTCTGCATGGGTTTCCTCCGGATGTTTCAGTTCCCTCCCACAGCCCAAAGATGTGCAGGTTAGGTTGATTTACTGTGCAAAATTATCCCTTATTTTCAAGGGGACTAGCAGAGTAACTACATGGGCTTACAGGGTTAGGGTGGTATTGTTGGCCATTCAGCCCACTGAGCCTGACTCCTGCAGTGTGGGAATCTATGATTCTAAGTTTGCTTTCCCCCTTTAAACCTGGTGACTGCAGTTGTCTCTTTAACTCAATATTTTGTCTGCCTTTCCTTTGAATTCTTCTCAACAATACCTTGTTTAACTTCTTGGTCTCAGTTTCCTTAACTTTAGTTTCCCTAAGAGATTCCCTGATTACCTGGACTACATCTGGTTCTTTGGAAAATATGCCTTTTGCAGCCTCCTTGTTCTGTCCAACTAGTCTTCAATCAGAGTTGAGAGATGTTCACTCCCAGGTGTATTGTCTCCAACTGCCCTGGCCACTCCCAGGTGTACTATCTGCAACTGCCGTGGCCTCCAGTCAAACTAAGAACAAAGGAAAATCCTTCCCACTGTAAAGTGCCCTCTGGTCACGAAGCAATGACTTTATACTTCTGCCAATTTGTTTCCTTTTCATGCCTTAACACATCTAAGCAGATTAAACCAAAACCGCCTCATATACTTTGTCCAGCAGGAATCTAGGTTTGTCCTTCTTCATACAGAATCACTAAAATTAAACCCACTTAAAATTATACCTTACTTCTACTATTTACTAATATAAATATAATCTTTAAGACTACTTTTGTTTTCCTGACACTGTTCCACATGGACAGGAACTTTGTCATAGAAACTTTATCACAGAAACCCTACAGTACAAAAAGAGGCCATTCGGCCCATCGAGTCCACACCGACCAGAATCCCACCCAGGCCCTACCTGCATATCCCTACATATTTTATCCACTAATCCCTCTAACCTACACATCTCAGGACACTAAGGGGCAATTTTAGCATGGCCACTCAACCTAACCCGCACATCTTTGGATTGTGGGAGGAAACCGGAGCATCCGGAGGAAACCCACACAGACACGAGGAGAATATGCAAATTCTACACAGACAGTGGCCCAAGCTGGGAATCGAACCCAGGTCCCTGAAGCTGTGAAGCAGCAGTGCTAACCACTGTGCTACCATGCCGCCCACAACCCTGACATCTTTAATGGTAGAGCACTTGGATAATAGTGGCAAAGTCGGACAGAGTCAGCATGGATTTATGAAAGGGAACTCCTGCTCAACATATCTACTGGAATTCTTTGAGGATGTAACTTGTACAGTTGATGAGTGGGAGCGAGTGGAAGTGGTTTGTTTGGGCTTTCAGAAGGCTTTTGACAAAGTCTCACACAAGACGAACTGAACCTGTAAAATTAAAGTGCATGGGATTAAGAGGGTAGAAAACTGGTTGGCAGAAGCAGAGTAGGAATACATGAGTCTTTTTCTGAATGAGAAGGAGTGACCTGTGAGATACCAGTGTGGGACTGCAATGGTTTAAGAAGGCAGCTCACCATCAGCTTCTCGAGGTCAGTTAAGGATGGGCAATAAATGCTGCTCTAGCTAGCAACATCCACATACCATGAATTACATTCAAAAACACTTTGAAGAAGTTCTGATTTGATTTATTATTGTCACATGTATTGATATACAGTGAAAAGCATTGTTTCTTGCATGCTATACAGACAAAGGGTACTGTTCACAGAGAAGGAAAGGAAAGAGTGCAGAATGGAGTGTTAAATCATAGCTAAGGTGTAGAGAAAGATCAGCTTTAATATAAGGTAGGTCCATTCAAAAGTCTGACAGCAGCAGGGAAGAAGCTGTTCTTGACTCGGTTGACCTCAAAACATTAACTCTCTTTCTCTCTCTATAGGTGCTCCCAGATCTGCTGAGCTTTTCCAGCATTTTCTGTTTTCATTTCATTTCGTTTTCTTCCTTGCTCCTGATTTTATAATTTTCAAATTGTTTCTTGGCATTTGACCTGCTCACCATAGTGAATGATTTATCAGTTATTTAAAACCTTCTCCTTTCAGTTCCTTGTTCACACAGCAATCAAGTTATGTTTAAATTGTATCTGCCACCTATTGCTCTATTTTCCTAGAAGGTTTAATGATTATGGTTATATTATTAGTTTTTATTAAATAGTGGCAGCTTGACTGAAGTCTGAGTCAGAAAGTTGAAGCTGCACTCTGGCACTTCAGCACATACTCTTTGCAGATGTACACTGCTTTATTGAGAGGAGTGATACTTGTCTGAGGCGCTGTATTGTGTCCCATCTGCTGTTCATGTAAATGGAACAGATCTCACTGGCACTATCTGAAGATGGGTAGGGCAGTTTTCCCAGTTTCCTGGCCAATAAATATCCTTCACCTATTACCATCAAAACAAATCTGCTCCCTTAGAACATATAGAACATAGAACATTACAGCACAGTACAGTCCCTTCGGCCCTCAATGTTGTGCCAAGCTATGTTCAATCCCAAGGTCAAGCTATCCCCTCCCTATAATTCTGGTGTGCTCCATGTGCCTATCCAATTACTGCTTGAAAGTTCCTAAAGTGTCCGACTCCACTATCACAGCAGGCAGTGCATTCCACACCCCAACCACTCCGAGTGAAGAATCTACCTTGGACATCCCTCCTATACCGCCCACCATGAACCTTATAGTTATGCCCCCAGTAACAGCTACATCCACTGGAGGAAATAGTCTCTGCACGTCCACTCGATCAATCCCTCTCATCATCTTATAAACCTCTATTATGTTGCCTCTCATCCTCCTCCGTTCCAAAGAGAAAAGCCCCAGCCCCCTCAACCTTTCCTCATAAGACCTACCCTCCAAACCAGGCAGCATCCTGATAAATCTCCTTTGCACTCTCTTCAATGCTTCCACATCCTTCTTACAGTGAGGTGACCAGAACTGAACACAATATTCCAAATGTGGTCTCATCAACGTCCGGTATAGTTGCAGTACAACCCCACGGCTCTTAAACTCAAACCCCCGTTAATAAACGCTAACACACTATAGGCCTTTTTCACGGCTCTGTCCACTTGAGTGGCAACCTTCAGAGATCTGTGGATATGAACCCCAAGATCTCTCTGTTCCTTCACATTCCTTAGAACCCTGCCGTTGACCCTGTAATCTGCATTCAAGTTTGTCCTACCAAAATGAATTACCTCACACTTACCAGGGTTAAACTCCATCTGCCACTTTTTGGCCCAGCTCTGTATCCTATCAATGTCTCTTTGCAGCCTGCAAGAGCCCTCCACCTCATCCACTAGTCCGCCAATCTTGGTGTCGTCAGCAAATTTACTAACCCACCCTTCAGCCCCCTCTTCCAAGTCATTGATAAAAATCACAAATAGCAGAGGACCCAGCACTGATCCCTGTGGTACACCGCTGGTAACTGGCCTCCAGTCTGAAAATTTTCCTTCCACCACCACCCTCTGTCTTCTACGAGACAGCCAGTTACTTATCCGATCGGCCAAATTTCCTTCTATCCCACACCTCCTTACCACCTTCGTGAGTCTACCAAGGGGAACCTTATCAAATGCCTTACTAAAATCCATGTATACGACATCGACTGCTCTACCTTCGTCCACACGCTCAGTTACCCCCTCCAAAGAATTCAATCAAATTTGTGAAGCAGGACTTATCCCTCACGAAACCGTGCTGACTATCCCGGACTAAACTGTATCTTTCCAAATGGTCATAAATCGTATCTCTCAGGACCCTTTCCATTAACTTACTGACCACTGAAGTAAGGCTAACTGCCCTATAATTACCAGAGTCATTCCTATTTCCTTTCTTGAAGAGAGGAACAACATTTGCCACTCTCCAATCCTCTGGCACTATCTCCATGGCAGTAAGGACCTAAAGGTCAAAGCTAAAGGCTCCATAATCTCATCCCTTGTCTCCCAAAGTATCCTAGGGTGTATCCCATCTGGCCCAGGGGAATTATCCACCCTCAGGTTTTTCAAAATTGCTAATACACCTTCCCTCAGAACATCTACCTCCTCCATCCCATCAGCTGTATCACGCACTCATCCTCAAAACCATGGCCCCTCTCCTTAGTGAACACTGAAGAAAAGTATTAATTCAATGCCTCACCTATCTCTTCTGACTCCATGCACAAGTTCCCGCTACTATCCTTAACTGGCTTAACTTCACCCTGGTCATTCTTTTATTTCTCACGTAGGAGTAAAAAGCCTTGGGTTTTCTTTTATCTGACCCTCTAAGGACTTCTCATGCCCTCTCCTAAGCCCTTTCTTTAACTCATTCCTAGCTATCTTGTAACACTCAAGCAACCCAACTGAACCTTGTTTTTTCATCCTTACATACGCTTCCTTTTTCTTCTTAACAAGACATTCAACCTCTTTTGTGAACCATGGTTCCCTGCCTGCCAGGGACACACCTATCAAGGACACGCAATGTTTGTTCCTTGAAAAAGCTCCACTTTTCACTTGTGCCCGTGCCTGACAGTTAAACTATCCTTGATTAACAATGCTACTCCTCCACCTCTTTTTCCTGCCTTCCCTACTCTTACTGAAACATCTATACCCCAGAACTGCCAACAACCATTCCTGTCCCTGTTCTAACTATGTCTCCATAATGGCCACAACATCATAATCAAAGAACAACATCCACGCTCCAAGTTCACCTACCTTATTCCTGATGCTCCTTGCATTCAAGTACTTGCACTTCAACCCACCATCCTGTCTGCCTGTACACTCTTCCTCCTTATTTTTCATTGTTCTTGTGACCTTGTGAATTGTCTAATGACAACCTTCAACTGTGCTTGCTATAGCTGTAGCTTCATGGTATTGGTGCACTATGTAACACCTAGATATTTTCCTTTCACTACTAGCTTCAATCCAACCACGGGGTGTATATATGGTCAGCATTTGGCCTACCATGTGCTTAACAGTACACCTTTGTAAGTTGAGACATCATTTACCAACAATGGGATCATCCCTTCCTACACATTTAAGATCTGTTTGCAATCCTCTACGGTCCGAACACTTGCCCACAACTTAACATTATCTAAGAACTTTTGGATGATTCAAACATCCAGGTCACCATGAAAATAGGAAAGCTTCAAAGTCTTTAACATTGATCCCTGCAGGACACCAATTTTATATTCAACATTGTAAATTACCATTAATTTCACAAGATTTGACCTTACAGAGAGGCTCCTCAATGTTTCTAAAGAGGCACATTATCTAAAGCTTTCTGAAAGTTTGCATAGATGATGTTGACTAAGTTAGCCTCCTGCACTAACCTAATTTTCTCAAAGCACTAGATTCATTTTTAAGATGAGTTTCTTTTTCAGCAACCTGCTAAGTAACCTTTTGTTACCTCAGTGGTTATACATCTTGCCAATTTGGAACATCAAGCTAATGGGTCTATAGCTACCTTGATTCCTTTCTCTAGCTTAGTATCGCCTCTCCAGACCCTTCCAAAAACTGCCAAACTGCTTGTCTAATATTCAGCAATGGACGACTGGAAATTGCCTCCAACTAAATATTGGCAAGAGCCTATATCTTCGGTCCCATTAAGGAAATCTGTTCCTTGAGTACTAACTCTATCCCAACTCGAAGGAAGCTGCCTCTGAAGCTGAACCATGTTTGAAACCGTATTGTATTTGACCCTAATTTGAGATTTCAACCACATATCACTGCATCAGGAAGATTGAATGTTTTCCCTTCTGTATCATCACCAGGTTGTGCCCTGGCTCAGCTTTCTGCCTTTGTCACTGCTGGAGTTGATTATATCCCATGTATTCGCTAATGGGCCTGCCATCTTCCATCCTCGATAAACTTGTGTATCCAAAGTTTGTCACCCATGTGCTGGCTTGTCAAGTCCAATTCAGCCATCATCTCTGTGCTCACTGACCTACGTTGACTCTTGACTAAGGAACATACTGCTTTTAAAATTATTGTCTTCGTTTGCAAATCCCGCCATGGCCTTGCACCCCTTCCTTTTTTCTGTAAACTCCTTTAATTGAGATATCTTTGTGTGTCTCTAATTCTGGCCTCTTGAGCATCCCTGATTTTTAACACCACCTCTGATGGCAGTGTCTTCAGCTTCATTTTTTTTTTGAAAGTGGCCTGGGCCTAAGCTTTGGAGTTTCCTCCTCAAACCTCTCTCACTCTGTCCCACTTTTCTCCTTTAAGCACCACTTAAAACTTATCTCTTGTACCAAGCTTTTGCTCATTCTTGAGTGGCTTGTGTCAAATTTTATTTTTTTTATTTGTTCATGGGTTGTGGGTGTCGCTAGCTGGGTTTATTGAACATCCTTGAGGGCATTTAAGAATCAGCCACATTGCTGTGAATCTGGATTATCATGTAGGCCAGACCAAATAAGGATAACAGACTTCCTTCCTCAAGGACATTTTATGGCAATCCTCAGTTTCATGGAGTCATTGTTAGACTTTTAATTCTAGATTTTTATTGTCTTCAAATTTCACCATTTACCTTGGTGGGGTTTGAACCTGGGTCTCTGGATTACTACATCACTGCCTGCCTCCCCCTGAATGTTAATACACCTTAGAATGTTAAAGGGCAAGGTATTCACATGTGTTACCAAATAAAATTTGACACAAGCTACGTAAGATAATGGTGTTATTGTTTGTGATGTGACACTGGTTCATTCAATTCAGTAGTTTTATTTGCACAGTGAAAGCTGGATTCAGCATAGACAACATTGCCTACCTGTCGTTTGGCATCAGCTAGCAGGTATGGTTGGTGAGATTCATTGTGTAATTCTTTGATGCATGTGGTTGCTGAGTAAGTTTGATGTTTAACCTGTAATGTTTGGAAGGGAGTGAGGGGGAGGTCGTGAGGTTACTTACTTTGAACAGCCATCTTTTTTATTTCTAAGTTTGTGGTCCAAACAAAAAGTTGTTAATATAGTCTCTCGATTTTTCAAGTTATTTACCCTTTGAATTAATTTTGCATTTCTCTCAGCTTTTCTGTATTTTTTTCTCATTTTTCATGTTTGCAATTCACTTGCTGCTGCATATTCTACTGAGAGGGATCCAATATTTGTTGCAGTGATTATTGTTCTACAGGGCACTAGTTCATTGTGATATTCTGCCTGTATGTTAGTGATTAGACTACTATTACCTCTGCCATGCTTTTACCCAAGTGTCACACTGCCTAACGGAGTGTCATGAGGTGCTCATTGATGCTGACCGGGAGCTCCGAGAATCAGTTAACAAGTTTGTTCTTATGGCAAATCCAATTCCATGTGTCCTGAGCTGTTCATCGGGTTTTCCTGTCTAGAAGGTGTGACCAGTGCCGTCATCCCTCAGCTTCTCTTTAAGTCTCTTGCAGGACAGCAATGTCAATGTTGATGTGCCTGAGTTCATGGGCAATAAGGGCAGTTTTCCATTCCGGTTGATTTGTTCTGCTGGTTATCCATGAGGGTCTGTACATTCCAGGTTCTGAGATTGAGTTTAAGTTTGATTTTCTGACTGAAAGTAGGTGAATCTACTCGATGTGGTTTTCCAGCCAGGTTATAGACGGAACAGACTATCTTTAGGACACTTTTTCTAGCTATTACCCTATGCGAAGTGAGCAGAGTGAATCTCGATAAGGGCTGCTCAATCATGAAGAAAGTTGCTGAAATGCATTTCTACTCAAAGAGCAAGACGATTGATTCAAACTCCGCTGCCTATTTGCTGGCCCGAACTAGGGACTTTGGATTTCATCGTCCTGGCCCCGTCACCTCTCACCGATCACTGCAGGGGCTTGTCTGAGTGGAGGATGTGTTGGTTTCCTCTAGGTGGGCACGTTGTGCCGGACATCTTTTAACATGGGAACACTGTTGCACATTGCCAGACACATAATCCTCGACAGAGGGTAGATCAAGTTCTAGTGGCAAGGGAACCTCAGCGATTGGGGATCTTCCTACTGCTGCAGCCTTCATTTCTCTACATACATTGGGAGGACAGGCCCACTAACATCAGGGTCCTTGAAGGAACCAAGAGTAATAACATCAAGGCCAGAATATCCAAAAGCAACTCTGCTGGGCCGGTCATGTGCTTAGGATGTCAGAGTCTTGATTGCAAAGCAAATTTTATTTGCTCAGCTGAAGGAAGGTTCTGGAACAAGAGGAAGACAAAGGAAGCATGTCAGAGTCACACGGAAGGCTTACTGAGAAATGTTAACATAGACATCAATATCTAGGAAACCCTTGTTTGGCATAAACCTACTTTGAGAGATCTCCTGGTTGAAAGGACACAATTCTTCGAGGACGCCCAATGGCAAGAGGAGTCAGGAAAAGATTGCCAGCGATTTTGAGTCCAAAGACCGAGCCCATCTGCTGGAAACATCTGTCAAGTGTGCAGTTGGAGATGCAACTCTAGGATTGGGCTCTACCGAACCCGTGACCAGTTACATGAAGTTTCTTAGGTGGACAATCACGCTCGTTAGCGAGTGATCGCCAAAGAAGAGGCTGCCTGAATGCTTTCAAGATCTGTTTGAGGAGGGACAGTCGATATTTGTGGTGCTCATTTTTTTCAGAATTCAAGTGGGCTTGGAATAAAAATTAGTCTCCCATTTTGCTGAACCAGTGGGATCATGGCTGCAGCATTGCTGGATTAGGTCTATTATGTGGGGATGCTGGCGTTGGACTGGGGTAAACACAGTAAGAAGTCTGACCATTAATCAGCCCTCATATCTTTCCATTGCTTCGTACTGCTTTTGCAGGGGAAGAAAATGAAGATGTGAAAATAACAAATGGCTTGTTTATATGCATTACAGTTTAATGGTTAACATAGAATCCCTACAGTGCAGAAGGAGGCCATTCAGCCCATCAAGTCTGCACCTGTAACAACCCCATCCAGGCTGTATCCCCGTAACCCCACATATTTGTCCGCTAATCCCTTTAACCTACACATCTTGGAATGCTGAGGTGCAATTTAACATAGCCAATCAACCTAACCCGCACATCTTTGGACTGGGAGGAAACTGGAGCACCCAGAGGAAAAACACACAGACATGGAGAGAATGTGCAGACTGCACATGGAGAGTGACTCAAGCCAGGAGTCTAACCCAGGCTCCTGAAGCTGTGAGGCAGCAGTGCTGCCTCTACCTCACAGGCAGCAATGCTACCACTGATCCAATTCTGCAGTGTTCAACATTCATATTACAACATGAATGTCGAACACTGCAGAATTATGACTGATTTTCTGACTTGTAGCAATTATCTGGTCAAACAATCATACATGTTCTTGTGGGAACCGTATTCATGGGTCTGTGTTGGTTACTGCTCGGGAGGGAGGACTGATCATGGCACAGATTCTAGCCATTTGGAATTTAGGTGCATCGGTTTTATCTTATCACCACATTGCTCATTGCCTCCAGACTTCACTATTAAAATTAAGACAGATGTTCCAGTGCAGTACTGAGGGAATGTCACACTGATAGAGGTATCATCCTTGAATGAGACATTAAGCCAAAGCCTGTCTGCTCTCTTGGCTGAATGTTAAAGCTCCTGTAAAAAAAAGAGCATTGCCGGTGTCCTGGCCAAAATTTATCCCTCAATCAACATCAGAAATAACAGAATATCTGGTCATTATCGCATTGCTGTTTGTGGGCGCCTGCTATGCTCAAATTGGCTGTCATATTTCTGACACTACACTGCCAACTGTACTTCTAAAAGTACTTCATTTGTAAAATACTTTAGGATGGTCTGTGGTTGTGAAAGGCAGTATATAAATGCAAGTCTTTCATCCATATGTCTGTCTATAAATGTGGTTTCTTTTCAATCTGATATGATCATTAATCACCTTAGCTAACTGCAGTTACAAAGGGGAATGAAAGGGAGCGAAATCTGTGTAGCACTTAAAACTTTTCCTTCATAGCTATCAATACTTCCTGCAGAAATGAAACTTCTTAAAGCTGCGTTGTTAAGTTGTACAAAACCCTTTTCAAGGGCAATTAGAAATGGACAATAAATACCATCCTTGCCAGCAACATAGATGAATAAAAAAAATCTTGTCAGAATTTTCAGCATTCTGTTTTCTCAGTTCAGGTTAATGCACGCAGACATTGCCATAATCTTCAAATGTCTCATTGAATGAATTGCTTTGGAGGAGTTATCCTGCCTGACAATGTGGGCATGATTAATCAACCACAGTCAAAGTAATAACTTCCGGATGCTTCAACCTAGAGGAACATATGTAAAATTAGTTTAGCTTCTTCAACCCGATAGACTTGAGTTCCTCTTTCAAATCAAAATTTATTATTTTCAACGAAAGTATTAGCAAAAAAGTGCTTCCCTTGAAAATAATTCATTGCAGTTATTTTTTTAACGAAGCTATTTATTTATTTTTGTTTAATAGAGCAAAGAATGGTTTTATTAACGTATCATACAAAGCCAGTTAGAGTAGAGACTTCCCTCTACTCAGTTCTGGCACTGGGCCTGGGAAAACTCCGAGGAATAATTCTTTATGGGGCAGTGATACCTTACCATTTCCTATGCTAACACTCCCTGCGTGAGGCTGTCACCTGCTTATGAGTATTTCCTCTGCTAGGGAAGCCCAGAACAATAGGGCACAACTAGGTTCAGGAAGCGCTCCTTCGCACAAAGGATAAGTTGACATGGAGCTCTACTGCACACACACCCACCGCCCCCCCCACAACCGCCGCCGCGCAGAGGCCACAGATTGTGGGTTGAATTTGAATTTTCAAGATTTGAGATTTGAGAGATTAGTACTACTCGAGGGTATTGTGGCAGATAAATGAAGTTGAGATTGTGATCAGCCATTTGTCGGTTGAATGGCAGAATAGGCTCAAGGGACTGAATGGCCAGCTCATGTTCCCATGCTAATTGAATGTCATTTTTTTTTACAATTGATTCGGGTGGCTTTCAAAAGACGTGTATAAAAAGTAACTTATTCTCTAATCTTTTCTTTTAGACACAAGCTGTTGAAAGTCTATAATTATGATCTAGCTTCGTGAAAATATACTGGCAGATATTTTACAGTAAATGGTCTAGCAGATAAATTATGATGTCTAAAAGAGAACAGGATGTATTGAATTAGGTTTAACTTCAGACAGCAATGGGCAAAATATATTATTAATTTTGGAAGTTGATAGAGATATTGAAGTATATTGAAGACTGTTAATCCTGTGTATAACAATATCTCCCCTGTTGCTTTCATAATTAGACATTCTTTTGATTTACAACTGAGTTTTTGACATTGATTTAGAATTAGTCTGTGATTACAATTCTGGAAAACCTAGGTCAAATACAAAAAACTTATAATCCTATTTTTTTCCTCAAAGTTGTAGGGAATTGCCGCTAACAAATGTCTGCTCCTAAAGGGCAGCATGGTGGCAAGCCTCACAGTGCCAGGGACCCAAGTTCAATTCTGGCCTTGGGTCACTGTCTACGTGGATTTTGCACATTCTTCCTGTGTCTGCACGGGTTTCCTCTGTGTCCTCCAGTTTCCTCCCACAGTCCAAAGATATGCGGGTTAGGTGGATTGGCCATGCTAAATTGCCCTTTAGTGTCAGGGGGACTAGCTAGGGTAAATGCATGGCGTTATGAGGATGGGCCCTCGATGTGATTGTGATCGGTGCAGACTCGGTGAGCCGAATGGCTTTCTGCTGCACTGTAGAATTCTGTGATTCTAAAGTTTTATTTAAGGCTGTCAGTCATGGCTCAATCATGATATAGAAGGTGTGGGTTTAAACCCCACTCCAGAAACACACCGTGGCTGCCCCCCTCTGATGGATGTAAAAGATTCCATTGTTGTTTGATTTCTTCAAGACATCACCTCCTTTCAGAATAATAATTCATTGAAAAACGTTATATCTTCTTTCTCCATAGTGCAATATATCATGTGGTTTTGATCCCATGAAATACCCACTGTGCTGAATTCCCAACCTGACCCGCGCTGTGTGGAGCAAGGAGACACTGGAGAGTGAGATACCACTGACCCAGATTTGTGTACTTCCTGGTAAGGCTGGGCAAAGACTGTAATCGACAGAGTTCAGGAGTAAATCACCATTAGTTGCTGTATCCTAAGTTGAGAGAGGGAAAGTAGATTAAAAAATAATTAGTGAAGGCACGATGGCACATTCACTTAATTTACTTTGTGACAAACCAAATGGTTTCATCTCTTGAATTTAAACTGTATTAGACCCAATGTTCAAGAAGTACAAAGCTTTTCTTCATTATTTTGACACTTTATATACAATGTAATCATTGCACAGTGCTACAATCACATCAAAATTGGTGAAGCAGCTGAATTTTTTTTTCACTGAAAGAATTGATCTCAATGTTCTGTTACTCTTTGTGTAGTCGTCCAATGTAGTCAGGTACTGAGCCATATTGCTTCAAGGAAAGGAAGGCCTTGTTAGCGAAAACGTTTATGTTTGACCTAGTGTTTAGTCTCTGAGATGTTGTGTGACTGGCTCACAGAAATATCCTGGAGTCACTTTGATTTACTCCAGCACTTTCATACAATCCCGATAGTGCAGAAGGAGGCCATTCAGCCCATCGAGCCTGCACCAGCTGCAATTCCACTCAGCCTCATCCCCATTACCCTACCCATTTACCCTACTAACCACCTGACACTAAGGGGCAATTTAGCATGGCCAATCAGCCTAACCACACATCTTTGGAGGAAACCCTCGCAGACACAGGGAAAATGTGCAAGCTCCACAGAGACAGTGACCCAACTGGGAATTAAACCGGGGTCCCTGACACTGTGGGGCAGCAGTGCTGGTCACTGTGCCACCATGCCAAGTTATTGTAATAAGGTACTGAGCCATACACCTTCAAGGAAAGTAAAGCCTTGTTAGCGAAAAAGTTTATATTTAACCTAGTGTTTAGTCTCTGTTTGAGATGTGGTGTGACTGGCTCACAGAAGTATCCTGGAGTCATTAGATTTCCTCCTGCACTTTCTGAAAGTGGCTGAGCTGCCCTGGGCTACTTTCTCTGGCAGCGCAGATCGCATGATGAAGTTACATCCTCTTCTTTCCATCAATCTGGGCTGCATTATGGCATCAACCTCTGCTTGCTTCTGCTCTGCCAGCTGGCTGGTTACAGGAAAATGTAAAAGACATAGCTTTAGAGCGGGCAGCATTTTGCGGTCATTTGTTTATTAGTTTTCTAATTTTTAAAGACAGACGAGCCTGTCATAAAAATGAATCTCGATTTGTGTGACAAATGAGTGCAAACTTAATGTCCCCAGATTCTTCTCACAATTAATGTATTGCTGTCTGAAAGTCTCTGAATGAAACTTCTCATCGGTTTGGTCCTTAATGATCAGTCAAAGCCATTTCCAGAGTCAGCAGTCAAACTACCTTAGGATTAAGCTTGCATGTGTTCAGGTTTAGTAAACTTAAGGTAACATTAGCTACTTAGGCAGGGTTACTTAGGTTACTTAGCAAGAGATCAACATTGTTTGTCTGCGAGTGTGTCTCCATGTGGGTGTCTGTGTGTATGAAATATCTGGAGTCTGATCTTTGTATGTGAGGTGCCAACAGATCTGTCTCCATTTTACAGCCCTCAGTTGTGTAGACAAATGAAGCAGATTAATGAGGTTCCATCTGTTCCCTTGGGTTCCCTTGCAGGCAGCACAGGGAGATTTGTACTTATTGTATTTTTCAAAGTCCAGGATTTTCTTTTATGGTTGCAATTATAATGCTACCTTAGTACTATCGTAAAAAGGGTTTTTGCTTGTAAACAGTTTTCATTTAGTTATTATTGGGCTGTGGGTGTCAGCTCTTTTCCTTTTTGCTCATCAGAATGTGGTGCTGGGCCCCTTTGAAGTACTGCAATACACAACATAAAGATGATTCTTCAGTACATGGAGCCAATAAGAAGTGTCAACCATTCTGAACCAGCAACAGTGTCCAAGTCAGGATGGCATGCAACTTGCAAAACTAAACAAACAATTAGAACAGCAGTGTCTCACTTCTACAGAAAGTACATTATTATTTGAGATTTCAGAAAAAAAATTGACCATTTTTAAACACATTTGAACACAGGCTTAACTATAAGGTTCATGGTGGGAGATATAGGAGGGATGCCCAAGGTAGATTCTTCACTCAGAGTGGTTGGAGTGTGGAATACGCTGCTTGCTGTGATTGTGGAGTCAGACACTTCCAGAACTTTCAAGCGGTTATTGGATAGGCACTTGGAGCACGCCAGAATTATAGGCAGTGGGATAGCTTGACCTTGGGTTTAGACATAGCTCAGCACAACATTGAGGGCCGAAGGGCCTTACTGTGCTGTACTGCTCTATGTTCTATTTTTCTTTTTGTTTCTGTTATCGCAGTCTCTCTTGCGCGCACATTCTCAAACCAGTCGTTTGTTTCTAATTTTCTTCTGTCGATCTTTTCAATCTTCTCTTTTCAGATCATTTAGATCTGAAACGTTAACTCTGTTTCTCTCCACTGTTATGATCCCAGTTTATATAACAGGATGGGAAGATCCCAGAATGGAACCCTTGCTCAAAAGACTGTAATTTTTACTTTTTCTTTTCACAAAATATGGCGGAACAAGCTACAGGATCGCTAATTAGTTTTAACAAGAAAAATAACTTTTATTCAGTATGGAAAAAATTGGATTATAACACAATACTCCTTTACTTCCCCCTTATTTTAACAATTATACAGTTTTTAGAATTAACACGGATTACAAAGTACATCTTAATCTACGGTGTCTCATTAACATACAGTACCTTTTAATCACACAAGATGACTATGGTCATATACACTCTCCATTCTGAACCTCAAATGAATGTCTTTGGATGTCTCCTCAGAATTCCCCCAGATGATTGTCATGCATTGAAATCTTCTTTCATAATTATGCTTTCCCCTAGTTAAACAGAGCTTCTGCTCCACATTTAACTGCGAATCCAGTCCAGGATTTTCAGCTCCCACTTTAGGATTTTTTGTCTTGACTGCTGTACAAACTGTTCACTATTGTTTAACTCTTGATTCCTAGACTGTGTTAAAATTGCATCATATGTTTCGTTTATCCCTGAAGTCTGCTGTCCCACTTTAAATCTAATTACTGCAATTGTCGCTTAAACTCAGAACACTTTGTTTACTCTTCTTGAATTATTTTGAACAATACTTAGATCTCTGTTCACTAAATTTCAGTCATCTGACGTGTTTTTTCTGTCCCAATTTCCCGTTTATCTGAATAGTAACTTGTTCCTTAGGAAGCTTGTGTTTTTGCAATTCCCTTGTGCTGTTCAGCTTCTGCTGGCAGAGGAGACACGTGATTGCTTCCCATTGTCTTGTCTCCAACTGTAATATCCAGCTAAAACTTAGGAAAACTTTTTCCCTTCAAAGGGCTAAACAGCACCCACAAACTTATGCGTTTTATTTATTCTTCAGCTGTAACCCTGTCTAAATAGAATTGCATTTGGAATTGAAACCAACCCCCACACTTACAAACACCTTTGTCCGGCATGAATAGTTTCATCCTTCCAGGCATAGAAACATTAATTAAACTATCTTAAAACTATACCTTATTTTTAATGTTTACCAATACAATATAAATCACTTAAAACTACTTTTGTTTTCCTAACACTACAGATATTGATTAGGGCAGCATGGTGGCACAGTAGTTAGCACTGCTGTCTCAGTGCCAGGGACCTGGTTTGATTCCTGGCTTGAGTTGGTGTCTGTGTGGAGTCTGCATGTTTTCCCCGTGTCTACATGGGTTTCCTCCGGGAGCTCTGATTTGCTCCAACAGTCCAAAGATGTGTGAGTTAGGTGATTGGCCATGCTAAATTGCCTCTTAGTGTCAGGGGGATTAGCTAGGGTAAATACATGGGGTTATGGTAATAGGGCCTGGGTGGGATTGTGGTCGGTGCAGACTTGATGGGCCAAATGGCTTCCTGCACTATAGATTCTATGATTCCATGTTGCCAGACCTGTTGAGTTTATCCAGAATTTTCTGTTGTTTTTGTTCTACTATTTGTTTCTCTTTCTGTACCTGATTTTGGAATTGGAAGCTTTTGGAGTGCTGTTCCTTTATCAGGTGAAGACTTCACCTGACAAAGGAACAGCACTGCAAAAGCTTGTGATTTCAAATAAATGTGTTGGACTATAACCTGGTGTTGTGTTACCTCTCATCTTGTCTACCCCAGCCCAACACTGGCATTTCCACATCATGATTTAACTTCTGATTCACCTGATTCCCCTCTCCATCATTTCTCTTTCTCAAACTTTAGATCTCATTGGTTAAGCAGGTAAATTGTTGGTGCCACTGTTCGGCAAAGGTTCATCATCAGCTCAAACGTGCAGGGCAAAACTTTTAGGGAACTGAGGGTGAGGGACAGAGTCTAATGCAAGAGTTCGGCAAATTCCAGGCAATTCAAGTAGCTTCTGGAAGTTGTTGATATATGTCTTGCATTTCCAACTCATCCTGTCTCAATTTACCACTCTCATTTTATTATCTACTTAGCTGGTCTGTTTCTTTGAATGAGCAATCAGCTGTTTTTTTTGTAGAATCTGACACCTGAAAAGGTGGTGCAAGCATGTTCAATAGTAGCATTAAGAAGGGAAATTGATATATAACTGAAAAGGAATAAACTTACAGGACATTGGGGGAACAGGACAGAGGAACGAGACTATTTGTATAGCTCATTCGAAGAGCAAGGAGGGCAGGATGGGCCGAATGATCTCCTGTGCTGTATGATTACATACAGGCATGGCGGCACAGCAGTTAGCACTGCTGCCTCACAGCGCCAGGGACCCAGGTTCGATTCCCGATTTAGGCTCCTTTGTGTGTGGAATTTCTCTCCGTGTCAGCACGGGTTTCCTCTGGATGCTCCAGTTTCCTCCCACAGTCTGAAAGATGTGCTGGTTCGGTGCATTGTCCATACTAAATTTTCCTTCAGTGTATCTGAACTGGTGCCAAAGTGTGGCAACTAGGGGATTTTCACAGTAACTTCATTGCAGTCTTAATATAACTCTACTTATGACTAGTAAATTAACTTTACTTCTGATACTATTACTTGATATTACTGATACTATTACTTTTTCTTTTCTGAGCATAATCTTAATAATGAACTGCATTTTTTTAGGCTTCTTTGTTTTTTCCTCCCCATCTCCTCCAAGCAGTCATCCTTATTGGCCACTTTCTCTCTCTTTCTCTGGAGCCTTGTAGATTTTTTTATATGTGAGAGGCTGAACAATAATACTGATTGATTGTTGACCTATGTAGAGTTGAGCCTAACACTGTCCTCCTCCTCTGATCACGCGTGAACTTCTAACAGATGCACCGTGTAGTGATCATTAGTCTCCCCTTGCCCCACCTTTTTATTTAAGGTTTTTATTTTACTTTTTATTGTTACCTTCATTGAAATCTGCTAACGGAGCCAGATGGAGGATCAGCCTGTTCCCTCCTGGTCCATGTGGTCTTGCTGTTCACTGGGTAAGTCTCTGAATCATTAGCGGAAGGTGAGGGTTTACACTGGTGACCAACATGTTTACACTCATTTAACCAGAGGTTAGATGTAACCACAGTCTACTGCAGCCTGACATCAGTCCATGGTCAGCACCTCTGAAAATGAAGTCTGTTTCAACCATGTGCCAGCACAAGTTGACTTTTTGCCCAGATTTCACTTTTTCCTTCTAATGTTTCTACTCCCTCTCCTCTACCTTTGGTTTCCTTTGCTCAGTAGCCATCGCAGATGCCAGCTCCAATCCATCCAGTTGTTTCTGTGGTGAACTGAGTAGCAGTGAGAAAATTTTCCACCTCTGACAGCTCTGGCTCTTTATCTTTCTTTAAGTTAGTCATTTGGCAAACCTTCATATTACATCCCCATAAATTAGGCGTTTAGTTATTCCCAGTGAACAGAAGCTATGGAAAATGGTGCATAATTTTGGTAGAGCGTGACCAGATTTATAACAGTGGAAATTAATGATGGATTAAATCTGTTCAGTGCAGTGAACATCGGAAGTGGGAGATTGCTTTTGTTTAAATGAGAACTTTATAAGAAGCACCCGGGCCAGTAAGGCTGTACAGTAGGAGCAAATAGAAAGTGATGGTCCATTAAAAATGTGGAACTGCCATCAAGTGCTTTTTAAATCTGTTGGAGCTGACCGAGAATTACTTTTCTATTTGAATTTTCACAGGAAGTGTGCAAAATAGAAAATATTCAAATGCATGCTATGTAAGAGTAAACTTCACATTTTCCCTGCCTCCATTTTAATAGGAACATAGGAATTAGGAACAGAAGTAGGCAAATTTAGCCCATTGAACCTGCTCTGCCATTCAATCAGATCATGGCTGATCTCTCCCTGGTCTCAAATCCACCTCCCCACTGTTCCCCTTATCCTTTTTTTAAAATTAGAAATGTATCTATCTTCTTGAAATCAGTCAACAATTCAAACTCCACTGCACTATGGAGCAGCGAGTTCCACAAATTCACCACTGTTAAGGTTCAGATCAGGAACTCCGAAGTGTTTTATGAAGCCCGTCTGGAAGTTTTGCCTCTTAAAATTGGTTAGGATAAGCATGAGACATTTCACCTCGGTATGATTCAAATGACCCATTAGAGAGCTTTTATGAAACAAAGTTTATTTAAGAATATAGTTAACATGTATGCAAAGAAAATTAGCAATAATCTCTCTCAATTACAAATAAAAACAAAACCATGGTAATATATAGCCCTAAACAAATATATCTAAGATATTCCAATCAAACAAAAACCCTTTAGATGAAAAAAACCTTTTTAACAGGTTTAATACAGCAAAGGCTGATGCTCACATGATACTGGAACTGAGTCCTTTGGTTGGAGAATTGAAACCCTGACCACTCAGCCTTGTAACTGCTAGCAGCCCTCTGGGTGCCCCCAGAACAGTTTGAAGTCAGAACAGCTTCCCAGAACACCCAGGAAAACCAGAAGCCTTGCTTTCAGCTAACCAATGGAATTTCCAAAAACCGGGGAGAGAGAGAAAAACACTTCTTTTCAGCTTGTCCCTTCTAAACTCAAAGTAAACAGAGCTCCTGTCACGTGACCTGCCAACCAGTTTCCTCCTAACAATGTAGGGCCATAAAACTAATCCCAGAAAGTACCTGCGGCCCATAGTAAAAATGAATAAAACCCCATTTAAGTAGCAAGAAAAAGACTTCTCCAGACAGCTCGGCAACAATTTGAAAACCAAACTGAAAAAGGTCCCCTTATAACTGCAGAGAATATAATTTAAAAAAAAACTTTTAAAGTTATACTGCCCTCTGAGAGAAGTAGTTCCTCCTCATCTCAGTTTTAAATCTACCATCTCTCAACCTATACCTGGGCCTTGTGTTCTAGATTACTCCATCAGAGGAAACATTTGGTCTGTATTTATTTATCAATTCCTTTTTAAAATTTTATACACTTCGATCAGATCCCCTCTCATCCTTTTAAACTCCAGTGAGTATAAGCCCAAATTGACTCACTGTGGGTCAATCCACAGCACATGGACTGCAGTGTTTTAAGAAGGCAGCTCACCACCATCTTCTCAAGGGCAACTAAGGATGGACAATAAATGCTGGCCAACCAGCGACACCCAGGTCTCACAAATAAAACAAAATAAATCTTTCATCCTTGGAATCGATCTGGTGAACCTCCTCTGAACTGCCTCCAATGCCACCATATCCTTCCTCAAATAAAGAGACCAAAAGTGAACACAATACTCTCTAGATTTGGTCTCACCAACACCCTATGCAATTGCAACAACACTTCTCTACTTTTATACTCCAATCTCTCTGCAAGAAATGCCAATATTCCATCTAATGTAAGTAATCCTGTGGGAATGCAATGCTTTATTAAAAATCTTTTCCTTTCTCTACCTAATTGACTTTGTTTTTAATTTTTAATGCATGACATTAAGAGGCATATCGTGATATCAGTTATATTCCACTCTTGGCTCTCTCTAGAACTTGTCTTCCATTTCTTGTAAGTCCCTGTATTGATTATTTGAGAGATATAAATCATAATGCATGAATCTTCAGAATGATTCATTTTCTCGCCCCTTGCCCACCAGGTTTCTGCCTTGTCTTGAAGGTGGCGATTCTGGCTGGAGTAAAGTTTAATGTTCTAAATTTAGTATCATACCTGACCAGCTATCCTCTATGTGTAAATGTAGACAGTGAGCATCGTTCAGCTATTTCAGTGTGAAAGGCATCATGAGCCTATGGGCAGACATAGATTCAGAAGGAGAGTGACTGGAAAGCCGTCAGATGTGTGACTGTTTTCCATATTGTGGGGTGAATTGTGTTGCTGGAGATCAGCTCACTTTAAAGCCCATGGACTGAATACAAAACCCATGGCTGGGAATATAGCTCTGTGCAACACCACGTGATGTATTTACCTACGCAGCCATCAGGGCTTCCTCTGTAAGACAATGAAAATGATTCAATAAAAGATGCTCTCACCTCATTACTGTGCAGAATGTACAACTCCTGTTCAGAACAAAAATCCCTTCGCACTGCAGGGCAGAAGAATCTTGCAAGTGCATATTGAGTTACTATGGACAAGTTGACAACTGCAGTGGCTCTTGAAATGGGAAAGCTCAAAATTGGGAATTCTGGAATGTATTCGATCCTAGATTTGGAGGCTTTGAATTATCTATTACAAGTGGCATGGTGGCACAGTGGGTTAGCACTGTTGCCTCTCAGTGCCAGGGACCCGGGTTCGATTCCAGCTGTGGGTGACCGTCTCTGTGGAGTTTGCACATTCTCCCCATGACAGTGTGGGTCCCCTCCGGGTGCTCCGGTTTCCTCCCACAGTCCAAAGATGTGCAAGTTTGGTTGATTGGCCATGTTAAATTGTCCCTTGTTGTCAGGGGGGAGTAGCAGGATAAATATGTGGGGTTACAGGGATAGGTCCTAGATGGGATTGTTGCCGGTGCAGCCTCGATGGGCTCCATGGCTTCCAACTGCACTGTATTCAAGAGATGGCTAGATAGAGCATTTGAGGTAAATGGGATCAAAGGTTATTGGGAGAAAGTAGGATGAGGCTATTGAGTTGGATGATCAGCCATGAACGTGATGAACGGTGGAGCAGGCTCGAAGGCCAAATGGCCTGCTCCTATCTTTCTATGTTACAAACACAGCTTGTGAACATGTGTTGTAATTTCTGGGCCAGTTTTTAAAAACCCCTTGTGTTTACAGATTAGACTGTATGGCTGGCTGGCGGTATGTTTTGTAAGTTTAACATGCTCACCTCAGGTTGTGTCAACATTATTACAAGAATCAGTATTCTACTGATTGGTGCATGCCTGACTTCAACCTTGCGAGAATTTTTGGAAAATCTCTGGAACATTACAATCCCTGGCAAGTATCCCTCTGGTTGCATGTAGCCTTGTGAATAAAATGGCTTTCTGGTTTTTGGCCATGTTGTATATTTTTATGTTGTGTTTTTGTATTGCTAGATTCGGCCTGGTTACAGTGTTAAAGCAACGTCGCACTTGATATTTCTCAAAGGGAAACATCAGTTCCAGTCAAATATCATAAATATTAATAGTATATAGTTCCAAATATTAAGCTGGGCCTGAGGGTGGTGGATTCTATTCTTTCTTGTCACAGTTCAAAGATAGGGCACGACCTAGAATCATGAAGCTTGTTTCTGGGACCATTGATAAATGGGTATGACTATGATTGAGCTCCCTGTGATTGACAATTGGCTGCCCACAGTCAACAAGAGAGTGAAATAGTGTGAAAGAGAGAGACTGATTCATAGCCCTAGACCATCTGAGCCGACTTAATCAGGGCGAGTTGATCTAAAGGTATTTATCATTTCAGCTCTGTTTTAGTGAGGGAAAAAAAGCCATGTCTTTGTTTTTATAGGTCAGTTAGTATCTTGAGATATGAATAAAATGGCTCATTGGTTCTAAACTTGAAATAGTGCTTATTGAATCCATGGTTTGTAGAGAAAGAAGGCATCGTTTAGCAGCATGTGATGCACGCCCGCAACTGAAGTTCTGAGTCAGCACTCTGTTTCAGTCAGCAATCCGGTCACGCCATTGTTTATCTGTATTGCTAAAGACAATTAGATACTTGTACCATCACCCATCCCTGATGCGAGTGGCTATGCTCTGTATTAGATTTTTTGAAGCAGGGGGGGTAGTTGACTGTGGAGGTAGATATAGATTTTTTTAAAATGTAATGGTGTAATAGTCCTGCAAGCTGAATGCTTTTATTGCCTTAACAGTTTCCATGACAGTTTCCAAAACCCCCTCTCAAAACCTGAAAGGCAACACGGAGGAGGGTTACCAGTGTTTTTGTTCGTGATCTTTCACAGTTGACAAATTCAAGTCCTGTAGCCCTTGTATCCTATTAAAGGGATAATGGTAATGTGACCCAGCACTATCAATAATAAAAGCTCACAGTCTGAGCTGCAAAATAGTCAGGGAAGTAAGATGAACGAGGGTGGTTCAGACAATAATACATCTCTGGATGGTGGTGAGGTCCTGAACCTGGAGAGTAGGGCAAAGAGCTTTATGAAACCGTGAATTGGAAGCTGCAATATTGGTTTCAAATGTTCTCTGCAATCACCTGGTGTGTTAAATGGGCTTGATTTAAAGAGGCTACTGTGTGTGGAGCCCAGCAGTAATTCACATCAGTGCACATGGCTCAGATTGAAGTGATGCTTCAAAATGTGTACAAGGTGCTGTCAGTCCAAATGTCAAACTTGAATAAATAATTGCATGTTGATATTCTACATTTGATCAATGTGTATCTTGATTATAAACACATTGCTCTTTTTGAGGGGGAGTAATGTGAAAGAAGATAAGATGCTAAAAGTAATTTAAACATAATCTTGAACAAAACAGACTGTTGGTAAAATGTTCCATGAAGAGAAAATATACAAAGGAAAAGAAAGACAAGGGGCAATTGTACATTTGTACCTGTTCTTGTTGCGAGTTGCTTTGCCCTCTATATTAGAATTTTGTAGGGGGTTTATTGGAGGCAGAGATAGATTTTTAAAAAGAAATTGATTGTGTAATAGCCTTTCATAATCTCAGGTCATCCAAAAGTTCTTTCTAGCTAATGAAGTACTTTTGAAGTGTAATTAACTGTAGTAATGTAGGAAATAAGTTTTAAATGTGGGTATGTTAGAGTGCTGTTAGTGATTGTCTCTCTAACTTTCCTAAAGCCATGCCTTCCCTCCCACTCTTGACCATGCAAAATTGGAGGACCAGATGGCTGATGGCATTATTGGAAAATTTGAATGCATGTACAGTTGCTAGGTAGAGTGAACTAAATTAATATCAGTGGGGGTAGAGAAAGTCCTCAAACTTTAGCTATCTTTTCATTTGAAAGCACTTGAGAAAATTTAGCTGAGCTCAAAAACTACATGGCACCCTGCACTGCACACTGCAAAGGCTCTGGCCCTGATAACATTCCAGCAATCGTATTGAAGACTTGTGCTGTGTGTTCCTCATCAAATTGTTCTGGAATAATTACAGCATCTACCCCAGAATGGAAAGAATTGCCAGATCTATCATGTCCACGAAAAGCAGGACAAATCTAACCTGACTAATTACCATGCCATCTGCCTACTCTTAATTTTCAGCAGAATAATGGAAGAGGTTGTCGATAGAACTATAAGTGGTATTTACTCAGCAATAACCTGCTTATTGACACTAAATCTGGCTTCACCAACGTCCCTGATCTGATCACAGCTCTAGTCCAAACATGATTTTGGGGGAAGGTGGAATATGGAGTTGAGGCCACAATCAGATCAGCCATGATCTTGATGAATAGAAAACCAGGTTTGAGGGGCCAGTTAACCTTAAGAGTATTGACAGGCAAAGGGACCTGGGTGTACAGGTACACAGGTCACTGAAAGTGGCAATGCAGGTGGCGAAGGTAGTCAAGAAGGCGCATGGCATGCTTGCCTTCATCAGCCAGGGCATTGAGTTTAAAAATTGGAAAGTTATGTTGCAGCTTTATAGAACCTTAGTTAGGCCACACTTGGAATATAGTGTTCAATTCTGGCTGCCACATTACCAGAAGAACGTGGAGGCTTTGGAGAGGGTACAGAAAAGATTTACCAGGATGTTACCTGGTATGGAGGGCATTAGCTACGAGGAGAGGTTGGAGAAACTTGGTTTGTTCTCATTGGAATGATGGGGATTGAGGGGTGACCTGATAGAAGTCTACAAGATTATGAGAGGCATGGACAGAGTGGATGGTCAGAAGCTTTTTCCCAGAGTGGAAGTGTCAATTACTAGGGGAGCACAGGTTTAAGGTGCGGGGGGCAAGGTTTAAAGGAGATGTATGAGGCAGATTTTTTATATAGAGGGTGGTGGGTGCCTGGAACTCGTTGCCGGGTGAGGTAGTGGAAGCAGATACGATAGTAATTTTAAGGGGGCAAATATGTGGTGGTGGTGGCGGTGGCAACCAGAAACTGAACTAGACCAACCATATAAATAATGTGGCTGTAAGAACAAGTCAGAGGCTGAGAATTCTGAAGTGACTACCTCACCTCCCTGATCATGAAAGACTATCCACAAGGCACAAGTCAGGAATGTGATGGAATACTCTGCACTTGCCTGGATACAACTCCAGCAACTCTCAAGAAACTCAAGACATTCCAGGACAAAGCAGCCTGTTTGATTGACACTCTACCCACCATCTTCAATATTCATTCCCTCCATCAGTGGTGCACTGTGGCATTGGTGTGGTACCATCTATGAAGTGCACTGCAGCAACTCACCAAGGTTCCTTCGACAGCATCTTTTAAGCCTACGACCTCTACCACCTAGAAGAACAAGGAAAATAAATGCTTGGGAGCACCACGACCTGCAAGTTCCCTTCCAAACCACACACCAATCCCTCTTGTAACTTTCCTTCACTATCACTGGGTGTTATGAGACAGCAGATGGCAAGTGTCAGGTTGCCAGCATCCCAAAGGGAAACTTGAACAAGCTATCTCAATGATTTGAAATTTGTATTTTATGCAATGCTATTGGAGATCAGGAGGAAGAATTTTAAATCATTTGCAAAGATATTAAATCTAAATATTTATTTTAAAAAAGGAAAAAAATACAAGATTACATTTACACCATTAATAGTACTTCTACAAACATTTTCCAAAGGTTTTCGGCTTAATTAACTCAGCTAAATAGTCCTTTAAAGTCCTCATAGATTTTGATCTATAAAAAGCCTGGTAATATTATCACAGATCCACTGTTGGTATAAGGGGAAATCTTACACAGGCTTTTCTCTCTCTCACGTCTGATACTAAGAGTCAAAATCCTGTGGACACAATCATTTTTCTCTGAGGGTAGCAGCAATTGCTTTTCCACAGGTCTGCTTCCAGCACCCACCGCCTCAGGATCTCCTAACCACACCCACCTACAGTCTTCAACCTCTTTAAATATGTTATTTTCTCTTTCAGTCTATTGTCCTGCATTCCCTTGAAGTTTCCTTTCTCAGAATTTACTTTCATTATGTTATGGCCACTACTTTCTAGGTAAAAGTAAACTTATCATTCTGTTCCCTCCATTTACAATCAATGTCAATTGTACGTGCTCCTTTTGAAGTCCCTTACCTTCCTGATGAAAATATCCATTCATCCTGCCAATGATACTCCATCACAACTCCGCTGATATCCACTTCAAATATTTGCCTTGCATCTAACCTCGCTTTAATGTCCTGAACCCTGCAGACTGCTGTCTTCGGTTTAATTGAATTATTCACACCCATACACTCTCACATACAATCCTGTTTCGCAGTATACTACAGTGATGTTGGGAAAATATTGAAAAATGTAATATTTTGTCACACTGGATCCAAATCCTGGAGCGCCCTTCCTACATTCATAAATGTTTACAGCACAGAAAGAGGCCATTTGGCCCATTGTGGCCATGCTGAATGACAAAGTTCTCCTAAACGAATCCTATTTTCCAGCATTTTGCCCATAGGCCTGAACATTATGGCTGTTCAAGTGAATATCTAAATTCCTAATAGCACTGTGGGTCTACCTACATAAAGTGGACTGCAGTGTTTAAGAAGTGGCTCATCACCACTTTCTCGAGGGTAGTGTTTGCCGGTCTGGCCAATCACTCCCACATCCTTCAAATGAATAAATAAAAACTGTGTGTGTGTGGACTGTTCAGCTAGAATATTAGCCCTAATCAGGTTAAATGGTAGAGCAGACGGGAAGAGCCAAATGTCCTCCTCTAGCTCTGTTTGTTTAACTGACCCTGCAGCTTTATTTTCTGCAACCAGAGCTTGGAATATAAGCGAAATTTCTCAATGTAACCAAATCTGTCAATCTGGTTGCTCTTTGGTGATCCTAAGAACACACCTATAGATTGGATTCTTAATCTGCCACAAGAATGAAAGGGGTTATTTAGTGACTGCTTTAAGTGTTACAGCATCTGTAAAATGCTTGCTATTTTGTTGGCTCTTTTCACACAGGAAGCGGATTCCAGTGTGCATGCAAGTGGCACAGAGTAAATATAAAACGTGTGCAGTGAGCTGCGAAACAGCCTCCTTACTGTGTGCAGAATTGTGTGTGTGAAGGCAGCCTCTTCAGAAATGTCAGCTTTTCCAGCTGTTGCCCCCACTGTCTCCCGTGTGCATACAAATTGCACACATTTTCCAGCAAATTACTGTGGCTGAAAAAGCTATTCAGTTGTTGGATTGGAAAAATCCATATTACAGAAACTGAAAAAATGGAAAGTGATGGAAGTATGTAGTCAGCATTTGAATTGTTCGGATGGGTTAATGTTCTGCTTGTCCCCCTTGATCTGAACCGAGCTTTGATGCTTAAGTTGCTTATTTGACTAAACCTTAGGTAAGGTCATTTGCTGAATAAATTGCTGGATTGGAGTCAGCATGCATCCTGATCTGGATTCTAGTTTCCTTTGTACTGACCATTGCGTAGCTGTTTACAATATCAGTCTCACATTGTTCTCTTTCAGACCACTTTATATCTCTCACTGCCTTCTGAGCACACGTTTCTAGAAGTTCTATGAAACCTGGATGATTTAAAGTAAGAGTTGTTCCATCTCTCCCTGTGGTCTAGTGTCCAATATCCACCTTGCGGCATAGAGACATCAGCTTGCTTCCCCTAATCTGGGGTCTGCAGCGACAGGCTAAGTGGAAGCAGCTGACAATATGATGGTGTTGAATAGTTGTTCTGTCAATATTCAGCAGCAACTAACCAGTAGCGCTGATCTTTGTTTCTGTCTGTGGTCTGTCCTTTCTTCTTTTATGTCTTGCTGACAAATGGCTACAGAGATCGAATCCATTGTGGATCAAATAATGCCGATCAGTACCCTAGCACTGGATGCAGTCCAGAGACTAATACTAGTTGATTCATTGCAGTATACAGGAATTAAATTGTGGCAAGTTTAGTTGTTCATAGAATCCCTACAGTATGGAAGGAGGCTATTCAGCCTGTAGAATCTGCACTAACTCGCCAAAGAAGCATCTTATCCAGACTCTTCCTGTAACCCCCATGTATTTACCCCACTAACCCCCTAACCTACATATCTTGGGACACTAAGGGTCAATTTATCATTGCCAATCAATTTAATCTGCACATCATTGGATTGTAGGAAGAAACCGGAGCACCTGGAAGAAACTCACATGGACATGTGGAAGAACGTGCAAACTTTATACAGACAGTGACCCAAGGCTGGAATTGAACCCAGGTCCTTGCCGCTGTGAGGCAGCAGTGTGAACCACTATGCTACCGTGCTGCTGTAATGGTTTTTACCATGAGAGTAGAAATTGGCTTCTGTCCTCCCAAGATGTGCTGTTGATTTTATTTTTATTTTTGTAAATTTGTGGGTTTTCTACCTAGCATTGAATTTGTCTCAATTATTTATTGTTATCAGCCATAATGTGAAATCATAAGGTTAAACACTTGGTTTTGCCAACAATGCTTTTGTGTGATGATTCTAATTTAACACCACCAAATTGCTCTCACCAATGCTACCACCTCCAGTATCTCACTGCAATGTTATATCGCTCTAAATATTCTCTACAAACAAAACTCTAGCTTGGCAGAACAAAACCTATAATAGCATCCCTGAATATTTTTAACAATCTGAGTGGGCGTAATGTGAATATTTCACTTGATGCCACTGCACCTTACTGAGAGACCTTGGAGGCAATATTGACTCCTATATAATCCTGACTGCCAAAATCGTTGAAGCAGAGATTAAGGGGTGATTTGACAGAGGTGATTAAAATTAGGAAAGGCTAGGGCAGAATGAATAAAAAGACCCTCCTTCTGGTGATTTAGGAGCCCAAATCAAAGCATCATTAATTTTAGGTACAATAAGTTATTTTTATGCAAGGGCATAAGGCTGTGGAATGAATGCAACAGTGAACGTGTCAAAATGTAAGATAGGTTAGTTAGGCAGTAGAAAGAAAGGAATAAGGGAAAAGGATGAGAATGTGGGATTAAACCATTGATCAAGTGGCAATTAAATATCAACATAAGCTGCGTGGACGGAGCAGCTTGCTTCTAAGTTGAGGTCATTTTTGTGTAAGAGTTGTGTTTTCTTGCTCCTATGTCAGCTGAATCTCAGTGGGTAGCACTCTCACATCCGATTGTGTGTTGAGCACACACATCCAGGCTGATGCTCCCAGTGCAGTACTGAGGTATTGCTGCACTGTCAGAGGTGCCGCCTTTCCAATAAACATTAAACCAAGGTACTGTCTTCCCTCTGGGGCAGACAAAAATATCTTTGTGAAGAAGAGCAGAGATGTTATCCCCCCGTGTCCTAACCAACACATCACTCAATCAACATCACAGAAAGCAGCTTATCAGGTCATTATCACATTGCTCTTTGTGAGTGCTTGCTATGTGTAAATTGGTTAGCCTGTTTCCTAGGTTACAAAAGTAACTGCACTTCAAAATACTTCATTGTAAGGCACATTGGGATATCTAGGGGTTTTGGACAGTGCTATATAAATTATGGTTATGTTGTTTAGTTGGATGAATGGTGCAAAGAACGTGACCTGAGATTCACACCATCAGTGAATCATCCGACGGAGGCAGAGAAATAGCCAATATCCAGTGATATTTTCATAACTCATCACCTGTCAGAATTTATTGTTAATATTTTTCGATCACTTTAGTCTCTCTTCCCTAATGTTGGTTAGCATGTAGGTTTTCTTCTTGACTTAATCTAAGGTAAGCAGGGTGAAGGGGGAAACAATACTGAGGATGTGAACAAGCTTATAGAATTATAGATTTCCGCAGAATTTGCTTCCAGGCTAGAGAAGCAGGAAAAGTTACCTCGAAGTTCAATTGCTAGAATAAAAGTTTGCTTGCTTTCCTAGTCCTGAGGAGCATTTTGGGAGGCTGAATAAAATTAGATTTCCCAGTGTTTTTCCAGTATATCGCCCATAATTGTCAGTCACTCAGAGAGCTGGTTTAGGAAATGGAAATGTTAGTGGTGCAGTGTGGAGTCATCTTATCATGTTGAGATAAATTGTGGACAGAAAGCTATACTCAGCGGCAAGTGTATGTGTGATGCCAAAAATTAGGAGAATATTCTGTTCACAGCACCAAGTGCCAGTCACTATGATTGGAACAAAAATACAGCTCCAAAAATATAGTTTTGTTTGAAGTGACTCAGCCTGTACATTATCCAGGCGGGGTTAATTTGCTAAAATGCTTACAGTACTGGTCTTTCCATTTATAAAGATAGTTCAGGGGATGGTAAAGCTGTTCAATTTGGATTCCTAACCTTGTTACCAAAGGCAGCTTTTAATTAAAGCGAGTCCAGGCTGATTGCAGTTGGAATGGAGTTGCCCTTTCCAGAGTTAAACTGTGCAAATTCCTTTTAAAGTATGGTTAAAAAAAATTGAATTTTTCTAGGTTTCACTCTGATGGCTTACTAACCCACTTTCACCCATAATTAACTTATGTGCTACTTTAACACACTTGAATAATTTAACACTAAAAGGAATGTCTTTGTACCTTGTGTGCTGATTTCACAGCTTCATTGATTACGGATCTTTGAGACCAGAGAATGAAACTAGTAATTGTAAGGCCTAGTATTTTTAAAATAACTTACTAACTGATTTATGCATTCTTGCATAGCCCAATAGAAGTTGGAGCATTCATTATTAATTCTTATGTTTGAGTGCATTGTAGCATCTTTTGTCACACCACCTTGAGTTAAACAGTCTGTTGGTGCCACGTTGGCAATGAAGATAGCATTTCCTTTGAAGTGTGGAATATTCCCCCTTGCAAAAGCAGTCATGCTGTCACATCTGTGGCCGTTCAATAACATGGGGTTCAAGACCCACAGCTGCTTTATGCTCCCAGGCGACTCAAGAACAGCTTCTTCCCTGCTGCCATCAGACATTTAAATGGACCTACCATATAAAGAACAAAGAAAATTACAGCACAGGAACAGGCTCTTCATCCTTCCAAGCTTGCATTGACCATGCTGCCCTTCTGAACTAAAACCCCCTACCCTTACGGGGACCATATTCCTCTATTCTCATCCTATTCATGTATTTGTCAAGATGCCCCTGAAAGGTCACTATTGTACCTGCTTCCACTATCTCCCCCCAGCGGCGAGTTCCAGGCACCCACCACCCTCCGTGTTTAAAAAAAAACTTGCCTCGTACATCTCCTTTAAATCTTGCCCCTCACACCTTAAACCTATGCCTCCTAGTAATTGACTCTTCCACCCTGGGAAAACATTTCTAACTATCCATTCTGTGCTATATATGGAGTTGATCTTTCTCTACACCCTAGCAGTGATTGTAACACTATATTCTGCACCCTCTCTTTTTGTTCTACATGAATGGCGTGTTTTGTCTGTATAGTGTGCAAAAAACAATGCTTTTCACTGTATAGTAATACATGTGACAAATTAAAAAGTCTGGTTGAGAGGGGTCACTCTATAGGTGTGCAAAGAATTGGGATGAAAGCACATTACTGTGGATGCTGGAATCTGAAACAAAAACAAAATGCTGGAAAATCTCAGCAGGTTTGACAGCATCTGTGGAGAGAGCATAGAGCCAACGTTTCAAGTCTGCATGACCCTTCATCAGAGCTGAATTGGGACGTTGGTGTTACTACTGCCGTTGATTATCACACGCCTTTCTGCATTTCCTTTCAAGTCTGGAGCTCCAAGGATTATCCAGCAGAAGCTGGTTATTACCATAAATTTGGCTTCTGTCTTTTCTGATTTTCTGTTCCCAGTTTATAGGAGGAAACCCAATCTCTGGAACTGTTATTTGGGTGTGTGTGTGAAAGTGGGAGGCAATACTGGTCATTGTGTTGTCACTCATGTCTCCCTTTCATTCATTTGATAGTTCCTGTCCATGAGAGTAACATCAGGGTGAATGAGGATGGTTTTTAACATGTGCAATGAGAAACAGCCACTGGAAATCACTTGCCAAACCTCAACAGTATCCACCCTGGACTGGTTAAAGCGACATTGGTGCCTTTGGACTCAAGCGTTTGTTTTCTTGTGAACGTGGATGTTTCGTTCATTGCTTTAAGAGATGTAATTGAAAACTTTGTTGAATGGCTCTGTTTATAAAGAAGACATTTTGTCATATGCACCACAAGGCACTGGCTTTAATCTAGCCATTTCTCCCCTTCGTTCCTCTTTGTATTGACCTTTTGCTGGGCTAAATTCCTTTGAAACTCTCTGATGTCTCAGCCATTATTGTCCTGTGTGAACCTGGACAGAATATATAGCAGCTATTCAACAGTGAAGTATCAATCTATCATGGTTCTTTTCAAATAGAAACATAGAAACTAGAAGCAGGAGTAGGCCATTCAGCCCACGAGCTGATCATCAAATTCAATATCCTGATCCCCCTCTTCTCTCCCATATCCCTTGAACCCTTTAGCCCCAAGAACTGTCTGATTTCAAAAAGAAATTAGATATAATATTTTGACCTCAACTACCTTCTATGCTGGTGAATTCCACACATTCACCGCCCTCTGGGTGAAGAAATTTCTCCTCATCTCAGTTCTAACTCCGGTGAATATAATCCTAACTGACTTTGTCTCTCCTCATATGACCTGTCAAGCCAGGAATTAGACTGGTAAACCTTTATAGCAAGGACATCCTCCCTCAGATAAGGACACCAGAACTGCCCACAATACTGCAGCTGTGGCCTCACCAATGCTTTATACAATTGCAGTAAAACATCCCTAGACCTATACTCAAATTCTCTCACAATGAAGGCCAACATAAAATTTGCTGCCTTTGTTGCCTGCTGCACCTGCACGCTTACTTTCAGTGACTGATGCATGAGGGCACCAAGATCTTGTTGAGTATCCACCTCTCTCAAGTAATAATCTATCTTCCTATTACTGCTACCAAAGTGGATAACCTTACATTTATCTACATTATACTTCATCTGCCTGAAATATGCCAACGCACTCAGTCTGTCCAAATTACGCTGAAGTATCTCTGCAACCTCCTCACAGCTAAATGAACACTTCCTGATGCCCCTGCTTCCTCTGCTCTGGCTGAAGGTAAAGACAGGTGAACTGTTGCGTAGCCTCTACCAAAATAGCTCATTGTATTGTAACTAGACATAGTGTAAGCTCTGCTGACACAGAACGTTGTATTGAGACAGAAGAGCAAAGATCCAAGCCTCACATCTCAACCTGAGCAATAGACGGTGCAGTATTGAGTGTGTAATTGCTCCATTGTTGGAGGTGAAACCTAGTCTGAAACTTAAAATAGGGGAATTTCACAGTAACTTCATCGCAGTATTAATGTAAGCCTTACTTATGACTGATCAATAAACTTTTAACTTTAAATAGGTGGAATTATGTTTGCCAAGATTTCTCCCTCAACTGGCACTGACAAAATGGTTCTTGCTGTGTGTCAAGTGGCTGCTGCATTTTGTTTTCATTCACAGGGTGTGGGTGTCACTGGCTGGGCCAGCTTTGGCAGGAGCAACAACAGGCATATCAAAATGAAATGTCAACCTGATGAAGCAATAATACAGGATTGATGACCTGTGTGTTTTTTTTAAAACATGGAGGAACAGTGTCTCAGGATGACTGAGTAGTTTCAACAACAAGAAAAAAAGCATTAAACATAAAAAAAATTATGATACGATACTCCTTTACATTCCCATCGCATCAGAATATACACAGATGTTAAAGTTAACACTGATTACAATGTGTATCTTAAGTGACAATGGTCTCAGGTACACAAAGTCCCTCTCAGTACATAGACTGGCTGTCTCAAAATCAGGGTTTCTGGGATCTTTCTATGCAGTTATCTCAACTGGGATCGTAACAGGCATCACTGCCACACAGTCCTTATGGAAAAGTAATCCTGTCTTCACTTTGATGATATCCTCGCTCATGTCGTGTACCACTACCCCAGCGAGAAATGGGATAGACTTCAAATAGATCCAGCAACTCAAGACTTGGCAACCATGAGATAATGTGGGCCATCAGCAAGAACAGAATTGTATTCAACCATAATTTGTAACCTCATGGCCTGTCATGTACCCTACTCTACCATTACCACCATGCCAGGGAAACAACCCTGGTTCAATGAAGAGTGCACGGGGGGTATGCCAGGAGCAACATTAAGCACAACAAAAAAATGAGGTGTCAACCTGATTAAACTTCAAATCAGGATTGATTAATTACCTGTAACCCAAATGATATAAGCAGTAAGCGAATAGAGCTAAGCAATTCCAAAGTGAACGGGTCAGATTTAAGTTCTGTAGTCCTGCCATATCCAGCCATGACTGTTAGTGGACAATTAAACAACTCACTGGAGGAGGAGGAGGCTGAACAAATATCCCACCTTCAATAATGGAGGAGCCCAGCACATCAGTGTAAAGATAAAGTTAAAGCACTCGCAACAATCTTCAGCCAGAAGTGCCGAGTGGATGATACATCTCGGCCTCCTCCAGTGGTCCCCAGCATCTCAGATGCCAGTCCAGCCAGTTCAATTCACTCCATGTGATATCAAGAAACGGTTGGAGGCACTGGATACTGCAAAGGCGATGGGCCCTGATAACATTCCGGCAATCGTACTGAAGACTTGTGCTCCAAACTTACCACTCCCCTAGCCAAGCTCTTCCAGCGTAGTTACAACACTACCCAACAATGTGGAAAATTGTCTACTATATCCTGTACACAAAAGAAAGTGTGAAAAATTATATCTGCCTAGTTACAGCCTCATCAGTTTACTCTCAGTCATCAGTAAAGTGGTGGAAGGGATTATCAACAACGCTATCAAGCAGCATTTACTCAGCAAAAACCTTCTCATGGATACTCAGTTTGTGTTCTTTCAGGCATCACTCAGCTCCTGATCTTGTTGCATCCTTGGCTCAAACATGGACATCAGAACTAAACTCTAAAGGTGAGAGTGACTGCCCTCAGCATCAAGGCAGCATTTGACCGAGTATGGCATCAAGGAGCCTAGAAAAACTGGAGTCAGTCGGAAAATTCTCTGCTGGTTGGAGTCATACCTGCCGCAAAAGGAAAATAGATGGAGGTCAATCGTCTGAGCTCCAGGACATCACTGCAGAATTCCTTGTGGTAGGGCCTTGGTTACACAAGTGCTAGGCAATGACCATCTCCAGAAAGGGAGGGTCAAACCTTCACCTCTTGACATTTAATAGCATCACCATCACTGAATGCTGGAGGTTACCATGTGACCAGAAACTGAACTGGACTAACCATATAAATACTGTGGCTCCAAGACAGGTCAGAGGCTGGGTACCTATTAGTGATTAGCTCACCTCCTGACTGCGCAACAACTGTCACCTATCTGTGTGGCACAAGTCAATTGCCTGGATGAGTGCAGCTCCAACAACACTCAAAAATCTTGACACCATTCAGGACAAAGCAGGCTGCTTGATTGGCACCACATCCACAAACACCCTCTTCCTTAACATTCTAACAGTGGTGGCAGTGTGTACCATCTACAAGATGCACTGCAGCAACTCACCAAAGCTTCTGTGGCACAGTGGTTAGCACTATTGCCTCATAGCGTCAGGGATCTGGGTTCAATTCCCAGCTTGGATCACTATATGTGGAATTTGCACATTCTCCCCATGTCTGTGGTTTCCTCCAGGTGCTTCAGTTTCCTCCCACACTCCAAAGATGTGCAGGCTGGGTGGATTGGCTATGCTAAATTGCCCCTTAGCGTTAGGGGCACTAGCTAGGGTAAATGCATGGGGTTATGGGGATAGGGCCTAGGTGGGATTGTGGTCGGTGCAGACTCAATGGGCCAAATGGCCTCCTTCTGCAGTGTAGGATTCTATGAATAGCACCTACCAAATCCATGACTGCTACAATCAGGGAAGATGAGGGCAGCAGATACACAGGAACACCACCAAGTGCAAGTTCACCTCTAAGCCACACTATTCTGACTTGGAAATCTCCATTCTTTCGCTGTCTCTGGGTCTGAATCCATGTGGGTGTAACTACACCACATGGACTGCATGGGTTTCTGAAGGCAGCTCACCACCACCTTATCAAGGGCAATTAGGGATGGGTAATATATGCTGAGCGAGCGACACCCATGTCCTGTGAATTAACAAAAATCCCAATTTAGACTGCGCACGCTTCAGGAGTCTGTTTGACAAGAAAGGTGGTTGCTTGTCCTGTTCACATGGGCCCCAGGTTCCCTGTAGAGTGCAGCTTGTGGTTTTGGATCGCTATAACTATCAATCACAGTGCAAAGGCCCGCACCAAGTCCGTGCATGAGTGTTAGTGTTGAACATTGAAGGCAGTTTGTTTGCTGCTGAATGTAATATCCAGGTCTTAGCATTTCATCAGAACCTGAATATTGATACTAGAGGATTTTTGTGCGCCTCTATGGTATTTGAATGCAACAAATAAGCTTTTAAAAATAGCCACTGAAGTTCTGTAAGAAAACCGCAGGCTTAATGTGGTGTCTTTACACACACACACTTGAACAGCCAGAGGGAACAAAATCTGATTTGTGCAGATGTTGATGGAAGAATATTGTCCTTTCTGACAGTGCATTAATGAGACACTATTATTGGATCTTAGCTTATGCCAGGTGCTCATTTTTTCAGAGTTATCCACCTTCTAAAGAATTCCTTCTCTGAACAGATTGACCGTGGGAATGTATTTATTGTATTCCAGTTTAATTTAAATGGAAGCCTTGCCAAATCTGATCTCCCCGCACTTAACCAATTTAAGCAGGTCTTTATCCATGCAATGTATATGAAGCTGCAGGAGTTCTGCGTCAGACGTTGTTACATGTGTACAAGTGAAGTTGGTTAGGTGCATTGATCCGAACAGCCGCCAGGCTCTGGCGACTAGGGGAATTTCACAGTAATTTCATTGCAGTGTTAATGTAATCCTATTTGTGACTAATAAATAAATAAACTTTTAAGTGGATAAATGTTAACATATTGAAACAAGTGTCATTGAAAGCAGGATTTGCAATTGCGCACGTTGTGGTTCTTTTTATTTGTTTTGTGTTAATCAGGATGAGGTTTATTCAGTTTTGGAGATTGAAATCCTTACGTATAGAACATGGAACAATGCAGCACATTACAGGCCCTTCAGCCCTCTGTTGTGCTGAGCTTTGTCCGAAACCAAGATCAAGTTATCCCAATCCCTATCATTCTGGTGTGCTCCATGTGCCTATCCAATAACTGCTTGAAAGTTCCTAAAGTGTCTGACTCCACTATCACAGCAGGCAGTCCATTTCCACACCCCAACCACTCTCTGAGTAAAGAACCTACCTCGGACATCCCTCCTATATTTCCCACCATGAACCTGATAGTTATGCCCCCTAGTAACAGCTACATCACCTGAGGAAATACTCTCTGAATGTCTACTCCATCTATCCCCCTCATCATCTTATAAACCTGTATTAAGTTGCCTTTCATCATCCACTGCTCTAAAGAGAAAAGCCCTAGTTCCCTCATCCTTTCCTTATAAGACCTACCCTCCAAACCAGGCAGCCTCCTGGTAAATCTCCTCTGCACTCTCTCCAATGCTTTCATATCCTCCTTATAGTGAGGTGACCAGAACTGCATACAATATTCCAAATGTAGTCTCGCTGTACAGTTGCAGCATAACCCCACTGCTCTTAAACTCTAACCCCTAATTAATGAAAGCTAATGTAGACAGGGGCTTATCCTCCACAACGTTTCCTGAAGTCGATGACTCTATCCTTTGTTTTGTTGACATTGAGGAGAGATCATTGTTGTCGCACCAGTTCACCAGATTCTCATTCTTGTACTGTGTAATTGCAATATATGATCAAAACTAAATGTATAAGAATTAGGAATGAATGGTCTCGCATGAATAATTACAACTCAAAAACCTCAGTTTTTGACTTCTAGCAAAATAACAGAGTACATCATTAAACCCCCCCCACCCCCAGGACTGTGGCCTTTGTGGGGCAAATGATCCCTGGGTCAGGTGTCAGCCGTTGTTCAGCTTGAAGCACTCTTACCCGAGTCAAGTGATTGTAGGTTTGAGCCCCACCCCAGAAACATGAGCACAAAAAACAAATACAGCTGATACTCCTGTGATGTACTGAGAGAGCACTGCACCTTCAGAGGTGGCCTCTTTTAGATAAGATATTAAATTGAGACCTCACTCTCTGGCAGATGTAAAAGCTAGTAAGAAGTCTCACAACACCAGGTTAAAGTCCAACAGGTTTATTTGGTAGCAAACGCCACTAGCTTTCGAGGCTTTGCCACTTCGTCACAAACAGGGCATATAAAGGCACACACTCAGTTTACAGAATACTGATTAGAATGCGAGACTTTATGGCTAATCAAGTCTTAAAGGTGCAGATAATGTCAGTGGAGATAGCATAAAGCATAGGTTAAAGAAATGTGTGTTGTCTCCAGACAGGATAGTAAGTGAAATATTGCAAGCCCAGGCAAGTCATGGGGGTTGCAAATAGTGTGCCATGAACCCAAGATCCCAGTTGAGGCCGTCCTCGTGTGTGCGGAACTTGGCTATTAGTCTTTGCTCAGCGAATTTGCGCTGTTGTATGTTGTGAAGGCCACCTTGGAGAACGTTTATCTGAAGATCACAGGCCAAATGCCTGAGACTGCTGAAATGTTCGCCAAAGGAAGGGAACAGTCTTGCCTGGTGATTGTTGAGCCGTGTTCATTCATCCATTGTCGTAGAGTCTGCATGGTCTCCCCAGTGTACTACGCCTGGGAATATCCTTTCCTGCAGCGTATCAGGTAGACAACGTTGGCCGATTTGCAAGAGTTTGTACTGTGTACCTAGTGGATGGTGTTCTTATGTGAGATGATGGCATTCGTGTCGATGATCCGGCATGTCTTGCAGAGGTTGCTGTGGCAGGATTTTGTGGTGTTGTGGTCACTGTTCTCCTGAAGGCTGGGTAGTTTGCTGAAGACAATGGTCTGTTTGAGGTTGTGCAGTTGTTTGAAGGCAAGAAGTGGGGGTGTGGGGATGGCCTTGGCAAGATATTCGTCTTCATCAATGACGTGTTGAAGACCCTGGAGAAGCTGTCGTAGCTTCTCCACCCTGGGGAAGTACTGGATGATGGAGAGTACACTATCCACTGTGTCCCGTGTTTGTTTTCTGAGGAGGTCGATGCGGTTTTTCGCTGTGGCGCTGTCGATCGATGAGTTGAGTGCCACATCCTGTTCTTAAGAGGGCATCTTTCAGTGTCTGGAGGTGTCTGTTGCGATCCTCTTCATGTAAAAGATGCCATGGCACTATTCTGAAGAAAATGGGAATTTGCCCCAGTGTCCTGAACAATATTTATCTCTCAATCAACACCTCTAAAATGGATCATCACATTGCTGTATGTAGCAGCTTGCTGCACACAGGTGATATGTTTCTTATTTCACAAAAGTAATTATATTTCAAAAGATAGTACAGGAGGAATGATTTTAGATTCCTGGGACATTGGTGCCAGTCCTGCTAGTGTCATGAATGAAGGTTAAGGGCCAACAGCATTAGAACGTAGATCATAGAATTCAGAAGGTATTTCAAGGATATGAATCTCAATAACAAGATTAGCAGTTGTCGACAGAAGAATACATTGTCCTGCTAACGGGAATCACTTCGGGTAGATGATTACACCATCCAAGGAAGGCATACATATGTTAATCTTTTAAATCAACAGAAGCTGAGGGCACAGACAACAAACGCACAGAGAGAACCATCAAAAGGAAACAATATTATAATTAGCAACCTTTTTGTGGAAGCAGGGAGGCAGTTTTCATCTATGAGCCTGAGGGGCAAGTTTTCATCCAGCACCTTGTAAGCTGGTTCTAGCGAGCAAATCAGAAGCAAGAGCGCAGAAACCTTTGTGGAGACAATTAAAACCATTTCTTCGCTGAACCAAGGGATAGTGCTCAATCATATATGGTATGGTAAAGTCCTATTCTTTGTATGTCTTTTCTGTATTGTAATGCATTGTCTTTATTAATTATTATACTACAACTGGGTAGATTACTGTTCTCATTGGGTCTCACATGTAGCTCCTTACAACATTGCTATGAACAAAATTAAACATCTCCATGAGCTCTGAGTAATTATTTATACATCTTTGGCTTGGTGTAAAAAGTATAAGTTCCTTCTTCTCTGCCTCAGGTTCAGACTCAGAAGAAAAGAAAGATTTGCATTTATATAATGCCTTTCACTATCCTAAGGGCATGCCAAAGTACTTTGTCGCCAATGACATAGTTATAATTTCAGAAATCGGGCAGCCAGTTTGCACAAACTCCTGCAAACCTTAATGGCCATATAATCTGTTTTAATGATTTTGGCTGAGGAATAGATGTGGCCTGAAGGCTGGTGATTAGACCCTGGCTGTTATTCAGAATAGCACTGTACAATCTCTTAAGAGTTGGTGTAAATGAATCTTTTTCTGATTGGCAGTCAGTGACTAGTGGGGTTCCGCAGGGATCTGCGCTAGGACCCCAGCTGTTCAGATGATATATTGATGATTTGGAAGAGGGAATTGAATGTATTACCTCCAAATTTGCAGATGATACAAAGTTGGGTGGGAGGGTGAGTGGTGAGGAGGATGCAGAGATGCTTCAGCACGATTGGACTGGCTGTGTGTATGGGCAGCTGCATGGCAGATCAGTATAATGTGGATAAATGTGAGGATATCCACTTTGGTAGCAATAGTAGGAAGACATTATTACTTGAATGGGTGTAAATTGAAAGAGGTGGATATTCAACAAGACCTTGGAATCCTTGTGCATCAGTCACTGAAAATAAGTGTGCAGGTACAACAGGCAGTAAAGAAGGCATGTTGGCCTTCATAGTGAGAGGATTTGAGTTTAGGGATAGGGATGTTTTGCTGCAATTGTATGGGCGTTGGTGAAGCCACACCTGGAGTATTGTCTGCAGTTTTCATGTCCTTATCTGAGGAAGGATGTCCTTGCTATAGAGGTAGTACAGCGAAGGTTTACGAGGCTGATTCCTGGGATGGCAGGCCTTTCAGTTAGGATTATATTCACTGGAGTTTAGAAGAGTGAGAAGGGATTGCATAGAAACTTATAAAATTCTAACAGGGTTAGACAGGGTCGATTCAGAAAGAATGTTCCCGATGGTGGGGGAGTTTAGAACTGGACGTTAGTTTGAGGATAAGGGTAAACCTTTTAGAACTGAGGTGAAGAGAAATTATTTCCTCAGAGGGTGGAGAATGTGTGGAATTCACTGCCACAGAATGTAATAGAGGCCAAAACATTGTCTGATTTCAAGAAATTAGATATTAGCTCTTGGGGCCAAAGGGATCAAGGGGAGGGGGGGTGGGGGGGATGCAGGGTGAAGGGATCAGGATATTGAATTCGATGATCAGCCACGATCAAGATGAATGGCCGAGCAGGCTTGAGCGGCTGAATGGCTTATTCCTGCTTCCAGTTTTTATGTTTATTGTACTGGAGTGTCAGCCTGGATTATGTGCTCAAATCCTTGGAGTGGTGCTCAAACCCACAACCTTGTGAGTCAGACATGAGTATCAGCACTGAGTCACAGAAGATAGCGACTGTTCAGACATTTTTCTGTCCCTCACATTCCTGTGGCCTTGGAGTGAGGCTGCCCATTTAGTTCTGTGTTGTGGGACAGCTTTTATTCCCACAACCTAAATTAATTTTATTTAGGATCATTATAAGCTAGAGAAAGAGAATACTATTTGTCTGTATTGGATTAAACCCAGGTCCCTGAGGGTGAATTTCTTTTTAATGTTATTGAAGTTAAGTAAGGAAACTTCAGAACTTTTGATTTTTTTCCCCCAGTGGTTTTGAGAGGTTTGGTTTGCAGCTCCTTGTTTTTCCAGAGTATCTTGACATGTAGGTCGAGTGTAGGAGCCCCCGCCTAACCCACCGTGCCTCACTTCACTATGTCAGTGTAACAGAATCACTTTCAGTAGTAGTGGCTCTGGGATATAATCTGATTTTTCTCCCTGCCTCTCCCTTCTCATTGTCTGGGAAGGTGAATTTAGCATCAACACTGTGTGAGATGTTTACAGGAATGTTTTGCCTTGAAAGTGTAAATGTGACTTTGTAGTAGCTGTACAAGCTTTCCAACAGGTAATACAGATGTGGTTGATGCCAAATCATATTTGCCGTTCTTCCTGGGACCTTGCCAATGCTGGCAAAGTCTCCAAATACCAGACACAAATTGCTGGCCTGTGGTCAACACCAAAAATGAATGGCGAGCCAAACTGCTGATGTGTATGTTTTCCATTGCCAATACAGGGCAGGCAAAATCCCTCCTCAGGAAGCCCGTGTTGTCTTTGGACGTGGCTTCATTTTCCAGGATTGCCCTCCATGGCACTCTTACAATCGTGTAGAATTAAAGCTGTGATATGAATTCTAACTAAAGCAACTGTTCCTGCTTTTGTATTGAACAATGTAATAGCTCTCAGATTTACTATGAATTACTTAAAGCACCTCTCTCTCTCTACCCCTCTCCCCCCGCCCCGACTTCTCACCTCTCTCTCTCCCTTCTCCTCCTCCTCCACCCCGCCCCCGCCCCCCCCCAAACTTTTGGATTAAATGTCTGTTTCCAGAAAGTATTCATGATGTGGAGGAGATAGCGGCATTGGACTGGGATGGGCACAATAAGATGTCTCACAACACCAGGTTAAAGTCCAATAGGTTTATTTGCAATCATGATCTTTCGGAGCACTGCTCCTTCTCACCTGATGAAGGAGAAGCGCTCCGAAAGCTCATGATTCCAAATAAACTTGGTGGACTTTAACCTGATGTTGTGAGACTTCTTACTCTATCCAGAGACTACAGAAGAAAAGCAAAAAATGAAATGAGAGGCAAAAGGAATGTATGAAAAAGATAAAAGAAAACATAAAGAGTGAAAGGATAAGCAGTCAGGATCTGTGTTAGGATAAAAGCAAAATGCTGCAGATGCTAGAAATCGGAATGAAAACAGAAAAATGCTTGGAAAACTCAGCAGATCTGGCAACATCTGTGGAGAGAGAAACAGTTAGCATTTCACCGCCTCTTCTTCAGAGTTTGAAATGCTAACTCTGTGTTTCTGACCAAAGATACTGCCAAACCTGCTAAGTTTTTCAGCATTTTCTGTTTTGATTACTGTATTGGGCAGTTGCTTTCCTTGTCATATACAAATGACATGGATTTGAGAATAGGAAGTGCGATTTCAAACTTTTAAACTAGTACAAAGGTAAATAATGAGAATTGTATTCAACACCTGGAGGCTTTCGATAGAGTGGTGAAATGGGCAGACACATGGCAGATACAATTTAATAAAGATGGTGTGAGGTGCTGTACTTTGGCAGGAACAATATGGAGAAGCAGCATCATCTAAATGTACAATTTTGAATGGGGTGCAAGAACCAGAGAGTGCATCTTTGAAGTGGCAGGGCAATTTGGCAGTAAGAAAGCACGTAGTATACTTGGCTTTGAGAATATGGGGAGTGAATACAGAAAGAAACGCTATGCTACACCTTCACAATTCACTTAGATGGAGTATTGAGCACAATTCTGGGCATTTTACGCTTCGAAAGATGCCAATTGGCCTGCTGAGGAGATTTACCATCAATATGAGATTTCAGTTATGTGGAGAAGTTTGTCATAACTTTCTGCTCTCAGGAAAGCAAAGGAAAGATCCAATCAAGGTATTGAAAATTATTGAGTTATGGTGGAGCAAGGAGGGAGAAACAGTTTCCTCTGGTCAGTGAATTTTCAAAGCAAAAGTACCGACTATCATTTGGTATCTCATGCTAGAATCCTCCTCAGGTGCTCCTGTCGGAGTTGTGCGTATGTGGGCAAGATTATGTGTGGTTATGTTGCCTTCAAATAGTAGACCATAAATGCTTTGAGCGTTACCTCAGTTTATGTTGCCTTGTTTCATCTTGCGCTGTATCAGGAGACCCTGCTACATCCCTGTGTGCTTCACAGGAGCTTTGCCTTGAGCTGAATTTGTATTACCGTTAATGCAAACATAAGGTTATGTTGGTGAGGTTAGTTGGAGAAGGGTGCGAGGAAACTTGTGTAGAGCATAAACACCAGTAAGGATCAGTTGGACTGAATAGCCTATTTCTCCTGTACTTTCTGTGTAATATACAACATAGTAAAACAGCTGAATTGTTCTGATTAGGAAGGTTCCAGGGTAGGCTAGCTCTGTGTCGTACATTCCTTTTGCCTAGGTGTTCATACATTCCTTTTGCCTAGGTGCATCTGTGTCAATGGGAAAAGGGGAGAAATAAGGCAGGTTCCCGATTCTGACCACTGGTAGAAGTTTGGTTATATGAGGAGGTGAACAGAATTGTGTTTACGAATCTCATAGTTGAGTAACCTGCTGACATTGCAATCTAGAATTGCTCATGAAACATGCTCATTTAGGGAGGGTCGTGAAGAATGGGCAGCACCTATAGCGATGTATCTCAGCAAGGTGATCAAGTTTGTAAGAGTGGCAGGTGGAAGGAGAGAAAGAAATCATCTGAAAAAGGAGGGTTTAAAAAAAAGATTAATTTTATAGTATGAAATCTCAGATTTTTCAAAAGTTTTGTGAGAACTGTGATGCTTTGTGCACTGTTCATGTGAGCAGTGCATGACTCCAGATATATTTTCCACTGAAGGGTGGTGGAAAAGTGCTTCATTCAACAGCTGTTGTAACATCTGTTACTTTGAAGGTAGGAACACACTTTAAGGATTTGGGATTCAAATGCATGTGATCCCCTTTTGTGTTTGTGTGAAGATTAATTTGTATTCTGTTGTGCTTTTCCAAATATCATCAGAAATAAGATTTCTCGAATTTGCATTTGGAATGGTCAGGTGAACATGGTGTGAAAGGTTTGTTTTGAACAGTGAATAAGGTGCATTCTGGTTTGATATTTGCCGTTCCATCAGTCGCCACTTTATTTTTGTGAAAAAAGGTTATCAGTGTGTCTTAGTCATCAGATTCAGATCAATATCTTTACGCTTTTGGTTTTGTGTTTTTGTTGTGTGGACATTTGAACATGTCTGGTTCTTTGTGTCATGTACCTCTTTGGATCATGTACGAAGGTGCAGTTTTCCCCTGAGCATGGACTGTTGTTGCAGGGTTGTTATTTTGCTGAAGGTACTGGGAGTTCGCTGAAAGATCCACAGGAAGTTGTTTCGGATGAAGGCATCTCCTTAAGGGCAGTTGTTGAGGAGAATAGGCAGTGGATGAAACCCTGCAATCCTTCCAACCTGGACTCGTCTTTAATGATCTGTTTACCTTTTAAATGTAGAAGGGAAGAGCTGGCTTGCTCTTGTACAGCACCCTTTGCAACCTGGGGACATCCCCAGATTGCCTTACAGCCTGCAAAGTACTTTGGAAGTGTAGTCACTGGTATAACCTGGGAAACGAGGTGCACAGCATGGTAACAATGCCCATGTCATCTGGCTTGGTGATTGTTGAAGGTATGTATTTCGCAAGAGTTTGGAGAACTCTTTGTTCTTCAAAATAGTGCCAAGGAATCTTTTATAGTCAGACAGAGCCTTGATTTTAATGTCTCATCCGAAGGATTTTAAATAGCCTGTTGGGACCACAAGCTATATGTTGCATTCTTCCCCTATGTGCCTGTCTATGGTGGCACAATGGTTAGCACTGCTGTCTCACAGCGCCAGGGGCATGTGTTTGATTCCCAGCCCAGGTGACTGTGCGTAGTCTGCACGTTCTCCTTGTGTCTGTGTGGGTTTCCTCCAGGTGCTCCGGTTTCCTCCCATAGTCCGAAAGGCGTGCTAGTTATGTGCATTGACCATGCTAAATTCTCCCTCAGTGTACCCGAGCAGATGCCGGAGTGTGGCTAGGGAATTTTCACCATAACTTCATTGCACTATGAATGTAAGCCTACTTGTGACACTAATAACTAAACTTTGAGGAACTGTTAACTTCTAATGTCCTCAGTCGCTGGTCTGAGTGAGGATGGTAGCCATGATGTGGAGATGCTGGCATTGGACTGGGGTATGCACAGTAAGAAGTCTCACAACACCAGGTTAAAGTCCAACAGGTTTGTTTGGCAGCACTAGATTTTGGAGCCTCAAGCTCCTTCAGGTGAGTTACCTGAGGCTCCGAAAGCTAGTGTTGCCAAACAAACCAAACCTGTTGGACTTTAACCTGGTGTTGTGGGACTTCTTACTGAGGATGGTAGGCCAGTGGTCTGTGTTCTGGGCTTTGTCCAAGTAAATGTTGTTCCTTCTGTAGTTTTACATCATGTAGGTGACAAATACTAGCTCCTTTTGTTGTAAAAGAAATAACTGGTTTTGAGATCTTCCCAATATTGTGCACCAATTTTCAACTAGCCTGGGGATAATTAACATTTCAGCAAAAAACTGCAGATGCTGGGAATCTGAAATAATACCAGGAAGTGCTGGAAAAATTCAGCAAGGGGCCAAAAATAGTGTCCCACCTCTGTAAATGGCTTCCAGGGAGCGTGTGAATAATATGGGATGTCCTTTGTGGAGGAAATGAATATGGCAGATGTAAAATTTTCTTCAGATGATTCAGACAGTGCAAACCTAGAACATAACACGAGGAGAGATGATATTTTCTACAAAACTATTACAGGTTAGTCAGGTTTTGCTTTTAAAGAAAAAAAAGTGATGAACTGTGCCAAATATTAAAAAGATATGTGTGGGAATGTTCAAGGCTGAGCTCATCAAGAGGCTTAAGGGTATCAAAATAAAGATAAAGACTATCGACTAGCAAAGCAATGACAGACTACCAAGTATACAGTTACAGCAAGTAAAACTGTATAGAATTCTTGTCAGGTTATACTTGTACATGGTAAATATATGAAGAAAATTGGTTAGGTGATAAACTGAAAATGTTCAATTCCTTTTTTATATAAATGTTCTTAGATCTTAAATAAGGAAAAACAGCCTAAAGGAGAGAGCAGAAATCAAAGGGACTAATGAGGGGAAGATGAGAAAATGACTAGGAATGCCCAACATGTATGAAAATGAGAATGCAAACTAATCTGAAGTCAGCATGTTAACAGTATATAATTGGTCTCAGTGCCCTCTGGTTAGGGAGTAGTAAATCAGCCAGGACTTACCCTCTGCTGGCAGGAAGTTACCACCAGTCTTGCAAAGTCTGCCAATTAGGAGTCCACAGAACCAGAGACCAACTAAACACGATGGCACAGTGGTTAGCACTGCTACCTCACAGTGCCAGGGACCCGGGTTCAATTCCTGGCTTGGTGACTGTGCGGAGTCCGCACGTGCTCTCTGTGTCTGCATGGATTTCCTCTGGGTGCTCCGGTTTCTTCTCACAATCCAAAAGACATGCTGGTTAGGTCCATTACCCATGCTAAGTTCTCCTACCGTGTACCTGAATAGGTGATGGAGTGTGCCAACTAGGGGATTTTCACAGTAACTTCACTGCAGTGTTAATATGAGCTACTTGTGACACTACTAACTAAACTAAACCCAGTAAAAAGCAACTGAAGACATGGTGAAACTCACTTCAAAGGAGCACAGAAATATAAGAACATAGGATTCAGGAGTAGGCCATTCAGCCCTCTGAGCCTGCTCCATCATTCAACAAGTTCAAGGCTGATCAGATTGTGGTCTCAGCTCCACTTTCCTGTGTTTCCCCTGCCTCCATAACCCTTGGCTCCTTTGCTTAACAAAATCTAACTCTGCCTTGAATAAATTTAATGATGCAGTCTCCACAGCTTTCTGTGGGAGAGAATCTCTCAGACTGATTACCTTCTGAGAAGAAAACAAAAATAGGTCATTAATCTTTATTTCCAGGTTCCTAGAAATTCCAAAATACTTTATTCTCATATTTTATCTTTACCCTTTCTATAAACTTTCAGTGGCTTGCTGCTGGTCCCTGAGACACTCCTAATCCACAAACTTTCTACTTTCATTTGCAAAATTGTAAACTTCTTTTAAACTAATACTATCTTTAACTTTCTGAGTGAGCCCAGATGGGGCTTGCTTGTTGAGCTTTTGTTTTTCAGTGGAATGTATTTTTGTATTGAATTGTTTCTTTGAATGCTTCCCCCTGTTCCCAGTGACGCAAGGAACAGAAAGTAAACTGTCAAACAGCAGAGTATTTGTTTCAGAAATGGGCTGCGCAATCTGTTCCTCTTTGTGAATAGATTCTGCTTTAACTTGAGTAAGCATCTGAAACGACCAGAGAATGCTGGAAAATCTCAGCCGGTCTGGCAGCATCTGTGGGAGAGAAACAGAATTAATGCTTCGATTCCATTTGACTCTGTCAGAACTAAAGAGAGGAAAAATGTTTTGGGTAATAAACTGTCGCTGGGAGGGATTACAACAAAATCTAACAACCTTAAGAGCAAGAGATAGATGGCCCAGTTTTGGAGGTGAGATAGTGCAGGGATTGAGGGGATAGCAGGGTTTTTGCAACAATACATGTTGGGATATGAAGAAAGGATTTAAGGTGGAGGGGAAAAATCACAGCCTAAAGTTGTTCAACTCAATATTTAGTCCTGAGACCTGTAATGTACCTAATGGAAAAATTGGTTTGCGATGGGCTTCACTGGAGCATTGCAGCAGAAAGAAATCTTATAACACCAGCTTAAAGTCCAGCAGTTTATTTGTAGCAAACACCCCAAGCTTTTGGAACACGTTGTTCCTTCGTTAGGTGGGTGGTCCACCTGATGAAGGAACAGTGTGTTCCGAAAGCTTGGGGCGTTTGCTACAATAAACCTGTTGGACTTTAAGCTGGTGTTGTGAGGTTTCTTTCTGTTTTACCCCAGTCCAACGCCAGCATCTCCACATGATGACTAGCACTGCAGCAGGCCATGAGAGCAAGATGCTGAGTTAGAATGGCATGCAACAGGAAGGTTGGGGTCATACTTACAAAGATGTTCCACAAAGCATGACAAAGTATTTATTGTCTCAACGCAAAATCCTCCTTCTCACATCGGCCCAATGGTCTCCTGCTTTTAAGGTTGCTGCACTTTGTTGCAATCTTTCCCAGCTACAGTTTAATATCTAACACATTTTCCCCCTTTTTTGTTTTGATGAAGCATCAAATGAACTCCAAGCATTAACTCCGTTTCTCTCCCTACAGATACTGCCAAACTTGCTGAGTTCTCCAGCACACTCTGTCCTTGCTTTAACTTCAGTTTGTTTCTGGCTCATGCAGTGGAGTCCAATTTGGGTAGACCGGTGTGTTTGCAATTTGTAACATGTACATGCTTGTGCATGCTCACACCCTCCTGTAAGGCATGTTTCTGAACTATTGTTGTATTAAATTAATAGAAATTTTTTAAATTCATTTGTGAGACATCGGCATTGCTGGCTGTATTTATTGCATTGCATTTATGGCCTGTCCCTCGTTGTCCTTGGAGGGCAGTTGAGAGCCAACCACATTGCTGTGGCTCTGGCGACACATGTAGACCAGATCAGGTAAGAATGGCAGATTTCCTTCTCTAAAGGTCATTAGTAAACCAGATGGGGTTTTCTGACAATCGACAATGTTTTCATGGTCATCAGTAGATTCTTAATTGCAAATATTTTTATTGAATTCAAATTTCACCATCTGCTGTGGTGGGATTTGAACCTGGGCCCTCAGAATATTAGCTGAGTTTCTGGATTAATAGTCCAGCAATATTACCACTAGGCCATTGCATCCCCACGTGTATCTGATCATGCAGTGGTTACGGGGCTATTAATCCAGAGGCCTGAATAGATACTCCAAAGACCATGTGCTACTGCAGTTGAGAAATTGAATGCAGTTTGATAATACCTAGCCAGAAGCTGTCAGATTGATGTTAAAATCCAGCAGGTTCATTAATGCTTATCAGGGAAGGAAATTGGCCGTCTTTGCCGTATTTAGTCTGACCACCATGTGTGACTCCAGTCCCACAACATTGAGTTTGACTCTGCTGCTCTGAATTGACCTTGTAAGCCACTTTGCTGCATCTAAACCACTAATTAGCTGAAGGAGATGGTCCACCAGCACCGGTCTTGAGGCATTTTGGAACAGTCAGTAAATGCTGGCCTTGTCAGCAACAAGTCTCACAACAATAGGTTAGAGTCCAACCAGTTTGTTTGATAGTAATTCCACAAGCTTTTGGAAACGGTGTCCCTTCGTCAGGTGTGTGGAAGATTCTGATCAGAGAAGGGCATATAAAGTCTCACACAGTTTACAGAATACTGACGCTGGCATCTCTACATCTTGTCAGCAACACCAGAGAAACCTGAGTCCAAGCAAATCCCTGCAGCTGTTGGTTTAACACAATAGTGATGCTGCCTGAACTGATTTCTGTTCTTGAACACATGCTGCATAATCCTCCAATACTTCTTCTATTTCCCTATTTTGATAGCAATGGCTGTTGTCAAAGTATTAGAAATTGACTGAATGTGTGAACGAATTTAACACAATGGGCAAATGAAGATCTCAGAGGGGACTTCTTCAGTTAGCAGGGTACATGCGTTTTAAGCATTCCCAGCAAATTGTAATCTCAGTTCACTCACTGGAAACTAAATGGTTCCACTTGGGGAGAAAATAATCTGTATTGCCCTGAACTCTGCAACGTTTGCTTATTATTGAGTTAATGAGTAGTCAGTTGGTCTGTGCGCCATCTCAAAATCCTTGCATGGTGGTGGTTTCAACAGTGTGCCTATATCTGTTTGTTGTTTTTTTTGCCTCCCAATACTTTCTCTATGTCTGTTGTCTAGGAGAATTAATCAACTGAGTCTGTCTCAAATCTGTGTTTTTGTTCACTACCGGGCCTGAACTGGTGTATCCCAGCTTTAACACCAATCCCTATATTCTGATTTGTTACTAACTGGAGAACATTTGCCAGGCTTTCCTGTCACTTTGGGGAGCACAAAAACACTTGCTACTGGGCTATAGACTGTATGGATCTGGGCAGCTTGTTTAGATTCATGCCAAGCGGCGAACTACCTGACACTAATTCAGATTGAGTCAATTCCACATGATTCTTGTCAATCTTCTCATCATGCTTTAAGAAATATATTCTCTGGTGGTAGATACACATTGCTTTGTTTCTTGTGGCACTCTGCTTTTCTTCTCTTACACGTTGAAGTGTGCAGAAGACTCAACAACCGGGTAGAGTCCTCAAATTCGAAGGCCGTGGAAGCAGAATGCCCTCCTCAGTTTCTAGGAAATGATGCCACCATAGTAGGCAATGGGTTAATGTTTTGGAAATTGTCTCTCTTAGTGATGTTCATATCTATGACACTCGGTGACAGAAGAAATTACATTTTATGATAGCTATTGCCGAGAGAAATTCGTAAAGTAGCAATGTACGCAGGGAATGGCTTATGTTTTAGTTGGTCAGACAGAGATTGAAACAACACTGAAATCTCATTTAGGACTGATATCCCGTTCAGTACAATGACTGATGCCATGCAGCCAATTACCTGTGTGAGTCACCTACAGAATAACTGTCTCAGAGCAGAAGGGGTTTTCACACATCTCCGAGTTGCAGCCGGTGGAGGTGTTTTTCTTTACCGTGGGATTTACCTGATCTAAAATCCCACAAAGTAAGGACAGCTTGCTGCATCCAGTGAAATTGCTTTGAAAGCTATGTGTCTGTCACATTCTCAGCCATGAATTACAACTATTATAACCTTCTATTCGGATGAATTGCACCTCAATTCTTAGAATCCAGAATCCCTACAGTACAGAAACAAACATAGAACAGTACAGCACAGTACAGGCCCTCAATGTTGTGCCAAGCTATGTTCAAACCCAAGATTAAGCTATCCCACTCCCAATCATTCTGATGTGCTCCATGTGTCTATCCAGTAACCACTTGAAAGTTCCTAAAGTGTCCGACTCCACTATCACAGCAGGCAGTATATTCCACACCCCAACCACTCTCGAAGTGAAGAATCTACCTCGGACATCCCTCCTGTATCTCCCACCATGAACCTTATAGCTATGCCTCCTAGTAACAGCTATATTCACCCGAGGAAATAGTCTCTGCACATCCACTCTATCTATCCCCCTCATCATCTTATAAACCTTGGAGGCCATTCGGTCCATTGAGTGTGTATCAACCACAGTCCCACCCAGGCCCTATTCCCATAGCCCCACACATTTACTCTGCTAATCTCCCTGGCACTAAGGTCAACTTAGCATGGCCAACCAACCTAACCCACATGTCTTTGGACTGTGGGAGGAAATTGGAGCACCCGGAGAGAACCCACCCAGACACAGGGAGAAAGTGCAAACTTCACATAGACAGTGACCTGAGGCTGGAATTGAACCGGGGTCCTTGGTGCCCTTTAGTGAGACCTGGGTGTTCTTTCTACCCATTGTTGTATTTTAATATCAGACAGTGCTAATTCGGACAGGAAATGCAGTCATTTCACAAGAAACAAACATATTCTGAAACTTCTTCCAAGGAACATTGTTGTGATTTATATATTATTCAGTTGGGCATTTTCTTCAAATGGTTTTTAAACAATGTGGTACCATGCATATTTGGGCAAGTGGTTGACATTTAGTCACCTATTGCATGAGTGGCCACAGAGAGTATCTACTTGTTCTGGTGCCACCACGATGTTGAGTCAGTTTTCAGAAATGCTGGGAAAAGGATAGTGATGCTGTCCCATTTTCTGTCTGTCCCTACATGAATATATTATGTTGTGTTTGAGAAGGGAGGGGGATGAGCTCTAGACCTCCAGGAAAAGAGTTCAGAGGGCTTGGTACTATTACTGAATCTGAGGATCGGGAGGATTTGAGGACTCTTTTTAAAAAAAAGCAAAAATTGACAGATTAATTAGAATGTGAGAGGAAGCTAGCTAGAGACATTATAGAGGTTTTTTTTTTAACAGGTATGTGAAAAGGCAAGAGATTTGTGACGTGAATATGGATTCCTTAAAGGCAGAAACAGGAATGTAGGACCTAGAGTAGACTATTTGGCCCCTTGAGCCGGCACAGTCATTCAATAAGATGATAACTGATCAGTTTGTGACCTCAACTCCACTTATCTGCCATATATTCCTTGACTCCTCTTGTAGATCAAAGACCTATCTCACTCAGCTTTGAATGCATTCAACAAACTAGCCTCCACTGCTCTCTGGAAAACAGAATTCCAAAGATTAACAACCCTCTGAGAGAAGCAATTTTTCCTCATCTCCATCTTGAATGGGAAACTCTTTATTTCTAAACTGTGCCCCTGGTTCTAGATTCTTCCCCCGACTCTTCAATCCTCTTCTACTTCTGTTGTGTCAACATCACAGATTCATATCCATACACCAGCACAAGTGGAAACATTCTCTGAACATCTCCCCTGTCGAGTGCCATCAGAATTTTGTATGAAATAATTACATAATATAAGGAAGTGAGAGACATTAAACAAATAAAGTTAAAGTTTTAAAATTTTATTTATTAGTCACAAGTAAGGCTTACGTTAACACTGCAATGAAGTTACAATTAAAATGCAAAGAAGTCCCTTAGTCGCCACACTCCAGTGCCTGTTTGGATCATTGCACCTAACCATGTCTTTCGGACTGTGGGAGGAAACTGGAGCACCTGGAGGAAACATATGCAGACATGGGGAGAACGTGCAAACTCCACACAGACAATGACCAAGCCGGGAATCAAAACTGGGATTGCTGGTGCTGTGAGGCAGCAGTGCGATCCACTGTGCCACCATGTAATACAATTCTCATAGTAGAAGATGCAAAAACGTTCCAGTGAGAATGAGCAACTTAAAAGATATTAGTTGCATAAAGAAATATCTGTGGTATTGCAGAAAATAATCTGAATAAATGCCAATAATTCCCCTGGAACTGATGGCTTATACCTTTTGGATTTTAAAAGAAAGATTTGGGTAGATGCATTGATTCTGATCTTCCGTAGCTCTCGAGGATTGGAAGAAAGGAAAATGTAATTGGATTGAATAATAAGTTTGCGGATGACACAAAGGTTGGTGGACTTGCGGATAGCAATGAGGAACATCAGAGGATACAGCAGGATATATATCAATTGGAGACTTGGGTGGAGAGATGGCAGATGAAGTTTAATCCGGACAAATGTGAGGTAATGCATTTTGGAAGGTCTAATACAGATAGGAAATTAACAGTAAATGGCAGAACCCTTAAGAGTATTGATAGGCAAAGGGATCTGGGTGTACAGGTACAAAGGTCACTGAAAGTAGCAATGCAGGTGGAGAAGGTAATCAAGAAGGCATGCTTGCCTTCATCAGCCAGGGTATTGAGTTTAAAAATTGGAAAGTGATGATGCAGCTTTGTAGTACCTTAGTTAGGCCGCACTTGTAATACAGTGTTCAATCCTGGTCCCACACTACCAGAAGGATGTGGAGGCTTTGGAGAGGGTACAGAAAAGATTTACCAGGATGTTGCCTGGTATGGAGGGCATTAGCTATGAGGAGAGGTTGGAGAAACTTGGTTTGTTCTCACGGGAGCGATGGAGGTTGAGGGGAGATCTGATAGAAGTCTACAAGATTATGAGAGGCATGGACAGAATGGATGGTCAGAAGCTTTTTCCCAGGGTGGAAGAATCAATCACTAGGGGGCATAGATTTAAGATGCAAGGGGCTAGCTTTAAAGGAGATGTACGAGCAAATTTTTTACACAGAGAGTGGTGGGTGCCTGGACGTTGTTGCCGGGGGAGGTAGTGGAAGCGGATGCGATAGTGACTTTTAAGGGGCGTCTTGACAAGTACATGAATAGGATGGGAATAGAGGGGTATGGTCCCCGGAAGGGTAGGGGATTTTAGTTAAGTCAGGCAGCATGGTTGGTGCAGACTTGGAGGGCCGAAGGGCCTGTTCCTGTGCTGTAATTTTCTTTGTTCTTTGTAAATGCACTGTTCAACAAAGGAAGGGGAGAGAAGGCAGTTAGCCTGGTGTCAATGGCTCGATTACTGTAATGATGTGGTGACTGGGCACTACAATTATAGAATGATTATACAAAGTCAGCACTGATGTCTGAAAAGGAAATCATATTTGGCAAACCTGTTTTTTGAGGTTGAAACTTGCAGGATGGGAAGCAATGGATGCCAATAACATCTGGCATTCAGTATGATGCCACTTACGGGTTATATACAAAGTGACGGTTCGTGGGTATGGGTTAATTTAATTATGGATTGAGGATTGGTTAACAGACAGAAAAACAGAGAGCAGGAATAAATGAGTCATTTTGCGTTGGCATGCTATAACTGGCAGAGTACCACAACAAGCAGTACAAAAATATTGATGATTTAGGTAAGGGGACCAAGTGTAGTATATCCAGATATGCTGATGATACAAAGCTAGTTGGGAAAGTAAGCTGCAAGGAGGGGTAAAAGAGGCTGCAGAGGAATGCATACAGGTTAAATGGGTGAGAATGTGGCAGATGAAATATAACATGGAGAAATGTGGAGTTATCCAGTTTGGCAGGAAGCAAAAGAGAAGTGAAATATTTTAAAAATCTGACAAAACTTATCTCCAAACTCCATAGCCTGAGCTGTGGCTCCTCCCTGTGCGACTGGATTGTGAACTTCCTAATCCACAGACCATAATCAATAAGGATAGGCAATAAGAGCCCCTCCCCAATCAACACTGGTACTCCACAATGTTGTGTCCTCAGTCCCTCAGGCTATGACTGTAACACTACATTCTGCACTCTGTCATTTCCTTCTGTATGAACAGTATGCTTTGTCTGTATAGTGATCAAGAAACAATACTTTTCACTGTATATGACAATAATAAATGTGACAATAATAAATCAAATCAAATTGAATGGAAGTGTTCAGTGGGACCCGTGTATCATTGTACAGGAGTCACAAAGTTAACATTCTTAAAAAAAAAATTATGGGCTGTGGGTGTTTCTGGCCAGGTTAGCATATCTTGCCTACTACCTGTTCCCATTCAGAAGGTAGTGGTGAGCTGCTTTCTTGAATCACTGTAGGTACACCTGTTAGGAAGGGAGTTCCAGGATTTTGACTTGGTGACAGTGAAGGAAAGGCGATTATATTTCCAAGTCAGGATGGTGAATGGCTTGGAGGGGAACTTCCAGGTGATGGTGTTCTCAAGTATCTGCTGCTCTTGTCCTTCTAGATGGCAGCAGTCGTAGGTTTGGAGCCAACTTCTTGAGGGGGCGGAGGCAGGTTCAGTCCAGATAGTCAAAAGGGAATTGGATTGCTATCTGAAAAAAGAAAATGTGCAAGATTACGGGGCTAAGGTAGCGGATTGGTATTAGGTCGAATGCTCTTTCAGAGAGTTAGTGTATACTGGATGGGCCAAATAGCGGCGTCCTGCACTGTGAAGATTCTGTGAATAGTGTGGGAAGTGAATGAGCATCAGCCTGATCATAATGCGTGGCATAGAAGGGTCAGTGGGCTTACTCTGTGTCTTATTTCTTATAGTAAGAAGTCTTACAGTGCCAAGTTAAAGTCCAACAGGTTTATTTGGAATCACGAGCTTTCGGTGCACTGTTATGAAACTTCTTACTGTGCCCATATCAGTCCAACGCTGGCATCTCAACCTCATCCTATTTCTTATGTTATGTTTTTAATTCTAATCGTACAGTGATTGGCAGGTATATCTATTCCATAGTTGTTTAATCCAGTTATGTTGGATGCACTGTGACTTCAATGCAGGAGGGGAAGCTTATCTTCTCTCTACTTGCAGCAAGAATCCTCCCTTTAAAATATATTTTATTTGCTAATTTTCTCCCCTCAGGGCTGCTTCAGAGGGCATCGACTTCTGCTGGAGTCCGATTTTACAGTTACTGGCCGCCCTCTGGAATCTCGCTTAAGGTACCTCAACGTTCTTCCTGTGTGAACATATAGTGAGTGTTACAAGCAATTCCCAGTGTGGCAATGCTACCAAACCTGATCTTGCTCTCACTTAGAATCCATGTTCTAATGGAAGATCACATCTCTGAAATGTTAACTCTGCATCTCGCTGAGTATTTTCAGCATTTTCTTTCGCCATTCCAAGTGCACTTCTCAGCTGGATGGGAATGCATTGTTGTTTAGCAGTCAGGAGTGGGAGCTTTGGCAGGTTCCTGGTCACCCTCCCCAAAGCATGGGGAACACTGTCTGCAAACTGTTCTCTCCCAAAGCATGGATAATACTCGCAGTGTGCACACTGTCCTCTCCCAAAGCATGGGGAACACTCGCTGTATCCATTGTCCTCTCCCAAAGTATGGGGAGCACTTGCGGTGTCCACTGTCCGCTCCCAAAGCACGGGGAGCAATCGCAGTGTGCACACTGTCCTCTCCCAAAGCACGGGGAACACTCGCAATGTGCACACTGTCCTCTCCCAAACCATGAGGAACACTCAGTGTGTACACTGTCCTCTCCCAAAGCACGGGAACACTTGGTGTACACACTGTCTGCTCCCAAAGCACGGGGAACAATTGCAGTGTGCACACTGTCCTCTCCCAAAGCACGGGGAACACTCGCAGTACACACTGTCCTTGCCCAAAGCACAGGGAACACTTGCAGTGTACACATTATCCTCTCCCAAAGCATGGGGAACACTCGCAGTGTCCACTATACTCTCCCAAAGCGCAGGGAACACTCGCAGTGTGCGCACTGTTCTCTCCCAAAGCATGAGGAACATTCAGTGTGCACACATTCCCAGCCACTCTCACAAAGCATGGGGAACACTTGGAGTGTGCATACTGTCCTTCCCCAAAGCACGGGGAACACTCGCAGTGTGCACACTGTCCTCCCAAAAGCATGGGGAACACTCGCAGTGTGCACACTGTCCCCCACAAAGCACGGGGAACACTCGCAGTGTGCACGCTGTCCCCTCCCAAAGCACGGGGAACACTCGCAGTGTGCACACTGTCCCCCCCAAAGCACGGGGAACACTCGCAGTGTGCATACTGTCCCCCCCAAAGCACGGGGAACACTCGCAGTGTGCACACTGTCCCCCACAAAGCACGGGGAACACTCGCAGTGTGCACGCTGTCCCCTCCCAAAGCATGGGGAACACTCGCAGTGTGCATTTCCTTGATAACCTCTCATTTATCCACATTATACTGCATCTGCCATGCACAGGCCCACACACTCAGCTGTCCAAATCATGCTGAAGCATCTCTGCATCCTCCTCACCGCTTGGTCTCCCACCCAACTTTGTTACAGCTGCAAATGGCATCAATTGGGTCATGTGGGAAATGGTGTTAAAATGAATGTTGAACATTCAGTGAGATTACAGGCCCCATCACCTTATGATATTAAAGCAATACAACATTAAATGGGACAGTGTAAAATGAGGTCTTAGTCTCCTTGCATATGTTGTAGTTAGTTGGCACTAATTTCAAATTCCTGCATTTAACATTATTCCTGATGACAATTCTTATTGAACGAGGCTCTCTTTCTCAGCATCATTCATCCTGTCTTGAGTTTTTCAAGAGGTAATAATCTTCATCTGACTGAGTTTGATTATCTATCTCAATATTATCCAGGAGAAGTTTTTCAAAGAAAGTAATTATGTAATGCAGATTGTACAACTCCATGTCGGCGATCTAAAATCCCATTCTAACACGCCTAGTGCTGAGGGAGTCTGAATTGTCAGGAGTATTACCAAATCAATACCGAAAATAAGAAGGCAGATTATTATTTGAATGGGTGTAAATTGGGAGCGGTGGATATTCAGTGAGACTTTGATGTCCTTGTGCATCAGTCGCTGAAAGTAAGTGTAGTGGTACAGCGTGCAGGAAAGAAGGCAAATGGTATGTTGGCCTTCATAGCGAGAGGATTTAAGTATAGAAATAGGGATGTTACTGCAATTGTGTGGGGTGTTGGTGAGGCCACACTGGAGTATTGTGTGCTGTTTTGGTGTACTTATCAGAGGAAAGCTGTCCTTGCTTTAGAGGGAGAGGAGCGAAGGTTTCCCAGACTAATTCCTGGGGTGGCAGGTCTGACATATGAGGAGAGAATCAAGTCTGATTTGTCTGAGGTTTGTCAGTTTGGATGTTTGCCCCCTCGGGTGGACACAAAAGGACTTGAGACATTATGTGAAAATCCCAAAGCTCTGTCTGTTGTTATCCTTGAATTAACACCTAAAAACAGATTATCAGTACATCAATCTCATCGCAATTGTGGGAATCTCTTTCTGCACTTTGGCTGTGTCTAAATTACAAAGGTGACTAAACTTCTCAAGTATTTCATTGGCTGCAAAATGCTTCGAGATGTTCTACTGTCATGAGAGGTGCTTTATAAATGCAAGTCTTTTCCAACCAGTTAGTCAGCCTTGAGGTTCAGGTGTCTAGTAAGTCTATGCTATTCTATCTCCTCTTCTAGATTGCTGCCTTGTAACCTGCACTAGTCTGCCATATCATGTTTCGGCTTTGCGCAATGAGAAAATCCCCTCCGGTCTTTGCTGTTTAATATGCTGTGTGTCACCTATCCAGTTTTATTTTGTCCTTTGTCAGCTGTGGACTAGTTGAAGGAATGCTTGCCTGGAGGCTGCAAACAGCCTGGTTTGCAGCACTGCTCCAGGGCTTAAACACCAAAAGCCATGCTGGTACTGCAGTATTGAGGCAGTGCTGCACTGTCTGAGGTGTTGTCTTTCAGATGGAATGATAAACCGCAACACTCATTGCCGCCTCGGTGTGTGAGGTCCTATGACACTGTTTGGCAAAAGAACAGGGGGGTTCTTGCAGGGCCCCAGCCAATACTTATCTCTCAATCCTTCAGATTTTTAGATGTCCAGATCACCAACAACCTGTCCTGGTCCCTCCATGCGGATGCTATAGTTAAGAAAGGCCACCAACGCCTCTATTTTTTCAGGAGGCTAAGGAAATTTGGTATGCCCACTACAACTCTCACCAATTTCTACAGATGCACCATAGAAGGCATTCTTTCTGGTTGTGTCACAGCTCGGTATGGCTCCTGCTCTGTCCAAGACTGCAGGAAATTACAAAGGATTGTGAATGAAGGCCAGTCCATTATGCAAACCAGCCTCCCAACCATTGACACTGCCTATACTTCTCGCTGCCTCGGCAAAGCAGCCAGCATAATTAAGGACCCCATGCACCCCAGACACTCTCTCTTCCACCTTCTTCCGTCAGGTAAAAGTTACAGAAGTCTGAGGTCACATACCAACCGACTCAAGAACAGCTTCCTTCCTGCTGCTATCTGACTTTTGAATGGACCTATCTTGCATTAAGTTGATCTTTCTCCACACCCTAGCTATGACTGTAACACTACATTCTGCACTCTCTCCTGTCCTTCTCTATGAACGGTATGCTCCGCCTGTGTAGTGCGCAAGAAACAAATACTTTTCACTGTATACTAATATGTGTGATGTTAATAAATCAAATCAATCCATGTGACAAGAAGAAGAGATTATCTGGTCTTTATCACATTGCTGTGTGTGGCAGCTTGCTGTGTACAAATTGGCTGCTGCATTTCCTACATTGAAACAGTAACTACACTTAAAGTATTTCATTAACTGGAACATCCTTTGAGATATCTAGTGATCAGGAAAGGCATTTTTTTTTGGTTTCTCCTTTCCTCTCCCACTACTGCATTGAAGTAAAAGCTCTTCATCTCCTCTGACCAATATGAACCCACTTGGGAACAGGAGTTCTAGTTCTGATGAATTAGCACCAAATCTTAATGCATTCACCTTCAGGTAATGAACAGAAATAACTTGATAAAATCAAAGTAGTTCCTGTGTTGAGCATGATGTTGGCAAAGCTGACTTTATTACCTGTCCTTGCAGTAATGGTAAGGGCCTTTCTGAATGGGTGATGGTGCTCCCACTGTGGTGTTAGGGAAGGAGTTCTACGTACAGCATGGCCGTATTTGGTATATTATTTGGATTTATTCAAATTTTTAAAAATCGAAATAGTCTTTGCACTCTGATGAAAGGATTAATTGTAATTGTTGCAAAAAATAGTAAGTGTGCTTATTTATGAATCTCCTTTTTTCAGGTCCTACGACATGCAACTTGAAACTGAAACAGAAAATGCTACGACATGGTAAGAGAATATACCTGCTATTTCTATAGAAATTGTGATTTGTGGTGGTCTTAAAATTCCACAGCTGGATTTGCAACTTTAATATGTAGGAAGAATCAACTGTATATTACAGTTCAATTCAGCTCACACCATTTGGAATTACCTCTCATAGAATCATGGAATTCCTACAGCACAGAAGGAGACCATTCGGCCCATCGAGTCTATACCAACTATTACTCAGGCTTACTCCTACTCAGGCACAAGCCCACTAACCTAAGGGTCAATTTAGCATGGCCAATCAACCTAACTTGTACATCTTTGGATTGTGGGAGGAAACCAGAGCACCCAGGGGAAACACCTGCAGACACGGGGAGAATGTGCAAACTGCACACAGTGAGTCACCTAAGGCCGGAGTTGAATCTGGGTCCCTGTGAGGCAGCAGTGCCACCCATTGTGCTGCTGTGCAGCCCTCTTTTGATTAGCAGGTTGTTGAATTGCTAAGTGTAATGGTGAACTGCACGGATAGTCCTGTGTGATAGCTGTCCTTGATTGGAATGCTCCCTTCTGCTCCAGTGCCCAGAGGCTGGAGTCAGGTTAATTTTCAATCCTACTGACGCAACAACAGCTACTTGTGTCTGGTCATTGTTAGTACCAGGTGAACCTAGCCTTGAGTAAAAATATCAGGTAATACAGAGGAAAGGTGGGTAAATTGGGTTGATGCGCAGATGAATATGATCTAATTGAATGACAAAGCAGGCCCAATGCTCCTGGGTGCAATGATGTAGCGATGCCGGCGTTGGACTGGGGTAAACACAGTAAGAAGTCTCACAACACCAGGTTAAAGTCCAACCAGTTTATTTCATAGTAAATAAACTATCAAATAAACTGGTTGGACTTTAATCTGGTATTCTGAGACTTCTTACTGGGTGCAACACCAGGGGTCAGCAAGAGCCTTTCATACTGTAATTAACTCATTTAATTGACAAGTCCCCTTGTATTCTCCTGCAGTTCAGGTGGTGAAATGATAAACATTGTGAGACTGCTTTCGTTGGGATGTAAACTAAGCGTTGGGTTTATCAATAAGCAGAATTAGATAATAGCAAGAAATCAGTGCTGCATGATTCATTTGGTTAAGAAAGTGCAACGACACCTCCGTGGGTACAAAAATAATGGTTGTGACACTAGCAATTGTCTTGTTAATACAAACCTTGATCAGTCTCTGACATGCAACTCAGACGTGAGACTTTCTCTAACCAGAAAGGCTTGTTCTTGTATCCAAACCCAGATGGGGAACCAGTTGAGGAAGAGTAGCGGCATGTTGCCTCATACGTGATTGCAGAAGCAGGTGGAATTGGAAATTACATGAAAGTTTGTCTTGTGTTAAATTGAGAGCAAGATGGGTTTAGACTAATAAAAAGCAAATTGAGGACCAATCAGTAAATATTGCCCATAATGTGTGACCTTGAATAGTTCTCAGTGGAGGGAGAAACCCTGGAGTTGTTCTAAGAACTAATTAGATGCTGCAGTGGGCTGAACATTAGGGTATTCCTGAGTGGATGAGCTGAGAGGGGCCATATAGGCTACCTCATCTGTAATTAATCATCTTGTGATCTTTCCTTTGTACCTTTCCTGAAGTTCAAAGCCAGGATACGGGGAGCTGACAGGTGTCTTCCTACATTGAGCGAAGTTCATTCAATCATTCCTGAATTACAACTAAATACCAGACTTAAGCCCATTGAAACATGTGACTTGAACTCTTGTCCTGGAATCCATCAATTTAAAGCAAAGCGAGTGGTCTGTGAGTAGTTTCCACTTGCTTTGCCATAACTGCAGAAGAAGAATGCCTTTGAAGTGACATTTTTGCATACCAGACAGCCCTGTGTATCGTCTTCAACCAAGCAAAAACAAATCAGCTGGGAGTCAGGCAGCTGGACGGCTCGCAACAGGCAGTAGTAGAATTTCAAATTACCAGCCTCTTTCCCATCAATTGATATTAAAAATATATAGACTGTATGATTTGAAATGCAACATAACCTGTTATTCCCTCTACTGCGAGCAAATTTCATGATACTCAATCCACTTTTATTAAATATTCTGTTGTGAATTGTTTTTGAGTTTAGTTGTTTGCCCACTCCACCCACCACTAATAAAAATTCACAATCAATTTGTGGGGAAAAAAAGAAATGTATGTTTGCTGAAATGCTGGAAAATCTCAGCAGGTCCGGCAGCACCTGTAAGGAGAGAAAAGAGCTGACATTTTGAGTCCAGATGACTCTTTGTCAAAGCCTTGACAAAGTGCTGAAGTGCTGGAAAATCTCAGCAGGTCTGGCAGCTTTTGTAAGGAGAATAAAGAGCTAACATTTTGAGCCCAGATGACTGTTTGTCAAGGCTGAGATTTTCCAATCTTTTCTCTTTTGGTTTCAGATTTCAGCATCCGCTTTTATGTTTGCTGAAGTATCTGGTTTGAGTTCCTGCAGCTTCATTACCTAACAAGTTCCCTTCAGATCCCACCCAAGACATCAAGCACTCCTGCTAAAACCATAGGTTTGTTAGCTGCCTCGATATTTTCCAGCTCAATGCAGCCGAGCATCATATTGTCATTTTTAAATCGCTGTCCCATCCGTTCAGTCTCGCCTCGGGTTGCTGTCCTAGTCTTTAGGCATTCCTGGCGAGATCGATTTATTCACAAGTTAAGTGACCGGCATGCCAATGGAAGTTAAGGGAAATTCTCAATGCGACTGTTACAGATATGTTCCTGTATTGATAGACTTTTATTGGGTGTCGAGGGAGCTAACCTGAATGGAGTTGAAGTACAGATCAGATTGTCCAATTGGAGCAGGCATGCCGGCCTGAATGGCCTAACCTTATTCCTCGGAACTTAAATTGTTCCCACTCCACACTGCTGATCTGACAGCTGTGACCAGGAGGGATTCTGAACTTTAAACAATCCTGCAGAGAGTGCCTCTGTTTTGAGCTGCCCTCACTCTCTCAACATGGGAACAAATGATACAAGAACAGGATTATGTCCTTCAAGCCTGATCCAACATTCAGTATGTTCACGGCTGATCAAATATTGACTCCAGTCCCATATTCCTGCCTTTTCCCCATAGCCTCCAACTCCCCTATAGGTCCAAAATCTGTTTATCTTGGTGTTGAATCTATCCAGTGCCTCCTGCCTATTGCAGCACCATCCAATGGAGCTCTCCTATTGTACCTCCCACTTCACTGAACACTCAGAGGTGATTGCTCAACTGGTTGCCTTCAGAGAGATTGTAAGGTTCCCAGCCCTGAATCGGGGTTACGACCCAACAGGGAAAATCCAGCCCGTAGATTCCACCTTTTCCTCCACACGTGCCTTCTGGGACCTCAACTGTGACCACTATTCAGATACTGAACATTGGGCTGGCTTGGACTGGTTTGACAATCGAAGGCAAACTCTGCTCTCGTCATCCTTACAATTACATTGCACACATGTCATTGGATTATGAAGTGAATATGAACCCCAGTTAATAGTTTCCTCTCTCATCTGGGCACCGGGGAATATTGCAGCATTTTTATTGCTGACTCAGCTGAAAAACTCAGACCCTTCTTTCCTGGTCTGTAAAGTACACCCTAACTGGATCATTAACAGAGATTGCCGCCTTACATGCACCTGTGATTGATAAAGCTCTTGATTCAAATTGCTGCTGTTATTGCCTATGTTTACTTCTTTGTGTAACGATAAGTTGTCAACCATGTATTGTCAAAATGTAGTTGTTTAATCTTAGCTGATGTTCCATGTCACTGAGAGGAAAGACTGATTATGGATGAATTAGCATTGTTATTGATCTGAAGCTAAGCATTTAATTGCAGTGAAGCAGGAGGACCTTGCTGTTTCTTAAAAAAAAAAGTGTTTTTCCTCCTTTGTACATCAGATTATCTCTGCACCATTTTCTTATAATCCCCTGTGACGACAGAGCTGTGGGTCAGAACCAGTGAGGGTGATTCATCCTCCTGATTTTAATGTTTGTCCTCCATGCAAAGAGAGACCTGAGTCACTGCCACCCCTTTCCCCCGTGAGACCTGAGTCACTGCGGCCCCTTTCCCCCGTGAGACCTGAGCCACTGCTGCCCCTTTCCCCCGTGAGACCCGAGCCACTGCGGCCCCTTTCCCCCGTGAGACCTGAGTCACTGCGGCCCCCTTTCCCCCGTGAGACCTGAGTCACTGTGGTCCCTTTTCTTTGTGAGACCTGAGTCGTGCGTCCCCTTTCCCCTATTTTCTCCAGAAATAACTAAACTACTGTTGAACCTGTGGGAAATATTAAGAATCCTAACTAAAAACAAATTACTACAGATGCTGGAATCACCCAAAATAATTTTCCAGCATTTTCTCTTTTGGTTTCAGGAATCTTAAATCTTTATTGTCTTAAGCATTGGGTAGAATGTAACAAAAAGGCTGTTTCATTTTGGAAGCTGCATTCTGTTTTCCTGCTGACCCAGCCTCAGATAGCAGTGTTGCTGCTGAGACTGAAGGTTACTGCTACCCCTCTGCACCAAATTTAGACAGACCGTTCAGTGTAGTCCTGAAGGAGATGTTGTCGTTCAGATTTGAGATGAAATGATTTGCCCTCTTGACAGAAGTATAAGATCCCACAGCAATATCCATCAAGCGCAAGAAAATTCTCCGGGTGTCTTGCCCAATATTTACCCCTCAACAATCCTTTGGAACAAAAAACAAGCAAACTGATCACTGCCTTTACTAACATTCTCTTTAGAAATTTTGAGAACGAGAGAGATAGTGTCTGTAATAGTGGTGTTCCGATCCCAATTGAAACTACAGGATGAGAAAGTCCCGGAATAGAATCCTGGTCAAAAGATTTTTTCTTTTTTACAGAAAAGGTGGATGAACAGTCACAGGACTGCAAATTAGACGTTAACAGCAAAAAAAACCAAAGTTTGACTACACCCAATATTCCTTCATTCCTACATATCTTTATAAACATACACAGAATTTAAGAATAACACAGGTTACAAAATAAATTTAATGCTACAATGTTCTCAAATAAACAGTCCCTGTAACCCAACAAGCTGCGGTCAGGTAACAGCCCACTCTGAAACCAAGTGGCAGATACCACCCAGTTGATTATTAGTGGATTTCTCTTCAAATTCCCCCTCGATCATTATCACAAAATTTCCAAATTCCACTGTCAAAAGATACGCTTTAGAATCTTCTGACAAATGAGGAAGTGGGGAGGATGCAAGCCCAGCATATTATTACCTATCTAGGGTGATAGAAAAAACATACAAAAGTCATGTTGAAGTTGTGTAGTTGGTGAGTGTTAACGTAAGCCTACTTGTGACTAATAAATAAATTTTACTGACACTAAGGAGGGGGAGATAATTGTGGTGATAGCTCAGCATTAAAATTGCTGGAAACATAGTTAGGATCATTGGAAATGACCAGAATTCAATTCCAGTGGTTTTGGCAGCAGTTCTGGATGCCACACAGTCAGAAGAATGTGATTGCACTGGAGGGGGTGCAGAGGAGATTCACCAAGATGCTGCCTGGGATGGAACATTGAAGAGAGGTTGGGTAGACTTATGTTGTTTTCGTTGGAGCAGAGAAGGCTGAGGGGTGACCTGATCGAGGTGTACAAGATTATGAGAGAGATGCACAGAGTGGATAAGGAGCAGCTGTTCCCCTTCGTTGAAGGGTCAGTCACGAGGGGACATAGGTTCAAAGTGAGGGGCTGAAGGTTTAGGGGGGATGTGAGGAAAAATGTTCTGACTCAAAGGATGAGTGATGGTCTAGAATGCGCTGCCTGGGAGGATGGTAGATGCAGATTGCCTTGCATCATTTAAAAAGTATCGTCATAACATTCAGGGCTATGGGTTATGGGCTGACAGATGGAATTAGGTGGGAGTTCAGGTGTGTCTCCTATGTGGGTGCTGACTTGATCAACCGAAGGGCCTTTTCCATGCTGTATGATTCTATAAAACAGTGCTCTCCTGCAGGAAAGTTCTGCCTCCAGGATTTCCAACTCTCCTTTCAGTATTCCTTTGTCATAAGTTTTGCAGTTTGAATTTGGCTAGTGTAAGCCATGCAATATTTCACTTCAGTTATGATTCAACTGACCCACTGGGGAGCTTTTAACAAACAAAGTTTATTTAAGAATACAATTAATATATAGCGATAACTTTTACCAATTACAGACAAGAAAAAAATGATATTGTATAACCCTTGACAAATATATGAAATGTTCCAAACAAACAGATCACCTTAAAACAAGCCCTCGCCACAGGTTTAGCACAGAAAATACGACTGCTTGCATGATGCTGGAACTTAATCGTTTGGTTGGAGAATTGAAACTCTGACTTCCCAGTCTTGTAACTTCCAGCAGCCCTCGAAGTAAACATAATGCTACTGCTGGGCTCTAGCTTTTTGCTAGAGAACCACTGCAAGAGATAGAATTCTCACTCCAGGAAGGCAAGAAGACCTGCTTCCAGTGACTAGCGGAATCTGTAATACTAGGAGGAGAGAGAGAGAGAAAACCTGCCTGCAGCTTGACAACCAGGAAAGCTTCTGCCTCTGAATCAAAACTGAAAGTGAATCCTTGGATTTCTGTGGGGAGGAACCACATGACTGACTTGTCAATCAATCTTCTCCCTCACAATTAATGAAGCTCAGAGTAAAAATAAAGACAACCCCATTTAAACTATTGAAACAGCAATAAAATGACTTCTACGCAGGCAGCCAGTGCCACAATGAAACCAATAGACCTGCTTCCAAAGTGCAGAGAGCAGAATTTTAAAAAATACATTCTGAAAGGCACACTTGTGTTACACCTCACCCCTTGAGAAAAATGTACCATCAGCATTCAAAGATAGTTTCATTTTTCAAAACACGCTCAGTTTCAAACATTAGTACTCTACAAAAAAATGCATACATTTTACAAAATCAAAATATGCAAATGTATCAGTAACATAGTCCCGTTCAGTCCTTGTCTTCCATCATTGAACACTCCTCCCTTTATCACATTTGTGGCAAACTGTTTCATCTCCAAGACTCTTGTAGCCCTTAATCCGGCATTGGTTCCAACTCCAAACTCATTTTTGTTGTTACAGTGATTAATTAGCTCTGGTAATGCTCTCCAAGAACTAGGCAGAATTAGGAGGATAATACAACACATGTGTTTAGCCTGGGTCATTCAGAAAGATCATTTTATCTCTGTCCCCTTCCTTGTTCATTGACCTTAGCTCCTTCTCTCCCAAGCAGTTTGACTGATTTTTTTGCTCTTGATCTGCACCATCACTTTCTGCACACTCTTTGGCAAAGGCACACAACAGATTGTCTTCCTTAGTGTCAAAATGCATTTCAACCGTGGTTCCAAAGATCAATGTGGCATGTGTGCTGCTGCCAAAACCACTTTAATTGAATTCTAGCCATTTCCAATGATCCTAACTATGTTTCCAGCAATTTTAATGCTGAACCATCACCACAATTATCTCCCTGTTCCTTATACTGTTAGTGAAGTAAAGTTTATTTATTAGTCACAAGTAGCTTACATTAATACTGCAATGAAGTTCCTGTGAAAATTTGCCACACACCGGCACATGTTCGGGTACACTGAGGGAGAATTTAGCATAGCCAATGCACCTAACTAGCACATCTTTCACACTGTGGGAGGAAACTGGAGCACCCGGAGGAAACCCATGCAGACAGGGAAAACGTACAGACTCCACACAGACAGTGACCCAAGCCGGAAATCAAAGCTGGAGCTGTGAGGCAACAGTGTTAACCACTGTGCCATCATGCCACCTGACAAGTAATGTCAACTGTAACGTTTCTGCCAGTTGCAAAAGCTTTGTTTTAGTTAGCTTTTGTAAACCGTTGTGCTTGACTTCTTCCACTTCCAGGAACTTCTTAGCCTCTGGAAGAGCCATTATTCCGTAAGGCACTCCCTATTTAAACCTAAATACAATTATGCTCACCATTCACTAACTTTCAATCCAATAATCCCAAATCAATCAAGGAATATAGATTTTAATCCTGCAAAATGCCCCTAATTGTTATAAATCAGATCAAAAACTCAAGTGTTTTATGAAGTCTGCCTGAATCATAAGTTTCGCAATTTGAATTAAGCATGAGATGTTTCACTTTGAGTCATCGAGGTTTACAACATGGAACCAGGCCCTTTGACCCACCTTAGCCACGCTGCCCAGTTTTTACCATTAAGTTAGTCCCAGTTGCCCACATTTGGCCCATATCCGTCTATATCCATCTTACTCATGTAACTGTCTAAATGCTTTTTAAAACACAAAATTGTACCAGCCTCTGCTACTACCTCTGGCAGCTTGTTCCAGACACTCACCACACAGTGAAAAAATTACCCCCCTGGATCCAATAAGATCACCCCTCATGCTTCAGGGGAAAAAAAGTTCCAGTCTATCCAGCTTTCCTTATATCTCAAACCATCAAACATCCTAGCACTCTTTCTAGTTTAATATCATTTCTATAATAGGTTGACCAGAACTGTACACGGTATTCCTAATGTGGCCTACCACTGTCTTGTACAACTTCAACAAGACATCCCAACTCCTGTATTCAGTGTTCTGACCAATGAAACCAAGCCTGCCAAATGCCTTCTTCATCACTCTGTCCACCTGTGACCCCACTTTTAAGGAGCTATGAACCTGTTCCCCTAGATCTCTTTGTTCGATAACTCTTCCCAATACCTTACCATTAACTGAGTAAGTCTTGCCTTGGTTTGATCAACCAAAATGCATCACCTCACAATTTATCTAATTTATCTAAATTAAACTCCATCTGCCATTCGTCAACCCACTGGCCCAATTGATCAAGATCCCGTTACAATCTTAGATAACCTTCTTCACTGTCCACTATGCCAACAATCTTGGTGTCATCTGAAAACTTACTAACCATGCCTCTTAAATTCTCATCCAAATCAAAAATACAAATAACAAATAGCAGTGGACCAGCACCCATCTCTGAAACACACCGCTGGTCACAGGCTTCCACAGGCTCGACAACTACCTTCTGTCTTCTGTCATCAAGCCAATTTTATACTCGTTTGGCTACCTCACCCTGGATCCGTGAGATTTAATGTTATGCAACAACTTACCATGAGGTGCCTTGTCAAAGGCTTTGCTAAAGTCAATGTAGACAATGTTGACTGCACTGCCCTCATCTACCTTCTTGGTTACCCCTTCAAAAAAACTGAAACAAATTCGTGAGACATGATTTTCACTCACAAAACCATGCTGATCGTCCCTAATCAGTCCTTGCATCTCTAAATGCCTGTAGATCCTGTCTGTCAGAGTACCTTCCAATAACTTACCCACCACAGATGTGAGGCTCACTGGCCTGTAGTTGCCAGGCTTTTTCCTGCAGCCCTTTTTAAACAAAGGCACAACATTTGCCACCCTCCAATCTTCAGGCACCTCACATGTGGCTGTCGATGATTCAAATGTCTCTGCTAGGGGATCTGCAATTTCCTCCCTTGGCGCCCACAACGTTCTGGGATACTGTTCATCAGGTCCCTGGGATTTATCTAACTTGAAATACTTAAAGACTTTCAGCACCCCCTTCTCTGTAATATATACACTCCTCACGACATCACTATTTATTTCCCCAAGTTCCCTAACATCCATTTTTTTCTCAATAGTAAATACTGATGAAAAATATTCATTTAGGATCTCACCCATCTCGTGAATCCACATAGATAACCTTAAGAGGCCCTACGCTCTCCCTAGTTACATTTTTGCCCTCTATGTATTTGTAAAATCACTCTGTTTTGGCAGATAAGACAAAGGAGAATCCAATCTCATATCCCCTTTTTGCCCTCCTGATTTCTCTCTTAACTCCAATAACCTCTACACTCTTCAAGGGATCCACTTGAACCCAGCTGCCTATACATGCCATTTGCCTCCTCCTTTTTGGCCATGGCCTCAATATCCCATGTCATCCCTACTTCCTTGCCCTTTACTCTAAAAGGAATGTGCTTATCCTGAACCCTGGTTAAAACACTTTTGAAAGCCTCCCACTTACCAGAGACAAAAGATGAAATTGCTGGACCTTTAACAGAAATCTTTGTCGCTTTACTGGACACAAGTGAGGTCCCAGAGGATTGGAGGATAGTAAACGTAGCCTTATTATTTAAGAAGGGTAGCAAGGATAACCCAGGTAATTATAGGCCGGTGAGCTTGACGTCCGTGGTAGGGAAATTGTTGGAGAAGATTCTTAGGATATATACACATTTAGAACTGAATAATCTCATTAGCAATAGACAACATGGTTTTGTACGAGGGAGGTCATGCCTTACAAATTTTGGTTTTTTTGAGGATGTGACAAAAACAATTGACAAACGAAGGGCCATAGATGTCGTCTATATGGATTTTAGTAAAGCGTTTGACAAGGTCCCTCATGGCAGGCTGGTGCAAAAGGTTAAATCTCATGGGATGAAAGGTGAGCTAGCTAGATGGGTGGAGAACTGGCTTGTGCATAGAAGACAGAAGGTAGCAGTGGAGGGGTCTTTTTCCGGTTGGAGGTCTGTGGTAAAGAAGGCATATGGCATGCTGGCTTTATTGGACGGGGCATAGAGATAGAAGTTGGTATACGATGTTGCAGCTTTATAGAACGTTGGTTAGGCCACATTTGGAATACAGCGTCCCGTTCTGGTCGCCACGCTACCAGAAGGACATGGAGACTTTGGAGAGAGTACAGAAAAGGTTTACCAGGATGTTGCCTGGGATGGAGATTCTTAGATATGAGAGATTGGGTAAACTGGAGTTGTTCTCCCTGGAAGGAAGGAGGATGAGGGGCGATCTAATAGAGGTGTATAAAATTATGAAGGGCATAGATAGGGTGAACAGTGGGAAGCTTTTTCCCAGGTCGGAGGTGACGAACACAGGGGGTCACAAGTTCAAGGTGAGGGGGGCAAGGTTCAACACAGATGTCAGGGGAATGTATTTTACACAGAAGGTGGTGGGGGCCTGGAATGCACTGCCAAGCAAGGTGGTTGAGGCAGAAACGCTGGGATCATTTAAGACTTATCTAGGTAGCCACATGAACAGACTGGTAATAGAGGGATACAAACAAATGGTCTAGTTGGGTGCATAAGTGGCGCAGGCTTGGAGGGCTGAAGGGCCTGTTCCTGTGCTGTATTGTTCTTTGTTCCTTTTGTCCCTTGGCCTTACCACAGACTCCGCCAATTAACTTTTGAAGGTTCCAGCCTGATACCATCAAAACTGCCTCAATTTAGAATATTAACTTTTGGGACAGACCTATCACTCTCCATAGCTATCTTAAAACTAATAGAATTATTGTCACTGGCTTCAAAGTGATCCCTCACCAACACTTCTGTCACCTGCCCTTGCTTATTTCCCAAGAGGAGGTCAAGTTTTGCCCCTCTCTAGTTGGGCCATCCACAGACTAAATGAGAAATACCTCCTGAATACACTCAACAAATTTCTCCATCCAAGCCCTTAATGTTATGGCTGCCCCACTCAATGTTGGGAAAGTTAAAGCCCTCTACTAGTACCACCCTATTTTGCTTGGAGCTATCTGTAATCTCCTTACATGTGTACTCCCCAATTTTCCATTGACTATTTTGGGGCTTGTAGTAGAATCAAAGAACAAAGAACAGTACAGCACAGGAAACAGGACCTTCAGCCCTCCAAGTCTGTGCCGCGCATTGATCCAACTAGATTCATTTGTATCCCTCCATTCCCAGGCTGCTCATATGACTATTCAGGCACTTCTTAAATGATGCCAGTGTGTCCGCCTCCACCACCCTACTTGGCAGCGCATTCCAGGCCCCCACCACCCTCTGTGTAAAAAACGTCCCTCTGATATCTGAGTTATACCTCGCCCCTCTCACTTTGAGGCTGTGACCCCTCGTGATTGTCAGCTCAGACCTTGGAAAAAGCTTCCCACTGTTCACCCTATCTATACCCTTCATAATTTTGTACATCGCCATTAGGTCTCCCCTCATTCTCCGTCTTTCCAGGGAGAACAACCCCACTCTACCCAATCTCTCCTCATAGCTAAGACCCTCCATACCAGGCAACATCCTGGTAAACCTTCTCTGCACTCTCTCTAAAGCCTCCACGTCCTTCTGGTAGTGCGGCAACCAGAACTGGTTGCAGTACTCTAAATGTGGCCTAACCAGCGTTCTATACAGCTGCACCATCAGACTCCAGATTTTATAATCTATATCCCATCCTATAAAGGCAAGCATATCATATGCCTTCTTCACCACCTTTTCCACCTGTGCCACCACCTTCAGGGATTTGTGGACGTGCACACCTAGGTCCCTCTGTGTTTCTATACTCTTGATGGCCCTGCCATTTATTGTATAGCTCCCCCCTACATTAGTTCTTCCAAAATGCATCATCTCACATTTATCTGGATTAAATTCCATCTGCCATTTCTCCGCCCAATTTTCCAGCCTATCTATATCCTGCTGTATCGTCCAACAATGTTCATCGCTACCCGCAAGTCCAGCCATCTTCGTGTCATCCGCAAACTTGCTGATAACACCAGGTACACCTTCTTCCAGATCATTTATATATTTATATCACAAATAGCAGAGGTCCCAGTACAGAGCCCTGCGAGCACCACTGGTCACAGATCTCCAGGCGGAAAAAGACCCTTTGACTGCAAACCTCTGTCTCCTGTGGCCAAGCCAGTTTTCTACCCATCTAGCCACCTCTCCTTGTATCCCATGAGCCTTAACCTTCTTAACCAACCTGCCATGGGGGACTTTGCTAAACGCCTGACTGAAATCCATATAGACAACATCCATGGCCCTTCCTTTGTCAGCTGTTTTTGTCACAATCCTGTCATACTGATCTCTCTCTTTTTATTCAGTTCTATCCACATAGATTCAGCGGGTGAACCCTTGGATTTATCCCTTCTCAGTACTGCATGATGTTCTCCCTATCAAAAACGTAACTCTCCCTCCTCTCTCACGTCCTGTTCTATCTTTCCCAAAGCGTCTGTACCTTGGAGCTGCCAGTCCTGCCCTTCCTTTAGCCCTGTTTGAGTAATAGCTATAATATCCCAGTCCCATGTACCCATCCAAGCCATGAGTACATCTACTTCACCTGCAAGTCCTCTTGCATTGAAATAAATGTAGGTTAACCTGGACTCTCTTGCTCTGTGCCCTGCTTTCTCAGACCATCTGTCCGGTTATGTTTTGTACAGTCTCCCTGTGTCTTATTTCTCTCGGCCTTACTGGACCCATTCACTGAGTCCTCCGGTCTCTGTCCTGTGGCCCTTTTTGATTTTTGACTTTATTGAGCATAATCCAATCAATTACGCCATCAGTCTACTCTTTATCATCAGCAAGGTGATGGAAAGTGCCATCAACAGTGCTTTCAATTGACAGTTGCACAACTCACCATTGCTCAGTTTGGGTTCCACCACGACCAGTCAGCTCCAGATCTCTCTATAGCATTGGTTCAAACATGGACAAAAGAGCTGAATTGCAGAGGTGAAGGTGACTGCCAATGATAGCAAGGCAGCATTTGACTGTGACGTTAAGGAGCAGTGACAATATTGACATCAATCAGAAAACTCTCCACTGTTTGGAGTATGCTAAACACAAAGGAAGGTGGCTGTAGTTGTGAAGATTGGTGATCTTAGCCCAGGACATCATTGCAGCAGTTCCTCTGGGCGTGTCCTTGGCCCAACCATCTTCAATGACCTTCCCTCCATCAAGTCTAAGATGGGACTGTTCACTGATGATTGCATGGAATTCAATACCATTCGATTCCATAGATACTGAAGCAGTCCATGTTCATAGGCAGCAAGATCTCAATATTATTCAAGTTTGGACTGATAAGTGGCAATTAACATTCACACCACACAAGTGCCACCATGTCAGACAAGAGAGAACCTAAGTATCCCCTCTTAACATTCAATGACATTGTCATTGCTCGGTCCCCCAGCATCAACATCCTGGGTCTTACAATTGACCAGCCAGATAAATACTCTGCTTACAAGAACAGGCTGAGATGTTAGCGTTGTACTACAGGCCCCCAAATAGTCAGTGGGAAATTGAGAGCAATTATGAAAGGCGATTACAACAACATTATCTCAGTCGAAGGAGTAGGACGTGGACAAGCAGGGTAAGGTTTACAGTTCACCAGAATTCAGCAATTCACCAAGGTTCCTTAGGCAGCACTTTCCAAACCCACGACCACATTCATCTACAAGGTCAAGGGCAGCCAATACATGGGAACACCATCCACCTGCAAATTTCCCTCCAAGCCACTCACCATCTTGACTTGGAAATATATCGCCATTCCTTCGCAGTCGCTGGGTCAAAATCCTGGAATTCCCTCCCTAACAGCATTATGGGTCAACACCACATGGACTGCAGCGATGCAAGAAAGCAGCTCACCACCACCTTCTCAAGGGCAACTAGGGATGGGCAATAAATGCTGGCCAGTCAGTGATGCCCATGTCCCACAAATGAATAATTAAAAAGAAATGGGAGTGGGTGGGAAAATGAAGTTGAAGCTCAAAATCTGCCATGATCATCTTGAATGTGTTATCATCTCAAGGAAGGCTATTAACATTTTAAAAATAATTACAGATTCCCAGTTATTAGCTAAAATAATTATGACACACGTTTTTAGGTTTTAAACAAAATATTTCTCTGGCAGCATCTGTAAGGAGGGAAAAGAGCTGATGTTTTGAGTCCAGATGACTGTTTGTCACACTATTTATCTTGACTTTCCAGAAGCTCTGTTTGATCTGAGAAGTATGTGGATACTTCCAAATCTTCTCTTGATTGGAAAACAATTGGCAATCTGCCTTTGACCTGGAAAATTACATTAATAATTTAAACTCCATATTGAACAGTACAACTCAGGAACAGGCCTTTTGGCCCATGATGTTGTACCAAACATGACATCAAATTAAACTAATCCCATCTGCCTGCCCCTGGTTCATATTCCTCTATTCCTTGCACATTCATGTGCTTATGTAAAAGCCCCTTCAATGCCCCTATTGCCTCTACCTGCACCACCATTCTTGACAGGGCATTGCAGACACCTACATTCTCTGTGTAAAACACTTGCCCCTCACATCTCCTTTGAACTTTGCCTCTCTCGCCTTAAGTGCATGCCCCCTGGTATTAGACATTTCAACTCTGGGGAAGGGATTCTGATTGTCAACCCCATCTATGCATCTCACAATTCTATAAACTTCTATCAGGTCTCCCCTCAGCCTCCACCACTCCAGGGAAAACAACCCTAGTTTGTCTAGTCTGTCCTTATAACTCATACCCTCTAATCCAGGCAGCATTCTGGCAAATGTCTTCTGCACCCTCTTCAAAGCCTCCACATCCTTCCTGTAATGTGGCAGCAATTGAATGAAACTATAGATATTTTGTCTCCACCAAGAAGCTCGCTAAGTGCCTTTCCATCATTTAATGTCTTCCCACCTCTAATTCTAATCATATTAAATTAATGCAGGCCACCTTTAGAATAGCAATTGCACCTAATCTGCTTAACAACTTGCCAAACTAGATGCTTCCTTCTTTCTTAAAGACTTCAATCTCCAAAATAAAAGTTATTCTCCCAAAACATGTGAATAATGAAATTAGCTATTTTTGCAACAAATGGCAAAGCAGGCTTAACGGGCTGTACGGTCTGCTCCTGCTCTCATTTCTTATGTTGGTAATTCTGTGCTTAGTAAATTAGCTCACTGTCTGACTCCTCAAAGCCTGCCCACCATCTTTAAGGCACAAGCCAGGAATCTGATGGAAACAGATTCAGTAACTTTCAAAAGAGAATTGGTTATTTATTTGAAAAGGAAGCAGGGCTGTGGGGAAATTGGTTAGATTAATAGGATTGATCTTTCATAGACCCATGGGCACAATGAGCCAAATGCCCTCCCTCTGTGCTCAGTGACTCAATACCATCAACCCTGAACTCAAGTGACTTAAATTGCTTTCTGGTCAAACAATGCTTGATTTTAAAACCCTTCTTGGCCTCACCACTGTCTGTCTCTGTAAACACCTCCCAGCCCCAGAAACCTTCAGGATATCTGTGCTCCTCTTACTCTTGCCTTTTGTGAAACCCCATTATTACTTGCTCCACTATTGGTGTCCATGCCTTCAGTTGCATGAGCCCCCAAACTTTGGAACACCCACCCCCACCTTTCCACCTCTCTACCTCACTTCCTGTCTTTCAAAACATTCTATGACCCAGCTTTTAATCATCTGATCAAACACCTCCTCATTTGGTTTTGTGGCATACCTTGTTTTATAACGATCCTGTGAAGCACCTTGGGACATCTGATTACAATAAAAACACCATATATATTTATTTTTATATGTATTTATGTGGCAGCATGGTGGCATAGTGGTTGGCACTGCTGCCTTATAGCACCAGAGATCTGGATTTGATTCCTGGCTTGGGTCACTGTTTATGTGGAATTTGCATGTTCTCCCTGTGTCTGTGTGGGTTTCCACCAGGTGCTCTGGTTTCCTCCTACAGTCCAGAGATATGCGGGTTAGGTGGATTGGCCATGTTAAATTTCCCTTTAATGTTAGGGAGACTAGCTAGGATAAATGCATGGGGTTATGGGGATAGGACCCAAGTGGCCTCCTTTTGCATTACAGGATTCTATAATCCTATATAGGACTTGTTGACTTAGAATTGATCTTGGCAAATTATTGCATTCTACCTACCATTTTTTATTACTCTGTGATACATTTCCTAATGCTGTTTTACTCATGTGGCAATGTCTAAGTAGTCTTGTCTGGGAAAGCCCAAGAGGATATTTAAATTGCAAGTGTATGAAGGATGCACTTCGTTCAGAAACAGTTCCCTGTGCTGCCGTGCATTATAAAATCTCCTTAAATCAGATTCGACCAAATTGGCCCCACGAGCATCACATATGTTACTTAACTACAGTAAATCTTTTGACATTGTTTTGTCTTTGATTTCAGTTGGCTGTCTACAGACTCCCCCACACCCCATCTCATTTCCCACCCACTCCAATTCATCCTCACTGTGTTACCATTTCTTTCCTCTTGCTTGCCAATCAGGAGCTAGAGTGGGGGGCCAGTCAACCTGTCCTCCATGATACAATGCAATGAAAACTCAGCTGTCTGTTTTCTCTAGAAAGGAAAATACTGAGGGGTGACCAGAAAGGAGAGACAGTTCTAGAGGGTAGATGTAGAGGAGAGATTCCTGCTTGGGGGGAAAGGGAGATGTCTAAACCTCAGAGGCCAGCAGTATAAATCCAATAAGGAGTTCAGGAGGAACTACTTCATCCAGAGAATGATAAGAATGTGGAACTTGCCAACACATTAGAGAAGTTGAGGCAAATAGTAAGTAAGTATCTGAAGCAGAAGAATTTGGTGATGGAGAAGGTTGGGAGAAATGGATCTGGAATCACATGTGGGCCAGACCATGTAAGGATTTCCTTCCCAGTGTATGTGGGATAACCTTCCTTTCATTTTGTGAGTTTAATTCTAAATGGATCTTCCCACATCAGTAACTACCTAATGAAGGGAAATAATCTTTTTGTGTACTCCGGCGAAGTTCTCAACACAGTGATCAAACTCCTGTCAGCCATTCCTGCTCAACAAGAAATAGTCCCAGTATTTTATCTTTCATAATTATCTACTTCGAGGTGGACTTTGAAGCATGCATTTACATGGGGGTTCCCCAGAGACCCCATCCCTGCTTTCTTCACTTAATTAATTTAATTAGCTGAATCTGTGAATTATTTTCAGAAGATAAGATAGTTGCTTTATTACAGGGAATACCAAAGACTATAGGGAGCTGACAGTAGAGCTGGATTAAATTTATTTGGTTCATAGTGAAAACTTGGCAGAACGGGTAGATAGGTTTCTCATAGACAAGGGAATTAAGGGTTATAGGGAGAAAGCGGGAAAGTGGAACTGATCCACTTCAGATCAGCCATGATCTTGTTGAATGGCAGGGCAGGCTCGAGGGGCTAGTTGGCCTACTCCTGCTCCTATTTCTTATGTCCTTGTGTTCTAACAGATTGATAGGCCTGTTCCTATGTTCAAAATTTCCAAGTTTCTTTTTGTCTGAATTCCTTCACCTGGAAATGGTCTTAGGATCTGTCGATGCTTTATAATCTTTCCACTTGTCTGCAGTTGATGGTCAAGATTGCAAGTTACTATCTGGTCTCAGATAATCATTCAGGGCAGAGTCAGTGTAGTGGGACAGCTAGTCTAGATGTCATCTATCCCTGGTGCACCTGACAAGGAAAATGGTTTTTAAATGTCTGTCTGAACAAATAGGGAGCTGTTAGTTGATAAAAGTGCTGAAATTTTTGAATTACAGCCAGAAATACTCTAGCTAAAGAGCTTGTTTGTGTGTGTGTCTATGTGTATGCATACATATATATGGATATATAGTTATATAAGCTCTTATCTCTCCTTTTTCAAGGCTGGAATGGGTGGAGATCATTGAGCCTCGAACTCGGGAGCGTATGTACGCTAACCTTACCACTGGAGAATGTGTCTGGGATCCGCCTTCTGGTGTCCGAATAAAGCGCACCAATGAAAATCAGTGGTGGGAGCTCTTTGACCCCAACACCTCTAGGTTTTATTATTATAATGCCACCACACAGAGGACTGTCTGGCATCGGCCTCAGAACTGTGATATCATCCCGTTGGCCAAACTGCAGACATTAAAACAGAACACCGACTCACCAAGCCGAGCGTCGGCTGACAACAGTCCGGGCCGGAGTAGTAATATGAGTAGAGAAGGTAGCACCAGCTCTTCTCTAGAACAAGAACTGGAAGCTGATAGGACACAAGAACAAGCACGACCAAAACAAGCCCAGCAGATTATTGGAAAAGAGGAACCAGAGAGGTAAGGAGCTTTTTGCATGCTTTCCATGGTATCTGTGCATGTATTATGCTTGTTGTCATTTATTTCCCTGCAGTCAATTTCCAGGAAAACACACCTGCCATTTTGGTGCGTGAAGCACTGGTTTGTGTTGTGCTATTGGATGCCAGAATGAAGAGATGGACAATTGACAGATATCATTGGTTACACGGAGAGCTGCCTGTACTTGAGAGTGCAGCCTCTTTCTGGCCTAATGAAACTTAACATGACTGTGTTCTGCAGCTAATTGTAGCAATGTGTTTGAATTATACACATGACGGACCAAATCAAAGGTGATGGAATGATTTGCTTGTGAACATCACAAGGAAGGTGATGCTTCATCAGTGTGCGGACCTTCAGAGCGCAGTACTCTGTTAAGATACAAACAAGCATTGGCAATTCTTAAGTTCCAAATATAGATCATCAATCCCTGAACTTATAAGTATAACATAGCAAAATAAATGTCCCATCAGGATCAATTTAGTCAGCAACTGAATAGGTTTCTTAGCGGAGTAGCCTCCCCCACAATTGTCAGTAAGAATTTGATGTTTTAAAAATAAGAGAATATGAATCAGAAATGTACCTGGCTGCCCAGCCAAGAGATCATGCACATTGATTCATTATACCAATATATCTGTCTTTTTTCCTCCCACTCTCTCTTTCTCTAATGTATCAGTTGTTGAACTCATTTGAGTTTACACTTCGGGGTCTTTTCAACATCACAAAATTCTCCCACACTTCCTTCTGATTCCAGCCTCGCTTGTTTTAACTTGTGTTAACTCGCAAGTCCATGCCAATCTCTGGGTTCTTTTGATTATAATCTGGTTCCATGACTCATATTTTACTGATGGGCAAAGACACTGATACAGAATTGCCTCCTCAATCTTCTCTTGATATTATTTGGAATTGGGTCCCGAATTCTCCAGTAGTAAATTTCCAATCTAATCTATGTCCCCTGGATGGAAACAAAGCTTGAAATGAGATACTGAATCCAACAGGCATTGTAAAATGATGGGGTTAGCCATCAAGGCTGCTCTGTTGCAGCTTCCAGCTGCAAGCTAAAGCAAGCAGAGTTTGTAGAAGACTTGGGTTATTTTCCTTCCGAATTTTAGTTACACTGACGCAGTGTATTATGGTTGGAAGAAAGTGGCCTTAAATTGTAGGGAGTTGTGAAATGATGGAACCAAATTATCACTATGACAAACTCTTCGGTTTTGCAAACATGTGATACCTTTTTTGTCTCCTCGCCCCTGTTTGAACTTTTCAGTTAAATTATTGGCTGTACCATTACGGTGGGCTGAGCTGAAGTTTTTTATCTTCCTGAGAAATATTATATTGATTGGTGTTTTTAAATTCAGAAATAATATCAGCCTTTGATGTTTCCGGGATTAATTAGTAAGATGTGATTGCACTGGAGAGGATGCAGAGGAGATTCACGGGGATGTTGTCTGGACTGGGACGGTTCAGCTAAGAAGAGAGGCTGGTTAGACTGATGTTGCTTTCCTTAGAGCAGAGAAGGCTGAAGTGGGACCTGATTAAAATGTACAAAATTATGAAGGACATAGGGTGGATAAGAAAGAACTTCTCCCCTTCATAGAGGGATCAATAACCAGAGGCATAGTTTTAAGGTAAGGAGCAGGAGATTTGGAGGGAATTTGAGGAAAAGCTTTTTCACTCAGAGGGTGGTTGGAATCTGAAACTCACTACTTGAAAGGGTGATAGAGCAGGAATCCTCACAATGTTTAAGGAGCAATTGAATCATCAAAGCAACAAAATTACGGACCAAGTGCTGAAAAATGGGATTAGAATGGCACAGCCACAATGGGCCAAAGGGCCTCTTTCTGTGCTGTAAAACCATGGGTGGAATTTTATCGCTTATCTGCCCAAGGTTTGTATGATCCCGCCCTAGGCTAACGGAGAATGCCATTCTCTGAGCCTCGCCTGCCCCCAAAATCGGGGCAGGAGTGCCGGTAACATTCCGGCCTATGATTCCAAGAGTGGAGCTGATAGGCCTGGCTCTTTTACAGATGGTTCCTGTGAAATTGCATCTTGGCGTTTTAAAGACAAAACGGAAGGCTGGTAAATTCATTAAGGGATTGATTAAGAAGGGGAAAATACAGTATGAAAGTAAACTTGCAGGGAACATAAAGACTGATACTAAGAGTTTCTATAGATACGTGAAAAGAAAGAGGTTGGTGAAGACAAATGTAGGTCCCCTACAGACAGAAAAGGGAAAATGTATAATAGGGGACAAAGAAATGACCGAGCAACTGAATATATACTTTGGTTCTGTCTCCACAAAAGAGGACACAAATCAGATGCCAGAAATGTTGGAGAATGCAAGATTTAGTGAGAGGAAAGAACTGTGGAAGATCAAGAGACTCTTCTGGCTCAAAAAAGACAGTAGGACTAGGGGGCACAGCCTCAAGATAAAGGGGGGGGCGGTTTAGAACGGAGTTGAGGAGGAACTTCTTCACTCAAAGGGTGGTGAATCTCTGGAATTCTCTGCCTGTTGAAGTGGTGGAGGCTGCCTCGCTAAATATTTTTAAGACGCGGGTTGATGGGTTTTTGATAAGAGAGGGGATTAAGGGTTATGGGGAGAGGGCGGGAAAGTGGAACTGAGCCACGACAGATCAGCCATGATCTTACTGAATGGCGGGGCAGGCTCGAGGGGCTAGATGGCCTACTCCTGCTCCTATTTCTTATGTTCTTATATAAGTAGAGAGATGATGCTGGGAAAATTGGTAGGATTGAAGGTGGATAAATCCCCAGGCCTGATAATCTACATCCCAGAGTACTTAAGGAAGTGACTGTAGAAATAGTGGATGTATTGGTGGTCATCTTCCAGGATTCTATAGACTCTGGAACAGTCCCTGCAGGGAGGGTAACAAATGTCACTCCGATATTCAAAAAGGGAGGTAGAGAGAAAACAGGGAATTATAGACCAGTAAGCTTAACATCAATTGTGGGGAAAATTCTCGAATCCATTATCAAGGACTTTATAGCAGAGCATTTAGAAAGCAGTGGCAGGATCAGACAGAGTCAGCATGGATTTATGAAGGGGAACTCGTGCTAGACAAATCTGTTGGCATTCTTTGAAGATGTAGCTGATAGAGTTGATAAGGGGAAGTCAGTCAATGTAGTATATTTGGACTTTCAGAAAGCGTTTGATGAAGAGATTATTATGCAAGATTAAAGCGCATGGGATTGGAGGAAGTGTATTGAGATGGATAGAAAACTGGTTGGCAGTGAGGAAACAAAGACTAGGAATTAATGGGTGCTTTTTAAATTTGCAGGCAGTAACTAGTGGGGTACTACAGGGATTGGTGCTGGGACCCCCAGCTATTCACAATATATATTAATGATTTGGATGAGGGAACAAAATGTAACATCTCAAAGTTTGCAGATGATACCAAGTTAGGTGTGAGGGTGAACTGTGATGAGGATGCAGACATCCTTCAGAATGATCTGGACAGGTTGGGTGAGTGGGCAAATCAATGGCAGATGCAGTGTAATTGGATTAGTTTGAGGTTATTCACTTTGGAAGCAAAAACAAGAATGGCTGATTGGCTGTAAATTAGAAGAGGGGATGTGTAGCAGGATCTGGGTGTCCTTGTGCACCAGTCACTGAAGGTAAGCATGCAGGTGCAGCAGGCAGTAAAGAGGGCAAATGTATGTTGGCCTTCGTTGCGAGAGATTTTGAGTACAGGAGCAGGGTAAAGTTTATTGGGCAGCCCATTAATTCGATTTAAATGACTGTTTTGGGTGTGATTCGGATTGCGGTCATTTTTTGTGGCCTTGGTAAAGTGGGCATCTGTGCGGACGTGGGCACTGATCGCATTAATGGCCTCATGCCCGACTTTACCAAGTTTTTGCACTCGAAAATGAGTAAAACGCAACAGTAAAATTGGGCTCCTAGAGTATTGCGTGCAGTTTTAGTCTCCTTTTCTGGGGAAGAATGTTCTTGCTCTCGAGGGAGTGCAGCGAAGGTTTACCAGGCTGATTCCAGGGATGGCAAGACTGATGTATGAGGAGAGATTAACTAGGTTAGGACTGTTTTCGCTGCAGTTCACATGAATGAGCAGGGACTTATAAAATTCTAACAGATCTAGATGGGATAGATGCAGGGAAGATGTTCCCGGTGGGGGAATCCAGAACCAGGGATCGTAGTCTGAGGATTCAAGGAGACCATTTAGGACAGACGTGAGGAGATATTTCTTCACCCAAAGAGTGGCGAGCCTATGGAATTCATTACCACAGAAAGTAGTTGATGACAAAATATTGAATGCATTCAAGAGTTGGCTGGATATAGCACTTGGGGGTGAGTGGGATCAAAGGTTATGGGGAGAAAGCAGGATTAGGCTGTTGAGTTGGATGATAAGCCCGATCGTAATGAATGGCGGAGCAGGCTCGAAGGGCCAAATAGCCTCCTCTTGCACCTATTTTCTATTTTTCTATGTTTTTCAATTGAAATGATGGAATTAGAGAATTTACTGGGGCACAAGTGGGGGAGCAGGGGTGATATTTGTTACCTCCCTTCGCCACAGACACCTGTAGCTGTCTGTTGAAAATAAGATACATTGCTGTCTTGGGTCATTGGGTAAAATTGCCAAAAGATTCTGAGTGTGAGGAGAAAGAAGGGAATAATCCATTAACAATCAAATGAAAATGCCCTGGTTGTATTTCAGGGCAGTGAGGGTTTGAAGTGAGTTTTATTTCTGTGGACAGGTTTGGAATGAAGTAGTCTGCTTCAACAAAGTTCAGCTTACAGCTGACTTGACAACATTGCTCCGATTATTCCTAACACAGCGTAACTTCAAACCTTTCACAGGCTAATCAGAAGGTTGATATTTTTCAGAATAAAACTATTATAACACCAAACCTTCAGTTGATTAATGTTTTCAAACTTGAGAATTGCCTCACTAATTGTGCTGTGATGGTCTGTACTTGGTTAAAGATGTTTTTGCACTCTATCTAACCTTTGGTGTGCGTATCACAAGGCTAATAAAAATGAATTCATTATTTAACAGTCCTTGCCACACAGAGCAACCCAATATTTTTACTGCTTTTTGTTTATTCTGTTTTTTAAAAATATTTCACAGTAGGGGAATGAGAAACCGAGTTATTTTTTCTTTTTAATTTATTAACACTTGTTTGTACAGACCTTGAGTTCTGAAGCAGATCGATCAAAGTATGTTGTATTGTACCCTCGAGTAATCTCGGTAATTGGACCTCTGAATTTGTATTTTCCAGTGGTAGGACTCGAAACAGTGCTGGAAAGCCAGTCTGGCCTCCTGATGTTGTTTTGTTTGCAGAAGAAAATGTAACTTCCTTTATAATTTAAAAAATATAAAACTAAAATAAATAAAAAGACAGCTCTTGCTCAAAATTATTTTGAAGATAGTTGGTATTAATTACTTGGCATTGCAAGAAATAAGAAATAGGAGCAGGAGTAGGCCAACTAGCCCTTCGAGCCTGCCCCGCCATTCAATAAGATCATGGCTGATCTGTCGTGGCTCAGTTCCACATTCCCGCCCTCTCCCTATAACCCTTAATCCCCTCTCTTATCAAAAACCCATCAACCCGCGTCTTAAAAATATTTAGCGAGGTAGCCTCCACCACTTCAACGGGCAGAGAATTCCAGAGATTCACCACCCTTTGAGTGAAGAAGTTCCTCCTCAACTCCGTTCTAAACCGCCCCCCCTTTATCTTGAGGCTGAAGTGCTTATTAATATGAAGAAAGCAATTGTCTAGTCACGCACAGTTAGCACAGTCTTAGAATTCTGCTGACATTTTACAGAGTGCTTAAACCTTAGTCTCACATTGCAGGGATATTAGATGATTGAATTAAGTTGGATTGATTTGTTAATTTTCCTTTATTCGTTTGGGTTTTTTTATAAGCTGTTTCTTAAGATTGAGAGTTATATTAGGAAACGATTCATCACATTTTATTCTTTCTTTCGGAATTCTCATGCCCCAGAGGATTTGCATGCTCCATTGTTGCACATGTTTAAGGACATCTGGTTGGTAGATTTTGGTGTCTCAGGGAAGTAAGGGATTTGGGAAAGTAGGTGGGAAAATGGGGTTAAAGCCCAAGATTGTATTGAATGGTGGAGCAGGCTCATTGGGCTGTATGATCCATTCCTATTTCTTGTCTTTCACACAGCAGGAAGTGGAAATCTGGAACTCTTTTCCCCGAAAAGCTGTTGATGGTTGACAGTTTCCAAACTGAAATGATAGATTTTTGTTCGGTGAATGTGTTAGGGGATTCTGATTCAAGGCAAATGGATGGATCAAAGATACAGATCAGCCACAATCTAATTGAATGGTGAGCAAGCTCGAGGGCCTGAATAGCTATCTCCTATTCCCGTGGTTTTCTCTCCACTATTGTCATATGAGAAGATTTTGATTTGATTTGATTTATTGTTGTCACATGTATTAATATACAGTGAAAAGTATTGTTTCTTGTGCAGTATGCAGACAAAGCATACCGTTCATAGAGAAGGAAAAGAGAGAGTGCAGACTGTAGCAGTGTTACAGTCATAGATAGGGTGTAGAGAAAGATCAACTTAACGTGAGGTAGGTCCATTCAAAAGTCTGATGGCAGCAGGAAAGAAGCTGTACTCGAGTCGGTTGGCACGTGACCTCAGACTTTTGAACAAGGTAGAAGAGAGAATGCCTGAGGTGCGTGGGGTCCTTAATTATGCTGGCTGCTTTGTCGAGGCAGTGGGAAGTGTAGACAGAGTCAATGGACGGGAGGCTGGTTTGCGTGATGGATTGGGCTACAACCACGACCTTTTGTAGTTCCTAGATTGTTTCTAGGGCTCTACTAATAAAGCTCCACGAGATGTACTGTACTCGCTTTCCCATTTTAGCCTCCTCGTCTTTCTCTGTTATTTTCACTGTGATGTAGGTAATGCTAGCAAAGCTGTGTTTATTGCCCGTTCTGGAGGGATGTGAGCTGTGTAGTGTGGGACTGGATCACACCAGGTAAGGGTGAAAGCTTCAATTCCTTGAAGGACATTAATAAGTGATGTGGATTTTTCCAACAGCTTGTTTTGGCTATTTATCTAATGCTTGCCCAACAATATCAGATTACAGAATTCAGTTTATCCAACTTGCCATGCTAGATTTAAACTCTGGATTGTGAGTCCTGTACCAGAACTACAAGACCAATATAGAACAAGCGTATGATTTGTATGTAACAATGCTCTACAAATAATTGAATGGCTGTATAGTGTTCCTATTGATAGATTAATCAGGTTTAATAAATTGAAGAAGACAAGGAGGGTTGAGTTTAGAGAATGTAAGAATCAAGTGGATGTTAGGTGTTTGCCATTGCTGGCTGCTGCAGTGAGTGCTGGCACAGTGCCTTCAAGCAAGAACTAAAATTGGGAATACCTCCTACATTGTCTGATAATTAGATTTTGTGGGTGATTGCATTCTGGGCATATATATCAAAAAAATCACTAATGTTTGGAAACAAAGCTGAAGATAACAGTACACTTAGATATGGGTTAGTGAAGTCCTTTGGTGTGATGGACTGACTGTCAGTATGTGGAAGGTGTATGTGAAGCGGGTGCTCATACTCTTACCTCAAGTGGGCCTTTCACAGTCTGCAGCATGCTGCTGTTCCCTTGGAGACTGCAGCTTAATACATTCCTCAGTTTTGAAAGAGTTCCAGTACAGACTGTGGAGCTGTCACTGTGGAGTGATGGCCTGAGGTTTCATTCGTTGAGGGCTGAGGTTTGGCACTGTTCTTTTCCCTTTCCTCTTGAAGAGAGGTTCTTGAAGACTGATCTTAAAGACTAGTTTCTTCAAAATATGGGGCAGATCTTGAGACCAGTTCATGCTGAAGTGCTTATGGTTAAATTAATGATCTCTAATTTTCCTTTGAGAATCTGATTCTAATGTGATGCTTACTTTTAGTAAATTATCTGAGAGGCTGGGTTAGGGTCTTGTGTTTCTGTGGTAATTTTATTTTATTCTTTTATTAACCAATTTATTACTTATAATTCATACACGTTGTCCTAACATGAATTAGCTGTAAACTGCAGGTTGTGTGACATCTGCCTGTTGGTACTTATGTTTCATAACCAGCTACATGCATATATGTTAACATCCTGTTTATTAATGGACTGATGTACCAGGACAGCAAACACACTTCCACTACACACACACTCTCTCTCTCACTCTCACACACTCTCTCTCTCTCACTCTCACACACTCTCTCTCTCACTCTCACACTCTCACTCTCTCACTCTCACTCTCTCATTCTCACTCTCACTCTCATTCTCACACTCTCACTCTCACTCTCTCTTTCTCACTCTCATTCTCGCTCTCACTCTCTTGCTCTCACTCTCACTTTCTCTCACTCTCACTCTCTCTCCTACTCTCACTCTCTCACTCACTCTCACATTCTCACTCTCACTCTCTCTTTCTCACTCTCACTCTCTCACTCTCATTCTCGCTCTCGCTTTCACTCTCTCACTCGCACTCTCACTCTCTCTCTCACTCTTGCTCTCGCTTTCACACTCTCACTCTCTCTCTCACTCTCACTCCCTCACACTCTCACCCTCCCTCTCTCAATCTCACTCTCACTCTCGCTGTCGCTCTCTCACTCTCACTCTCTCTCTCTCTCACTCATTCACACACTCACTCTCACTCACTCACTCTCTCTCACTCTCTCATTCTCTCTCTCACTCTCACTCTCTCACACTCACAAACTTGCTTTCTCCCTCACACACTCTGACACACACACACACACACACACACACACACACACACACACACACACACACACACACACACACACACACACACACACACACACACACACACACACACTCTGACCCACGCACTCTGATTCACATACACACTCACACACCCACCACACACTCACACACCCACCACACACTCACACACACACTTTCACACGTACACTTTCACACACACTTTCACACACACACTCACTCTGACATACACACACACTCAGAAACAAACACATACACACAAACGCTCACTCACTCAACACACACTGCACCATGAGATGCAATAATCTTTTGTGGATACAATACTTTTCATGAAATAATGGGACCCAGATGTTTAAAATTTGAAGTGGATTTATATTTTACAACCTGGCTGTGACTGCTTTCAAATATAAAATTTCTTGGGAGATCAGAATGATGCCTTTGTGCCTGTAGGCTGCCAGCCTGATCACTGGATCTGAATATACGTTCTCTTGAAGATGGAGTGGGCAAACAGACTGTGCCAAGCAGCAGATTTGCAAATGATTTGCGGATGTTATTCAGAGCATCAAAATTACAAGCTTCAGAGGTAATGAAAAGAAACTCTCGTTTCACAGAGGGGGCTCCTCCCAACATCATAACTAACCGCCCGTCTGTTGGATGCTGCCTGAACAGCTGTACATTTTTATTCCAAAAAAATTATCCAAGCTTATTTTGGCATCAGAGTGAAATTTCCTCAAAAACTTGTGCAGTATATTAAACAAGTGTGTGTGTGCGCGCGTGTGTGTGTGTGTAAAGCAACACTGCAGATCACAATTTCAGCCTTGAATCTTTCACTTAGAGAATGCTGCATTGTTCAGTTATGTAACTCGTGAGCAGTGACAATGCCTTGTACCATTCACTCACTACCTGCTTTTCTTTTCTATTTCCTAACTCTCCTGACCATACAAATCCCACTGCAGAATGTTCTTGGGCTGTGCCTCTGACACTTTTGGTTTTGAGTACAGTTCTACAACAGTCTTCACAGGCAACAGCAGCCAGGTTCTGCCTTCGCCCACTATCCACAGATACGTCAGCAGCTGAATCCTAAAATGGGCACCTTGGCTATATTTTCCTTCTTTTTCCCTCCTGCTCCCAATGTTCCAATTGAGTGACTGACTCACTGCAGACCATGCCGATAATCTTATGAGTAACATTAAAGCGAAATGGTGCATTATTGAAAATCTGAAATAAAAACAAATCAGGCTGGATAAATGCAGCAGGTCAGGTTGCATTTGTGAAAGAGAGAGAAGCAGAGAATTGGGCAGAGTCTTACAAGTTGCTTTGAGGCAGTGGAGGGGGAGTGGATTATTAGCAGAACTAGAGAAAATTTGCTGGTTTGAATCACTGACGTGTTCCCGCCACCGGCCATTATCCCTCAGGATGGCTTGAGTTCAGTATTAGCAACCCACCTGATAACAAAGTGAAGCCAATCAAAGCAGATAATTAGGCAATTAACTGGAAATTCCAGCCATTTTCTCAGCATCATTCAGGGCTCAAGCTGTATCAGCATCTCGGCTCCAGAACATCTCCATTAGAGTCCTTCAGGATAGTGTCCTTGGCCAAACTATCTTCAGCTGCTTCCTCAATGACCTTGCCTCCGCCCCAAGATCAGAAGGAGGGGATGTTCACTGATGATAGCACAATGTTCAGTATGACTCATGACTCAGGTACTGAAGCAGTTCATGTCCAAACGTAGCAAGACCTGGGCAATATCCAGACTCAGGCTAACAAGTGGCACATAGCATTTGCACTACACAAGTGTCAGGCAATGGCCATCTCCAATGAGAGAGAATCTAACCATCAGCTGTTGACTTTCAATGGCATTGCAATTGCTGGATCCCCCACTATTAACATCCATTGACCAGAAACTGAACTGGATAGCCATATAAATGTTGTGGCTTCTAGAGCAGGTCAGAGGCTAAGAATCCTGCAGCAAGAAACTCATCTTCTGGCTCCCCAAAGCCTGTCTACCATCTACAAGTCAGGAGTATGATGGAATACTCTTCCCCCATTTGCCTGGATGGATGCAGCTCCAGCAAAACTCAAGAAGCCTTGCACTATTTATGCACTGTGGCTTTATAAAGTTCTGGTCAGACCACATTTGGAATATTATAGAACATCAAACATAGAACAGTATAGCACAGTACAGGCCCTTTGGCCCTCAATGTTGTGCCAAGCTTTGTCCGAAACCAAGATCTCACTATCCCACTCCCTATCATTATGGTGTGCACCATGTATCCAGTAACCGCTTGAAAATTCCTAAAGTGTCTGACTCCGCTATCACAACGGGCAGACCATTCCACACCCCAAGCCACTCGCTGAGTGAAGAACCTACCTCGGACATCCCTCCTATATCTCCCACCATGAACCTTATAATTATGCCCCCTAGTAACAGCTTCATCCACCTGAGGAAATAGTCTCTGAACGCCCACTCTATCCATTCCCCTCAGCATCTTATAAACTTCAGTTAAGTTGCCTCTTATTCTCCTCCACTCTAAAGAGAAAAGCCCTAGCTCCCTCAAACTTACCTCATAAGACTATCCCCCAAACCAGGCAGCGTGCTGGTAAATCTCCCATGGTAAATCTCTCCAATGCTTCCACATCCTTCTGATAGTGAGGTGACCAGAACTGCACACAATATTCCAAATGTGGTCTCACCAAGGTCCTGTACAGTTGCAGCATAACCCCATAGCTCTTAAACTCAAACCCCTTATTAATAAACACTAACACACTATAGGCCTTCTTCATGGCTCTATCCACTTGAGTGGCAACATTCAGAGATCTGTGGATATGAACCCCAAGATCTGTCTGTTCCTCCACATTCCTCAGAACCCTGCTGTTGACCCTGTAATCCACATTCAAATTTGTCCTACCAAAATGAATCACCTTGCACTTATCAGAGTTAAGCGCCATCTGCCACTTTTCGGCCCAGTTCTACATCCTATCAATGTCTCTTTGCAGCCTACAACAGCTCTCCAACTCATCCACTACTCCACCAATCTTGGTGTCATCAGCAAAATTACTGACCCACCCTTCAGCCCCTTCCTCCAAGTCATTGATAAAAGTCACGAATAGCAGAGGACCCAGCACTGATCCTTGTGGTACACTGCTGGTAACTGGTCTCCAGTCTGAAAATTTTCCATCCACCATCACCCTCTGTCTTCTGTGAGATAGCCAGTTACTTAGCCAATTGGCCAAATTTTCTTCTATCCCACACCTCCTTACTTTCTTCATGAGCCTACCATGGGGAACCTTATCAAAGTCTTATTAAAATCCATGTATACGACATCAACTGCTCTACCTTCATCTACACACTTAGTTACCTCCTTAAAGAATTCAATCAAATTTGTGAGGCAAGCCTTACCCTTCACGCATCCGTGCCAACTATCCCAGATTAAGCTGCATCTTTCCAAATGATGATAAATCTTGACCCTCAGGACCTTTTCCATTAACTTACCGACCACCGAAGTAAGATTAACTGGCCTATAATTACCAGCGTCATTCCTATTTCCTTTCTTGAACAGAGGAACAACTTTTGCCATTCCCCAGTCCCCTGGCACTGGCTGGAGTTGAGGGGGTTGAACTATGAGGAGGGACTGAATAAACTAGGCTTGTACTTGTTGGAGTTTAGAAGAATGAGGGGAGATCTCATTGAGACAAAAAAGATGATGAATGGGATGGATAGGATAGAGGTGGAGAGGCTCTTCCCGCTCAGAAAGGGCAGTAGGACTACAAAGAACAAAGAACAACCCAGCACGGGAAACAGGCCCTTCGGCCCAACGAGCCCGCGCCGCCGCATCACCCTACACCTATTCTACCCTGCGTGTCTACGAATGGAACCCCTAACTTAGCCAGATTCAGGGGAGAATAGTGCCAATTTGGTAAAACCAATCAGCCTAAGAGCGCATCTTTGGGGTGTGGGAGGAAACCGGAGCGCCCGGAGGAAACCCACGCAACCACAGGGAGAATGCACAAACTCCCACAGACACAGGCCCAAATCCATGTATCTGCACAGCTAGCAGTGCTAGTCACCGAGCTGTTGCGGCGCCCGTCTACTGGTCCAGGATCAAGCACACACACCGACACGAAGTACTAGGCCACTCCCGGAACCTCCAAGAGCAGCCTACGCACGACCCACCGTGTGCATGCCCCTCGTTTGACAACGAGGTGGACCTCCACCTGCAGAATAAAAAGACAAAAACGTTAATCTTACAAGTCTGCTTTTCCGGTGTCTCCCGAGGTTCTAACCTTATTTAATAACCCCTACCATAACCCTCCATCCTCGTTTCACTCATGTGTCTATCTAACTGAACCTTAAACGAGTCCAACGTTCCTGCCTCCACCACCCTACTCGGTAGCGCGTTCCATACCCCCACAACTCTCTGCGTAAAGAACCTTCCTCTCACATCCAAATTATACCTCTCCCCCCTCACCCTTAAATCATGACCTCTCGTATTTGTACCCACTCTAGGGACTAGAGGGCACAGCCTCAAGATAAAGGGGGGGGCGGTTTAGAACGGAGTTGAGGAGGAACTTCTTCACTCAAAGGGTGGTGAATCTCTGGAATTCTCTGCCCGTTGAAGTGGTGGAGGCTGCCTCGCTAAATATTTTTAAGACGTGGGTTGATAGGTTTTTGATAGGCAAGGGGATTAAGGGTTAGGGGGAGAGGGCTGGAATGTGGAACTGAGCCATGACAGATCAGCCATGATCTTATTGAATGGCGGGGCAGGCTCGAGGGGCTAGATGGCCTACTCCTGCTCCTATTTCTTATGTTCTTATGTTCTTATCCCTGTGGACAGTGAGGACCCAAAGATCAAAGCCAAAGGTTCTGCAATCTCATCCCTTGCCTCCCAAAATAGTGTGAGCAGATGTGGAGCCCTGTATCTAAGAAAGGATGTGTTGGCCCTGGAGAGAGTCCAGTGGATAAATAAAGGAAACTACAAAGGGAGGAGCTGGCCAGAGTTAATTGGAAAGGGAGCCTGGCAGAGAAGACTGTGGAACAGCAATGGCAGGAGATTTTGGGCGTTATTCAGGAGGCACAACAGAAATTCATCACAAAGAGGAGGAAACATGCTCAGGGGAGGACGAGGCATCCATGGCTGACGAGGGAAGTCAAAGACAACATAAAAGCAAAAGAAAAAGCATACAAAGTGGCAAGGATTAGTGGGAAGCCAGAGGATTGGGAAGCCTTTAAAAGTGAGCAGAGGACAACTAAAACTAAATAAGGGGGGGAGAAGATGAAATATGAGTGTAAGCTAACTAGTAATATAAAAGAAGATAGGAAGAGATTTTTTCAATATATAAAAGGTAAGAGAGAGGCAAAAATAGCCATTGGACCACTGGAAAATGAGGCTAGAGAAGTAATAATAGGAAACAAAGAAATGGCAGAGGAACTGAATAGTTACTTTGCATCAGTCACCTCGGTGGAAGACATCAGTGGGATGCCAGAGCTCCAGGAGAATTAAGGGGCACAGATGAGTGTAGTGGCCATCACTAAGGAGAAGGCTGTGGGAAACTGAAAGGTCTGAAGGTGAATAAGTCACCTGGACCGGATGGACTCCACACCAAGTTTCTAAAACCGATAACTGAAGAAATTGTAGAAGCATTGGTGGATCTTTCAGCAATCACTGGAGACAGGGAGGGTCTCAGCGGAGTGGAAAGTAACTCATGTAACGCTGCTGTTTAAGACAGGAAATTATAGGTGGGTTAGCCTGATTTTGGTCATTGTCAAGATTTTCAAGTCCATTATTAAAGATGAGATCGTGGAGTTCTTGGAAGCGCATGATAAATTAGGACTGAGTCAGCATGGCTTCGTCAAGGGGAAGTCATGTCTGACAAATCTGTTAGAGTGCTTTGAGGAGGTAACAAGAAAGTTAGATAAAGGAGAAACAGTCAACGTGATATATTTAGATTTCCAAAAGGCCTTTGACAAGGTGCTGTAGAGAGACTGTTAAATAAGTTAAGAGCCGATGGTGTTAAGAATAAGATTCTGACCTGGCATGGATACAGGATGGGCTGACTGACAGAAGGCAGAGAAGTGAGATAAAGGGGTCTTTCTCAGGATGGCAGCTGGTGACTACAGGGGTTGATGCTGGGACCACAACTTTTCACAAAATGCATTAACGATTTGGAAGAAGGAACTAAGGCACTGTTGCTAAATTTGCAAATGATACAAAGATATGTAGAGGGACAGGTAGTATTAAGGAAGCAGAGGGACTGCAGAAGGACTTGGACAGCATAGGAGAGAGGACAAAGAAGAGGCAGATGGAGTACAATGTGTAAAAATATGAGGTTATGCACTTTGGAAGGAAGAATGGTGGCATAGACTCTTTGCTAAATGGGGAAATGCTTCGGAAATCAGAGACACAAAAGGACTTGACAGTCCTTATTCAAGATTCTTTTAAGGTTAAAGCACAGGTTCAGTCAGCAGTTACGAAGGCAAATACAATGTTAGCATTCATGTTGAGAAGGCTAGAATACAAGAGTGGAGATGTACTTCTGAGGCTGTATAAGACTGGTCAGATCTCATTTGGAGTATTGTGAGCAGTTTTGGGTCCCAGATCTAAGGAAGGATGTGCTGGCCTTGGAAAGGGTCCAAAGAAGGTTCACAAGAATGATCCCTGGAATGAAGAGCTTGTCATATAAGGAACGGTTGAGGACTCTGGGTCTGTACTCTTTGGAGTTTAGAAAGATAGGGGGGATCTTATCGAAACTTACAGGTTATTGTGAGGCCTGGATAGAGAGGACGTGGAGAGGATATTTCAACTAGTGGGAAAAACTAGAACCAGAGGGCACAACCTCAGGCTAAAGGGACAATCCTTTAAAACAGAGAAGAAGACAAATTTCTTCAGCTAGAGAATGGTGAATCTGTGGAACTCTTTGCCGCAGAAGGCTGTGGAGGGCCAGGTCATTGAGTGTCTTTAAAACAGAGATACATGGGTCCTTGATTAATAAGGGGATCAGGGGTTATGGGGAAAAGGCAGGAGATTGGGATGAGAAAAATATCAGCCATGATTGAATGGCAGAGCAGACTCAATGGGCCGAATGGCCTAATTCTGCTCCTATGTCTTATGGTCTTATGAAGGTTCACGAGAAAAATCCTGGGACTGAAAGGCTTGACATTTGAAGAGCTTTTGAGGACTCTGGAGCTGTACTCATGGAGTTTAGAAGGATGACGGGGGGCTGGGGGGAAATCTCGCTGAAACTTACAGAATACTGAAAGGCCTGGATAGAGTGAACATGAAGTATATTTCAATTCGTAGGAGAGACTAGGATCCGAGGGCACAGCCTCAATAAAGGGGCAACCCTTAGAACCAAGATAAGAAGAAATTGCTTCAGCCAGAGGGTGGTGAATCTGTGGAATTCATTGTCACTGAAGGCTGTGGAGACCAGGTCATTGAGTGTATTTAAGATAAAGATGGATCTTGATTGGTAAGGAGATCAACGGTGGGAGAACAGGATTGAGGAACACATCAGCCATTTTTTTTCATATATTCATCTTTGGAATAGCATTTATGGCCATCCCTAGTTGCCCAAGGGCAGGTGAGAGTCAACCACATTGCTGTGGCTCTGGAGTCAAATGTAGGCCAGACTAGAAGAGGTCAGCAGATTTCCTTCCCAAAAGGACATTAGTGAACCAATTGATTTTTCCAGTAAACAACAATGGTCTCATAGTCATCAGTAGATTCCCTCCAATTCGATTTTCAAATTTACTGACGACACCACCATAGTGGGTCAGATCTCAAACAGTGATGAAATGGTGTGCAGGAAAGAGATAGAGCATCTGGTGAACTGGTGCAACCACAATAATCTCTCCCGCAATGTCAGTAAAATGAAGGAGATTGTCATCAACTTCAGGAAGCGTAGTGGAGGATATCCTCCTGTCTGCATCAATGGGGATGAAGTGGGAATGGTCGAGAGCTTCAAGTTCCTAGGTGTCCAGATCACCAACGATCTGCTCTGGTCCCTCCAAGCTAATGCTATAGCTAAGAAAGCTCACCAACACCTCTACTTTCTCAGGAAGTTAAGAAAATTTGGCATGTTTGCTATGTTCTCACCAACTTTCACAGATGCACCATATTAACATCCTTTCTGGCTGTATCACAGCTTGGTATGACTCTTGCTCTGTCCAAGACCGCAAGAAATTACAAAGGGTCGTGAATGAAGCCCAGTCCATGCGCAAACCAGCCTCCCATCCATTGACTTTGTCTATTCTTCCCACTGCCTCAGAAAAGCAGCCAGCATAATCAAGGACACCACACACCCCAAACATACTCTCTTTCACCTTTTTCCATTGGGAAAAAGATACAAAAGTCTGAGGCCACGTACCAGCCAACTCAAGAACAGCTTCTTCGCAGATGCCATTAGACTTTTGAATGGACTTCCCTTGTATTAAGTTGGTCTGTCTCTACATTCTAGCTATGACTGTAACATTACATTCTGCACCCACCTCTTTCCTTTGCTACGAACGGTATGCTTTGAATGATTAGCGTGCAAGAAACAATACTTTTCACTGTTTACTAATTACATGTGACAATAATAAATCAAATCAAATTGATTCCAAAATTTTTTATTGGATTCAAATTCCACCATTTGCCATGATCAAGTGGCAGTGCAGACTCCTATATCTCATGATCCTGCTATCCGGGACAAAGGGACCAACTTGATTGGCACCCCATCCACACACATTCACTCCCTTCACCATTAATGAGCAGTGGCAGCTGTTTATACGTCTACAAGATGCTCCACAGGATGTTCCTCAGCAACTTGCAAACTACAACCACTACAATCTAGAAGGTCAAGGACAGCAGACACATGGGAACATCACAGCTGGAGGTTCCTCTTCAAGTCCCTCACCATCCTGACGAGGAAATATATTGCTTTTCCTTCACTGTCGCTGAGTCAAACTCTTGGAACTCCCTCCGTAGCAGCATTGTGGGTGTCCCTACACAACATGGAGTGCAGTGGTTGAAGAAGCTGGCTCACCACCACTTTCTCGAGCGCAATTAGGGATGGGCAATAAATGCTGGACCATCAGCGATGCCCACACGCCATAAAAAAATTTTTTGAAAGGCTCCTTTTTAGCAATGCCAATATTAGCAATACTACTGAGTGACAAAATAGAAACCTGCGCATGGATTTGCAGAATAACTTATTTATTCTATTTATGGAGTAAGTATAGATATTGGTTCCTATGTGTACATTTATCACACTCAATGGCAGCAGAATAAAAGAGTGCCTGCATCACACAGTCACAGATATATACAAAGTTTGATCCACCCATTGGATGTTATATTTACCCTGCTATTCAGTGCTATTTGTAACATGGGAGCAAACTAGAAGAGGAGAGATGCTGGCAATTGGAATCAGTTAGAATATAGGAATTAAGGCATAATGCCAAGTACAGTAGTATAGTGACTATCACTGGACCAATTGTCAAAGGAGCTTGAGTTAAGTCTGGAGAGTGTTTCTGCAAATCCCACTGTAGCTATTTGAGAATTTAACTTCAGTTTAAATCTGAAAGTAAAAAGTTGGTATCAAGTAAAAGCGACCATGAAGATGTTGGATTGCCATTAGAAACTTGACTCACTAATGTTGCTTAGGGAAGGAAACACATTGGCCAGAAATTTATGAAATTGCTCGGACGAGGCTTGTAAAATCCCATCTGAGGCCAACAGAAAATTCCATTCTGTGAGCCTTGCCCACCCCGATTCCGGGATAGGCGTGGCGGTAAAATTCCGGCCATTATTTTTCTTCGGTCTGGGTTGTGTATACCATGTACACTGTGTATAGCCTGTGGCGTTAGGGATAGTTTCTGTAATTATGGATAGAGGATTGGCTAACTGACAGACAAAGAGTTGGGGTAAGAGGAATATTTTCTGGATCGCAACCTGTAACTAGTGGACTGCCACGGGGCTCAATGCTGGCACCACAATTATTTGCAATATTTGTAATTGAGTTGAATGAAGGAAGTGATTGTGCTAGTGCCAAGTTTGCAGATGACATAAAACAGGTGGGAAGGCAAGTGGTGAGGATGTCACAGAATTAACAGAGGGATAGAGATAAGTTAGGTGAGTGGGCAAAAACTTGGCAGATGGAATATAATGTGGAGAAATGTAAAGTTATGCACTTTGGCAGGTGAACTAAAAGAGGTGAATATTATTTAAATGGAGAAAGACTGCAGAAAGCTGCAGTACAGTGGGATTTGGGGATCCTCGTACGTAAATCACAAAAGCTAGCATGCAAATTCAGCAGGTAATAGGGAAGGCAAACGGAATGTTGGCCTTTATTTCAAAGGGAATGGAGCATAAAAATAGGAAAGTCTTGTTAAAATGAGACAAGGTGCTAGTTAGACCACACCTGGAATATTGTGAACAGTTTTTGTCCCCTTATCTGTGGAAAGATATATTGGCATTGGAGACAATCCAGAGAAGGTTCACTGGATTGATCCCGGGTATGGAGGGATTTTCTTATGAGGAAAGGTTGAGTAGGTTGGACCTGTATTCATTGGAGTTTAGCAGAATGAGAGGTGACCTTATTGAGACATATTGGATTCTCAGTGGGCTTAACAGGGTCAATGCTGAGAACTTGTCAGAGAGTCTAGGACCAGAGGGCAGAATCTCAGAGTAAGGGGTTGCCTGTTTAAGACCAAGATGAGGAGGAATTTCTTCTCAAGAGAGTGGAGGATCTGTGGAATTCTTTACCGCTGAAGGCTTTAGAGGCTAGGACATTAAATATGTTCAAAATTGAGATAGGCAGATTTTTAATCAGTAAGGGAATCAAGGGTTATGGGGAACAGGTGGGAAAGTGGAGTTGAGGATTATCAAATCAGATCATTCATGATTTAATTGAATAGCAGAGCAGTCTCAATGGACCGAATGGCCTATGTCTGCTGCTACGTCTTATGGTCCTATGGGGTGCTGGTTGGTTGGCAAGTTGGCTGTGATTGGTTGAGATTTATTGACCCCCATGCTTTTGTTTGTTTGAAACAGGTGCAATGCCTGGACATATTCCTTTTGGCTGCAGAGGATAGGATCCTGCTTATGAATGTATGTAGCTTCTAGCAGGTGTAAGTGAGCTATAATGTGAGACTGACTGATTATTTTAAATTAGTTGTTAGTATGATTCCCATCACACTTGGCAGCATTTGTTGAAAAGTCCCAATCGTGGAAGCACATCTAACATTAGACATTCTTGATAAGAGAGGGGATTAAGGGTTATGGGGAGAGGGCGGGAAAGTGGAACTGAGCCACAACAGATCAGCCATGATCTTATTGAATGGCGGGGCAGGCTCGAAGGGCTAGATGGCCTACTCCTGCTCCTATTTCTTATGTTCTTATGTTCTTATTACATTGAGTTTTACAAGCACGGATTGTGTGAATACTGTCGGTACTCATAAGAACATAAGAAATAGGAGCAGGAGTAGGCCATCTAGCCCTTCGAGCCTGCCCCCCCCATTCAATAAGATCATGGCTGATCTGTCATGGCTCAGTTCCACTTTCCCGCTCTCTCCCCATAACCCTTAATCCCCTTGCCTATCAAAAACCTATCAACCCGCGTCTTAAATATATTTAGCGAGGCAGCCTCCACCACTTCAATAGGCAGAGAATTCCAGAGATTCACCACCCTTTGAGTGAAGAAGTTCTTCCTCAACTCTGTTCTAAACTGCCCCCCCCTTATCTTGAGGCTGTGCCCTCTAGTCCTACTGTCCTTTCTGAGCAGGAAGAGCCTCTCCACCTCTATCCTATCCATCCCATTCATCATCTTATACGTCTCAATGAGATCTCCCTTCTTTCTTCTAAACTCTGACGAGTACAAGCCTAGTTTATTCAGCCTCTCCTCATAGTTCAACCCCCTCAACTCCGGTATCAGCCTAGTAAACCTCCTCTGCACTCCCTCCAAGGCCAAAATATACTTGCGTAAGTACGGCAACCAAAACTGCACACAGTACTCCAGCTGCGGCCTCACCAGTGCCCTGTACAGTTGCAGCAAGACCTCCCTACTTTTATATTCAATCCCCCTCGTTATAAAGGCCAGCATCCCATTCGCCTTCCTGACCACCTGCTGCACCTGCAGGCTGGGTTTTTGCGACTCATGCACAAGGACCCCGAGGTCCCTTTGCACTGTCGCATGCTGCAGTTTTTCGCCATGTAAGTAATAGTCCTTCCTACCATTATTCCTACCAAAGTGGACAACTTCACACTTGCCAACATTAAATTCCATTTGCCAGTTCCTGGCCCATTCGCCCAGCCTATCTAGATCCTTCTGCAGACTTTCCACACCCTCCGCGCAATTTGCCGTTCCACCAATCTTGGTGTCATCAGCAAATTTCGACACCATACACTCGGTTCCCTCCTCCAGATTATCTATATAAATGGTGAATAGCTGAGGCCCCAGCACTGATCCCTGGGGCACTCCACTAGTCACCAATCGCCAATCCAAATAGCACCCATTGACCCCCACTCTCCGCCTCCTATTTGACAGCCAATCCCCTATCCACGCTAACACCCTACCCCCAACTCCATGCCCCCTAACCTTCTGCAATAACCTCTTGTGCGGCACCTTATCAAACGCCTTCTGAAAATCAAGAAACACCACATCCACCGGCTCTCCTCTATCCACCGCCCTAGACACATCCTCATAGAACTCCAATAAATTCATCAGACACTACTTCTCCTTAACGAAACCGTGCTGCGTCTGCTCTATCAAACAATTCTCCTCAAGATGCCTCGCTATTTTCTCCTTGATCACGGATTCTAACATTTTACCTACAACAGACGTTAAACTAACCGGCCTATAATTCCCTGCCTTTTGCCTGCCACCCTTCTTAAACAACGGCGTAACACTAGCCGTTTTCCAATCTTCCGGCACTTCACTGGAATCCAGCGAGGTTTGGAAAATAATCATCAAGGCATCCACTATCACCTCCGCCATTTCTTTCAGAACCCTTGGATGCATTCCATCCCGTCCTGGGGACTTGTCCACCATCAGTCCCTCCAGTCTGTCGAGCACTGCCTCTCTAGTAACAATAATGTCATTCAGGCCCTCCACTCCTACCATCTTTCCATCGCTAACACCTGGCAAACTATTCACGTCCTCCTCCGTGAAGACCGAAACAAAACTCTGCTGATGGCAAATGGACAAGAGGTGTGCAATTTGATATGATCCCCTGCTGTGAGTTGATGGGACGTAGACCCTGGCATTGCATCCACACTGAAATTTCTAAGCCACATGACTGATTTGTGTGCTAGATGGAATGTCTTTTTGGCATGATGGCAGCATCCTTTCAGTGAAAGGGACCACTGCGCAATAGCAGCCCGGAATGACAAGCTTCATCTGTTGTTCACTTGTTTTTAGATACTTTACCCTTCCAGGGTAATTTGAGAATCAGAGCCCTTTTTAGAACTGAAACTAGTGGCCTTTAACCTATTAGTGAGTATGTGCAGTTCACAGCAATCAATGATCTGATCAGAGTAACCATTACCCCGCAGGATAGTTTTCCATCCTATGTTAGCATCAAGCTTGCGGTGAACTAATGGCCCAGGCCTGTTTGAGAGATTGCTGATAAGCTTTTTATTTATGCATTAAAGATTGAAGCATTTCTTTGCTGTAGATGAAAACCTGAAAATTGAATTTGTGCATCTTTAGTGCCATCAGCCTTTCTAGTGCCTGTCTTGACCCCTCTACTCAATCTACTCAGTTGACCTCTAGTGCCTGTCTTGACCCCCTACTCAATTGCCACATTATTGATGCAAAATCCAACAACTGATGAGCAGAAATTTCCTCCAGTTAAATAATAGAAAGTGACTTTGGTCCCCACCACAAACTGCATTGTGACAAATTTCAAACCCTCTTCCTGAAAGTCCTTTCAGGCTCTGTTCAAAGTCTATTCATAGCTTTGGCATCATAATTGATGCTGAGCTGAGTGTTACAATTGCCATAGAGACTGAAAACTTTTAAAAAAGGGATTTGAACTTCCAGTTACTAGCTGGAAGAGTGGCGAAGTTACAAACATACCAAACAGGAGTAGAAGTAGGTCATTAGGCCCTTGAGCCAGCTCCGCCACTCAATAAGCTCATGGATGACTTGTTTGTGTTTCGAGTTCCACATTCCCCATCTTCCCCTGATAATGTTTGTTGTCCTTGCCTAATAAGAATCTCTCTAACTGTGCCTTAAAATTATTCAATGACCCCCATTTCCACCACCTTCTGAGGCAGAGTTCCAGAGTTCCACATTCTGAGAGAAACAAAGTTTCCTCATCTATTCCCTTAAGAGTGACCCCTAATTTTAAATTTAAGAGCCTCTAGTTTTGGACTCGCCCACAAAAAGGGAGGTACTTTCATACATCGACCTTGTCAAAGTGGATGGACTCTCAGAGAATTACTCCAGGGCTGAAATGGTTGCCACAAGAGGACACAGGTTTAAGGTGCTGGGAGTAGGTACAGGCAGATAATGGCAGCTCATTATCACCTTCTTGAGCAATTGGGGAAGGGCAGTAAATCTTGGACTCTCACACCCTGTAACTGAATTTTAGAAAAACTGTATCAAGCAACTACTACTCCTGGATTTTCTGTGTCCCAACACGCAGCTATATCCAGCTCCCAATAACTCTTGGAGCTTTCCTGAACTGCAACTCCCCATAGATGTCTCTGGGATGGAACTGCAAGGAGCTAACGACCTTCTGTTGCCTCTTCAGCTCCGCATGCAGTTCTCTAAGCCTCAGCTGCAAATTGGAGCTAACAGCAGCACTTCAGCTGATACCTTTTCAGATCCCAGCTAACTTTATCATGTGGGCATATTCTAGCGCTGCACACAGGTCTCATGGTTGTTGTTTTGTGCAACACAACCATGCAGCTGCACCCGCAATCCCAACAGCTTTCAAAAGAACACCAGTAACCAAGCATGCGCTACTTATCTTCCTGCTGCACCTTGTTCTTGTACTGGAGCCTCAGGGGTTCCAGGAGTTGTTGTCTGTTGTCGTCCATTGCCATCCTTTAAGCAGGGCCAGCCCCAACGCTTTTAACACTGCAAAACAATCTTGGAGTACAAATGTCCTCATGTCTGAGTCAGGAGATTGAGCTCCTGTTCCAGAGACCATATCCTGGGCTGTGACTTTAGTGCAACATTGTCATGGGTGCTGCATTGTTGGTGGGGCTATCTTTCCGATGAGATATTGAACCTACTAAGCTGGACGTATAGGTCATCATAGAGCTAATCGAAGAACAAGAAGTTTTGGTGCTTTAGCGTTCCATCAAAAGAATTGAACAGGTTATTTGCTTCCATGCTCTTTGTGGGACCCACCCAAGCTCAATTTGGGTTCCACATTTGTCTGAGAAATGGTGCTGACATTGGAAAGAATAACCCATCAGCTTAATATAGAATCCTGGCACATCCTTAGCACTTGAAGCTACATAAAAGCAGCTCTTCTTTCTCACTGCAAGTTGCTATTAATCAAGAGAATTAGATAAGAGCTTGAAGAAAAATAGCTAAGGATTAGAACAGACAATTCTGATGCTTGAGCTGGTACAGAAGTGAGACTTTGCCTGATTTTCAATGTCATCACTTAGCTATGATATCTGAATGCTGGTGTTCCCTAGAGGCTTGAAGCAAAATGGAATCAGTGTTTTTCTTATAAATTGCAATGAAATGAGCAAATAGGTCTGTTTTCCAGCTAGGTAAATTTACTTTTGATCTGCATCCCAGATTTCAGTGCAGAGTTGGATGGGGTGGAGTGTGTTGGAACCGGTAATGTGTGGTGAGTGTGGGTGTGTGTCTTTACTTGGAAATTTCCTTCTGGGAAACTGCATTAATTTAGTGAGATCATCAAGTAATTAATGTCCTAGCTGTAATGTATGAAAATGAGATCAGTACAGTCATATGGAGAAATTCAGGCTCTAGCATGTGAGATTTTGATCTTAGCTAGACGGAGCAGGCATTAGTTTCTTCTTCAGTTACAAATGTGACCAAACCTATCATTGTCAAAGTCATTATATTGATTTGTCTATAGTTTGGAGGAGAGGATGAAGAAGAATTAATTTCGTAAAAATATTGAAGACAAACCACTGATTTCCACCTTGCAAAGGGCCTCCCTGTAACTTGTTCCCCAGCCTTCATTTCAACCTCACTCCAGAGATGTGCAGGTTAGGTGGATTGGCCATGGTAAATGCACGGGGTTGTGGGGATTGGGGGGGTGGGGGGTGGGGTGTTGTAGGGCCTGGATGGAATGCTCTTCAGAAAGTCAGTGCAGACTTGATGGGTCAAAAGGCCGCCTTCTGCTCTGTAGAGATTCTGTGATTCTTTATCATGTTTACATTCTCTGCTTGCTCTAAGTTCTCTTCGTTCTCAGGAGAAAGACAGACCTGGGATGGTTCAAAGCATCAAAGTACATTAAAAAATGCATATCAGTGTGGCTTAGTGGGTAGCACTCTCATCTCTGAGTTAGGAGCTTCTGGGTTCAGATCCAACTCCATGAATACAAAAATCAAGGCTGACCCCGCAGTGCGGTGCTGGAGGTGCCATCTTTCATACAAGGTAATTAAACTGAAGCTCCATTGTCCTCTCAGGTGGATGTAAAAGACTCCATGTTTCTACTTCATAGCTGAGCAGAGATGTCCTCCCTGATATCTTGCCACATAAACACAGTGGCTACAAGAGCAGGTTAGAGGCTAGGAATACTGTGGCGGATAACTCCCCTCCTGAATCCCCAGAGCATGTCCACCAGCTACAAGGTACAAGTCAGGAATGTGATGGAATACGCCCCACTTACCTGGATGGGTGCAGCTCCAACAACGCTCAAGAAGTGTAAGACAATCCAGGATAGAGCAGCCCACTTGATTGGCACCATAGCCACCCAATATCCACTCCCTCCACCACCAATGCTTAGTAGCAGCAGTGTGCACTATCCACAAGTTGCACTGCAACAATTCAACAAAGATATATAGACAGCACTTTCCAAACCCATGACATCTTTTATCTAGAAGGACAAGGGCAGCAGATACATAGGAACACCACCTCCTGCAAGTTACCCTCCAAGCCACTCACCATCCTGACTTGGAAATATATCATGATGCGGAGATGCCGGCATTGGACTGGAGTATACACAGTAAGAAGTCTCACAACACCAGGTTAAAATCCAATAGGTTTATTTGGTAGCACAAGCTTTTAGCGTGTCGCTCCTTCTTCAAGTGAGTGAAGAGTCATGTTCATAAACAGGGTATACACAGATACAAACACAACTTACAAGATATGTAGAGAATGCTAGTCTTTACAAGTCTTAAAGGTACTGACAATGTGAGTAGCGAGAGGGTTAAGCACAGATTAAAGAGGTGTGTATTCTCTCCAGTTAGTGAGATTTTGCAAGCCCAGGCAAGTCACGGAGGTTACAGATAGTGTGATATGAACCAAAGATCCAGTTGAGGCTGTCTTCGTGTATGGAACTTAGTATCAGTTTCTGCTCAGTGATTCTCTGTTGTTGTATGTCGTGAAGGCCGTCTTGGAGTTTGATTACCCAAAAATCAGAAGCTGCATGCCCGTGACAGCTAAAGTATTCCCCGACAGGAAGAGAACACTCCTGCCTGGTGATTGTCGAACGGTGTTCATTCATCTGCTGTTGTAGTGTCTACATGGTCTCCCCAGTGTACCATGCCTCGGGGCATCCTTTCCTGCAGCATATCGGGTAGACCATGTTGTACCAGGTGGATGCTGTTCTCACGTGAGATGATGGCATCCGTGTCGATGATCCGGCACATCTTGCAGAGGTTTAACCTGCTGTTGTGAGACTTCCTACTGGGAATATATCACCATTCCTTCGTAGTCACTGGGTCAAAATCCTGGAATTTCCTCCCTGACGGCATCGTGGGTCAACTCACAGAACATAGACTGCAGCGATTCAAGAAGGCAGCTCCCCACCACCTTCTCAATGGAAACTAGGGATAGGCAATAAATGCTGGTCAGCCAGCCACGCCCGTGACCGATAAATGAATTTAAAAAATCTCTCATAGATTATTTGATGGTAATCACTTTACTGTTTCTTTCTGGGAGTTTGCTGTATGTAAATTGGCTGTTGCATTTCCCACAATACATCAATAACTACAATCTTACGAAGTAATTCATTGGCTGTAAAGGGTTTTGAGACATCTGGTGTTTCTGAAAGACCACATATAACTCACATCTTTGTATGAAATGTAGTTAATGTCAGAAGCACAGGATCTAGTTTGTATAGCGTATGCTCCCAGAAACAGCAATGAACTAATGACCAGATAATCTGTTCTTACCCATCCCCACTGTTGTTCACCATTGCTGTGGAGACTCAACAGCCTTGACTTTAATTTGTGGAATTTGCTGTCTAATATTGTCCATCTCTTTGTCCTTATTTCCACCTTTCGAAGCTTTCTCTCGAACCCTTTCCTCTACTTAACTTTCTAATCTGTCATGGATTCTGTTGTTGTATTTCTGTTTTGCTGTGTTTGTTTGGAAGAATGCCACAGCCTGAATGTAAGCTATTATTGTGTTGTAAAATTATTTTAACAGTATGTGGTTTTGTGATCTATTTGGGTACTTTGAACTTTCCATTTTTGTTCTGTCTGAAGCTCTGTTGTCAAGGCTTTGAGGTATGAACCCTCAGTTGACATCTCAACGTTTACTGCAAGTTACGCGTGATTAACAGTGATGTGCCTTGTACCGAACTATGCAGATCAGGAGAACCCCAGATCCAAAACAAAAACAGAAAATGCTGGAAAAACTCAGAAGAGGCATATTCATTGAAATGTTAACTCTTCTCCACAGATGCTGCCAGATCTGTTTATCCAGTATTTTTGAATTATTATAGTCACATGTATTAGTATAAAGTGAAAAGTATTGTTTCTTGCTCGCTATACAGACGAAGCATACCGTTCATAGAGAAGGAAAGGAGAGAGTGCAGAATGTAGTGTTACAGTCACAGCTAGGGTGTAGAGAAAGGTTAATTTAATGCAAGGTAGGTCCACTCGAAAGTCTGATGGCAACAGAGAAGAAGCTATTTTTGAGTTGTTTGGTATGTGATCTCAGACTTCTGTATCTTTTTCTGAAGGAAGAAGGTTGAAGAGAGAATGTCCAGGGTGCATGAGTTCTTAATAATGCTGGCTGCTTTTCTGAGGCAGCGGGAGGCTTTTTTTGTTTTTAATTCAGATTTCCAGCATCTGCAGAATTTTGCTTTTATTTCAGGGTCCGAGATCTGGATGTGATTTCCAAGTGGCATTGAGGGCTCAGCAGTTTGCCAAGCTGGAGGAAATGAACCTGAGCCATATCCAGTGACTTTCCAATGGCATTTATGGTGCTTGCACATATTAGAGCAGGAGGAAGCTCAACTACAATGTTGCTCTGCTGGGCATAAAAAGACTTTTAAAGGGCAGTAGTGCTCACCCTGTTACCTTGTTAATCCTGTCCAATATTTATCCTTCAACAATCATCAATGCAGCAGTGTGGGTTTCATCCAGGTGCTCCAGTTTCCTCCCACAGTCCAAAGATGTGCAGGTTATGTAGATTGGCCATGCTAAATTACCTCAGTTTCCAAAGAGGGTTAGATGGACTAACCATAATAAATGTACGGGGTATGGGAATAGAGCCTGGCTAAGAAAATCCCATGTCAGAGAGTCAACGCAGCCTCAATGGGCAGAATGACCTCCTTCTACACTGTAGGCATTCTATGATTACCTGATCATTTCCTTCATTGCTGTTTGTGGGAGCTTGCTGTATACAAATTGGCCACCGAGTTTCCTGTGTTAGAACTGTGCCTACAATTCAAGAAGAATAACTCACTGAAACTCACTGCTTGTAAGTGCTTTGGGAGGTCCTGAGAGTGTGAAAAGCATTTTGTGAAACACGTGACTTTTCTTAGTCATTTAATCAAAGTTTGAATATTAAGAACGGCCACACAGCTGAGGTACCTGAGGACGAGTGTTTTCAGAATTGTTGCACATCCTGAATTGTGATTTTTTTTAAATAATCAAACCAAATATAGTCACAACACTGCTGAAAGCTGCAAATCCTGAAGCTTATTTTTCAGATTCCAGGTTTCCTTTTGTGATTTAATTGGATTTTGCCACGGGATCTGTAGTTGTTACAGGGATGCATCATTTAAAATTTTTTTTGTGAAATGATTTTGCTGTAAAAGGCACATACATGTTCCATTGTATGATTGATATAATGGAAGTACGCACACAAGAAATCATCTACATGGTATATTTCTCCTGTATTCAACTGCTTCCATCGCAAAGGCGAGGAGTAATATCTAGTTTAATAAAAATAAATGCTGAAATGCATAGTTTTCAAGGCTCACATGTTAACTATCCTTGTTAGGGAGCTGATGGGCCTGCTGCACAGTTGAGCATTTTCTGATCCAACCTCAGTATTTTTTTTCACTGGTACTTTAGCTCTAATCTATTTGTTAATGGAAGCAGAGTAGCATCTTTCTCTAAAGCATAAAAGCATAATGTTTACAACACGGAAGGAAGCCATCGTGTCTGAGTGACTTTCTGCACTAATCCCAGTGCTTTGCCCTCTCTCTGAGCCTTGTTTCTTTGTATACTTGAAAATATATGTTTGGAATTCCCTTGAAAGATGCAGTTGCCTCTGCCTTAGCCACTCCCTGCAGCAAAATATTCTGCTCTTCCAACACATCTCTGCATAAACAAATTTCTCCTCATCTCTCTTAATCCCTCTGTGACTATTTTCGACTGATTTTTTGCATTCTTGACCTTGTTTTTAATTCTCTCAGCCATCCCTTTCTCGGTATCCTCCTCCAGCTCTGCAACTCTGTGAGATGCATGCACTGCTCTCATTATGGTGTCTCGAGCAAGCCTTAATTTAATCATTGCACCATAGGTGATGTGCCTTGCACTGCTAGTAGGGTCAGGCTCTGGAATTTCTTTCCTAGCTCCCTCCACCTCACTCTCTCTCTCCTCATTCAAAACGTTCATTCAAACCTACCTCTTCCACCAAGCTTTTGGCCGTTTGCCCTGATGTCATCCTAATCAGCACAGTATCAGATTTTGCTTTACATCTTTGGGCATTTTATTATGTTAAAGGTGCCATATAAATCCAAGTTAATGTTGTTGCTGACTCCAGAATAGTCTTCCCACTCTTATCTCTTATCACAGCTATTCATGTATCAGCTTGTGGAATTTGCCTGCCTTCTTCTGTTGAGCCTTTTGTGAGGTGCCCTTCCCCAAGTGCTTTCTAAAAATCCATATCCACTTCAAGTCCTTGCATGATGAGACACAATTGACCACTTCATTACAAAATTTTATTTGGTCATACATGACTTGGCTTTAACAAATCTGTGTCAGTTGTCCTTAATTGATTAATATGTATTTTGCAATGCTTACAAATTTGTTTCTTGAATTATGGATTTAGGAGTTTCATTGCAACTGATAATAGCTTTTTAATTTTTTTTGTATTTGTTTGGGGGATGTGGTGCTGGCTGGGCCAGCATTTATTGCCCATTCCTAATTACCCTCAATCTGCATGGCTTGCTAGGCCATTTCAGGCGGCAGTTCAGAATCAACCACATTGCTGTCAGGAGTCACATGAAGGCCAGACCAGGTAAGGAGGCAGATTTCCTTCTCTGAAGGATGTTAGTGAAACAGATAGGTTTTACCGACTGTCGACAATAATTTCATGGTCATCAACAATTCCAGATCTTTAAAATTGAATTCAAGGCTGCGATTCTCCCATCCGCGCCCGCCACTTTTCTGGCAGGTCTGGCCGGGAGACTGCTGTCTCTGCTGTCTTGAACAGCAATTTGCGTATGCGTGGGGAATGCATGCGCATCTCCCAAAGCCGGTGAGCAGTCGCCAGCCAGACCACGCTGGAAACTGGTGGGAAGGCAGGTAAGTAATTTAAATTTTTTTTAATCTATTTTAAATATGTAGATTTGCTAATTATTGGGACCTAAAAGTTCCCGATCGAATCTCCCACCCCGCCATGAGTACTTCATTTCACGGGGTCCAGACCAGCTCCCCACGTTCGGGAGACCCTGCCCAAATGAAGGGGACAAACGAGCCCCTGCCAAGGGGCCGGGTGGTGAAGGGGTGGTGCCCCCTGAGCCTGGGCATCCTTGCAGTGCCAGCCTGTACCCCTTTGCACTGCCCAAGGGGCAAAGTACTCATGCCCAGGGGGTGCCTGGGCATTACCACTTTTGTGGGCGTGGCCTAGGTGTGATTGGTGAGGAAGTGGGGTCCTGCTGCCACTCTGTATTGGGATCAGACTGGGATGGAGGGAGCGCAGCAATTGGGGCGGGGATGGGGAGTGGAGGGGCTCTGACTCTGGGGGGTGTCAGCGGGGAGGAATCAGGGCTGGCCCTAGAATTGTTGTGGGGGCCAGAATCGGGCTGTGGAGAGGCTGGAGGGGCAGCACTACAGAGATCGCAGGCTGGCCAATGACTGAGCTGGCCGGCAAATGGGAATTTAACAGTTTGGGGCCGCTACGCACGCGCAGAGCTCCAGAACTGTCAAACTCCAGCGCGAATAGCCGTCCCCCACCGGGTTTTTAATGAGATTCACAATTGGGAGCGGTACACAGAGTGCTAAGATTCAGGTGAGAAGCTGAACTGTCGCAATCTAGAATAGATTTCCCACCAATTCAGCACTTTTTGGAGAATCGTCCCCCCAAATTTCTCGTTCAAATTTCACCAAAATTCTTCCATGTGATGTGGGTGGCTCTGTAAAGGCATCATTTGTTACCCAGCACTAGTTGCCCTTCAACTGAGTGGCTTCTTAGATCATTTCAGAGGACATTTAGGAGGCAATCCTAAATGTCCTCTGTGGCTCTGGAGTCACATGTCAGCCAGATTGGGTAAGGACGGCAGATTTCCTTCCCTAAAGAACATTAGTGAAGCAGATGGGTTTGAATGGCAATTAATGAAAGTTTCATGCATCATTATTGATGGTGGTAAAAATCAGTTCCAGATTTTTAAAATATACTAATTGATTTTAAATTTCATCAGCTGCCATGGTGGGATTTGAATCCATGCCCCTAGAATATTAGCCTGGGCCTCTGGATTACTGGTCCAGTGAAATTACCACTACACCATCATCTCCCCATAGCCCTCTGCATTCTTTCATTTCAGATAATAATCCAATTTTCTTTTAAATACCTTGATTGGATCTGCCTCCACCACATTCTCAGGCAGTGCATTCCAAACCCTAACCACTCGCTTTTGCTTCTTTTGGCAATTTATATCTGTTCCCTCTGGCTCGTGATCCTTCCACCAGTGGCAACAGTTCTCCCCATTTGCTCTGTCCAGACCCCTTGTGATTTTGAACACCTCAATCAAATCTCCTTTGAACTTCCATTTCTCTAAGAAAATCAGTCCCAACTTCTCCAATTTATCCCCATAACTGAAGTTCTTCATCTCTGGAACCATTTCATATTTCAGGAGATTGAAAATTTATGACCAGAGCCTCTGTTGAGTCTTTAAGTAGAAGCTCCATCTATCCTTTAGGTTGACATAAAAGATTCCATGTTATCATTTCAAAGTAAAACTGGGGACTACCGGACAATATTTATTCTTCAGCCAACATCATGATCTAATAGTTACCATCAGGCTGTTTGTGGGAGGTTACAGCTCACAAATTAGCTGCTGCATTTTCTACCTTATTGGGCAACAAGACTTTTTAAAAGCTACTTCATCAGCTGTAACGCACTTTGAAAAAGGACCGAAAATCTCTCTATAACCACAAGCTTTTTAGACTCCTCTCTGTCTGTCAACAGTGAAATCCACTCTGAATTCTGTTCGTTGTTTCCTTTCCTACTCTAATCTCTAACACTTTTGGTATATCCTCCCCTGATAACCTGCATTCACATTGAATTCTTTGGAACTGGAAACATTGCTAAAAAAATACGGAGTTAGATAGAGATGAGAAATTTCTCTTGAGGGTAGTGAATCTTTAGAACTCTTCTTCATAGGCAGAGGAAGCAGTCTTTGTATATTTTTAAGCCAGAAGTTGATGGATTATTTATAACCAAGTTATTGGTTATTGGTGGGGTCGGTCAGCAAGAATGTGGAATTGAGGTTACCATCAGATGCCATGGTCTTGTTGAATGGTGGAGCAGTCTTGAGGGATGCGTGGCCTACTTCTGCTTCTTATTCATCTGCATGTATGTTTGTATCTGTGCTACCAACATTTTATTTACCCATCTGTTTCTCTTGTGCTTTGGTTTTCCCTGTAGACCTCCACTGCCCCCACACCACCCAACACCCTTGCAGTTCATGGCCGCAAGTAGTCCTCAAGTACCTCAGCCAGGTGGTGAATCTCGCCCAAGGTTGGGTACTGAACATTGGCTGGCTGATTATTTATGAAGATCCTGATGGCCAAGCCAGTTCTGGGCCCCCACGATGCTGCAGGAATTAATAGACAGATTAAGAGTTGGAATAAGGAACTCGGGTATAACCTTTATACAGCCTGCTGGAGATCAGCTAACTGAACTAAAGATCAAATCTGACCTGTTCCTGGTCTCTGACTACATACACTTCAGTGAATCAATGTCGCTGAATCGCAGAGTTCCAGGTTCTATTCCCACCTGAGGATTTGAGCAGAACGACCCAAGCTGACACTGAGGGCGTGCTGCACTGACGGAGGTGCAGTCTTTCAGACTAGATGTTAATTAAAGAGCTGTCTGCCCTCCAGGTGGACACAAACAGTGCTCCACTATTTCAGAGAAAAGCAAGGGAGCTTTCACTGGTCTCTGGGCCATTATTTATCCCATAGCAACGTCACAAAAATTATCTGGTTATTATTTCAACTCTGTCTGCAAATTGGTTGTTGCATTTCCTATATTACAGAGTACTTCATTGCCTGTAAAGTGCTTTGGAATGTCTGGTGGCCATGAAAGTTGTTTTATAAATTGAAGTGTCTGTAGCAAAGAAGCAATCCTGGATTTGAACCCCATCATAGCAGGTGGTGAAATTTGAACTGAATAGAATTCTGAAATTAAAAGTCTAATGGTGACCATGCCACTGTTGATTGTCGTAAAAACCCATGTGCTTCACTCAAGTTCTTTGCGGAAGGAAATCTGCTGTTCTTACCTGGCTTGGCCTACACGTGACTCCAGAGCCACAGCAATGTGGCTGACTCTCAACTGCCCTCTGAAATGGGCTAGCAAACCACTCAGTTGAAGGGCAATTAAGGATGAGCAGCAAATGTGCAGTCAGCGATGCCCATGCCCCATAAGTGGGCAAGGAAAATTTACCCTATGGCCTAGTGGCTGACCGTAGCAGCATTAGCTCAAGAGTGTGGAGTGTAGCTGAGACCCAGTTGAAACATCCAGTGCAGTATTGAGCTGAAAGATTTCACAAGACCCCTGTTTGGGCATTAAATTTGGATCTTGCCAATTGATTGCATTGGGGTTCCAGGTAATGAGGTACGAGGACAAGTTGGTTCTCCCTTAAAACATAGACACGTACTTTCTCTTTTCTTCTTGCTACCTATTCAAGAATGCTTGGAAAGATTGAAATGTCAGGAACGTGTAGTCCCCAGTTTAATTCCAAGCAGCCGAGCGCCTAATCAAATTCCAGAGATAGAAACCGTAACCAAGTGCTGACCTTGTTGCTGATTGTAAATGTGCTATTTTGTAGCGTGGGCAGTTAATGTCTCTGTCAGCTGTTTCTGTTTTCGAACTGTTGCTGTTTTAACCACTGCAGCGTTCCTGAGCACTCACATCTGAGTGACAGATTGTTGTCAGAACACAGCAGCAGGAGGGATGGAGTCCAATTTCCCTCGACTTAATGCTGCGTTATCCCTCTTAAATGATGTTAGTGGGTAATTGTATAATAAAGTCATTTCTTTTTCTGGAATCTTTTGCAGTAACATCTCTCGGAGAAGGATTAACATTTTGGCCTAATCCCTTTTGTTTTGTATTTACATAACAGCTTTAAAACCACCTGCAATAGCCCTTTTCAAACCAGCTTTCTCCTCAATTACACATGTAGCAGCATTTTAGAGTGATTCTGTATAACATACATAGATATGTATGTGCATTTGTTAATTGTTTTAGCTTCCTTCATTTTCATTAATCCATCTCATTCTGGGTTCTGCCCCTGTGAAATAGATTGTTATTTTTTTGAGGTGAATATTTCTGTTTATCTCGTTTGGTAAATAATGCTTTCCCACTTCTATTATGGCACAGTTAGATGCAAAGCATATCTCCATTTATATTCTCAAAATCTCTCTTTCATATTATGCATATTTCAGAACAGCATTCCTACTGCAGTAATGTGACATTTCTATTTCCTATACCTGCTATCCTGATGCTATGAGGGAGGCTGTCAATCTAGAGGTAATTTTTTTTGCTGAATTATGGACAATTTTATGCTTAGAGCCACACTTGCTAGACTTGATTGAGAGTACTGTACGATCGTTCACTGCAGATGATCACACTTTGGCAGAGAAAACCAGGGTCCCAAAAGTATGGGGTTGGATTCAAGTCCAGGGAGTGGATATGAAAAGGATATTGTTTTAATCTAATCTAACCTGTTCTTTCCTCACTTCACTGACACGTGTCTAATGTATGCTGCTGACTGCAGTGTCCCTAGTTCAGTACTGTACTTGACTCTTAATGAGCAGAATATTTTTTCTCCTTTTACGTAACCATAGCAGTTCTCCTAATGCTTCAGGTTGGTAAACACAGTGCTGTGATACAGCCATACACAAACAGCTCAATATTCCGGCTGTGCTGAGCTCGCTGATCCCATCTGAAGAGCTGCGGTTAGCTACCAGTTGGTGTTAGGAAATCATCTGAGCCAGGCATACGAGGCATGCCAGAATGTGCCCACACTCCTCACAGCTCCATGGTTTGTCCAGGCATGCCCTGATTACAACAATGTATTATGTGCATTGCTGGTAAGGCCAACATTTATTGCCCATTGTAAAATGAGTAGCTTGCTAAGCCATTTCAGATGGCAGTGAAGAGTCAGCCACATGGCTTGGGTCTGGAGTCACTTGTAGGCCAGACCAGGTAAGGATGGCAGACTTCCTTCTCTAAACAGGCAAAAACCCAAACCGATGGTAGTTACATGGTCATCATTGAGTGATTCTAGGTTATAGAATGCAGTGGTGAGATTTGAACCCTTGTACCCCAGTGCATTAGCCTGGGCCCTAGGTCACTAATCTAGTGACATTACTATTACACCATCTCCCTGACTGTTGGGTAGATATTAACATTGTAGCTGTATTGGAATAGCTTGTCGTGCCACAGGGATCATTACTGGGTCCACTGCCCTTCCCTCATAGCCCCCCGTATCTCTGTCCCTTTCAGTGTACACATCCTGTTTCCCTTTGAGATTTATGATGGAATCTGTTTTCACTAGTTTTCTAGGCTCTGCATTCCAGAACATAATAACTATGTTTAAAAAAGAAAATAAAGAAAAAAGAATAAAAAAGAAAACAAGGTTAAAATAAAAGGCTTGGATTTTGAAGTGGCCAGTGATGGGATGCCATTGACTTTGGAAAGTGGGCTATTTAGTGTGGATGTCCCACTCTATCATTACTTTGAATTTGACATAATCAAAGCATCTAGCATCTTTGCAAGCTGACCAGCCATTAAATTTGACGAATTATCACAGACAACTAAGCAGGAAATAAAAAGCAGAGATCAGAATTCAAATTCCACTGATTGTACAGAAAGTAAAACAAAGATTGGACTGTTCATATGGGATTAATGAAGAAGATAAATATCAGAATCTTTAAAAAGGTTATAATTTTAAAAATCATGCAGTTTTAAATGTTCTTCTGAGAGAATAAGACACTATGATTGTAAAATTAATTTTTCAATGCTGGGGAGAGATTCTTGAGTATTTATGATTAAATAGACCTCATAAGCTCAGTTACTCCTGCCTGAACAAGGTTTAATACTTCAGTTGATTATTATATCACAGTGTGCAAGAAGTTGAAGTCTGCGTCAAAGTACTAATCCTTTGTCAATTGCATCTGCAATAACTTGTGTCAGTGGACTAGATGGAGAGAGCAGGGTTTCACTGACAGCAGTATATATTTCCAGATTTCGCTGTGCATATGTGTACCTCAGTAGTTGTCAGTTGTAAGAACATAAACATAAGAACATAAGAAATAGGAGCAGGAGTAGGCGATCTAACCCTTTGAGCCTGCCCCACCATTCAATAAGATCATGGCTGGTCTGAAGTGGATCAATTCCACTTTCCCACTTTCACCCCATAACCCTTAATTCCCTTGTCTATCAAAAACCTATCTACCCGTGACTTAAATATATTTAGCGAGGTAGCCTCCACCACTTCAACGGGCAGAGAATTCCAGAGATTCACCACCCTTTGAGTGAAGAAGTTCCTCCTCAGCTCCGATCTAAACTGCATCCCCCCCTTATCTTGAGGCTGTGCCCTCTAGTCCTGCTATCCTTTCTAAGCGGGAAGAATCTCTCTACCTGTACCTTATCCATCCCTTTCATTATCTTATACGTCTCTATAAGATCCTCCCCTCATCCTTCTAAACTCCAACGAGTACAGACCCCAGTCTATTTAGTCTCTCGTCATAGTCCAACCCCCTCATCTCCAGTATCAGCCTAGTGAACCTCCTCTGCACTCCCTCCAAGGCCAAAATATCCTTGCGCAAGTGCGGCGACCAAAACTGCACACAGTACTCCAGCAGCGGTTTCACCAGTACCCTGTACAGTTGCAGCAAGACCTCCCTACTTTTATATTCTATCCTCCTCACTGTAAAGGCCAGCATTCCATTCACCTTTTTGATCACCTGCTGTACCTGCAGACTGGGTTTTTGTGACTCATGCACAAGGACCCCCAGGTTCCTCTGCACCGTAGCATGCTGCAGCTTTTTGCCATTTAAGTAGTAATCCCTCCTACAATTATTTCTGCCAAAGTGGATAACCTCACACTTGCTAACATTATACTCCATCTGCCAAGTCCTCGCCCACTTGCTCAGCCTATCCAGATCCCTCTGCAGACTTTCCACACCCTCCACGCAATTTGCTTTTCCACTCATCTTCGTGTCATCAGCAAATTTCATTACCCTACACTCAGCCCCCTCCTCCAGATCATCTATATAAATGGTAAATAGCTGAGGCCCCAGCACTGATCCCTGCGGCACTCCACTAGTCACCGACCGCCAATCAGAATAGCACCCATTGATACCAACTCTCTGCTTCCTATTAGACAACCAATCCTCTATCCACGCTAACACCTTATCCCCAACTCCGTGCACCCTAACCTTCTGTAGCAACCTTTTATGAGGCACCTTATCAACGCCTTTTGAAAACCTAAAAATACCACATCCACTGGTTCCCCTCTGTCTACCGCACTAGTCACATCCTCATAGAAATCCAATAAATTTGTCAAACATGACTTCCCTTTAACAAATCCGTGCTGCATCTGCTCAATCAAACCATTCTTTTCTAGGTGCCTCGCTATTTCTTCTTTGATGACGGATTCAAGCATTTTTCCAACTACAGACGTTAAACTAAACGGCTTATAATTCCCTGCCTTTTGTCTGCTACCTTTTTTAAACAGCGGCGTAACATTAGCCATTTTCCAATCTTCGGCACTTCCCCAGAATCCAGCGAATTTTGATAAATAATTACTAAGGCATCTACTATCACCTTTGCCATTTCTTTCAGAACCCTGGGATGCATTCCATCCGGTCCTGGGGACACGTCCATCTTCAGTCCCATTAGTCTATCAAGCACTATCTCTCTAGTGACAATAATCGCATTCAGGCCATCAACCCCTACCATCCTTCCATCTTTAAGATCCGGCAAACTATTCGTGTCCTCCTCCGTGAAGACCGAGGCAAAAAACTTGTACAGCATGAACTTATTTGTACAGAATGATGACAGTGAGCACACACTGTCTCACTCTCTTTGCGGATATAAATTCCTGTTCATTATCTTTAATGTGATTTCCGTTTGGTACCAATATATGAAATCAGACCAATGATACAGTAAATGCACAAGAATATAGTTTGTTACAGTAAAAATAAACCGCGAACTACTCTCTTGTCTATTTCATTTCCCGAGAGTTTCGGATCAGTCCTTTGACAGAGGGAGATGTTAATTTGCCTGTTGTTGCTCCTCTCTGCCACTAATGGAATGTTTTCTTTGTAAATTGCTCGTTTGAATTCCTGATTTACAGCTTTGATTGTACAGTTGCTTTAATTGTTTCCCATCCTCTCTAAAATCATGCAGAACGTTAGTGACTTGGGGGTTGGATTAGGATCTGGAAGAGATGCCTGCTGGTTACACTGAACAATGGAAGTATTGTGGAGTTGTTTATACATTGCACAAAATTCAGGGGCAGGACTTTCCTCCAGAGCTTCAGGATTTAAATGGAGATCACTCTACAGGGTGGTCTGCAGCTGCAGTTGTAGCTAGGCAGGCAGGGACAGCCTGAACACTGCTGCCTCCCCACTCTCAGCTTCTTAGTCCGACAGTAAGCCTTAATAGAACATTAATTAGTTGAATTGGTGATCCTCCACTTGCGGTCAGGCAGCCCTGCCATTCTCCCCCACCACCACCATCCAGCCAAAGCCCTCCATCCAATCTCCAGGAAAGTAGCCTAAGAACATAAGAAATAGGAGCAGGAGTAGGCCATCTAGCCCCTCGAGCCTGCCCTGCCATTCAATAAGATCATGGCTGATCTGTAGTGGCTCAGTTCCACTTACCTGCCTTCTCCCCATAACCCTTAATCCCCTTGCCTACCAAAAACCTATCTACCCGCATCTTAAATACATTTAGCGAGGCAGACTCCACCACTTCAACGGGCAGAGAATTCCAGAGATTCACCACCCTTTGAGTGAAGAAGTTCCTCCTCAACTCCAATCTAAACTGCCCCTAGGACTGGGATAGAGCTGGCACACTGGCTGGCAGATTCGCCAGCCTCCTTGATGCCACGCCCCCAATTGTAATTGGGCTAAACACCCTCTCCCTGCTGTGTTTCTGCTGAACAAAAATTATAGTTTATGTGGATCATGAATAAAGAGAAAGTTGTATCTTTTAAAAAATTAATAAGACAATAAGATGTAGGCATGATGTGGAGATGCCGGCATCGGACTGGGGTGGACACAGCAAGAAGTCTGACAACACCAGGTTAAAATCCAAGGGGTTTATTTGGAATCACGAGCTTTCGGAGCGCCGCCCTTCAGGTGAGCAGAGAGGTGGGTTCACAATGTGGCACATATAGACAAGGACACAATGGTTGGAATGCGAGTCTTTACAGATATTCAAGTCTTTACAGGTACAGACTTGAGTGGACCTTTAACCTGTGATTATCCCTCTCTCCACTTGCACTGTCTGTACCCGTAAAGACTTGATTACCTGTGAAGACTCAAACTCCAACCATTATCTTGGAATTGTTTCTCTGTCTATATATGCCATGTTTAGACTTTAACCTGGTGTTGTGAGACTTCTTATTATAAGATGTAGGAGCAGAATAGGTCATTTGGTCCATTGAGTCTACTCCACCATTCAGTGAGATCATGACTGATCTGATGTGAGAATCCCCAACTCCACTTTCCCACTGATTCCCTTACTGATTAAAAATTTGTCTATCTCAGCCTTGAACTCAATTTTCCATCGTTCTGCTCATCTGACCGGCCCATCTATATCACCCTGTAAGCTAAGTCTTTCCTCCTCGCCATTTACCAAATCACCAATTTTCGGATCATTTGCAAACTTATTGATCATATCCCCCACATTCACATTTGGATTATTAATATACACCACAAACAGCAGAGGACCCAGCACCGACTCCTGTGGAACACCACTGGACACAGGCTTCCAGTCACAAAACAATCTTTGACCAACATCCTCCGCCTCCTGTCACTAAGATGTGTGGAAGACTCTGTGCCAAAGAAGCAAATCCGTGTGTTCCCCAACTAGAAATCATGGATGAACAGGGATATCCACTACTTGCTGAAGTCTGGATCTGAGGCGTTCAAGTCATGCAACACTGACCTATACAAGAAAGCTAGATATGATCTAAGGAAATCCATTAAAGATGCCAAACGATAGTACTGGACCAAGGTAGCGTCCCAGGCTAGCCACGAAGTCCCCACCACCGAAGGCAAGGTCTGCAAGACATAACAGGCTATAAGATGAAGGCATGTAAAATCGCCAGCTCCAACGCATCCCTCCCTGATGATCTCAATGCACTCTATGTCCCTTTTGAGCAAGAGGTTAGTGAGAGCATGCCCTCCATCCTGGAAGCCCTTGGTGAACCTATATCTGGGGTCACCATTGCAGATGTCAGAGCGGCTTTCTCGAAGGTCTACCCACAGAAAGTGACTGGCTCAGATGGGTACAAGCACTCAGACATTTTCTGTGCAACGGGCACTGAGTGCAACCTCAACCGAATGTGGGATTTTGTTGAGTTAAGGGGGTCAGGTAGGAGGTGAGGGAATTATTCCTTTGCTTCACCCTATAAGAACTATTTTTTTCTACTACAAGGGAAGAAATGATCTGTTGGTGAGTATCCAGTATGTAGTCAAAACCTATTCCATCCCTAAAGTAAAAAAAAGTACAGAGATTTGTGATAAGTAAATATTTTAAATTAAGTAAATAAATAATTGAATAAAATAATTAAGTAATCAATTAAAGCACATAAGAATGGCAGGACAGGTGATGTGCGCAGGCTGCAGCATATCGGAACTCATGGATACTGGTGTTTTATCCAGGGCAGACATGTCTGCAGTCAGCATGTGTGGCCTAGGGGAGCTCCAGCTGAGAGTCATCAAGCTGGAGGCTGAGCTGCAGACATTGTGACCATACCCGGGAGGCCGAAAATTACCTGGACGATTTGTTTCAGGAGGCGGCCACACTCCTTAGGATAGGGTCTTCTGATTGATCAGGGACAGGAAGGTCTGACTGCAGCTGAGGCAGGTGAGAGGATCTAGAAAGCAACAATGCAGGAATGTCAGTCTCTGCAATTCTGCAACAGGTTTGAGGATCTTTCAGCTTGTTTGGATGAGAGTGGGGGCTGCAGGGTGAAAGCGCTGACTGGCCATGGCACGGTGGTAACTAAGGAATGTTAGCGGTGGGAGGGGGACAGTACAATGAGGGGGATTGACACTGCGCTCTGCAGTAAGGAGCAAGTGTCCTGTTTTGCCTGCCTGGTGCCAGGATTCAGGACACCTGCTCGAGAGAGAAACTACAGAGAGTGGGGGGAAGGTGAAGTCAAAATGGTCCATGTAGGTAGAATCATATATAGATGATCTGGAGGAGGGGGATGAGTGTAGGGTGTCGAAATTTGCTGATGACACAAAGATAAGTGGAACAGCAAATTGTGCGGAGGATGTGGAAAGTCTGCAGAGGGATCTAGATAGGCTGAGTGAGTGGGCGAGGACCTGGCAGATGGAGTACAATGTTAGCAACTGTGAGGTTATCCACTTTGGCAGGAATAATAGTAGGAGGGATTACTATTTAAAAGGCGAAAAGTTGCAGCATGCTACGGTGCAAAGGGACCTGGGGGTCCTTGTGCATGAGTCACAAAAACCCAGTCTGCAGGTGCAGCAGGTGATCAAGAAGGTGAATGGGATGCTGGCCTTTATAGCGAGGGGGATAGAATATAAAAGCAGGGCAGTCTTGCTGCAACTGTACAGGGCACTGGTAAGGCCGCAGCTGGGGTACTGTGTGCAGTTTTGGCCGCCGCACTTGCACAAGGATATTTTGGCCTAGGAGGGAGTGCAGAAGAGGTTCACTAGGCTGATACCGGAGATGAGCAGGTTGGACTATGAAGAGAGACTGAATAGACTGGGTTTGTACTCGTTGGAGTTTAGAAGGATGAGGGGGTATCTTATAGAGACATATAAGATAATGAAGGGGATGGATAGGGTAGAGGTAGAGAGATTCTTCCCGCTCAGAAAGGACAGCAGGACTAAAGGGCACAGCCTCAAGATAAGAGGGGGGGTGCAGTTTAGAATAGAGTTGAGGAGGAACTTCTTCACTCAAAGGGTGGTGAATCTCTGGAATTCTCTGCCCGTTGAAGTGGTAGAGACTACCTCGCTGAATTTATTTAAGACACGGGTAGATAGGTTTTTGGTAGGCAAGGGAATTAAGGGTTATGGGGAGAAAGCGGGAAAGTGGAACTGAGACACGACAGATCAGCCATGATCTTATTGAATGGCGGGGCAGGCTCGAAGGGCTAGATGGCCTACTCCTGCTCCTATTACTTATGTTCTTATTATGTTCTAATCCCTACAGTGCAGGGAGTCAGAAAGCCGGAAACTAAATCCAGTTAGGTTCATATCTGATACAGGCAAAATGTTGGAAGTCATTATTAAAGAAGTTATAGTAGGTATAAATTCGAGGTAATCAGAAGCATGGTTTTGTGAAAGAGAAATCATATTTAACCAACTTTTTGAAATTCTTTGGAAGAGTCACATGTGCTACGGATGATGAGGAGACAGTGGATGTAGTGTTCTTAGATTTCCAGAGGCATTTGATAAGGTGTCATACCAAAGGTTATTGCAAAAAATAAAAGCTCATAATATATAAGGGTAACATGTTGGCATGGATTGAAGATTGGCTAGTTCACAGGAAACAGAGAGTAGGCATAAGGGGGTCTTTTTCAGGTTGGTAGGATGTGATAAATGGCGTGTGAAAGGGATCAGTGGCGGAACCTTGACTATTTCCAATTTATGCAAATGACTTGGGTGAAGGGACTGAAGGTATGGTTGCTCAAATTGCTGATGGCACAAAGATAGGATTGTAAATTGGGAAAAGGTCATAAGGAGGCTACGAAGGAATATTGATTTAGTGAATGGGCAAAGATCTGACAAATGGAGTACAATGTGAGCATATGTGAAATTGTTCTTTTAGCAGGAAGAATAACACGGAACGTATTATCTAAATGGTGAGAGAGTGCAGAGGTCTAAGTTTCAGAGGGATCTAGGTATCTTAGTGCATGACTCACAAAAGGCTAGTGTACAGATACAGCAAGTAATTAGGAAAGGTAATGGAATGTTATTGTTTATTTTGAAGGGAATTGATCCTGAAAGTAGGGAGGTTATGCTTCAGTTATGCAAGACACTGGTGAGCCCATATCGGGTATTGTGTACAGTATTGATCTCCTTGTTTAAGGAAAGATGTAAACACATTAGAAGCCGTTCAGAGAAGGTTTACTGGATGAATATCAGGCATTGAAAGGTGGTGAAGGGTACGTTTATATCCACTGGAGTTTAGAAGAGTAAGAGCTGATTTGATCTAAATATTTAAGATCCTGAGGAGTACTGACAGGGTGGATGTGGGGAGGATGTTTCCTTGTGTGGGAGAATCTCGAACTAACGATCGCTGTTCAAAAATAAGGTGGCGCTCATTTAAGACAGAGGTAAGTAATTTTTTTTCTTTCAGAGGGTGGCGAATCTCTGGAGCTCTTTTCCTTGAAAGACAGTGGAAGCAGAGTCTGAATATTTTTAAGGCAGAGCTAGATAGATTCTTGATTATCAAGGGGGTGAAAGGTTATTGGGAGTAGGCAGGAATGTGGAGTTGCAATTACAATGGACTAGCCATGAAGTACTTGATTAGCGGAGCAGGCTTGAGGGGCTGTGTGGCTTAGACCTGCTCCTAATTTGCATGTAACTATCTAGAAAACTACAGGATGCCGATGTGAGCGACACGGTGATGCAGTGGTTAACACTGCAGCCTCATGGCATCAGGGACCCAGATTTAATTCTGGCCTTGGGTCACTGTCTGTGTGGAGTTTGCGCTTGCCATGTCTGCTTGGGTTTCCTCCAGGTGCTCTGGTTTCCTCCCATAGTCCAAAGATGTGCAGGTGAGGTTGATTGTCCATGCTAAAATTGCCCCTTAGTATAAGGGGGATTAGCAAGGTAAATGAGGGTTACGGAATAGGGCTTGGTGGGATTGTGGTTGGTACAGACTTGATAGGCTGAATGCCCTCCTTCTGTACTGTAGAGTTTCTATGATTCTATGATGTCTGGAGCCATGATTTTCAAAACCTATCTAGACCCCTCACTTCATATGCAGGCTATGTCCTCTGGCTATACCTGATTTAATTCTGTATTTCGTTGGATTGGAGTTTGTGTATGGATGTGGTTCCATTTTATGTTTCAATGTATATGAATGGAATGGGACTGTAACACAGAATCCAAGTGAATTCTAATCGTATGCTTGTCACGATTACCAAACAGCTTTACAAAAAGTGCTCCAGAGCCTGTGGCCATTGTGTAACATAATCTCCTCAGCTTCACATACAACAGTATATCTGAACATTGACATGGTGACAGGACTTAATTCTGTTGTGGATATTAAATCCAAGCTGACATGGATTTATGAAAGGCATATCACAAGGAGCAAATTTATTGGAATACTTTGAAGATGCAACACAGTAATGGATATAACATTATATAACTATGTGGCTTTTGGAAACCATTTGATCACAGGGCAGAACAGTGGTTAGCACTGCTACATCACAGTGCAAGGGACCTGGGTTCAATTCCTGGCTTGGGTCACTATCTGTGTGGAGTTTGTGTCTGCATGGATTTCCTTTGGGTATGCCTCCCCTCTGAACTAAAACCCCCTACCCTTCTGGAGACCTTATCCCTCTATTCCCATTCTATTCATGTGTTTGTCAAGACACCCCTTAAATGTCACTGTTATATCTTCTTCCACTACCTCCCCCAGCAGCGAGTTCCAGGCACCCACCACCCTCTTTATAAAAAGCTTGCCTTGTACATCTCCCTTAAACCTTACCCCTCGCACCTTAAACCAAGCCCCCGAGTAATTGACTCTTCTATCCTGGGAAAAAGCTCCCAACTATCCACTCTGTCCATGCCCCTCATAATTTAGTAGATTTCTATCAGGTCGCCCCTCAACCTCCGTCGTTCTAGTGAGAACAAACCAAGTTTCTCCAACTTCTCCTCACAGCTAATGCCCTCCGTGTCAGGCAACATTCTGGTAAACCTTTTCTCCACCCTCTCCAAAGCCTCCACATCCTTCTGGTAGTGTGGCGACCAGAATTGAACACTATATTCCAAGTGCGGCCTAACTAAGGTTCTATAAAGCTGCAACATAATTTGCCAATTTTTAAACTCAGTGCCCTGGCCAATGAAGGCAAGCATGCCATGTGCCTTCTTAACTACCTTCTCCACCTGTATTGCCAATTTCAATGATCTATGTACCTGTACACCCAGATCCGTCTGCCTATCAATACTCTGAAGGGTTCTGCCATTTACTGTACATTTCCCATCTGTATTAAACTTCCAAAATGCATTGTGGATCTTAACAATCGTTAAAACAATTTCTCCTCATTTCCCCTTGATTACTTTCAATCTTTTCCCTTTGCTCCGGTCTTTGTTTTTCTCCCAAATTGGGGTTTATCTTCATTTGGTTTTGTTGGCGTAACAATCCGTTGGAAAGTAGAACATTATTCCTTTTGAAGAGTGACAGTGAAATTGGGCTGATGCAGGGTGAAAATGGCATTTATTCTTGAGACATGTAATATGTATGGCCAAATAATGATTGCAATTAAACCATGCAGATTGTAAAAGCGCAGCAGGGAAAAGATCTGAGTGTTGGATTCAGCCAAACACAAGAAATCCATAAGTTGTTTTAAACAATTTTGCCAAGGTACATAAACTTTAGGCACACAAATAGATCCAAAGAGCTTATTGGTCCACAGGGAGTTATCCTGACATCTTGAGTTATTGGTTCAAGTCTACCTGGGAGTTTTTTTCATTGCATTCATTAAAAGATTTAAGGGTATTGGGAAGGCTTCAAAGAACAAGAATAGAATTAGTTAAATCAATGAGCTATGAAAAGAGGCTAAGTAGCCCAATCTATTTCCAGTAGGAAACATTGACTAAGGAGAAGCATAATTCATATTTATTAAAATCTTGGTAAGGCATCTGTGGAGACCGTCTTTGTGATAAGCCAAGTAGCACGATTATAAACTAACTAAATATAAGATATAAGCTAATTACCTAACTGTGGAATTAACTTAAAGAATAGGTGATTTCGTCAAAGCACACAAAGCTTTTGGACACATTCCAGGTTCCATACTGAGTGAAGAATATTGGCTGGCATTGAGAAGTAAGAGATGGAAATTACCCCTGCTGATCTTGTGCATGAACAGATAGACTGAGTCTCATTTTATCAATCGTGCCCTATTTATTTTTCCGATTCTGGAATTTCCACCCAGTCCTGGGTTGGAAAGTGCTCAACATTAACACACCTTTAATTGCCAGTCTGAAGAAGAGTTTCCTTTTCTTAAAAAAAAAGTACTAGTATTCATACAGCACCTTATAATATCTCGGAAATGTACAGTGGCTTTCTTTGAAGCTGTTGCTATGCCAGCAGATATGGCAGAGTTTTTGAATGCAGACAGATCCTAGACAGCCATGAGATGAATGATGACGCTTTTTACTGGTGTTTAGTTCAAGGAGGAACCTTGGCCAGGACATCAGAAACTCCAATTTCTCATTCAAATAAATGCCATAAGAACTTCCAACACTCAATTTGGAGCGGCACGGTGGCACAGTGGTTAGCACTGTCGCCTCACAGCTTCTGGGACCCAGATTCGATTCCCGACTTGGATCACTGTCTGTGTGGAGTTTGCACTTTCTCCCCTTGTCTGCGTGGGTTTCCTCCGGCTGCTCCAGTTTCCTCCCACAGCCCAAAGATGTGCGGGTTAGGTGGATTGGCCATGCTAAATTGCCCCTTAGTGTTGGGGGACTAGCTAGGGTAAATGCAAGGGGTTATAGAGATCGGGCCTGAACAAAGAACAAAGAAAATTATAGCACAGGGACAGGCCCTTCAGCCCCCCAGCCTGCACCGACCATGCTGCCTGACTTAACTAAAACCCTCTATCCCTCCTGGGACCATATCCCTCTATTCCCATCCTATTCATATACTTATCAAGACGTCCATTAAAAGTCACTTCCGTATCCACTCCCACTATTTTGCCCAGCAACGAGTTCCAGACACCCACCTCTCTGTGTGTAAAAAAATCTGCTCGTACATCTCCTTTAAACCTTGCCCCTCGCACCTTAAACCTATGCTCCCTAGTAATGACTCTTCCACCCTTGGAAAAAGCTTCTGACTATCCACTCTGTCCATGCCTCTCATAATTTTGTAGACTTCTATCAGGTCTCCCCTCAGTCTCCGTCGCTCCAGAGACCAAACCAAGTTTCTTCAACCTCTCCTCATAGCTAATGCCCTCCATACCAGGCAACATCCTGGTAAATCTTTTCTGTACCCTCTCCAAAGCCTCCACACCCTTCTGGTAGTGTGGCGACTAGAATTGAACACTATGTTCCCAGTGGGGCCTAAGTAAGGTTCTATAAAGCTGCAAGATAACTTGCCAATTTTTAAACCCAGTGCACCGTCCAATGAAGGCAAGCATGCCGTATGCTTGACTACCTTCTCCACCTGCATTTGCCACTTTCAGTGACCTGTGTACCTGTACACCCAGATCCCTTTGCCTATCAATACTCTTAAGGGTTCTGCCATTTACTGTATATTTCCTATCGGTATTACACCTTACAAAATGCATAACCTCACATTTGACTGGATTAAACTCCGTCTGCCATCTCTCCGCCCAAGTTTCCCAATGATTTATATCCTGCTGTACCCTCTGATGGTCCTCATCACTATCTGTAAACCTTTGTGTCATCCGCAAACTTACTAATCAATCCAGTTATATTTTCTTCCAAATATATATTACAAACAGCAAAGGTCCCAGCACTGATCCCTGAGGAACACCACTTGTCACAGCCCTCTATTCAGAAATGCACCCTTCCACTGCTACCCTCTTTGACCGAGCCAGTTTTGTATCCATGTAGCCAGCTTACCTCTGATCCCATGCGACTTCAGCTCCTGCACCAGTCTGGTTGAGGGATCTTGTCAAAGGCCTTACTGAAGTCCGTGTGAACAACATCCACTGCCCTACCCTCATCAATCATCTTCGTCACTTCCTCGAAAACCTCGATCAAGTTCATGAGACGCAGCCTCCCCTTCACAAAACCATTTTGCCTCTCATTAATACATCCACTTATCTCCAAGTGGGAATAAATGCTGTCTGGAAAAATCCTCTCCAATAATTTCCCTACCACTGATGTAAGGCTCACCGGCCTGTAACTACCTGGATTATTCTTCCCACCCTTCTTAAGCAAAGGAACAACATTGGCTATTCTCTAATCCCGTGGGACCTCCTCTGTAGCCAGTGAGGATACAAAGATTTCTCTCAAGGCCCCAGCAATTTCCCCCCTTGCCTCTGGGGTATATCCCATCAGGCCCTGGAGACTTGTCCACCTTAATGTTTCTCAAGAACCCCAATACCTCTTCCTTTTTTATCTCAACATGACTATCTACACATCCTTTCCCAGACTCATCATCCACCAAGTCCTTGTCTTTAGTGAATACTGACGCAAAATATCATTTAATACCTCGCCCATGTCCTCTTGCTCCACGCATAGATTCCCTCCCTTGTCCTTGAGTGGGCCAATCCTTGCTCTTGCTCTTTATGTATGTATAAAAGGCCTTGGGATTTTCCTTAATCCTGCTGGTCAGTGCTTTTTCATGACCTCATTACTCCTTGCTTAAGTTTCTTTCTACTTTCTTGTATTCCACACTTGCTTCGTGTGTTCCCAGCCTCCTAGCTTTGACAAATGGTTCCTTTTTCTCTTTGATTAGGCTCACAATATCTCTCGTTATCCAAGGTTCCCAAAACTTGCCATACTTATCCTTCATCCTCACAGGAATGTGCCGGTCCTGAATCCCTATCAACTTCTTACACTTGAAAGCCTCCCACATGCCAGATGTTGATTTGCCCTCAGACACCTGCCCCCAATCTACATTCTTCAGTTCCTGCCTAATATTGTTGTAATTAGCCTTTCTCCAATTTAGCACCTTAACTTCAGGACTGCACTTATATTTATCCATCGGTACCTTAAAGCTTATTGAATTGTGGTCACTGTTCCCGAACTGCTCCCATGTAAACATTGACCACCTGGCCAGGCTCATTCCCCAGTGCCAGGTCCAGTATGGCCCCTTTCCTAGTTGGACTATCTACATACTGTTTCAGGAAGCCCTCCTGGATGCTCCTTACAAACTCTGCCCCGTCCATGCCCCTAGCAGTGAATGAGTCCCACTCAATGTAGAGGAAGTTAAAATCTCCCATCACAACAACCCTGTTACTTTTACACCTTGCCAAAATCTGCCTACATATCTGTTCCTCAGTCTTCCATTGGCAGTTGGATGGTCTTTAGTAAACCCCCAACATTGTGACTGCATCTTTCCTATTCCTGAGCTCTACCGCCGCTGTATGAGCCCTCCGAGGTGTCCTCTCTGAATGCGATTTTAATCGATTTAGACCTGATCGACCAAATGGCCTCCTTCTGCACTGTAGGTTTAAAAGATTCTATGAGCAGCCAGAACGGTCATACAAGGTCTTGTCTGTAGCCTTTTCCGTTGCTACAGTCCTAGCTTTGAACTGTCTGTGGTTCAGTTCTGGCCTCTTGTGCATTCCCATTTTTTTAAAGAATTTTTTTATTAAAAGCATTATCTTTTAGCCTAAACACAACAAATCCCCAAAATCTAATACTGTACAGAGCAACCATTACAACATAAGAACATAAGAAATAGGAGCAGGAGTAGGCCATCTAGCCCTTCGAGCCTGCCCCGCCATTCAATAAGATCATGGCTGATCTGTCATGGCTCAGTTCCACTTTCCCGCCCTCTCCCCATAACCCTTAATCCCCTCTCTTATCAAAAACCTATCAACCCGCGTCTTAAAAATATTGAGCGAGGCAGCCTCCACCACTTCAACGGGCAGAGAATTCCAGAGATTCACCACCCTTTGAGTGAAGAAGTTCCTCCTCAACTCCGTTCTAAACCGCCCCCCCTTTATCTTGAGGCTGTGCCCCCTAGTCCTACTGTCTTTTTTGAGCGGGAAGAGTCTCTCCACCTCTATCCTATCCATCCCATTCATCATCTTATACGTCTCAATGAGATCTCCCCTCATTCTTCTAAACTCTAACGAGTACAAGCCCAGTTTATTCAGCCTCTCCTCATAGCTCAACCCCCTCAACTCCGGTATCAGCCTAGTAAACCTCCTCTGCACTCCCTCCAAGGCCAAAATATCTTTGCGCAGGTGCGGCGCCCAGAACTGCACACAGTACTCCAGCTGCGGCCTCACCAATGCCCTATACAGCTGCAGCAAGACCTCCCTACTTTTATATTCAATCCCCCTCGCTATGAAGGCCAGCATCCCATTCGCCTTCCTGACCACCTGCTGCACCTGCAAGCTGGGTTTTTGCGACTCATGCACAAGGACCCCAGGTCCCTCTGCACCGTCGCCTGCTGCAGTTTTTCGCCACGTAAGTAATAATCCTTCCTACCATTCTTCCTACCAAAGTGGACCACCTCACACTTGCCAACATTAAATTCCATTTGCCATTTTCTGGCCCATTCGCCCAGCCTATCTAGATCCTTCTGCAGACTCTCCACACCCTCCGCACAATTTGCCGTTCCCCCAATCTTGGTGTCATCAGCAAATTTTGACACCCTACACCTGGTTCCCTCCTCCAGATCATCTATATAAATGGTAAAAAGCTGAGGCCCCAGCACCGACCCCTGGGGCACTCCACTAGTCACCATCCGCCAATCCGAATAGCACCCGTTGACCCCCACTCTCTGCCTCCTATTTGACAACCAATCCTCTATCCACGCTAACACCCTACCCCCAACTCCATGTCCCTCAACCTTCTGCAATAACCTCTTGTGAGGTACTTTGTCAAACGCCTTCTGAAAATCTAGAAAGACCACATCCACCAGCTCTCCTCTATCCACTACCCTAGACACATCCTCATAGAACTCCAGTAAATTTGTCAGACACGACTTCCCTTTAATGAAACCGTGCTGCGTCCGCTCTATCAAGCAATTTCCTTCAAGATGCCTCGCAATTTCCTCCTTAATAACAGATTCTAACATTTTACCTACCACAGACGTTAAACTAACCGGCCTATAATTCCCCGCCTTTTGCCTGGCACCCTTCTTAAACAACGGCGTGTTAGCCACCAGAAAAGACCAGTGAATATTCATACACATGGTTCAAATTATCAATCATAATTGGCTGACTAGGGTGAACGTTGGACCCTTAGAGGATGAGAGGGGGGACTTAGTGGTAGGGGATGGGGAAATGGCTGAGGCCTTGAATAACTTTTTTGTTTCGGTCTTCACGGAGGAGGACGTGAATAATTTGCCGGGTGTTAGCGATGGAAAGACGGTAGGAGTGGAGGGCCTGAATGACATTATTGTTACTAGAGAGGCAGTGCTCGAAAGACTGGAGGGACTGATTGTGGACAAGTCCCCAGGACCGGATGGAATGCATCCAAGGGTTCTGAAAGAAATGGCGGAGGTGATAGTGGATGCCTTGATGATTATTTTCCAAACCTCGCTGGATTCCGGGGAAGTGCCGGAAGATTGGAAAACGGCTAATGTTACGCCATTGTTTAAGAAGGGTGGCAGGCAAAAGGCAGGGAATTATAGGCCGGTTAGTTTAACGTCTGTTGTAGGTAAAATGTTAGAATCCGTGATCAAGGAGAAAATAGCGAGGCATCTTGAGGAGAATTGTTTGATAGAGCAGACGCAGCACGGTTTCGTTAAGGGGAAGTCATGTTTGATGAATTTATTGGAGTTCTATGAGGATGTGTCTAGAGCGGTGGATAGAGGAGAGCCGGTGGATGTGGTGTTTCTTGATTTTCAGAAGGCGTTTGATAAGGTGCCGCACAAGAGGTTATTACAGAAGGTCAGGGGGCATGGAGTTGGGGGTAGGGTGTTAGCGTGGATAGAGGATTGGTTGTCAAATAGGAGGCACAGAGTGGGGGTCAATGGGTGCTATTTGGATTGGCGGTTGGTGACTAGTGGAGTGCCCCAGGGGTTGGTGCTGGGGCCTCAGCTATTTACCATTTATATAGATGATCTGGAGGAGGGAACCGAGCGTATGGTGTCGAAATTTGCTGATGACACCAAGATTGGTGGAACGGCAAATTGTGCGGAGGGTGTGGAAAGTCTGCAGAAGGATCTAGATAGGCTGGGCGAATGGGCCAGGAAATGGCAAATGGAATTTAATGTTGGCAAGTGTGAGGTGGTCCACTTTGGTAGAAATAATGGTAGGAAGGACTATTACTTACATGGCGAAAAACTGCGGCATGAGACGGTGCAGAGGGACCTCGGGGTCCTTGTGCATGAGTCGCAAAAACCCAGCCTGCAGGTGCAGCAGGTGGTCAGGAAGGCGAATGGGATGCTGGCCTTCATAGCGAGGGGGATTGAATATAAACGTAGGGAGGCCTTGCTGCAGCTGTATAGGGCACTGGTGAGGCCGCAGCTGGAGTACTGTGTACAGTTTTGGTCGCCGCACTTACGCAAGGATATTTTGGCCTTGGAGGGAGTGCAGAGGAGGTTTACGAGGCTGATACCGGAGTTGAGGGGGTTGAACTATGAGGAGAGGCTGAATAAACTGGGCTTGTACTCGTTAGAGTTTAGAAGAATGAGGGGAGATCTCATTGAGATGTATAAGATGATGAATGGGATGGATAGGATAGAGGTGGAGAGGCTCTTCCCGCTCAGAAAGGACAGTAGGACTAGAGGGCACAGCCTCAAGATAAAGGGGGGGGCGGTTTAGAACGGAGTTGAGGAGGAACTTCTTCACTCAAAGGGTGGTGAATCTCTGGAATTCTCTGCCCGTTGAAGTGGTGGAGGCTGCCTCGCTAAATATATTTAAGACGTGGGTTGATAGGTTTTTGATAGGCAAGGGGATTAAGGGTTATGGGGAGAGGGCGGGAATGTGGGACTGAGACACGACAGATCAGCATGATCTTATTGAATGGCGGGGCAGGCTCGAAGGGCTAGATGGCCTACTCCTGCTCCTATTTCTTATGTTCTAATCATCTCAGTTGTGGTGGTCAGCATTTTCTCTCATACAGATAAAGAAAGGATAGAGTGGGGATCTCAGGGTAACAGGATAAAACCACCAGCACATGGTCCCATGATGCACATTCTCCTTCACAGGATAATAGGGACAGAGCTACACAATATACGGGATCTCTCATGGAATCAACCACCCGGGCCTAACTCAACATCCCAGGACTTCCAAACAATTAAAAGGTAACATGGAAAAAAGGGGAACACTTGGATACTGCTGTTGGTACAGGACATGGCGTGACAAAGTATGCTGTCATACACAGGAAGCAGTAGACCAAGGATTCATGCACCTCACCTGGGCTCTCAACATAACAAACCTCCCTTCTCTCCAGCCATATCAAGGGCACCAATCTGGTTCCCCATCACCAATAAACATAAACCATTTTCTGCCAAGGAAACCCTACTGACAAGGAGAAGAAGAATCGTCAAGACACCCATCAACAGGGTATCTTGGAAGAGATACGACTTTCCTCCCGACAAGATAAGGAAAATCCTCTAGGATTGGGATGGCACAATGGTACAGTGGTTAGCACTGCTGCCTCACAACTCCAGGGACTTGCGTTCAATTCCCGGCTTGGGACACTGTGTGGTGTTTGCATGTTCTCCCCGTGTCCGCGTGGGTTTCCTCCAGATGCTCTGGTTTCCTCTCACAATCCAAAGATGTGTGTGTTAGGCGTTTGGCCATGCTAAATTGGCCCTTAGAATGTGTAGGTTAGACGGACTAGCAGGGCCAATATGTGGGGTTACAGGGATAGAGCATCGGTGGGATTGTTGTCAGTGCAGACTCGATGGGCCGAATAGCCTCCTTCTGCATGATAGTGTTTCTATGATTCGATTATTAACAATAACAAAGAAGCCTATACCAGCACCACACCACACCAACCTGGATAAAGAAGAGAAACCCAAAGAGAGGAGCATAAGAATTATCCACGAGATGCCAAATGGATGGATACCAGGAACAGAACAGCACAGACCACCCCATTCCTCATCACCACGCAACTCCCCCCACTACCCCCCGCCGGGAAGCCCAGACCTCAAGAAGATGGACATACTGGAGGTCTAGACGTAAGACCACTTAAAGGAGACAATTTACTCCTCCAACCAGCCTAACCTCCAACTGAAGAGATTCCAACAATGCTGAACCGAAGCCCCCAGAGTCACATTCAGGCTCTGCTGCCAACTGGATACTACATCCCCAGAAGAGCCAAGTCTCAAGAAGGAGAGCAGTCCAGAAGCCCCCAAAAGGGCACATCCCGGGGAAATGCTGTTCAACATACCCTCCGTCCAACCTGATAAACACAGCCACTACTGTCCTAACCTACTCAACAGCACCTCAAAATAAAGACCAACAAGCCAAGAATATTCACATCACTCTTCTCTAGGTACCCCAGAGGCTCCATTCAGGCTCTGCTATTAATGAGATTCGAACCATTTCCCCTCATCAGAGAAACCGTAACAACTGGATAATATGCCCACTTGTATGACATGAGCCAAGTAATCGACTAACTGCTGACCCTATCCGTGCAGCCAGGTCAAAATAGAAGCCAAAGCAAACCAGGCTAGATATCTAAGGATTAGCCAACCACAACCAGCACCAATTCTTAATCTCCCACTCCAAAAACACTAGAGACACCAATGACAATCTTTTCCAAGATACATGATCTGTCTGTACCTTCACAGGAAACAAATAAGAATTCCTTAATCCCAAAATAACAACAGAGATTCTATAACCCCAAAACAACTGAGGGCTCGTAGGGCCCTACCCACTACCTCCATATTAAACCACTCGCCTACCTCCCTGCAATGACGCTAACCATAATTGTAATAAAGGATATCAGATTAATGTCAGGATCATACGATGAGAAGGTGGATAAAAATCACACAGCTCGAGTGAATGGATGTCCTGAGTTCACCAGCATTTCAGAATGACAAGGTAAGTAAAAATTCACAACCATGCTTGCTCACAGAATTGCCCATATCAATGTAATAAATCACATAACAGGATCAATTAAGAGATGAAATTACAGGGATAAGGATAAATGGATGTCCTTGGACTCAACAGGATATCAGGATAACAAGCGAAAATCCCCGACCATATTCACTCGCAGGTTTGCCCCTATCACTGTGATAAATCACAGAACAGGATCAATTAAGAGATAACGTTCCAGGGGCTACATTCAGGAATTAATAAGGATTGCTCTAAACAGGATAATTGGTGAAATTTACCTTAAAGCTCAGTTACAGGGTTGCCCCCATCAATATGAAAAAAGCACAGCGCAGGATATAATTACAGAGGGTACTCCCAGGATTAACGAATCCTGATTTTCGCAGCATAACGTAACAAGTGCAAACACCTCTGTGCTCATATATCACATTCCATTGTTAGGATAAAAGACAACATCACAAAATTAGGAGTATAATCACAAGGGATCAAAGTTCAGGATTAATGATGAACTGCAGGATAATATAACCATCCACGGAGCTTGAAATGGCCAACACCATGACAGGATCATCAAGCAACATCCAGGATCTATCTAGAGTTTCACCAATATCTTTAGACCTCCGCCACATCATCATCCCAAAGCCCCAGCAAAGGAAAACCCAGGCCCTTGATGGGTGAAGAAGACCTATCACATCTAGCTGCCTCCAGCTCGTCTCAATGAACACAGAGGCCAAGACAGACGTAGGACCAGTGGCCGGAGTGTTCGTCTGACCCCAAGCCTTGAAAACCGGATACAATGTACTTCATTGAACTCAGCACCCAGCATTCAAATTGAGATTGTGAAAGCACAGCAGGGAGGATTCTCAAAGTCGGCCAAGAATTCATCCCCAGCTCCACTTGGGAGACCGGGCGCGTGGATACCCCTTCTCCAGCTCCATCTGCTGGAATCAGACACAATATCAATATACCAAACAACAGGATTTCCAAAGACCGAAGGTGAATCCCCACTGAGGAATTGACAGGATTCTCTTCACCACTTCATCCATTCTCACAAATGGATATGATCTGGTGGCCATTACAGAAACGTGGTTGCAGGGCGACAGGGACTGGGAACTGAATGTCCAGGGGTATCAGGTGTTTAGGAAGGATAGATGGGCGGAAAAAGGGGGTGGGGTAGCTCTGTTAATTAAGGATAATATCAGGGCGGAAGTAAGAAGATATAGGCTCCAAAGAGCAAAACGTGGAATCGTTGTGGGTGGAGATAAGGAATAGTAAGGGGAGGAAGACGCTGGTGGGTGTGGTCTATAGGCCCCCATATAATAACTTTGAGGTGGGACAGGCTATAAACAAGCAAATAATTGATGCGTGCAAAAACAGAAAGGCGATAATTAGGGGGGATTTTAATCTGCATATTGATTGGATGACCCAAGTTGGACGCGGTAGGCTTGAGGAAGAGTTCTTGGAATGCTGTCGGGATAGTTTCCTTGAACAGTATGTAACGGAACCTACCAAGGAGCGAGCTATCTTAGATCTGGTACTGTGTAACGAGGCAGGTAGAATTAGGAATCTTCTTGTGAGGGATCCTCTTGGGACGAGCGATCATAGTATGGTTGAATTTCTGATGCAGATGGAGAATGAGAAAGTAGGGTCCCGCACCAGTGTCCTCTGTTTGAACAGAGGGGAGTATGATAGGATGAGAGCAGAATTGGTGAATGTAGATTGGGGGTGCTGATTGGTTGGTAGGACGGCTGAGGAACAGTGGAGCATTTTTAAGGAGATCTTTTTCAGTGCTCAACAGAAATATAGTCCAATGGTAAAGAAGGACTGTAGGAGAAGGGATAGTGAAAAGTCTGACAACACCAGGTTTTAGTCCAACCGATTTATTTGATAGTAGACTCACAAGCTTTCGGGGTTAGCCCCTTCGTCAGGTGAATGGAGAGTTCTGGCCTCAGACAGAGCATATAAAGCACAGACAGTTCAGAGATTACTGATTAGAATGCGAATCCTTACACCTAACCTGCTGTTCAAGACCTGAAGTGGCTGACAATGTGAGTGGAAGGAGCAATGATCACAGGTTAAAGAGTTGTGTATTGTCTCCAGACAGTACAGTAAGTGAGGTTTTAACCAGCCGTGGTTATTGAAGGAAATAAAGGAGAGTATTAAGTTAAAAGCTGATGTGTTCAGAGCGGCTAAAAATAGTGGGCGATTAGAAGATTGGGAAAGATTTAAAAAACAACAAAGAATGACTAAGAAGGTGATAAAGAAAGGAAAGATAGAGTATGAAGCTAAACTGGAGTGCCCCAGGGATCTGTTCTAGGACCCTTGCTGTTTGTCATTTTCATAAATGACCTGGATGAGGAAGTGGAGGGATGGGTAAGTAAGTTCGCTGATGACACGAAGGTTGGTGGTGTTGTGGATGGTCTGGAAGGATGTCAAAAGTTGCAGCAGGACATAAATAGGGTGCAGGACTGGGCGGAGAAGTGGCAGATGGACTTCAACGCGGATAAATGTGTAGTCGTCCATTTTGGCAGAACCAACGGGATGAACGAGTGCACTATCAAGGGCAGGAGACTTAGTAGTGTTGAAGAGCAGAAGGATCTTGGGGTCCGGGTCCACAGGACTCTTAAATCGGCCTTGCAGGTGGAGGATGTGGTCAAGAAGGCGTATGGTGTACTGGCCTTCATTAATCGAGGGATTGAGTTTAGGAATCGGGAGGTAATGCTGCAACTTTATAAGACCCTTGTCAGGCCTCATTTGGAGTACTGTGCGCAGTTCTGGTCGCCTCACTATAGGAAAGACGTAGAAGCTATTGAAAGGGTACAGAGGAGATTTACAAGGATGTTGCCTGGACTGGGAGGCATGCCTTATGAAGTTAGGTTGAGGGAGCTGGGACTCTTTTCTCTGGAGAGACGAAGGTTGAGAGACGACCTGATAGAAGTTTATAAAATGTTGAGAGGAATAGATAGGGTGGATTCTCAGAGGCTATTTCCCCGGGTTGAAATGGTCGCTACGAGAGGACACAGATTTAAGGTGCGGGGAGGAAAGTACAGAAGTGATGTTAGGGGTAAGTTTTTCACTCAGAGGGTGGTGAGTGAATGGAATTGGCTGCCATCAGTGGTGGTGGAGGCGAACTCGCTGGGGTCTTTTAAAAGACTTCTGGATGAGTATATGGGGTTTAATGGGATTGGGGGTTATAGATAGGTCTATAGATTGGTAGGTGTTGATGTGTTCGGCGCAACTTGTGGGCCGAAGGGCCTGTTTGTGCTGTAGTGTTCTATGTTCTATGTTCTAGCTCTAAATAAAGAAAACAACAGTAAAAGTTTTTACAAATATATAAAGAAGAAGAGACTGGCTAGAGTGAATGTTGGACCCTTGGAGGATGAGAGGGGGGATTTAGCGGTGGGCGATGAGGAAATGGCTGAAGCTTTAAGTAAGTTTTTTATGTCGGTCTTCACGGAGGAGGACACGAATAGTTTGCCGAATATTAAAGATAGAAGGATGGTAGGAGATGAGGGCCTTAATGCGATTACTGTCACTAGAGAGATAGTGCTGGATAGACTAACGGGAGTGAAGGTAGACAAGTCCCAGGGACCGGATGGAATGCATCCCAGGGTTCTGAATGAAATGGCAGACGTGATAGCGGATGCCTTAGTAATTATTTATCAAAATTCACTGGACTCTGGGGAAGTGCCGGAAGATTGGAAAATGGCTAATGTTATGCCCTTGTTTAAAAAAGGTAGCAGACAAAAGGCAGGGAATTATAGGCCGTTTAGCTTAACGTCTGTAGTTGTAAAAATGCTAGAATCCGTCATCAAGGAAGAAATAGCGAGGCACCTAGGAAAGAATCGTTTGATCGAGCAGACGCAGCACGGATTCGTTAAGGGGAAGTCATGTTTAACAAATTTATTGGATTTCTATGAGGATGTGAGTAGTGCGGTAGACAGAGGGGAACCGGTGGATGTGGTGTTTTTAGGTTTCCAAAAGGCGTTTGATAAGGTGCCTCACAAAAGGCTGCTGCAAAAGGTTAGGGTGCACGGAGTTGGGGGTAAGGTGTTAGCGTGGCTAGAGGATCGGTTGTCTAATAGGAAGCAGAGAGTTGGAATCAATGGGTGCTTTTCTGGTTGGCAGTTGGTGACTAGTGGAGTGCCGCAGGGATCGGTGCTGGGGCCTCAACTGTTTACCATTTACATAGACAACCTGGAGGAGGGGGCTGAGTGTAGGGTAATGAAATTTGCTGATGACACGAAGATGAGTGGAAAAGCAAATTGCATGGAGGGTGTGGGAAAGTCTGCAGAGAGATCTGGGTAGGCTGAGCGAGTGGGCGAGGACCTGGCAGATGGAGTATAATGTTAGCAAATGTGAGGTTATCCAGTTTCGTAGAAATAATAGTAGGAGGGATTATTATTTAAAAGGCGAAAAGCTGCAGCATGCTACGGTGCAGAGGGACCTGGGGGTCCTTGTGCATGAGTCACAAAAACCCAGTCTGCAGGTGCAGCAGGTGATCAAGAAGGCGAATGGAATGTTGGCCTTTATAGCGAGGGAGATAGAATATAAAAGTAGGGAGGTCTTGCTGCAACTGTACAGGGTATTGGTGAGGCCGCAGCTGGAGTACTGTGTGCAGTTTTGGTTGCCGCACTTGTGGAAGGATATATTGGTCTTGGAGGGAGTGCAGAGGTGGTTCACCAGGCTGATACTGGAGATAAGGGGGTTAGACTGTGAAGAGAGATTGAATAGACTGGGTATAAGAACATAAGAATATATTGGCCTTGGAGGGAGTGCAGAGGAGGTTCACCAGGCTGATACCGGACATGAGGGGGTTAGACTATGAAGAGAGATTGAATAGACTGGGTCTAAGAACATAAGAATGTTCTTGAATGACGGGGCAGGTTCGAAGGGCTAGATGGCCTACTCCTGCTCCTATTTCTTATGTTCTTATTATGTTCTTTGGCATATCTCACAGTTCATCAATGTGAGCACCATTATCTGTGCTGGGGAGCCGACACTGTTGTCCACAATTTCACTCAATGGCTGCCATCATCTCGATGCCTACGGCACAGCCAAAGCGTAGGCCTGCCTCCCAGCGAAACTGCCACCATGAACTGAGCCCCACCCTGGCCGTCTCCAACTGCCTGAATCAAGAAATGATCATCTCGTCTTAACTCGGTTCCCCATCACCAAACCTTAGCCAGAATCTTCCAGGAACATAACACAAATGTATACAGTGAATGTCACATGTATACTGTGAAAAGTATTGTTTCTTGTGCACTATACAGATAATGCATACATTTCATAGAGAAGGAAACGTGACAGTGCAGAATGTAGTGTTACAGTCACAGTTAGAGTGTAGAGAAAGATCAACTTAACATGAGGTAGGTCCATTCAAAGTCTAATTGCAGCAGGGAAGAAGCTGCTCTTGAGTCGGTTGATACATGACCTCAGACTTTGGTATCTTTTTCCTGACAGAACAAAGTGGAAGAGAGAATGTCTGGGCTACGTGGGGTCATTGATAATGCTGGCTGCTTTGCCGAGGCAGCAGGAAGTGTGGACAGAGTCAGTGGACGGGAGACTGGTTTGCGTGATGGATTGGACTACATTCACAACTGTTTGTAGTTTTTTGCGGTCTTGGGCAGAGCAGGAGCCATACCAAGCTGTGATATAACCAGAAAGAATGCTTTCTATGGTGCATGTGTAAAAGTTGGTGAGAATCGTAGTGGACGTGCCAAATTTCCTTGGTCTCTTAAGAAAATAGAGACGTTGGTAGGCTTTCTTAACTATAGTGTCGGCATGGGGGGACCAGGACAGGTGATATCTAAAAACTTGAAACTCTTAACCCTTTCAACTTTCTGAGGGTTGAGCATCAGGATCAAAAAAAAGAGATTAAAAGATGAGTAGTACCAGAGATCACAGAAACCTAGTCGCTCCTGTGCTTACATCATGTGACCCCCCCTTCATGTGCCCCATTTCAATTGTTTCACCATTATTGGCTAGGCCTTCAGCTGCACAGGTTCTAACTCCTGGAATTCACCCCCTTAACCCTTCCGCCTTCATACCTCTTCCTTTTTGAAACAACAACCTCTTTGACTAAGCTTTTGGTCACCTAGTCCAACATGGCTCAGTGACAAATTGTTTGCTGTTTACTTCTCTGGATTGCCTTGGAATATTCAAACTATTATAAATACAATTTGTTGCTGTTTGGACCTCATCTCACAGTGTTGCGGTCTTTTAACACTGCAGTAGAGTGCCAAACTGGAGTATTTGCTGAGGTCTCAGTGGGGGGAGAATCTGATGGTCACTAATTGTGATTTCATGCTGCAGTGTGCAGCTGATTGGTTCCATGTATGGTGAGTGAAATGTTTAGTAATAAGGTTTGTCGGAAGCTCCTTTGGAGACATGGGCACGTTTAAGGCACAATAGACATACAGCTTGTTGTTATAGTAGTGGATGAGTTTAAGAAGGTTTCAGCAGGTTTCCTGAATCTTACGGAGCAGGCAAGAAATGTTAACAGCAGCTATAATGAATGGAATTGAGCAGAGAGAGACAGCAACAGATATAATGAGTGGGATTGAGCAGAGAGAAGGCAGCAGATATAGTGAGTGGGATTGAGCAGAGAGAAGGCAGCAGATATAGTGAGTAGGATTGAGCAGGGAGAGACAACGGATATAATGAGTAGGATTGAGCAAAGAGAGACAGCAGCAGATACAATGAGTGGGATTGAATAGCGAGAAGACAGCAGATATAGTGAGTGGGATTGAGCGGTGAGTGGGATTGAGCAGAGTGAGACAGCAGCAGATAATGTGAGTGGGTTTGAGCAGAGTGAGACAGCAGCAGACATGGTGAATGGGATTGAGCAGAGAGGTAACAGCAGATATGGTACGTGGGATTGAACAGAGAGAGATAGCAGCAGATATGGTGAGTAGGATTGAGCAGAGTGAGACAGCAGTGGACATGGTGAGTGGGATTGAGCAGGGAGACAGCAGCAGATATAGTGAGTGGGACGAGCAGAGAGACAGCAGCAAATATAATGAGTGGGATTGAGCAGAGAGACAGCAGCAGATATAATGAGTGGGATTGAGCAGAGAGCAGCAGATATGGTGAGTGGGATTGAGCAGAGTGAGACAGCAGCAGATATGGTGAGTAGGATTGAGCAGAGTGAGACAGCAGTGGACATAGTGAGTGGGATTGAGCAGGGAGACAGCAGCAGATATAGTGAGTGGGACGAGCAGAGAGAGACAGCAGCAGATATAATGAGTGGGATTGAGCAGAGAGCAGCAGATATGGTGAGTGGGATTGAGCAAGGAGACAGCAGATATGGTGAGTGGGATTGAGCAAGGAGACAGCAGTGGATATAATCAGTGGGATGAGCAGAACGACAGAGCAGTGGATATAATGAGTGGGATTGAGTAGAGTGAGACAGCAGCAGATAAGGTGAATGGGATTGAGCAAAGTGAGACAGCAGCACATATAGTGAGTGGGATTGAGCAGAGAGACAGCAGTGGATATGGTGAGTGGGATTGAGCCGAGAGAGAGAGACAGCAATGTTTTGCACATTCTGCATGTTAGTGTCCATATCAGTTGTCATTGTCTAACAGCTGGATCAATGGCTTTTGCAACAGCCTTTGGAAATGGCTCTAAGTGTAGACTGTTAAAGCTTTGATCTAGCTGCAGTCATGAAGTTGAAAGCATTTTGAGCTATGGACTGTTCTAATTGGTCTAATCATTATTGAGTCAGGCAGTCTCAATAGTTGTACCAGGTTGTGCATTAGAATGTTAAAGCTTCCTGTACCATGTAATTAGAAATGCAATGAGATGGATATCATAAGAACATGCTACAGGGCATGAAGTAATACATCTCAGAGAAATGCTTTGTAGTAGAAAGTACACAGCTGAACGATTTATGATCTCATAATGGAGTTGGAATTTATTTTCAATTTGTTTATGAAAAAGGAAGGTAATACTTTCTCACATGAGGGATTTCTTGTTTTAAGGTATTTATCCTTTTTTGTTTGTTTGTTCTGGGGGGTGGCGACACCAATGCACTCTTTCACCAGTGTGTCCATTGGTCTGTGAGATAGATGCAATGAATGGATTAGATCGGAAAAACTGCTGTTCACAACTCTAATCTCTGTCCATGCTGGGAATTGCACAAATTACAGGATGAGGGCCGGGTTAAACCCAGCTGTGAAATCAGTATGGTGAGATAGCCTGAGGATGCTTTCACCAGGCTGTTATCAAGAATCACACTAATGCCCCAAATATTGAAGAACTAGCAGCACCTTGAGATGATATTCTGGTTTATTGACATTGTCTGCTCCTCGGGAATATATCCTATACTACAGGCGTATTGACACTGTCAATTCCTTGGGATTATATCCTATATGACAGGTTTATTGATGCTGTCTGTTCCTTGGGAATAAATCCTGTACTACAAGTTTATTGATGCTGTCAGTTCCTTGGCATTATATCCTGTACTGTAGCCTTATTAAGAGTCTGCTTCTTGGTATGATTTCCTGTAATGTCGGTTTACTGAGACTGTCTACTCCTTGGGAATATATCCTGTACTACCGGTTTATTGACACTGTCTGCTCTTTGGGATGATATCCTGTGCTGCCAGTTTACTGAGACTGTGCTGCTTGGGATGATATGCTGTATTACAGGCTTATTGACGCTGTGTGCAGTCTCCCACAGGACATTGTTTATGCTATATTTGAGGTGCTTTTTGAGGCATTTATTCAAAAGTAATGATCACAGTGGCGGAGAGTGTAACTGCTTCTGCAGATTCACTATTTGGGCTGTGTGAAAGTGTGTGGAATCTTCAAAACTCTTTCCCAGGCCTGAACAATATTGATTTGCAGATTCTGAAAATAAAATCTTGTTTGAATTGCAGCACGGGAACTTGTTCCATCTCTAAAATAATGAATTGTTGTTGCTTAGCTACCAGACCTTATCTGAATAACTTGTAACTAATCTCACTAATCTAATTGGCCTATAATACTGCCAGGACCGATGTTTAAAGATTAAGCACAAAGGTTATCGGATCCTGCATCCAGAATTTCAATGTGTCATCTAATGATAAGTATTTCTTCTATTTTCTCAGCTGTATGATTGTAGAATCCCTACAGTACAGAAGGAGCCCATTCAGCCCATCGAGTCTGTAGCCGCCACAATCCCACTTGGGCCTATTCCCGTAAACCCAGACATTCACCCTGCTAATGCCACTGACACGAATGGCAATTTAGCATGGCCAATCCACCTAACCCACACATCTTTGGAGTAGTAGTAGAAATTGATATCTAGGATATAGAGATCAGGGTTCTTTATAAACTAACCTTCATAATGCCTGTTGCGTTCTTACTACTGAATTAAGGCATGGTGGCACAGTGGTTAGTACTGCTGCCTCACAGCGCCAGGGACACAGGTTCAATTCTGACTTTGGGTCACAATGCTGAGTTTGCACATTCTCCCTGTGTCTGCATGGGTTTCCTCTGGACGTTACGGTTTCCTCCCACAGTCTAAAGATGCGCGGGTTAGGTAGATTGGCCATGATAAATTGACTGTAGTGTCAGGGGGATTAGCAGGTAAATGTGTGGAGTTACGGGAATAGGGCCTGGGTAGGATTGTGGTCAGTACAGACTCAGTGGGCCGAATGGCCTCCTGTACTGTAGGGATTTTATGATTAAAAGACTTCCTGAGTTACTCTGAGCTGGTGTTCTTTTCTGAAGATATGGTCCTTTGAGTTAGGAGCATTAATGTGCTATTTAAGAAGGACCCGGAGATAATCTCCAACACTGCCATCCCAGTGCTCCGCAGTTGTAACATTGTAAATGAGGCATGCGGTTAGAGAGGTGGTCACAATTATGAGGTATCTTGATTGATTAGATGTAGAATAACTATCATAAGAGGACACAAATTTAAAATAATTGGCAAAAATATCCAGAAGGAATGAGAAATGTTTTTCCATAGATTTGGCACTGGCAGAAAGAGGGTAATGGAAGTGGGTTCAAATTTCAGCAGCAATTTGCATTTAGATAACACTTTTAATATAGTAAAACATCCAAAGGTGCTTCGCAGGAGAGATTATTAAACAACATTAATAACCAGTCAGAAGAAGGTGTCATGACAGGTGACCCAAAGCCTGATTGGAGGTTGGTTTTATTTTTTAAACTTTAAAGTTTATTTATTAGTGTCACAAGTAGACTTACATTAACACTGCCGTGAAGTTACTGTGAAAATCCCCTAATCCAGCACCATGGGAATTTATCCTGTACTACCGGTTTATTGACACTGTCTGCTTCTTGGGAATATATCCTGTACAACAGGTTTATTGATGCTGCCAGTTCCTTGGGAATATATCCTATACTATAGCGTTATTGAGAAAGTCTGTTCCTTGGGATAATATCCTGTAATGCTGGTTTACTGAGGCAGTCTATACTACAGGCTTATTAACATTATCTGCTGCTTGGGAATATATCCTGTACTACAGGCTTATTGACGCTATCTGCTCCTTGGGAATATACCCTGTACTACAGGTTTATGCTCCTTGCGTGTATATCCTGTACTACAAGCTTTTTGACACTGTCTGCTTCTTGGGAATATATCCTGTACTATGGGTTCCTGCTCCTTGGGAATATATCCTGTACTACAGGCTTATTGACACAGTCTGCTCCTTGGGAATGTATCCTGTACTCCAGGCTTATGTCCCTTGGGAATATATCTTGTACTACAGGCTTATTGACACTGTCTGCTCCTTCGGACGATATCAAGCACACTGAGGGGGAATTTAGCATGGCCGACTCACCTAACCAGCATGTCTTTCAGACTTGGGAGGAAACCAGAGCACCCAAAGGAAACCCACGCAGACGGGAGAACGTGCAGATCCTGCACAGACAGGGACCCAAGCCGGGAATTGAACCCTGACATTGTGAGGCAGCAGTGCTAACCACTGTATCACCGTGCTGCTCACATGGGTGTTTTATGGAGGAGGGAGAGGTTTAAAAAGGGAATTTCTTGTTGTTAGGCAGCTGAAGGCATGACTTCTGACTTCTGGGCAAAGGAAAATACAGGAAAGTTCGAAGGTGGCTGAGCTAATGGCGATTGTGACAATGGGCGGGGGAAAGATCTGAAGACCAGGGTGAGAATTTTCAAATCGGGGTGTTGCCAGACCAGGGGCCAACGTAGGTCAGTCAGTCTTGGGATGATGGGTGAGTGGACGTGGCGCAAGGCAGGAGATGAGTAGCAGATCTTTGGATGAAGTTTATGATGGGTGAAAGTTGGGAACATTGAAATAGTCCATATTGGAGGTGACAAAAGAATAAATGAGGGTTCTAGCAACAGATGAGCTGAACTGGAGTTGAAGACGGGAGGTGGAAGTAGAGTTTTGAGGCTAAGAGTGTAGAAGTTATGGAGCATCGCCGAATAGAATATTGTGGATAGCACGTATAGAGAGTTGGTCACTCCGCAGCTCGGACTCTGCAGGCAGGAAGAAAATGAGTGACCACCAGACAGAGCAAGAGAGATAGGCACGTAGTGCAGGAATCTCTTGTGACCATTCCCCTGCAAAACAGATACACCATTTTGGATATTGTTGAGGGGAATGACCTCTCTAGGGAAAGCAGCAGCAGCTAAACTCGTTGCACCATGGTTGGTTCTGCTGCAGAGGGGAGGGGTGAAAAGTGTGCCAGTGCAATAGTTACAGGGGATTCAATTATAAGGGGAATAGACAGGCGTTTCTGTGGCCGCAAACGAGACTCCAGGATGATATGTTGCCTCCCTGGTGCTGGGGTCAAGGATGTCTCGGAGCAGCTGCAGGACATTCTGAAGGGGGAGGGCAAACAGCCAGTTGTCGTAATACATGTTGGTACAAGCAACATAGGTAAAAAAAGGAATGAGATCCTAAAAGCAGAAATACAGGGAGCTCGGAAAAGGTGAAGATATCAGACCTCAAAGATAGTGATCTCAGGATTACTACCGGTGCCATGTGCTAGTCAGAGTAGAAATGACAGGATATATCAAATAAATATGTGGTTGAAGAGATGGTGTCGGGGGTGTGTTTCAGATTCCTGGGGCACTGGAACTGGTTCTGGGGGAGGTGGGACCTGTACAAATTGGACGGGTTGCACCTGGACAGGACTGGAACTGATGTCTTAGGGGGAGTGTTTACTAGAACGGTTAGGGAGGTTTTAAATTAAAATGCCGGGGGATGGGAATCAATGTAAGGAGTCAGAGAAGGAGGGAGCAAGGACAAAATGTGGGGAGAATGTTCCAACTACATCAAAAATCAGGAAAAAGTTAGAAGGAAGGAGAACTCAGGAGATGTTATTAATGGAAGTGTTAGAATTCAAAAGGAAGGTACAAAACTAGCATAAAGGCACTTTACCTGAATGCTTGTAGCATTCGAAATAAAATAAATGAGTTAACAGCACAAATCATTGCGAATGAGTATGATTTGTTGGCCATTACAGAGACATGGTTGCAGGATGGTCAGGACTGGGAGTTGAATATCCAGGGATATCAAACTGTTTGGAGGGACCGACAGGAAGGTAAGGGAGGTTTGTTGTCTGATATTTAAGGATGATATCAGGGCAGTAGTAAGAGATGATATAGGTTCTATAGAAAAAACGGTTGAACCATTTGGGTGGAAGTTAGAAAGAGTAAGGAGAAAAAGTCACTGATAGGCCGAGTCTACAGGCCACCAAATAATGACATCATGATGGGGCGAGAAATAAACAAAGAAATAACTGATGTATGTAAAAATGGTACAGCAATTATCATGGGGAATTTTAATCTACATATCAATTGGTCAAACCAGGCCGGTCAGGGCAGATATGAGGAGTTTGTAGAATGTATCCGTGATAGCTTCCTTGAACAGTATGTAATGGAACCAACAAGGGAGCAAGCTATCCTAGATCTGGTCCTGTGTAATGAGATGGGAATAATTAATGATCTTGTAGTTAGGGATCCTCTTGGAAGAAATGATCACAGTATGGTTGAATTTAAAATGCAGATGGAGCGTGAGAAGGTAAAATCCAATACCAGTGTCTTGTGCTTAAACAAAGGAGACTATAAAAGGACGAGGGAGGAGTTGGCTAAGGTAGCAAAAACTTTATGGTGGGACAACTGAGGAACAGTGAAGGACTTTCAAAGCGATCTTTCACAATGCTCAGCAAAAGTATATACCAGTGATAAGGAAGGACTGTAAAAAAAGAGATAATCAGCCATGGATATCTAAGGAAATAAAGGAGGATTTCAAATTGAAAGAAAATGCATACAAAGTGGCAAAGATTAGTGGGAACCAAGGGGATTGGGAAAACTTTAAAGGTCAGCAGAAAACCACGAGAAAAGCTATAAAGAAAGGTAAGATGGATTATGAGAGTAAACTAGCTCAGGATATAAAAACAGATAGCAAAAGTTTCTACAAATATATAAAATATATATAAATGCATTCCAGGGTATTAAAAGAGATGACGGGGGAAATAGCAAATACACTAGTGGTAATTTACTAAAATTCGCTGGACTCTGGGGTGGTTCTGCAGGTTGGAAAACACAATGTGACGCCACTGTTTAAAAAAGGAGATAGACAAAAGTGGCTAACTATAGGCCAGATAGCTTAATTTCTGTAGTAGGGAAAATGCTTGAATTTATCATCAAGGAAGAAATAGCGAGACATCCGGATATAAATTGTCCCGTCGGTAAAACGCAGCATGAATTCATGAAGGGTGGGTCATGTTTGACTAATTTGGTGGAATTCTTTGAGAACATTACATGTGCAGTGGACAATGGGGAACCTGTGGATGTGGTGTACCTGGATTTTCAGAAGACAGTTGACAAGGTGTCGCACCAAAGACTGCTACATAAGATAAAGGTGCACAGTGTTACGGGTAATGTATTAGCATGGATAGAGGATTGGTTCATTAACAGAAAGCAAAGGGTGAGGGTAAATGGGTGTTTTTCTGGTTGGTGATCAGTGACTATTGGTGTGCCTCAGGGATCAGTGTTGGGACTGCGATTGTTTATGATTTACATAGATGATTTGGAGTTGGGGACCAAGTGTAGTGTGTCAATTTTCACAGATGACACTAAGATGGGTGGAAGAGCAAAGTGTGAAGAGGATGCTAAAAGTCTGCAAAGGGATATAGATAATCTAAGTGAGTGAGTGAGGGTCTGGCAGAGGGAGTGCAATATTGGTAAATGTGAGGTCATCCATTTTGGTAGGAATAATGGCAAAATGGACTATTATTTAAATGGTAAAGAATTGCAGCATGCTGCTGTGCAGAGGGACCTGGGTGTCCTTGTGGAAGAATCTCAAGGAGTTGGTTTGCAGGTGCAGCAGGTAATTAAGAAGGCAAATGGAATTTTGTCCTTCATTGCTAGAGGGATGGAGTTTAAAAACAGTGAAATTATGTTGCAGCTATTTCAGGTGATGGTGAGGCCACACCTGGAATACTGTGTACAGTTTTGGTCTCCTTACTTGAGAAAGGATATACTGGCACTGGAGGGGGTGCAGAGGAGATTCACTAGGTTGATTCCGGAGTTGAGAGGGTTGGCTTATGAGGAGAGACTGAGTAGACTGGGGCTATACTCATTGGAATTCAGAAGAATGAGGGGAGTTCTTATAAACACATATCAGATTATGAAGGGAATAGATAAGATAGAAGCAGGGAAGTTGTTTTCACTGGCAGGTGAAACTAGAACTAGGGACATAGCCTCAAAATAAGGGGAAGCAGATTTAGGACTGAGCTGAGGAGGAACTTCTTCACACAAAAGGTTGTGAATCTGTGGAATTCCCTGCCCAGTGAAGCAGTTGAGGCTACCTCATTGAATGTTTTTAAGGCAAGGATAGATACATTTTTGGACAGTAAAGGAATCAAGGGTTGTGGTGAGCGGGCGGGTAAGTGGAGCTGAGTCCACAAAAAGATCAGCCATGATCTTATTGAATGGCGAAGCAGGCTCAAGGGGCCAGATGGCCTACTCCTGCTCCTAGTTCTTATGTTCTTAAGTTAAAAGTGAAGTCAGATATGAGTTTTTCGAGAAGGCTGCCAGAGTAGGATGCATAAGGGAAATGAGTTGATTGACTAAATGGGCGGGATTCTTCAATCTGGTCCATGTCTTCCCCCCTGCAAGCAGGAGTGGATAATTTGAGGTTCCAGTCAAAACTCCATTCACTTTCATTGGCACTGGAGAATCCTAACTGCAAATGAGTACATAGAATCCTCCAGTGCAGAAGGAGGCCATTTGGCCCATTGAGTCTGTACTGACCACAATCCCACCCAGGCCCTATCCCCATAACCCCACACATTTACCCTAGCTAGTCCCCCTGACACTAAGAGTCAATTTAGCATGGCCAATCAACCTAACCCACACATCTTTGGATTGTGGGAGGAAACCGGAGCACCTGGAGGAAACCCACACAGATGTGGAGAGAATGTGCAGACTCCACACTGACAGTGACTCAAGCTGGGATTCGAATCTGGGTCCCTAGTGCTGTGAGACAGCAGTGCTAACCGCTGTGCCACCATGCCGCCCACTTTGCCATGAATGAGGATGGAGGTTTTTGGCAAATGATATTTTCTGTTCCTGAAATCTCCTGTGGCCCTGCATTAAAATTTTCAGCCTTGAAATCTTCAGTTAAAACTTATAGCTCATATAATTTATCCTTAGTTGGAAGCCCTACAGAGCAAATTTTATATTTTTGCTCCAAGTTTGGTATCTGAATTAAACCTCGCGTTGTAGAGGGTCAATACCTGCCTGATGGTTAACACTTGTTCAGTTTTTCTGTGAGATCAGATTGAGTGATCACTCCTCTGCTCCTGCTCTGGACATGATTTGGTTCAAAGTAATTGCACTGGTTCCAGCAAATGGCATCAGAGTAAGTGACTGAGCCCTGCCAGAGAAATACAGTCACCCACAAAGAGCGTTTTTAACTGAGCAAAATAAAGTGTTGGAATTGTGTAACTGTGAATGCTGGGAGCAATTCTTGAACAAATTATGTCAATTTATTGCAAAGCTGCTGCAGTTTGGGCAGTTTAAACGGTTTTTGATGGTATCAGATTCCCCTTAAGTCAGCTTTGCTTCTCCGGAATCAGAAATAAATATCTCCATTTTCCCAGGGCTAACAATGACCCTAATTTACACTCCCACTGCACAATGAAAATCTCCCCATATCTCTTAAAAAGGTGAAACATGAAACGCTCAGGAGTTTGTTGTTTCAGACTTAAACCACAATTAAAGCAGTTCACTTCAGCAAATATTGTGAAGTACAGAGCGCTGGATAAAAGGTCTGGAACCTAACACAGAAGAATAAGTTATTCATTCACTTTCATCAGTTCAGTAAATCTTTCTCTTGCTGTTCTTAGGTTTGGTCAAGGAAAAAGTTTCTTGACTGAAACCAAAGCTCCTTCGCTTGCGTCCTGTTAAACAGAATGTTGACTTGAGGTAAATTCTCCAGTCAGAGGCTATAATGTGGAATCTTGGCATGCACGTCTCCTACCACTCGCAGCCATGCCTTTAACCCTGTGTTTGGAAACTTGCTTCCCGGTCTGCTCTCTTTCTCTGCATCCCTCTCCACCTTTGGAGGATCCTTCTTAAAACTTTTGGTTTAGTCCTCATGATATTTTCTACTTCATACTCAATACCCCCTTTACCTTCATTTCATTTCACAATAACACACCCGCTGTACTTGCACTTCACCCTAACATTCCTCCTGTACCTTCACTTCACCTTAACACTCCACTTGTACCTTCACTTCAACATAACACTCCCCTTGTATATTCACTTCACCAAAACACTCCCCTTGTGCCTTCAGTTCACCATAACTCTCCCCTTGTACCTTCATTTCACCATAACAATCCCCCGTACCTTCATTTTACAGTAACACTCCCCTTGTACCTTCACTTCACCATTACAATCCCTTTGTCCCCTCATTTCACCGTAACGCTCCCATTGTACTTTCAGTTCACCATAACACACCCCTTGTACCTTCACTTCGTCATAACTCTCCCCTTGCACCTTCATTTCACTATAACTCTCCCCTTGTACCTTCATTTCGCCATAATACTCCCCCGTACCTTCATTCGCCATAACACTCCCCTTGTACCTTCACCTTAACACTCCCCTTATACCTTCATTTCACCCGAACACTGACCTTGTATCTTCACCACCAAAACAGACCCCCTGTACCTTCACTTCACCATAACACTCCCCTTGTACCTTCACTTCACAATAACACTCCCCCTGTATTTTCATTTCATCATAACACTCTCCTTGTACCTTCATTTCATCATAACATTGCCCATGTAACCCTCTGAAATATTTTGGGATTTTAAGATGCCATTGAAACACACAATGTGCTTGAAAAAATACTTGTGTAATGCTAAATTATCTGGAATCTTTGCTGCTCACACCATCTATCACTTGATATGACAGTCCTTATAGGCATGAAATGGTAGCTAAAGCACATTTATGCATGGTTTTATTGCATGAATGAATCTCTTTTAAACAATTCTTGATTCAACATTAAATGGCATGGATCGGTTGACAATGCAACATTCTTTTAGCATTGGTATAAAACAGGATGGGATTGATATACTTATCTCTTTGGTCTGTCAAAAGCATCTCATTTGCACAGCAAAGCTGTCTACCCTTTTGAAGTGTGGAAGCATTGGGCTGCAGAATGCTACTGGAGATTACGTGTACGTTCTTTTCAATTTGTGACATTCCTTTCTCCAGAAAGTCTGCACCTGCTATCGCTTGGTCATCCTCACATCTTATGTGAATATAAACTCAGTGGGAAGGGTGTAAAGGACTGGCAGCATAAGGAGGTGCAGACATATTCCCTGAATGTGAGAGTGCAGGTAGATTGAACCATAAAAGTGATGTGGAGATGCCGGCATTAGAGTAAGGTGGGCACAGTAAGAAGTCTCACAACATCAGGTTAATGTCCAACAAAGTTTATTTGGAATCACAAGCTTTTGGAGCACTGCCCCTTCATCAGGTGAGTGGAGAGTTGGGTTCACAAACACAGTGTGTATAGACAAAGGCACAATTGCAAGATAGTGGTTGGAATAAGAACATAACATAAGAACATAAGAAAAAAAAAGTCTTTTCAGGTAATCAAGTCTTTGCAGATATAGACAGTGCGAGCGGAGAGAGGGATAATCACAGGTTAAGGAGATGTGAATTGTCTCAAGCCAGGACAGTTAGTAAGGTAACTATAAAAAAGGCAAAAGCATTTTCATTGCTTTTACAAATCATAGAAACCCTATGGTGCAGAAGGAGGCCATTTGGCCCATCGAGTCTGCATCAACCACAATACCATCCAGACCCTATCCGCACAACCCCATGCATTTTACTCTTACAGCCCTGCTGACACTAAGGGGCAATCCACCTAACCTGCACATCTTTGGACTGTGGGAGGAAACTGGAACGCCCAGAGGAAACCCATGCAGACACAGGGAGAGTGTGCAGACTCCGCTCAGACCGTGACCCAAGTGGGGAATCGAACCTGGGTCCCTGGCACTGTGAGGCAGCAATGATAACCATTGTGCCACTGTGCTGCCCTAGTAGGGGCATAAAGGATAACAGCAAAGAGGTGAGGGTAAATGAATGAAATGCAATTGGTACAGTACTGTGTGGTTTGGGTGCCCCTTCGCTGAAAATATATCCAAGCCACAAAAGATTTACTTTAGTCCAACTAACAGGTCAGTATTTAGATTTTCCAAACCATGTTATTTTACTGCCTGCCATAATATTTCTTTTTGTAGACTATTCATTGTCAAACATCATCCTTCAGAATGGAAGCGATAGTGGCGGTGGCAATTTCTGTTGCAATCAGCAATACTGTGGAGTTAAACAGCAGAGAGGGTAATTTAAACCGGTTGGAGTAGGTGATGTCAGCTCTTCTTTCCTTGGAACATGTAGTTGACCTTCATTAAATGCCCTGTCGAGATAATTGATTGTAATAGACAAGGCTGAGAATGTGTTCAGAAATATTACCCTAATATTTCAGATCTGGACTTCAGGTCATCAACTGATGGTAGCTGGGGACAGATTGGAGACACAATTGGTGTTACGAGAGTTTCTTGTTACAAATCCTTGAAACTCTATGAAGCTGAGGTTGTGTTAAATTGAAAGAATGTGTGTTCTGAGGAAATAACTGGCATAAATATACTCAGTACAAATATTGGCATCAGTCCCCTTGCTATAATGAGCTCTCACAAACAGAAATTTTGTCAAAGTTGGGCAGAGACACACAGAAAAAATCTAGGTAGTAATCTCTTACTGTTTGGCTGTATCCCGAGTTCTCCATGTAATAACATCCTTGAAAACAGCAGGAGCTTCCACATATTTCTCCATTGCATCCAAGAAACTTGGTTTCCTTTGCATGTCAAACACTTCTTTTCTGTCAACAAGTCTTAACAATCTGTATAGAGCCAACATCCATCTGCTCTCCCAATTGACAAAACTCTTTTGATACCTCTCGCATTCCTGGACAAAATAGCTGACCAGCAGCACTTCCTCAAAACTACCTTGAAGCCTCTATCTCTAACACTACCATTATCCTCTTTTTCGGATGGTGCAGTGGTTAGGCACCCTATATCTCACTCTTAACTGCAAATAACCTGCCTCATTTACTGTCCTCATTCAATCATGATCATAAGAATTATCATAGAATCCTGCAGTACAGAATGAGGCCATTTGGCCCATCAAGTCTGTACTGACCACAATCTCACCCGGGCCTATTTCCATAACCCCACACATTTACTCTGCTAATCCCCTGACACTAGAGTCAATTTAGCATGGCCTGTCCACCCAACCCACATATCTTTGGACTGTGGGAGGAAACTGGAGCACCCGGAGGAAATCCATGTAGACATGGGGAGAACATGCAGACTCTGTCCAGTGACCCAAGCCAGGAATCAAACCCGGATCCCCGTCGCTGTGAGGTAGCAGTGCTAACCACTGTGCTACCATGCCGCCCAACTAATGACGCTCAGAGAAAAGAAATTCCTTCTTATCTCTGCCTTACACATGCTAAATACGTTTTTTGCATCTGTCTTCATCATGGAAGATATCGCAAATATCCCAAAGATATCAGATGGGCTGATTCCAAATAACATGGTAGAACTTACAATAATCCCAATCACAATGGATAGAGCATTCGAGAAACTCAAGGGGCTAAAGGTGGACAAGTTGCCAGGATCCGATGAACTGCATGCTGAGGCTTTAATGGAAGTGGCTGTAGAGATAGTGGACCCTTTTTTCTGTAACTCGCTAAATCCCAGGAGGGTACCAGGAGATTGAAAAACAAGCAATGTGACACCCTTAAAGGCAGGAAACTATAGGCCAGTTGGTTTAACATCTATTATTGGCCTGGAAGCAATAATGAAAGAGGAAATAGCTAATCATTTAGAAAAGCTGAATATAATCAAACCTAGTCAACATGGTTTTGTGAAAGGTAAATCATGTATGACAAATTTGCTTGAGCTCTTTGAGGACATAACAGAGAGATTAGATAGAGGGGAATCTGTAGATGCAGTTTATTTAGATTTCCAGAAGACATTTGACAAGGTGCTGCATAAGAGGCTGGTGCAGAAAGTAAAAGTCCATGCAGTTGGAGGAAGTGTATTGGCATGGATTGTAAACTAGCTGTCAAACAAACGGAGAGTTGGAATAGATGAGAGTGGAAAGATGTAACTAGCGGAGTACTGCAGGGATCAGTTTTTGGCCCACAATAGTTCACTATTTACATTAGTGACCTGGGGGAAGGAACAGAATGTAAGGTTTCCAAATAATTTCCATTAGAACTAGGGGGCAGAGCCTCAAAATAAGGCGGAGCAGATTTAGGAATGAGTTGAGGAGGAACTTCTTCACACAAAGGGTTGTGAATCTGTGGAATTCCCTGCCCAGTGAAGAAGTCGAGGCTACCTCATTGAATGTTTTTAAGACAAGGATAGATAAATTTTTGAACAGTAAAGGAATTAAGGGTTATGGTGAGCAGGTGGGTAAGTGGAGCTAAGTCCATAAAAAGATTAGCCATGATCTTATTGAGTGGCAGGGCAGACCCAAGGGGCCAGATGACGTACTTCTGCTCCTAGTTCTTATGTTCTTATATACAGGTCCAGGGCTAGGGCTATGACTGCTCTGCCATAAGATCTCCTGGGACTGAGATGATTGACCTCCAACAACCACAACTGTCATCCTTTGTGCCAGGTGTAACTCCCATCAGTAGAGAGTGTTCGCCTTAATTTCCATGGACTCCAGGTTTGCCAGGGCTCCTTGATGCCACATTTGGTCAAATGCTGCCTTAAAGTTAAAGGCAGTCACTCTAGCCTCACCTCGAATTCAGTTTTTTTGTCCATGTTGGAACCAAGACTGGTTTCCATTTATCCACGCTGCTTGTTACATCCTTAAGAGCACTAATAAGTTTATCAAACATGATTTCCCTTTCACAAAACCATGTAGATTCTACCTGTAACTTTTAAAGGGCGTCTTCACAAATACACGAATAGGGTGGGAATAGAGAGATATGGTCTTGGGAAGGAAAGGGGGTTTTTGTTCAGTCGGCAGCATGGCCGGTGCAGGCTTGGAGTACATAAGAACATAAGAACATAAGAAATAGGAGCAGGAGTAGGCCATCTGGCCCTTCGAGCCTGCCCCGCCATTCAATAAGATCATGGCTGATCTGTCGTGGCTCAGTTCCACTTTCCCGCCCTCTCCCCATAACCCTTAATCCCCTCTCTTATCAAAAACCCATCAACCCGCTTCTTAAAAATATTTAGCGAGGCAGCCTCCACCACTTCAACGGGCAGAGAATTCCAGAGATTCACCACCCTTTGAGTGAAGAAGTTCCTCCTCAACTCCGTTCTGAACCGCCCCCCCTTTATCTTGAGGCTGTGCCCCCTAGTCCTACTGTCTTTTTTGAGCGGGAAGAGTCTTTCCACCTCTATCCTATCCATCCCATTCATCATCTTATACGTCTCAATGAGATCTCCCCTCATTCTTCTAAACTCTAACGAGTACAAGCCTAGTTTATTCAGCCTCTCCTCATAGCTCAACCCCCTCAACTCCGGTATCAGCCTAGTAAACCTCCTCTGCACTCCCTCCAAGGCCAAAATATCGTCGAATGCCTGTTCCTGTGCTGTAATTTTCTTTGTTCTTTTATTGTATTCTAATTTTCTAAGTGTCCTGGTGGCATTTTCTTAACAATGGATGTTCCCAGCGACAGATATTAAGCTAATTGGCCGATAGTTTCCTGCTATCTATCTATCTTTCTCTTCCGTTGAATATTTACTGTGTTCAAATTATGACTTTGTATGTTGACCCCTACTCAAATTTCTTATTTTCCAAGATCTCAAAACCACTTAATTTTTTACCTCTCCCATGTCTTTATTCCCTCACAGACTTTTTAACCCACAGCTTAGTGTTTCACCTGATCACTACTGTTAGTTAGCTCTATTACAAATTTAGACCTTCAATCAGTTCTTTGCTGTCTGACCATCCCCATGGATATATTTAGTTGACTGGATCTGAAACATGTCCTCTTGTGTTGTAGCTTCTCACGTATAGAAGAATAATCAACTTGTTAAACTGTGACTTAGGCTATAAATTAGGAATTGGGTTTATTCAAAAAAAGGGAAGATTATGGAGAAACAATATAAAATAAAGGGCATAATTCCAAAGTGGGTGCTGGAGCAGAGGGATCTGGGTATATATGTACATAAGGGCAACATGGCAGCACAGTGGTTAGCACTGCTGCCTCACAGCGCTAGGGACGCAGGTTCAATTCCGGCCTCAACTGGCTGTCTATGTGGAGTTTGCATGTTCTCCCTGCGTCTGCATGAGTTTCCTCTGGGTGCTCTGGTTTCTTCCCACGTGCCAAAATGTGTGGGTTAGATTGATTAGCTGTGTTAAATTGCCCCCTAGTGTCAGGGGGACTAGCAGGGTAAATATGTGGGGTTACAGGGATAGGTCCTGGGTGGGATTGATGCTGCCTCGATGGGCTGAATGGCCTTCTTCTGCACTGTAGGGATTCTATGAGGGATTCTATAAGTCGTTGAAATTTGTCAGTCATTTTAATTTGGCTGTTTTTTTAAGATTGGGAAAGTGTGAAGCATTGCTCCAAATGTCATGAGCGATTACATTTTATTATTAAGCTGGGTGATGGCAAACAATCAGCCCAACTGTTTATTTAGTAGTCTCCTGTTTAATGATTTTAAAAACTCCCATCTGATTTGAAAATCCTTCTCTTCGGTCTTTCACTAAGAAAAGGTTCTATCAAGTTGGCGCCAGAGCAAGGCGACTTTTTCTGAGCTGTACCCAATATAAAGTTTAACGGTTATTTATTAGTCATAGGTCGGCTTACATTAACATTGCAATGAAGTTACTGTGAAATTCCCTAGTCGTCACACTCGAGCCTGTTCAGGTCAATGCTCCTAACCAGCCCGCTTCTCAGACTGTGGGAGGAAAACGGAGCACTTGGAGGAAACCCACGCAGACACGGGGAGAACGTGCAAACTCCACACAGACAGTGACCCAAGCCGGGAATCGAACCTGCATCCCTGGCACTGTGAAATAGCAGTGCTACCGTGCTGCATACCTTCTACTTCTTTTATTCTTGTTTTATGCTTCTAAAACTTCATTCTCTAAGTTGACCTTTCTCTACAGCCCAGCTATGACTGTAACACTACATTCTGCACACTCTCCTTCTCTATGTACGCTATGCTTTGTCTGTATGAGGCGCAAGAAACAATACTTTTCACTGTATATTAATGCATGCGGCAAAAATAAATCAAATAATAAATCACGTCCCATCTGCTTTCCGAGTCTGTTCTATCATGTTTCCCTTTCTGTCGACCACCGTCTGCAGCAGACCTTTCACATTCCTGTGAATTTTCCTCAGCCTGTCTCCCTTGCTGGATCTTGTGTCACCCACCCAAAATCTGCGTTTCCAGCCTTTTCTTTGTCCCCAGGCTCCCTGCTCGGTGTGACCCGCACACTTTGTGCAATAGCCCATGACGCTTCACTATCTTAAAGATGGTATCTGAATTATAAGCTATTGCTGCTGTTGTCTTGTATCTTTGTGGTCTCCTGCACTATTGACCGGTCACCCTGTTTCCTTGATGTGATGAAGAAGTGCTGTGATTGTGTGTGATGGGCTTTTGCCGGCTGCTCCAGTGATGTAAAACCCAGCCATCTATTATAGGCAGCTTATTGTTTCTGACAGTTCTGATTTGATTGATGCTTCCAGCATATAACATGGCATGATTGGTGTGAGATTTATAAACAGACGCAGTGATACCTGGAGATGGTGTCAAGACTAGGAGGTTAAACATTGCAATTAGAGCCTGCTTGTAACGGACGGCATAGATTGTCCCGAGGCTTCACAGGTATCCAGGCCTCGGAAATTAAAGCAGCAGCCTGTGACTTCATCTTTCTAGATAACTGACATCTCCCAACTATCAGCCTAATATTAAAGGATTAAACTGCAATCTCCTTGGGATTTGGGAGTTCTTTTGTATTAAATGTACTGATGTTTTTCAGTTTGTGTCCCAGGGTCAAGCTGGTATTGCTAAAAGCAGCTCAAGTATGTGCACCCTGCCTGCTTCCATCTGCAGCTGACGAAAAAGATTTTCACAAGAAACACTTGCAGCATTAAATAATTACTACCCCCCTCCCACCATCCTGCCCCTGCTTTCCATGTGGCAGAATGCATTTTAAAATGCCTTTCACCTACTCCAGAATAATGCCCTTTCATTGAGCTCCTCTTGCACCTCATACCAGAGGCTTGAGCACATAATCAGTGCTGACACTCCACTGCTGTACTGTCAGAGGTACTGTCTTCCTGACAAAACATTAAGCTGAGTGATGTCTTTTATTGCAAGGATTCACCTTCAACTGTCAACGATCTTAAGTAGAAGCAAGTCGAGACTGACTGAGAAGGTTTTGATTTTAGGACGTTGCTGACGTTGCACCAGTGAGTGCACATTGGCGATTAAACATGGTGGAGCATCTTGAGGTTGTGAAAGGCGCTATATAAATGCAATTGATGCTTTCTTTGACATGGTTCTCTCCAGTTTCACCTGAATAGATCTGCAGCAATGTTTGGCCTGTCAAACTAGTTTATCTCCTCAGTTGTTTTTGCATTGATATCAGCAGGTCTTCAGTATGTCTCTGGCCTGAGTTTGTTTGCACAATTAGAGCCAGCTGCTGTTTAAGTGTTGTAGACAAACATAAAAAATTAAAAGGCAGGAAAAGAAAACCTCATCCATCAAGCCTGTCCGACATTGGAACATCATGATCAAACATTTGAACTGTGGGGCTGTCCAGATTCTGGCTTCCACTGTGCCTACAAGTAGGTTCCAATTACATAGAACATTCCAGCGCAGTACAGGCCCTTCGGCCCTCGATGTTGTGCCGACCAGCGGAACCAATCTAATGACCCTCTAACCTAAACTATTCCAATGTTATCCATATGCCTAACCACTGACCATTTGAATGCCCTGAAAGTTGGTGAGTCCACAACTGCTGCAGGCAGGGCATTCCACACCCTTACTACCCCCTGAATAAAGAACCTACCTCTGACATCCGTCCTATAACTACCAGCCCTTAATTTTAAGCTATGTCCCCTCGTGTGAGCCATCACCATCTGAGGAAAAAGGCTCTCATTGTCCACCCTATCTAACCCTCTGATCATCTTGTATGCCTCAATTAGGTCGCCTCATAACCTTCTTCTTTCTAATGAAAATAACCTCAAGTCCCTCAGCCTTTCCTCATAAGACCTTCCCACCAAACCAGGCAACATCCTGGTAAACCTCCTCTGCACCCTTTCCAATGCCTCCACATCTTTCTTATAATGCGGCGACCAGAACTGTACGCAATACTCCAAGTGCGGCTGCACCAACTGTTTTGTACAGTTGCAACATGACCTCAACGGCTCCGAAATTCAATCCCTCTACCAATAAAAGCTAACACACTATACATCTTCTTAACAACCTTATCAACCTGGGTGCCAACTTTCAGGGAGCTATGCACCTGTACACCGAGATCTCTCTGCTCATCAACACTACTAAGAGTCCATCCTGGTTGCCAGATCATTGACAGATGCTGGTTTTTTCATTCATGGAACATGAGGCGTCACTGTCTGACCAGCATTTTTGCCCATCCCTAGTTGCCCGAGGGCAGTTGAGAGTCAACCACATCGCTGGAGCTCTGGAGTCCCATGTAGGTCAGACCAGATAAGGACGGCAGATTTCCTTCCATATTAGACATTAGTGAACCAGCTGGATTTTCCGAACAATCAAAAATCTGATTTGATTTGATTTATTATTGTCATGTGTATTAGTATGCAGTAAAAAGTATTGTTTCTTGCACGCTATACAAACAAAGCATACCGTGTCTAGAGAAGGAAAGCAGACTGTAGTGTTACAGTCATAGCTAGAGTGTAGAGAAAGACCAACTTAATGTGAGCTAGGTCCATTCAAAAGTCTGATGGCATCAGGGAATAAGCTGTTTTTGACTCGGTTGGTACACAAGTTTGCATCTTTTTTGCGACGGACAAAGGTGGAAGAGAGTATGTCTGGGATGGGTCCTTGATTATGCCGGCTGCTTTTCCGAGGATAGTATAGACAGAGTCAATGGATGGGAAGCTGGTTTGCGTGATGGACTGGCTTTGTTCACAACCCTTTGTAGTTTTTTGCGGTCTTCGACAGAGCAGGAGCCATACCAAGCTGTTATACAACCAGAAAGAATGCTTTCTATAGTGTATCTGTGAAAGTTGGTGAAAGTTTTAGCAGATATGTCAAATTTCTTTAGTCTCCTGAGAAAGAATCATTAGACTTTTAATTCCAGATTTTTTTTATTGAATTCAATGGTGGGATTCGACTTGAGTCTCCAGAACATTAGCTGAGTTTCTGGATTAATAATTTAGCGATAATACCACTCGTCTCCCTTGTAATCAGGTATTAGGCTAAGAGATGGGAAACCCGGGTGTGAGGCTGAAGGGGGCTGGTCTCTTGGGCTGAAGAGGGCTGGTCGCTCGGGCTGAAGGGGGCTGGTATCTCGGGCTGAAGGGGGCTGGTATCTCAGGCTGAAGGGGGCTGATATCTCGGGCTGAAGGGGGCTGGTATCTTGGGCTGAAGGGGGCTGGTATCTTGGGCTGAAGGGGGCTGGTCTCTCAGGCTGAAGGGGACTGGTGTCTCAGGCTGCAGGCAGCAGGTCCCTCGGGCTGCATAGGGCTGATCTCTCAGGCTGTAGGGGTCTGGTCTGTCGGGCTGAAGGGGGCTGGTCTCTCGGGCTGAAGGGAGATAATCTCTCGGGCTGAAGGAGGCTGGTCTCTCGGGTTGAAGGGAGATAATCTCTCGGGCTGAAGGGGGCTGGTCTCTCGGGTTGAAGGGGGTTGGCCTCTCGGGCTGAAGGCGGCTGGTCCCTCGGGTTGAAGGGAGATAATCTCTCGGGCTGAAGGGGGCTGGTCTCTCGGGCTGAAGGGAGATAATCTCTCAGGCTGAAGGAGGCTGGTCTCTCGGGTTGAAGGGGGTTGGCCTCTCGGGCTGAAGGCGGCTGGTCCCTCGGGCTGAAGGGGGCTGGTCTCTCAGGTTGAAGGGGGCTAGTTTCTTGGGCTGAAGGGGGCTAGTCTCTTGGGCTGAAGGGGGCTAGTCTCTCGGGCTGAAGGGGGCTTGTCTCTCGGGCTGAAGGGGGCTGGTCTCTTGGGTTGAAGGGGGCTAGTCTCTCGGGCTGTAGGGGTCTGGTCTCTCGGGCTGAAGGGGGCTGGTCTCTCGGGCTGAAGGGGGCTGGTCTCTCGGGCTGAAGGGGGCTGGTGTCTCGGGCTGAAGGGGGCTGGCCTCGGGCTGAAGTGGGCTGGCCTCTCGGGCTGAAGGGGGCTGGTGTCTCGGGCTGAAGGGGGCTGGTGTCTCGGGCTGAAGGGGGCTGGTGTCTCGGGCTGAAGGGGGCTGGTGTCTCGGGCTGAAGGGGGTGGTATATCGGGCTGAAGGGGGCTGGTGTCTTGGGCTGTAGGGAACTGGTGTCTCAGTAGAAGGGAACTGCTCTCTTGGGCTGAAGAGACTGGTCTTTCGGGCTGAAGAGAGTGGCCTGTAGGGCTAAAGAGAGTGATTTCTCAAGCTGACAGGGGTCACATTACTGCAACTTTCTTTAGGACTTTGATACTGGCAGCTTTTTAAACATATTTCCAGCATCATCTCATGACAGGTGACAAAGTGAGCATTCTTAACGTCCCCAGTGACCACACCTATTGGCCTTACCATCCAGCGTGAGACTGCTGCACAAACGGTGCTCAAAGCCAAAGAGGCACCGCCTTCCTGAACCTTCCAGCCCAGGTAATATTCCAGCCTTTCTGCCCAACCCACTGCTGATCAAAACCAGTGCAGGAGAGCCCTCATTTATTAATTTAAATAACCTCAAAAAATTACACTGAAACTTCCTTGATAAGAATTATATGGTTAGCAAACCTGTAATGAGAAGACAGACTTGTATTGTATTCGCATAGTTCACCACTGCGGGATATCTCAAAATGTTACAGCCAGAGTAGTTATTGTTGTAATGTAGAAAATATGACAGTCAATTGACACACATCAAGTCCCATTGTGTTAATGACTAGATGATCTGTTTTTGTGGTGTTGATTGAGCAATAAATACTGGCAGGACATGAAATAATTCCCCTGCTCCTCTTCAATATGTGCCATGGGATCTTTTACATCCATGGTGCCTCATTTAAGGACTCAGCCAAAAGGTATCACCTCTGACACTGCAGCACTCCCTCAGTACTGCACTAGAGTGTCACACTTAGTTTTATGCTTAGTTTCTGGACTCTGGACCTGGAGACTCAGAGATGAGAATGTTGTGCTCGCTTTGGCAGTACATGTACTGAAATTGGAATGATACAGAGAAGATTAGCATGGCCCCTGCGCAAGGATGACACGCAAATTTGTGAAGCGTTCCATATTTTACTTTTGTGGGTAGCACAGTGGTTAGCACTGCTGCTCATGGCACCAGGGACCCGGATTCAATTCTCGGCTTGGGTCATTGTCTGTGTGGAGTTTGCACATTCTTCCCCTCTGTGTGGGTTTCCTCTGAGTGCTCCACTTTCCTCCCACAGTCAGAAAGACGTGCTGGTTAGGTGTATTTACCATGCTAAATTCTCCCTCAGTGTACCCAAACAGGCGCCGGAATGTGGCAACTAGGGGATTTTCACAGTAACTTTATTGCAGTGTTAATATAAGCCTTACTTATGGCACTAATAAGTAAACTTTAAACTTTTACCACCTCCTCTTCTGAGGCAATCCCTCAGGATCCAGAGTGATTGGTTCGATGGTTCTGAACTCAACCACAGCTGACACTTTAGAAATATTAATGGAAAGGCATCAGGTGGCTCTTTAACACCTTTCCATTAACTCCTGATGATAGAATCAGTCAGAGCTTCATGCCAATGGTTCATTAGCTGCAATTTAGCAAGCTTGAGCCAGCCTGCATTAACTGGTCCAAAATACATTGATCTTTCTGCAAACCAAGCCCTTTGTTTAGCCCACATGCTAGTTACTGAGTGAATGAGTTTTCCAAAGTCATTAAAGGTGATGTCGGATTTCTTTATTAGCACACTTAAGATAACATGATTAATGTTGTCTGAAAACTAATCATTAGAGAGTACATGAGGGCATATGTTATTAACATTTGTAATTATACATTGTAAATTGTACGCTACGCATTAGTAATCCTACAGGTAGGAGGCAGTTTAAATGTATTCTGCTAACTCAACATCAGCTAGCTTCCCCTTGCTGCAAAATTAAAATATGTTTAATGTGCAAGATTGACAAAATGTGGGTGTTGGCAGCTTTACATAATAAGTCTATCAGGCATGTTTAAAAGCCAGTTAACTATATTGATGATGAGCTTGTAGCTTTAACAATATGATTCCTTGATCTCAGATATCTGTTCCTTCCAATGCAGTTACAATGGCTAGTGATGTCCACTCTATTACGGTTAACTGTGTGACCTCCTTAGATGCATCTAGAGAGAGACAGCAATGCTGAAAGGCTGAATGTGGTAGAAGGAGCTGGAGGTGGCATTTGTGAAGGATAAACTTTGCAACAAAAAGCAACAACTAATATTTATCAGGGAATATTGCCCTATATCTTCTGAGAAACGACAGAGTTCAGCAGATTGCTGCTGTGCTCATAAATTCCCCTGACTTATCTGGGGTCTCCTGATCTCAGCTTTCACAGAAATGCACCGTGCAGCATCACCCCGAAAATTCTGAAGTGGATTTGAGGAGGTGGCAGACAGAAAACAGGCCCTTTGGACAGAACACACAGTGGCACAGTGGTTAGCACTGCTGCTTCACAGTGCAGGGACCCAGGTTCAATTCCCAGCTTGGGTCACTGTCTGTGCGGAGTCTGTATGTTCTCCTCGTGTCTGCATGCGTTTCCTCTGGGTGCTCTGGTTTCCTCCCAAAGTCTGAAAAATGCGCTGGTTAGGTGCATTGAGCCAAATAGGCACCGGACTTTGGCGATTAGGGGTACTTCACAGTAAGTTCATTGCAGTATCAATGTAAGCCTTTCTTGTGACTAATGAATAAACTTTTTTACTTTAACTTTAGACAGAACGCACGGCCTTTATACAGAACACACAGCCTTTACACAGAACACGTGCCCTTTAGACAAAACACATGCCCTTTCGACAGAAGACGGGCCCTTTAGACAGAACATATGCCCTCTACACAGAACACACGACCTTTGGACAGAACACAAGCCCTTCAGACAGAACACACGCCCTTTAGACAGAACACAAGCCCTTTAGACGGAACACACACCCTTGACACAGATCACACGCACCCTTTATACAGAACACGCACCCTTTATACAGAACACGCACTCTTTATACAGAACACGCACCCTTTATACAGAACACGCACCCTTTATACAGAACACGCACCCTTTACACAGAACACGCACCCTTTACACAGAACACGCACCCTTTACACAGAACACGCACCCTTTACACAGAACACGCACCCTTTACACAGAACACGCACCCTTTACACAGAACACATGCCCTTTAGACAGAACACACACTCTTTATACAGAACATAACACCCTTTACACAGAACACACGCCCTTTAGACAGAACACAAGTCCTTTAGACAGAACACAAGTCCTTTAGACAGAACATACACACTTTATACAGAACACACACCCTTTAGACAGAACACACACCCTTTAGACAGAACACACACCCTTTAGACAGAACACACACACTTTACACAGAACACACACACTTTACACAGAACACATGCCCTCTAGACAGAACACAAGTCCTTTAGACAGAACATACACACTTTATACAGAACACACACACTTTATACAGAACACATGCCTTTTAGACAGAATCAGCTGTCCCTATAATAAGTTTATAAGTTCAGTCTTTTAATGTTAGTGAATGAGTGAGTGGGGAGATCTGTGGGTGAGCAAACGGGGAGGTTGGTAATCTGTCTAGAATTTCCAGGTAATGTTCGAACTGTTATTATGAGTAGCTTTAGGTGAGGTTTCCCAAAAATTGTCGATCTGGGCGATACTCCTCGATTTGTTACCATCTGGTTTGGATATCCCCAAATTGTTACCCAAGTGAGGAGGGGTGAGTGGCCCTGTGTCTTTATTCAACCCACCTTCTGCTGATAGCAGCAAGGTTTAATCTAATAATGTTCCCTTTCCTTTGGCTACCTTTTCTAAACCCAATAGTTATGTCTAAAAAGGAGCCAATTTAATCAGACCTTTTTGAATTAAGATAGAATAAATTTAGGAGAAGTGGGAAAACACATGCATCTCCATTCATATGGATTGGAAGTATGATTTGAGTCTCATAGTAACTAATATAAATTACAAAGGTTATACAAAATAGTCCTTGACTTGTGAAGAGTAGATGATGAAAGAATGTGGTCGTTACAAATTGATTCCAGTATAATTGACTTCTGCTGGTGAATAGTTGAATCTGTGGTTTGGTAGGGATATTTCCGTTCTTCATACCAGCTGCAATTTTTTTTTTGCTGACTGGTTGACTTTCACAATCAGAGAGAGTGTTTTAAATTTTCTTGCAAAAGTGGCTATTTCCTCACAGCACACGTGCACACAGACAGACCGGCAAGGTAGACACAAACAAGCAAGCACTGGGCAGCTCTCTCAGCTAGCTCTTAAACCCCCATTCTTTGTTAATAGACTTGGAATCCACTATTTGGTCTAGGGAGAAAATCAGACCTATGGTCCTTTAGGTGAGATAGAAATTATGTTCCTTTATCTTTATGGGAGATGGAAATCAGTCTTTGGATGGATTTAGAAGTACCTGGTTTGGAAACACAGGGATGGATTCCATGTCCCTCAGAGAAACATCCTGCAGCCAGTCCTGTCAATGGCTAACTGTATGTTCTCAGCCATTTCTGGGGTATGTGCCCATTTTAAAATCTAAAACTTGTGTCTTTTAAAAGTTCAACATTTCTGTATACAATTCCATGGGTTTCTTTTCTCTGTCATCGTAACACTGCTCTCCCCAAGTTTCCAACTCAGAATGTGACATCAGGTGAATTGCCCATTGCAAGTTTAAACTTCTGACATAACAAACCTTTTAAAACAACAGGCTAATGAGGATAAGTGGAAATCACAGCTGACAAACTGGCTACCCCAGTTTGTGCTGCACATTCCACATTCCACTTCATTGGCTTGGAGACGCCAAGTCTGTAAAGACCAACCAGAGAGACTATAGACCTCTGAGGAACATAAAAGATACTAACACCTGTGTGATTAACAAGGCATTAAGACAAACACCTGAGATTCAACAGTTGGAGATGGGGTATGAAATCTAATCACTTGTGCCATGAGACCAATGCTAACTTTGCAAACATGAACTAATGAAGCTACCCTTTGGAAAACATGAACAGCAGCTTGGATTTCCCCATCTGACAGTGGGCAGAGCAGGTCATGTGACCCGTAAATCCCTTTTGCGTGTTGGAAAAGACACTTTGCACAGACAAGCCGCTTTGAATCCTGTTTTCAGATTGAGACCGGGCAGAAGCTGCTGTGATCAGAGATCTTTGGAAACAGAGATTACTTGTATGTTCATGTGTCGTGCAATTGGTGCATATAATGCATAAACCATTAAACACTTACAGAATTGACAATAATCTCATTATGAGCAAATGAATGGTGGGAAAAAGAGGTGAACCTTTTGGCCCCTCCTCATTTGGCTGTACCACATGTCAGGCAATTCCAATGAAAGTCCACGTGTCAGGACTTCCACACAGCCCCAGTGCGCAGCTTTCATCTTACCTCTGTGCCCCAACAATCTGGAGACTGGAAATTTGGCCCTATGGGTCAGGTGGCCAAAAGTGTGTCAAAAGAGGTTGGCTTTATGGACTGTCTTAACAGAGGAAGGCGAGAGAGTGTTGAGAGGTGCAAGAAGGAAATTCCTGAACTGCCGAGGCTACCGGACCACCACTGATGGAATAATTGCTACCGGAGATGCTGAAGCGGCTGGAATTCAGAAGCATATAAATCTCTGAGCTTTCAACAGAGTGGGAGAGTGTACGGATAGTGTACAGGTGGAAGTGGGGGACTGTACAGATAGTGTACAATGGGAGTGAGGGAGTTTACAGATAGTGTCCAGTGGGAGTGGGGGAGTGTACGGATAGTGTACAATGGGAGTGAGGGAGTGTACGGATAGTGCCCAGTGGGAGGGGGGGACTGTACGGATAGTGTACAGTGGGAGTGGGGGAATATACAGATAGTGTCCAGTGGGAGTGGGGGACTGTACAGATAGTGTCCAGTGGGAGTGGGGGACTGTACAGATAGTGTCCAGTGGGAGTGGGGGACTGTACAGATAGTGTCCAGTGGGAGTGGGGGACTGTACAGATAGTGTACAGTGGGAGTGAGGGACTGTACAGATAGTGTACAGTGGGAGTGAGGGACTGTACAGATAGTGTACAGTGGGAGTGAGGGAGTGTACGGATAGTGTCCAGTGGGAGTGGGGGAATGTATGGATAGTGTCCAGTGGGAGTAGGGGAATGTATGGATAGTGTACAGTGGGAGTGGGGCAGTGTATGGATAGTGTACAGTGGGAGTGGGGGAGTGTACGGATCGCGTACAGTGGGAGTGAGAGAGTGTATGGATAGTGTACAGTGGGAGTGAGAGAGTGTATGGATAGTGTACAGTGGGAGTGAGAGAGTGTACAGATAGTGTACAGTGGGAGTGGGGGAGTGTACGGCTTGTGTACAGTGGGAGTGGGGGGAGTGTACAGATAGCGTACAGTGGGAGTGGGGGAGTGTACGGATAGTGTACAGTGGGAGTGGGGGAGTGTACGGCTTGTGTACAGTGGGAGTGGGGGGAGTGTACGGATAGCGTACAGTGGGAGTGGGGGAGTGTACGGCTTGTGTACAGTGGGAGCGGGGGGAGTGTACAGATTGTGTACAGTGGGAGTGGGGGAGTGTACGGCTTGTGTACAGTGGGAGCAGGGGGAGTGTACAGATTGTGTACAGTGGGAGTGGGGAGAGTGTACAGATTGTGTACAGTGGGAGTGGGGGAGTGTACAGATTGTGTACAGTGGGAGTGGGGGAGTGTACGGATAGCGTACAGTGGGAGTGGGGGGAGTGTACGGCTTGTGTACAGTGGGAGCGGGGGGAGTGTACAGATTGTGTACAGTGGGAGTGGGGGAGTGTACGGCTTGTGTACAGTGGGAGCGGGGGGAGTGTACAGATTGTGTACAGTGGGAGTGGGGAGAGTGTACAGATTGTGTACAGTGGGAGTGGGGGAGTGTACAGATTGTGTCCAGTGGGTGTGGGGGGGAGGTCTGAATGGGAGTGGAGGACATGGAAGAAAGGAGTTTCTGATTTGGAATGAACTATTACCCTACAATGTAACGGAAAAATTATTGCAGCCACACTTAACAGCTGAAGAGATTTACTGACCAAGAAATGAAATATTGGCACAATAGAGGACTGTTTGAAAAGAATATTCAATTGATTATTTATTTGTGAGAAAGGCAGCATATGCTGTGTCCCTGAGATATCTGAGGCGGTGATCATTCTGCGTAAAGTTGTTTGCTTTTATCCCCTTCTATCCCACCTGTTGTACCTCCTGCCTGTAGGGGTAATATTGAGCAGGAGCTTTTGAACCTGTTTGATCGTTTAGTCTAACAAACAAAACTGGTTAACCGTCCCTTAACCTCCCCCGGCCTACCCTATGGTGTTGGTGCTCTATTTACTGAAGCTGCTGTAATAATTTACCAGCTGTAGGAGACAGGTTGTTTGCGCACTGCCTTGCTTACTTGCCCTAGTTTCTTCAATCTGGAACACCCAGTTTTAATTGAAAAGTATACCAGTTTGATCTTAAAGTGGTTTAATTCCACTTGGCATTAGCCAGCTTTGCTAAGAAGATTTATGTTCAGGAAGCTTCACATTATGCTATAGAAATGGTAATATTGATGGGAGAGCTTGTGGTACTTTATGGAGAAAGGAGTTGGTGTCAAAGGGCCTGCTTTTATTTCGAGCTAATATGTGGTAAGCTCCTTTCATAGCAGCATTAGCAAAGACTCTTCATCCCATTGAAGATCATCCTGTAGTGTCCTGATCCATCCATCACAGCATTCATATTACCCAATGTCGCCAGTACTACGTTATGTCGCAGAATCTTGCATCATACACTGGTTTGTGAGAAATTATATTCTTCTGAATGTGTTTTTCACCTGTTTCCATTCACGTCTTCTACCTGACTCATGGTTTACCCAGAAACAATAGTCTGAATCTGCTTGGTGCTTGACACATTCCAGGAGGAAGCTAGATAGATTCCAGTGACAAAGAATCAGAAGGATTCTGATAGGGTGATGGGAATAGTGGGAGGAGGTTTGTATGGAATATAAACACAGCCCATGATCTGTTAAGTGATGTGGCTGTATCTGAGCTACCAATTTTATTTATTTCAGCACCATCCTCCTTACACTGCTGCCCTTTCTAGTCTCTATACCTTAAGCTTCTTTAATCTTATCATAAATCATTGTATTTACATTCGGACTCAGCCTGCTGTTCTTTACGCTTCTCTGTCCAGTATATTTTCAATAATATGGTGACCAGTACTGAACATGGTATTTCTGGTGTATGGTCTGTGAACTGTAAGGCATTAGTATAACTTCTGTAACCTTTCATTTTGCTGATTTACCCTAGTATTCTTTGATCTCTTTCGATTGCTTTGTCACATTGTCTGCATGTTGAAAGTCAGAATCCACTCATTCCATAGGTCCTTTCTAGGACTCCCTGTTTTAATTCCACTCTGTCCATTTGTAGATTTTACATTTCTTAATTTAGTTAGCACATTATTTACCCATTAGAGTAGTAAGATAGGGAACTGTTGCTAAAACAAGGCACTGGTTAGACCACACCTGAAATACTGTGAACAGTTTTGGCCCCCTCATCTAAGGAAAGATATAATGGCATTGGAGGCAATCCAGAGAAGTTCATTACATTAATCCCGGGTATGGAGGGATTTTCTTATGAGGAGTGGTGAAGTAGGTTGGGCCTGGACTCATTGGAGTTTAGAAGAATGAGAGATGACCTTATTGAGACAGAGCACCCCTTATCCCCACTCACTATTTCCTGCCCATTATATAATTCTCTCTCCATGCCAATATACTACCTCCAACACCATAGGCTCTTATGAATTAACCTTTTGTGAGGTACCTTACCGAATTCCTTCTGGAAGTCCAAAATACAACACATCTACTGGTTCCCCTCAATCCACTCTGATTGAGATTTCCTCAAAAAACTCGAATAAATTAGTCACCATTTCCCTTCCATGAAACCATGTTGACTCTGCTTGATTAAATTATGATATTCCAAAAGTGCTGCTATTATTTCCTTAATAATTGATTCCAACACTTTTCCAACAATAGATGTTAGGCTATTTGGCCTGTAGTTGACCACTTTTTCCCTCCCTGCTTTTTTGAATAGGGGGGTCCGGAGGGCATAGTCTCAGAGTAAGGGATTATGAGATCAGCTATGACCTCACTGAATGGCAGAGCAGACTTGATGGGTCGAATGTATGGAATAGTGTAGGTTAGATGGGCTTTAGATTGGTTTTACAGGTCAGTGCAACATCGAGGGCCGAAGGGCCTGTACTGTGCTGTAATGTTCTATATTCTAATGGTACACTTCTGCTACATTGTATGGTTTTATGAATTTGCAAATCTGAGGCTGCACGCGGTTTTGCTTTCCCCATTCACAATTGTGAGAAAATGTGCCAAACTTGTACTATGTTTTGGTAATTGGGTCATTTATGTTAATTACAAATATTGTCTGATCACTGAGCGCTAAATATTCCAAACGTGTACACACACACACACACACACACACACACACACACACACACACGTGCGCACACACACAGACACACACAGACGTACACACACACAGACGTACACACACACATATATACATACACACACACAGGTGCGCAACACACACACTCACACACACACACACACAGGTGCGCAACACACAGTCTCTCTCTCTCACACACACACACACACTCACACACACACACACACAGGTGCGCAACACACAGTCTCTCTCTCTCACACACACACACACACACACACTCTCTAACTTTACACCTCTCTTGAACAGATTGACTCATCATGCTTCTCAATTGCTCTTTGGTAGCGCATCTGCCAATCCACTATGTAATTCACCCAATTGTCAGTGATTCTGTGATCCTGGCAATGCCACATGTAGGGTTATAAGTTTCTTTTTTTCTATCTAAACACCAGCTGCTTTGGTTAACATTCTAACTAGACTGTCACAGAGAGTCAGTGAGGCTGACAGCCCATTCAGTTGTATTCATTGTTCAGTGGGAACAATAAGGTTAAGATCAAACAGGATCATAGTGCCTGAGAGAAGGGGCAGTCCGTTATAAGAGAAATTCCACAGTGTCAGGATTCTGGGAAAGAATGATTTTCACATGGAGAGGATGCAGGTAGAAAGTAAAATGTTGGAAAGGGCACTTGAGGTTGAAAAATATTTCAAAATTATTTTAAAATTGGTATTGATAACTCAGGACATTGCATTTTCTGAAATAGGCCAGAGCAGTCAGCCCTTCAAGTGGATCATATCTGGACGTGATATATATGGATGAATAAAACCACAGTCTCATGCAAGGACAACCGAGATCTGGTCAAATAAAAGCAGGAAATGCTGGAAAGACTTAGCAGGTCTGGCAGCATGTATGGAGAGAGAAGCAGAGCTAATGTCCTGAATCCCATATGATTCATCAGAGCTCTGGAGAAGAGTCACAAGGACTCGAAATGTGAAAGCAGGAAAGTTTAAAGGAGATGTGAGAGACAGGTTTTTTACACTGAGTGTGTGTTAACTGCCTAGAATGCGCTGCCAGAGGAGGTGATAGAAGCAGATACAGTAGCAATGTTTAGGAGGTATCATGATGTGGAGATACCGGTGTTGGACTGGGGTGGGCACAGTAAGAAGTCTCACAACACCAGGTTAAAGTCCAACAGGTTTATTTGGAATCATGAGCTTTCAGAGCACTGCCCCTTCCTTAGGTGAGACTAGCCTGATAAAGGAGCAGTGCTCTGAAAGCTCATGATTCCAAATAAACATGTTGGACTTCAAGCTGGTGTTGTGAGACTTCTTACAGGAGGTATCATGGCAGATTCGTGAATAGGCAGAGAATAAAGGGATAAGGACCATCCAGAGGCAAAAGGTCATTAGTTTAGAAAGGCATCATGTATCGACATAGGTTTGATGGGCTGAAGAGCCTCTTTCTGTGTTGTACTGCTCTTTGTTCTTTCTCCAATTCCTGGCATCCAGTATTTTAAAGATCTCATTAACTTGATATTTGCCCCTGTTGAGAAATGTAAGAAGAGGGTCTTCCAAGAAATTTAGTTCACACACGGCAGCAAAATGTGAGACCCCCCCATCAGGTCCCAGAATTACGCAAGTGTGTAATTTGCTCGAGAAAGTTTCCTGCTGAGATTTGGGTGACACTAACTGTGTGGAGAGGAAGGAATCGATTATCAGTCATTGTTTTCTGATGGCTCTGTTCTGTGCTTTTGGACCTGCCTGCTGTGCCCAGAGTCCTTTGTGAGGTGGCAGGGGTACAATTCCCATTGAAAGGGAGAGGCATTTATCCTGTTGTGCCCTGCTGGGCCTTTGAGAAAGCTACCAATTTCCTTTTGAGAGGCAAAATCGGATCTGCTTCCACTGCCCTTTCAGGCAATGCTTTCATAATCACCGCAACTTGCTGTGGGAGGGGGAGGGTGGACCGTAATATATTCTCCTTTTCCTCCCTGGCATTTTGCCAGTTACCTTCAATTTATATCTCTTATATGCTTGACCTTCCTGCCAATGGAAACAGTTTCTACTCTAATGAAACCGCTCAGAATTTTGAACACCACTATTCAATTTCCCTAAACCTGCCCTGCGGCAAGGAGCACATCCCAGATCTTTAGCCTCCCTCCTGATACCATTCCTGTAATTCCTTGTGCACCCTCGCTAAGTTTTTGTACAGAAATTCCAGCTCAGGACTCACCCAGTGATTTGGAAAGGTTTAGCATAACTTCCCTTGTGTGATGGAACACATAAGATGCCTGTGCAGTTGTAGCAAGATTGCCCTACTTTTATACCACACCCCCTTGCCATAAAGGCCACCATTCCATTAGCCTTCCTAATTGCTTGCTGTATTTGCATGCTAAAATTTTATGGTTCTGAGGCAATAGTAGCACTAAATTGAAGCAAGTGAACGTCATTTTGATTGTGTCTTTGATAAAAGGGTCTTTGCACCCACTGCTCTCCTTCCTCCTCTTTTAGAAAAGTAAAATCCCTCTTAAATCCCCCCTTTTTCCTTCCACCCCCACACCACCTCTGATGTATGCAAACTAAAGAAATACAGTATACTGCAATTTGAAAAAAATTTCACTTCAGTGGGGATTGATTTGTAAATGTGCAGTTTGTATAGCCATTGCAGTGACTGTTTCTCTCTGACCCAACCCCACAACCCACTCATTCCTCACTCTGCCATTAACCAGAGTGAAGAATTAGGAATCTGTATTCATTATTATACAGCACTGTATCTGCTTCAAATGGTAGCAGGCTAGGCAGGATAGTGCCGCAGAGGTCACAATCAGATCAGCCAGGGGCTGCAGGTGGCACAGTGATTAGCACTGCTGCCTCACAGCGCCAGAAACCCGAGTTCAATTCTAGTTTTTGGCATCTGCATGTTCTCCCCGTGTCTGTGTGGGTTTCCTCCGGGTGCTTTGGTTTCCTCCCACACTCCAAATATGTGCAGGTTAGATGGATTGACCATGCTAAATTGCACCTTAGTGCTCAAAGATGTGTAGGTTAGGTTAGTCATGGTAAATGCATGAGGTTATGGGGATAGGGCAGGATAAGATGCTCTTTTGGAGAGTCAGTGCTGATGCTATGGGACAAATGGCCTCCTTCTGCACTGCAGGGATTCTATGGATTCCACAGAATGAAGAAGCAGGCTCAAGGGGCTGAATGGCCTACTCCTGCTCCTAATTTATATGTTCGCTTCCTTCTTTTGAGGGCAGGGAAAATAATCCCTATTTCTTCCCCTGTACAATGTAAAATGTTGAACCCCTTCTGCCTCCCTATCTCCCTCCATGGTTTCTAGCTGTAACCAGGGAAACTGTCTAATGCTCAGGTTCTGCAGCTTGTAATCCCTCCTGTTGAATCCAGCAAAAGGAATGCATTCTCCATTAAGAAGATTAGTGTGCACTGTACGACAGCAAATCTATTCTTATCTCAGCCTCCAGAACTAAGCTGAGCGTGTGCTTTTGCGTATGTATGGGGTGGAAGCAAACACAGATGTCTTCCGTTTCAATTGAGTAATATTCCTTTTGTACATTTCCTTAAATTCCCTGCAAAAGAGATTTGAAACAGTGAGTGGTTTGGAAGTATTTGGGAATTAAGGCAAGAGTTTTTGTTCTGTCTCTGTTGATGGTTGAATGACAGCAATGTTTGTGCCATATCTGCTTTAGCATTTTGTTCTCTTCTCCCCTTTCTTTGATGTTTTGTGATGATTCTATCCTCCCTGGTGTTTTAGAGTTTGGATTTGGAATTTTAGCCGCATGTTGCATATTTGGCAGTTTCTGCAACTCTGCTCTGCCCTCAAGAGTAACAAAACACAATATTTTGACTCCAGTTTCTATTTCACTGATTATTGTGGCAATAATACCACAATAAAGGCTGGAAAACTATCTAGAGGTGACTATCCTAAGAGAAGACAATGGGCTTGCTGCTCCACCACATTACTGAACTCGAGAGAATGACTAGCTCATTAGTGTTCATAACAGACTAGTGTAAGTAACCTTTTCCTTCAAATTTCTCACTCAGTTCCACTAATCTTCACATCTTTAGAATGTGGGAGGAATCCATCGTTTCTGTCAAAAGGCATCAAGTCACACACCTCTCTGGCTGCAGTTTGTGACTAGATGCCTGCTGATAGATCTGGCCATTGCTGATTACCTGCTACGTCCTCATGTTCCTGGCTCAGTAGTTTGTGGCTCGTTTGCTCAGAAGACTTCAGCCAAGTATCTTGCTTTTTGCCTCCATCTTTCTTTGATGTCATTTGCTGAACAATCCTTTGCCCACAGGTCAGTTGATGATGGTAGCAGCTTTGGTCTCTGCTGTTGAACCTGCCTGCTGTGCCAGGTATCCATTGTGAAACTGCAGAGACGTAACTCGTCCTGAAAGGTACATACCATCAATGGTGATCCGCTTTTCACCTGACATTCACTTAACTAAATAATTCAACCAAAACTATGATCCGCATGGATCGGGGATCAAACTCAAACTATGCTGGTCTTTAGACAAACTGACACTAGCCTTTTCAGAACAGCCAGAGCTGGACTAGCTCTGTATCTCTCCTTCCAATTCCATCTGAACACGGCACCCTGGACATCTGCTGCAGCTGAATATTGAGGTGCATTCAGTGCTGCATGGAGTATCTCATCTGCAGTATTGCCTGACTAGTTTCTGTTTGGATTTTCACAACCGTTAAGTGCATTGACTAGCTGATTCAGTTTTAACCACTGATAGGGCAGCATTGTGGCACAGTGGTTGGTTAACACTGCTGCCTCATAGCACCAGGGACCTGGGTTCAATTCCTAGCTTGGGTCACTGTCTGTGTAGAGTTTGCAAGTTCTCCCCACATCTGTGTGGGTTTACTCCAGGTGCTCCTGTTTCCTCCCACAGTCACAAAGATGTGTGGATTTGGTTGACTGGCCATGCTAAATTGCCTCTTAGTGTCGGGGGATTAGCTAGGGTAAGTGCATGGGGTTATGGGCATAAGGCCTGGGTAGGTTTGAAGGTATGGTAGAGGCAGACTTGATGGATCCAGTGGCCTCCTTCTGCACTACAGATTCTATGATTCACTGACAGTTATTTCACAGACTATCTTTTTCTGCTTTGTTTTGTAATTTTTCTACAGCTCTTCGTTCTGGATTTTTAACAAAACTATCTTCTGTTTCCTGTCACACAATGCTGACAATTTGCTGCAAGGTCTCAGCGCTACTCTGCAGCCAACTCAGAACAAAGAACAACCCAGCACGGGAAACAGGTCCTTCGGCCCAACAAGCCCGCGCCGCCGCATCACCCTACACCTATTCTACCCTGCGTGTCTACGAATAGAACCCCTGACTTAGCCAGATTCAGGGGAGAATAGTGTCAATTTGGTAAAACCAATCAGCCTAAGAGCACATCTTTGGGGTGTGGGAGGAAACCAGAGCGCCCGGAGGAAACCCAAGCATCCACAGGGAGAATGCACAAACTCCCACAGACACAGGCCCAAATCCATGTATCTGCACAGCTAGCAGTGCTAGTCACCGAGCTGTTGCGGCGCCCTTCTACCGGTCCAGGATCAAGCACACACACCGACACGAAGTACTAGGCCACTCCCGGAACCTCCAAGAGTAGCCCACGCACGACCCACCGTGTGCATGCCCCTCGTTTGACAACGAGGTGGACCTCCACCTGCGGAATAAAAAACAAAAACGTTAATCACAAGCCTGCCTTTCCGGTCTCTCCCGAGGTTCTAACCCTTATTTAATACCCCTACCATAACCCTCCATCCTCGTTTCACTCATGTGCCTATCTAACTGAACCTTAAATGAGTCCAATGTTCCCGCCTCCACCACCCTACTCGGTAGCGCGTTCCATACCCCCACAACTCTCTGCGTAAAGAACCTTCCTCTCATATCCAAATTATATCTCTCACCCCTCACTCTATTGTTACCAATCTAGGGAGCAGTCTCTCACTATTGACCCTGTCTATTCCCTTCAGTATCTTATATACCTCTATCATGTCCCCCCTCAATCTCCGTCTTTCCAAGGAGAACAGTCCCAGTTTCTCCAACCTTTCCTCGTACCCCAGCCCCTCCATGCCAGGCAACATCCTGGTACACAGCACAGACTGTCTGTGCTTTATATGCTCTGTCTGAGGCCAGAACTCTCCATTCACCTGACGAAGGGACTAACCCCGAAAGCTTGTGAGTCTATTATCAAATAAATCGGTTGGACTAAAACCTGGTGTTGTCAGACTTTAGACTATTATTTCAGCCATTACATCCTCTTACAGTAAGTCACACTGTTTCTTCCCTTGTCTGTTTATCTTGGCAATTTGCACCCAATTGATAACTTACACCTGAGAAATCAGATACTAAAAAGCCCCCTCTGAGCTCAGAGAAATGTATTGTGTATACCAGAGGATCCTGTGCTCCCCCTGGGAATATGAAACACAATTTATGTAATGGAAGATTTACAATTTATTGGGGTTTATATCTTATAACATAAGTTATATATATTGAGATAGTAAGCAATTACTATTACTCGCAATTCTTGAGTAAGTCGGGCCATTTTGATCTTATTTATTGAGCGGGTAAGTTTGTTTCCCATGTCACTGCAGTGAACATCCCTTAGCCCACTGATTGTGTTGAGTGCAGAGGTCTAGTGCTATAGAAGAATAAAACCAAATGGACTGGAGAGTTTCTGTCTAAATCTGACTCGAGGAATCTCACACTGTAGATAACAGTGGACTACAAGAGATTACAAGGGGACACAGGCTCTAGATCAGAGGGGGAAAGTTTAAGGGAGGTGTACAGGGGGAAGTTTTTCACGTAGAGACTGGTGGGTGCCCGGAACAGAGGAGGTGGTGGAAGCAAGCACAGTAGCAACATTTAAGAGGCATCTGGATGGGTACAATAGGGAGGATATAGAGGCATACAGACTGAGTAAGGATAGAAGGTTTTTTTTAGTTAGGGCATCAAAATCGGCACAGGCTTGGAAGGCCGAAGGGCTGTTCCTGCGCTGTACTTTTCTTTGTTCCTTGTCCATTGTAGATATATCCAGAGTAATGCACTAAGCTAAGCAAAATCCGTTGTATAGCATTGCTCGTGTATAGAAACACATTTTTGTGTGCTTTATTGGGTGGTGGATGGTGGGCACAGGGAAGCAGACTCTCCCCGATTAGAATTGAGGCATCAGAATGCTTTCAGAAGATGGGCAGGGAGCTGGCAAGGAGGATTTAATCAGACAGGAAATGTCAGTATGTGGGAATGATCACTGATCGAGATAAGGATATGCCCAAAGCAGGTCATTTACTGGGAAGTGACTGTCGAGACCGTACCGAACTTTGGATTTTCCCGCAGTTTGAACTGAGTAATCAGCAATATCATTCAAGGTACTATTTTTACAGCAAAATGTGACCTAATTTCCCATGGGTTTTACATATTAGACCTGATAGATTCAGACTTCTCCCAAATGTTCCCCAAAATCAGACTAAGTTGCTTCAGGCACTCTCGGATGCCCCTTGAATCTTGCTATACTTGACAGTTGCTCGGAACTGTTTGGTAATGGACCAACAGAATATTGAGCCAAAGGTCAGATTGAAATTTTTCAGTTCTCTCTCTTACCCAGAATAGGGTCTAGCCAGAGGGCACTGCCTTTGCCTTATGCAGCCCACCAAACGATTTCACATGCCACTCACCACAAACAATCTTCCCTTCCGTGTTTGATGACTAAAATGTGCCTGGGGCCAAGTACTCAGAGCTGTGAATGGATGCAGGTACATAGATGTACAAAAGCTGGAAATAAAGGCACAAGCAGTCACAAACGTAAATGGGATCCATTCACATTTCCCCTTCTTGATCAGGATCAGTGTACAAATGTAGTACAAGGAGGGTCTGTCCTTTCCAGCCATTTCCAGCATGAATGGTATGCAAAACACTGGAGCAAGAGGGTATGACCACAGGCGTCCGTCCTTGCATCATTGCGGGGAAATCGCCAATCACTGCAATACTGCAACCTCACCCACAGAGGGAAGCACTGAAAATTGAAAATTTCCATTTTCAAAACTGTCCAGTTTTTGGACATTGTACAATAAATAGTGACTACAAACCTTCAGAAAAATGGTGGTGGTTTAATTGTGTCTTGCTAAAGGCTATGTCAGATTCTTTAGAATGGGTTCCTGAATGGGTATCAGCATCTTGACCATCTCAAATGGTTATGTTTAGCTTCTCACCACACGATAGTCGTGATGGTGCTCATGTTGGAAGAATCTCAGAAACTATGTCATCAATAAGCAGTCTTTACTAATGTTTTGGTGCAAGATTTTCATCTAGAACTATGTACTCTACCCACATTTACCTTCCTTTTTTTCCCTTTTGTAATATTTTTCAAATATCTACCAGCTCCCAAAAGAATCTATGCTTCAATAGATAGACAGAGGGGTAGACAGAGGGGAACTGGTGGATGTGGTATTTTTAGATTTTCAAAAGGCATTTGATAAGGTGCCTCGTAAAAGTTGCTACAGAATGTTAGGGTGCACTGAGTTGGGGGTAAGGTGTTAGCGTGTATAGAGGATTGGTTGTCTAATAGGAAGCAGAGAGTTCGTATCAATGGGTGCTATTCTGATTGGCAGCTGGTGACTAGTGGAGTGCCCCAGGGATCGGTGCTGGGTCCTCAGCTATTTACCATTTATATAGATGACCTGGAGGAGGGGGCTGAGTGTAGGGTGACGAAATTTGCTGATGACACGAAGATGAGTGGAAAAGCAAATTGTGCGGAGGGTGTGGAAAGTCTGCAGAGTGATCTGGATAGGCTGAGTGAGTGGGCGAGGACCTGGCAGATGGAGTATAATGTTAGCAAGTGTGAGGTTATCCACTTTGGCAGAAATAATTGTAGGAGGGATTACTATTTAAAGGGCAAAAAGCTGCAGCATGCTACGGTGCAGAGGGACCTGTGGGTCCTTGTGCACGAGTCACAAAAACCCAGTCTGTAGGTGCAGCAGGTGATCAAGAAGGCGAATGGAATGCTGGCCTTCATAGCGAGGGGGATAGAATATAAAAGCAGGGAGGTCTTGCTGCAACTGTACAGGGCACTGGTGAGGCCGCAGCTGGAGTACTGTGTGCAGTTTTGGTCGCTGCACTTGCGCAAGGACATATTGGCCTTGGAGGGAGTGCAGAGGAGGTTCACTAGGCTGATACCGGAGATGAGGGGGTTGGACTATGAAGAGAGACTAAATAGACTGGGTCTGTACTCATTGGAGTTTAGAAGGATGAGAGGGGATCTTATAGAGTAGTATAAGATAATGAAGGGGATGGATAGGGTAGAGGTAGAGAGATTCTTCCCACTTAGAAAGGATAGCAGGACTAAAGGGCACAGCATCAAGATAAGAGGGGGGGGGGCAGTTCAGATCAGAGTTGAGGAGGAACTTCTTCACTCAAAGAGTGGTGAATCTTTGGAATTCTCTGCCTGTTGAAGTGGTGGAGGCTACCTCGCTAAATATATTTAAGTCATGGGTAGATAGGTTTTTGATAGACAAGGGAATTAAGGGTTATGGGGAGAGGGTGGGAAAGTGGAATTGAGCCACTTCAGATCAGCTATGATCTTATTGAATGGCGGGACAGGCTCACAGGGCTAGATGGCCTACTCCTGCTCCTATTTCATATGTTCTTATGTTCTTATTTGTGGTGAAATATTTGTGACCTAATCGCTCTGTGGGAAAATGTTTCTTCCAGTTTCCCCATTTGTTCTTCACAGTCTAGACAATTCACCAAACTATGGAAACTGTTTAAAATCATAGAAACCCTACAGCACAGAAAGAGATCATTCGGCCCATCGAGTCTGCACCAACCATAATCCCACCGAAGCCCTACCCCCATATCCCTACATATTTACGGGCTAATCCCTCTAACCTACGCATCTCAGGACACTAAGGGCAATTTTTAGCATGGCCAATCAACCTAACCGGCACATCTTTGGACATTTTTAATTCTCATTAAAACATTGCATTGGTTTGAAAATTTCTTAACCATTTTCCAGTGAAAAGACCCACATTTTTTAAGCTTTTGTAAATAATAACTCCTCTTTCCATGACTTAACTTCCTCTCTATAACTCCCAGCCTCCACGCAATACTTTAGTAGTGTCCTAAACAATTTATGGTTTAAAATACAGGAACCCATTTACCTTTGTGACCGCTTGTGCTTTTATTTCCAGCTTTTGTACATCTATGTACCTTTATCCATTCGCAGCTCCATAGACAATGAAGCAGACCGTGCCTGCACACAGCAAGACCATGCTTGAGCCAATAAGTGGCAAATCCGACCACTTCCCCATGATATTAAATGGCAGTGCCATCACTAAGCCTCCACCGTTAACATCCTGGGTGGTTTACCAGAAGAAAACTTACGTTTTATTCTTTTATGGGAAGTGAAATTCGTTCATGGCACATTTTGTTGTCCACCCTCAATTGTCCTCAAGAAGATGATGGTGAGCCGCCTTCTTGAAGCATTGCTGTCTATCTACAATGCTGTTTGGAGCACGTTCCAGATTTTTGACCCAGTGATAGTGAAGAAACAGTGATCTAGTTCAAAGTTAGAACAGTGTGTGGCTGAGGGCAACTTTCAGATGGTTATGTTCCCATCTGTCTGTTGCCCCTGCCCTTCTAGGTGGTAAAGTTTGCACGTTTGGGCGATGTGGTCGATGGTGAATTGAATCTTATAGATGGTGCACACTGCTACCACTGTGTATAGATGGTGGAGGGAGTGAATGTATTAAGGACGTGGATGGGATGCCAGTCAAGTGGGCTGTTTTATCCTGATTTTGATTTGTTTTATTATTGTCACCTGTGTTAGTATACATTGGAAAATATTGTTTCTTTCGAGCTGTACAGAGAAAGCATACCATACATAGAGAAGGAAAGGAGAGAGTGCAGAATGTGGTATTACAGACATAGATAGCTAGGGTATAGGGAAAGATCAACTTAATGCGATGGTATCAAGTTTCTTGAGTGTTGTTGGAGTTGCACTCATCCAGAAAGGTGGTGAGTATTCCATCACACTCCTGATTTGCTTTGTAAGTGGTGGGCAGGATTTTGATCGTGGGGGATTCAACAACGGTGCTGCCATTGAACATCAAGGGAAGATGGTTAGATTCTCTTTTGTTGGAGATGGCCATTCCTTGGCACTTGTGTGGTGCAAATGTCACTTGCCACTTGTCAGCCCAAGTCTGAATGCTGTCTAGACCTTGCTACATATGGACATGGTGTACCTCAGTATCTGAGGAGTGGAAAATGCAGAGATCAGAACAACCACACCTGACCAGATGATGAAGGGAAAGTCATTGATGAAGCAACTGAAGATGTTTGGGCTTGGAACACTACCCTCAGGAAGTCCTGCAGCCATGCTGTGGTGCTGAGATGATTGGCCTCTAACAGTAACAACCGTCATCATTTGTTCTAGGAATGGCTGTAGCCAGTGGAGAATTTTCTCCCTGATTCCCATTGACTTCATTTTTGCAAAGGATCCTCAATGCTAACTTGGTCAGATGTTGTCTTGAGGCCAAGAGCATTTATTCTCATCTCACATCTTGAGTTCAGCTCTTTAGTCCATGTTTGGTCCAAGACTTTAACGAGGTCAGGAGCTGAGTGACCCTGGTGGAACCCAAACTGAGTGCCCATGACCAGATTGTTTTGTGTAAGTGCTGCATGACAGCACTGTCGATGACACATTTCATCACTTTGTTTAAGATCGAGAGGACTCTGATGGGACAGGAATTGGCCGTTGAGCAGGACATAACTGGGCAATTATTGGGCACATGCCAATGCTGTAACTGCTCTGGAACAGCTTGGCTGTGGAAGCAGCTGGTTCTGGAGCACAAGTAGATGATCTGGAGGAGGGAACCGAGTGTATGGTGTTGAGATTTGCTGATGACACCAAGATTGGTGGAATGGCAAATTGTGCGGAGGGTGTGGAAAGTCTGCAGAAGGATCTAGATAGGCTGGGCGAATGGGCCAGGAACTGGCAAATGGAATTTAATGCTGGCAAGTGTGAGGTGGTCCACTTTGGTAGGAAGAATGGTAGGAAGGACTATTACTTACATGGCAAAAAACTGCAGCATGCAACGATGCAGAGGGACCTCGGGGTCCTTGTGCATGAATTGCAAAAACCCAGCCTACAGGTGCAGCAGGTGGTCAGGAAGGCGAATGGGATGCTGGTCTTCATAGCGAGGGGGATTGAATATAAAAGTAGGGAGGTCTTGCTGCAACTGTACAGGGCACTGGTGAGGCCGCAGCTGGAGTACTGTGTGCAGTTTTGGTCGCCGCACTTACGCAAGGATATTTTGGCCTTGGGGGGAGTGCAGAGGAGGTTTACTAGGCTGATATCGGAGTTGAGGGGGTTGAACTGTGAGGAGAGGCTGAATAAACTAGGCTTGTACTCGTTAGAGTTTAGAAGAATGAGGGGAGATCTCATTAAGACGTATAAGATGATGAATGGGATGGGTAGGATAGAAGTGGAGAGACCCTTCCCGCTCAGAAAGGACAGTAGGACTAGAGGGCACAGCCTCAAGATAAAAGGGGGGCAGTTTAGAACGGAGTTGAGGAGGAACTTCTTCACTCAAAGGGTGGTGAATCTCTAGAATTCTCTGCCCGTTGAAGTGGTGGAGGCTACCTCACTAAATATATTTAAGACGCGGGTTGATAGGTTTTTGATAGGCAAGGGGATTAAGGGTTATGGGGAGAGGGCAGGAATGTGGAACTGAGACATGACAGATCAGCCATGATCTAATTGAATGGCGGGGCAGGCTTGAGGGGCTAGATGGCCTACTCCTGCTCCTATTTCTTATGTTCTTGTGTTCTTAAGAACATAAGAAATAGGAACAGGAGTAGGCCATCTGGCCCTTCGAGCCTGCCCCGCCATTCAATAAGATCATGGCTGATCTGTTGTGGCTCAGTTCCACATTCCTGCCCTCTCCCCATAACCCTTAATCCCCTCGCTTATCAAAAACCCATCAACCCGCGTCTTAAAAATATTTAGCGAGGTAGCCTCCACCACTTCAACAGGCAGAGAATTCCAGAGATTCACCACCCTTTGAGTGAAGAAATTCTTCCTCAACTCCGTTCTAAACCGACCCCCCTTTATCTTGAGGCTGTGCCCCCTAGTCCTACTGTCCTTTCTGAGCGGGAAGAGTCTCTCCACCTCTATCCTATCCATCCCATTCATTATCTTATACGTCTCAATGAGATCTCCCCTCATTCTTCTAAACTCTAACGAGTACAAGCCTAGTTTATTCAGCCTCTCCTCATAGCTCAACCCCCTCAACTCCAGCCTCAGCCTAGTAAACCTCCTCTGCACTCCCTCCAGGGCCAAAATATCCTTGCGTAAGTACGGCGCCCAAAACTGCACATAGTACTCCAGCTGCGGCCTCACCAATGCCCTATATAGCTGCAGCAAGACCTCCCTACTTTTATATTCAATCCCCCTCGCTATGAAGGCCAGCATCCCATTCGCCTTCCTGACCACCTGCTGCACCTGCAAGCTGGGTTTTTGCGACTCATGCACAAGGACCCCGAGGTCCCTCTGCACCGTCGCCTGCTGCAGTTTTTCTCCACGTAAGTAATAATCCTTCCTACCATTATTCCTACCAAAGTGGACCACCTCACACTTGCCAACATTAAATTCCATTGGCCAGTTCCTGGCCCATTCGCCCAGCCTATCTAGATCCTTCTGCAGACTCTCCACACCCTCCGCGCAATTTGCCGTTCCACCAATCTTGGTGTCATCAGCAAATTTCGACACCATACACTTGGTTCCCTCTTCCAGCTCATCTATATAAATGGTAAATAGCTGAGGCCCCAGCACCGACCCCTGGGGCACTCCACTAGTCACCAACCGCCAATCCGAATAGCACCCATTGACCCCCACTCTCTGCCTCCTATTTGACAACCAATCCTCTATCCACGCTAACACCCTACCCCCACCTCCATGTCCCCTGACCTTCTGCAATAACCTCTTGTGAGGTACCTTGTCAAACGCCTTCTGAAAATCAAGAAAGACCACTTCCACCGGCTCTCCTCTATCCACCGCCCTAGACACATCCTCATAGAACTCCAGTAAATTTGTCAGATACGACTTCCCCTTAACGAAACCGTGCTGCGTCTGCTCTATCAAGCAATCCCTCTCAAGATGCCTCGCTATTTCCTCCTTGATGACGGATTCTAACATTTTACCTACAACAGACGTTAAACTAACCGGCCTATAATTCCCCGCCTTTTGCCTGGCACCCTTCTTAAACAACGGCGTAACATTAGCCGCTTTCCAATCTTCCGGCACTTCCCCGGAATCCAGCGACGTCTGGAAAATAACCACTAAGGCATCCACTATCACCTCCGCCATTTCTTTCAGAACCCTCGGATGCATTCCATCCAGTCCTGGGGACTTGTCCACAATCAGCCCCTCCAGTCTGTCGAGCACCGCCTCTCTAGTAACAGTAATGTCATTAAGACCCTCCAGTCCTACCACCTTTCCATCGCTAACACCCGGCAAATTATTCACGTCCTCCTCCGTGAAGACCAAAACAAAAAAGTTATTCAAGACCTCAGCCATTTCCCCATCCCCTACCACTAAGTCCCCCTTCTCACCCTCTAAGGGCCCAACATTCACCCGAGCCAGCCTCTTCCTTTTTATATACTTATAAAAACTCTTGCTATCCTTTTTTATATTAAGCGCTAGCCCAGCTTCATAGTTTCTCCTACCCTTCTTTATCAATTTCTTTGTCAATCTTTGTTAACATTTAAACCTCTCCCAATCCTCTTGTCGCCCACTACTCTTAGCTACTCTAAACGCCTCCGCTTTTAATTTAACACTTTCCTTCATCTCCTTCGTTATCCACGGCTAATTACCTCTCCTCCTACGGTCCTTTTTGACCACCGGAATAAATTTCTGCTGAGCACCAAGAAAGATCTCCTTAAAGATCCTCCACTGCTTAAGTAGAGATAAACCAGGGAACTACATACCAGTGAATGTCATGTCAATGGTAGAGAAACCACTGGAGAAACTCTGAAGAAGAGCTTGAGAGGCAAAGCTTGATCATCGATAGTCAGCATGGCTTCGTCTGAGGGAGGTCATGCTTAACAAATTTGATTGAATTTTTTGAGGAAATGACCAGGTGTGTAGATGAGGGTAGTGCAGTTGATGCAGTTTATATGGATTTCAGCAAAGCCTTTGATAAATTACCACATGTGAGATTTATAAAGAAGGTAAATCACATGGGAAACAGTGGATTCAATTGATAATTTGATAAAGTGGATTCAAAATTGGCTCAGTTGTAGAAGACAGAGGGTGTGACAGAAGGCTGCTTTAGTGACTGGAAGCCAATATCCAGTGATGTACCACAGGGATCTGTGTTGGACCCCCTATTATTCATCATTTATATGAATGACATTGATGACTATGTGGAGAGTGGAATTAGTAAGTTTGTGGATCACACAAAGATTGGCCGGGTGGTTAACAGTGAGGTAGAGTGTCTTTGGCTATGAGAAGATATAGATGGAATGGTCAAATTGGCAGATATGGGGCAGATGGAATTTAACTCTGAAAAGTGTGAGGTGATACACTGTGAATGGAGTAATTTGACAAGGAAGTACTCAATGAATGATAGGACACTAGGAAATTCTGTGGAACAAAAGGACCTTGGTGTGTTTGTCCATAGATCTCTGAAAGTGAAAGGGCATATTAGTAGGATGGTGAAAAAGGCATGTGGGACGCTTGCCTTTCTCATTCAAGGCATAGATTACAAAAGCAGGGAAGCCATGTTGGAGTTGTATAGAACTTTGGTGAGGTCGCAGCTAGAGTTCTGTGTGCAGTTCTACTCTCCTCATTATCAGAAGGATGTGATTGTACTGGAGGGGGTGCAGAGGAGATTCACCAGGATGCTCTCTGGGATGGAACATTTAAGTGGTGAAGAGAGGTTGGATAGAACATAAGAACATAAGAAATAGGAGCAGGAATAGGCCATCTAGCCCTTCGAGCCTGCCCCGCCATTCAACAAGATCATGGCTGATCTGAAAGCCATTCAGTTCCACTTACCTGCCTGCTCCCCATAACCCTTAATTCCCTTATCGATCAGAAATCCATCTACCTGTGACTTAAACATATTCAACGAGGTAGCTTCCACCGCTTCAGTGGGCAGAGAATTCCAGAGATTCACTACCCTCTGAGAGAAGAAGTTCCTCCTCAGCTCTGTTCTAAACTGAGCCCCCCTTATTTTGAGGCTGTGTCCTCTAGTTCTTGTTTCCTTTCTAAGTGGAAAGAATCTCTCTGCCTCTACCCTGTCTAGCCCCTTCATTATCTTATATGTCTCTATGAGATCACCCCTCAGCCTTCTAAACGCCAACGAGTATAGGCTTGGGTTCTTTTTGCAGAGAAGACTGAGGGATGACCTGATCGAGGTGTTCAAGACTATGAGGGACAGAGTGGATAAGGAGCAATTGTTCCCTGTAATTGACGGGTCAGTCACAAGGGGACATAGGTTCAAGGTGAGGGGGAGGATGTGAGGAAAAGCCTTTTGACCCAGAAGGTGATGATGGTCTGGAATGCGCTGCCTGGGAGGGTGGTGCAGGCGGGCTGCCTCACATCCTTTAAAAAGTACCTGGATGAGCACTTGACACTGTCATAACATTCAGGGCTATGGGTCAAGTGTTGACAGATGGGATTAGGTGGGAGTTCAGGTGTTTCTGATGTGTTGGTGCAGACTCGATGGGCTGAAGGGCCTCCTCTGCGCTGTATGATTCTATGATTTGATAAGTCATTACTAATCCTGCTGGGATGTTGTCAGGCCCCCAGAGCATTTGCTGTATCCAGTTCATTGAGCCATTTCTTGATATCCCATTGAATGAATAGTATTAATTGAAGACTGTCATCTGTGATGCTGGGGACTTCTGAGGAGGCCGAGATGCATCATCTATTCTGCACCTCTGGATATAGATGCAAATGGAAACTGAGTTCAGTGTTATAGCTGATGAAGAACATAAGAACATAAGAAATAGGAGCAGGAGTAGGCCATCTAGCCCTTCGAGCCTGCCCCGCCATTCAATAAGATCATGGCTGATCTGTCGCTGCTCAGTTCCACTTTCCCGCCCTCTCCCCATAACCCTTAATCCCCTCTCTTATCAAAAACCCATCAACCCGCGTCTTAAAAATATTTAGCGAGGCAGCCTCCACCACTTCAACGGGCAGAGAATTCCAGAGATTCACCACCCTTTGAGTGAAGAAGTTCCTCCTCAACTCTGTTCTAAACCGCCCCCCCTTCTATCTTGAGGCTGTGCCCCCTAGTCCTACTGTCTTTTTTGAGCGGGAAGAGTCTCTCCACCTCTATCCCATCCATCCCATTCATCATCTTATACGTCTCAATGAGATCTCCCCTCATTCTTCTAAACTCTAACGAGTACAAGCCCAGTTTATTCAGCCTCTCCTCATAGCTCAACCCCCTCAACTCCGGTATCAGCCTAGTAAACCTCCTCTGCATTCCCTCCAAGGCCAAAATATCTTTGCGCAGGTGCGGCGCCCAAAACTGCACACAGTTTTGAAGCCAGTGTCCAGTGGCATACCACGGGGATCTGTGTTGGACCCTCTATTATTCATCATTTATATGAACAACATTGATGACTACTGAGTACTTCCTTGTCAAATCACTCTACTCACAGTGTATCATCTCACACTTTTCAGGGTTAAATTCCATCTGCACTTATCTGCCAATTTGACCGTTCCATCTTTATCTTCTTGTAGCCCTAGACACCCTACCTCACTTTTTCTGCACAGTGGGGTACAGTGAGACATGGTTAAAATTTTCAGGATGCATGTCGACATTGGATGAAACCTGGGACAAATCCAGGCCCCACCAACCGATGAGCTGTTCTCTGACATTCAAGAAGCTGAAAAACAAAATGACTCATCAGACTCTGTTTGCCCCTTTTGTATCCAGTCCCTTCCATATACCGCAGCTCTGGTTCAAATTGCAGCAACACTTGCACTGAATGAAATGTTAACTGATGTGCTATTTTGGTGCACACTATACAAGAACCACTACAAAGTAAGTTTAAAAATACAGTCAGGGCGGTGGGTACGGATGAAGAGTGAAGCGGACATGAGCAAAACTGTACAAACCAAATCCAACAAAGAGAAATCTTTTCTTGTTAGTAAGAGCCGGAGGGAATGGAAGAAATGTCTTTTTAGGGTTAAAATAAGGATAAGCAACAGTTAATATGCAAAATGATTACATTTGAGAAGCATTCATTTTAACAGAATCAGATTGCATTTTGCCATAGGTTTTACCACTGTAGTTAATAACTTCAGTATTTCTTGCATGAGCAGCCATGACAGGCCTAAAGGAGCTCAAAGCGAATAAATTCCCACAGCTGGATGGTGGATACCAACAGACAGTAAGTGACTGTAACCATGGAGCCTTAATAGCCATCAAGAACAAGCTCTACTGGATTGGAAATGAGCCAAAATGGTACTTAAATGTGTTAAAGCAAACCCAGGCAATGGCAAGATCCATTCGTCTAACATTAGTATCTCCCATCAGGAGGAAACAACAGCATCTTGCATTTATATAACACCTAAGTGCTTCATCGAGGTGTAATTTTAAAAAAGGACACTGAGCCAAAAGAAGGAGCAGTGGCCAAAAGAGTAAGAACATAAGAACATAAGAAATAGGAGCAGGAGTAGGCCATCTAGCCCTTCGAGCCTGCCCCGCCATTCAATAAGATCATGGCTGATCTGTCGTGGCTCAGTTCCACTTTCCCGCCCTCTCCCCATAACCCTTAATCTGCTCTCTTATCAAAAACCCATCAACCCGCTTCTTAAAAATATTTAGCGAGGCAGCCTCCACCACTTCAACGGGCAGAGAATTCCAGAGATTCACCACCCTTTGAGTGAAGAAGTTCCTCCTCAACTCCGTTCTAAACCGCCCCCCCTTTATCTTGAGGCCGTGCCCCCTAGTCCTACTGTCTTTTTTGAGCGGGAAGAGTCTCTCCACCTCTATCCTATCCATCCCATTCATCATCTTATACGTCTCAATGAGATCTCCCCTCATTCTTCTAAACTCTAACGAGTACAAGCCTAGTTTATTCAGCCTCTCCTCATAGCTCAACCCCCTCAACTCCGGTATCAGCCTAGTAAACCTCCTCTGCACTCCCTCCAAGGCCAAAATATCTTTGCGCAGGTGCGGCGCCCAAAACTGCACACAGTACTCCAGCTGCGGCCTCACCAATGCCCTATACAGCTGCAGCAAGACCTCCCTACTTTTATATTCAATCCCCCTCGCTATGAAGGCCAGCATCCCATTCGCCTTCCTGACCACATGCTGCACCTGCAAGCTGGGTTTTTGCGACTCATGCACAAGGACCCCGAGGTCCCTCTGCACCGTCGCCTGCTGCAGTTTTTCGCCACGTAAGTAATAGTCCTTCCTACCATTATTCCTACCAATGTGGACCACCTCACACTTGCCAACATTAAATTCCATTTGCCATTTCCTGGCCCATTTGCCCAGCCTATCTAGATCCTTCTGCAGACTCTCCACACCCTCCGCACAATTTGCCGTTCCACCAATCTTGGTGTCATCAGCAAATTTCGACACCCTACGCTCGGTTCCCTCCTCCAGATCATCTATATAAATGGTAAAAAGCTGAGGCCCCAGCACCGACCCCTGGGGCACTCCACTAGTCACCATCCGCCAATCCGAATAGCACCCGTTGACCCCCACTCTCTGCCTCCTATTTGACAACCAATCCTCTATCCACGCTAACACCCTACCCCCAACTCCATGTCCCTCGACCTTCTGCAATAACCTCTTGTGAGGTACTTTGTCAAACGCCTTCATATGTGTTTTAGGGAGAAGTGAATTATCAGAATTAGGGAGCAGGGATTATCAGGCTGCAGATGTTAGTGGAGATGAGAAAGAGTTTTAAGTTTGAGGTATTGAGGGACCAAGTGTGAGTTATAGGTCAGTGAGCAAAGTGGTGATGAATTTGCACGATTTTCAGCAGTGTAGGATAAAGGCAGCAGAGTTTTGGATGAGTTGGAGTTTATGAGAGGGTTGAGTTTTTTTTTATTATTTATTCTTTCACAGGATGTGGGCGTCATTAGCAAGGCCAGCATTTGTTGTCCATCCTGAATTGTCCTTGAATCTAGGGCATTTCAGAGGACAGTTATAAGTCAACCACATTGCTGTGGGTCAGGAGTCACATGTAGGCCAGACCAGCAGGACAGCAGATTTCCTTCCCTAAAGAGCATTGGAAAACCAGCTGGGCCTTTACGATAATCTACTTTAGTTATCATGGTTGCTATTACGAGACTATAGTTTTCAGTTCCAGATTTGCCCTGTTGGGATTTGAGCCCATGTCCCCAAAATATTAGCCTGGGCTTCAGGATTACTAGTTCAGGAACATTATTACTAGGCCACCATCACCCCATTAACACAGTGGCACAGTGATTAGCACTGCTGCTTCACAGCGCCAGGGACCTTGGGTCGCTGTCTGTGCGGAGTCTGCAAGTTCTCCCCATGTCTGCATGGGTCCTTAGGGTGCTCTGGTTTCTTCCCATAGTCCAAAAGATGTGCTGGTTAGGTGCATTAGCCTTGTTAAATTTTCCCTCAGTGTACCCAAGTAAGCACTGGAGTGTGGCAACTAAGGAATTTTCACAGTAACTTCATTGCAATGTTAACGTAAGCCTCCTTATAACACTAATAAATAAACTTAACTATTGAAGCTTTTTGCCTTGCACCCTACAGGACAAGGCGCTAAATTTCAATGGAACAACAATTTATACTGCTTGAGAATAGGGGGGTACTGATTGGTTGAAAGTCAGCTCTGATTGGTTGAGATGTTGCCATGGTGAATGCAGCAGAGGGCTATTGTTTCCCTCATGCTTTTATTTGTTCAATTAAGGTACAATGCCTGGACATATTCCTTTTGGTTGCAGAGGTTAGGCCCCTGCTTATAAATATACGTAGTTTATAGCAGGTGTAAGCGTGCTACATTGTGAGACTGACTAATTATCTTACATTGGTTGTTAGTTAGATCCCTATTACAGTTGGGGCAGCATTTATTGAAGAGTCCCAATCGTGGAATCACATCCAACGTTAGACGTTGCTATTATATATTTAAGAAAAGGTCATATGATTTGATGGAGATGCATTTGGGTGTTTCAGAGATTCATGCTTTTAGTTTCAGTTTGTACTCTGTGCAGTGCAGAGAACATCTCTTTCAATAAACTGTTTGAATCTATGTGTGCATTTTTTTCTTAAAACCCAGAAACACTTATATAGTTCAGACTAAAAAAAATTGGCAATGAGTTGGGACTTTGTTTTATTGAGAACAACAAGAAAAGATGATAAGGAGAAGAAAAAAGAGAGTCCTCACACTTCGACTCTTAGAATGGTGAGCAGATGCAACAACAGGATTAAAGATTGAAATGCCAGGAAGACCAAGTAAGAAAAGAGCTCTCTAAGTGGTAGTAAAAGAGCAAGTTTTTCCAATCAGAGAAGATTGTGATTTCAGGCTGTATCTGGTATATTGGAAAGGAGGAGATGCTTCGCTGTACAGCTGGGACTGTTTGAAAAAAAACATCGTCAGTGGTCTCCGGAGTATAAAGGGGAGTACTGGAAAGACAGTGAAATAAAAAAATATACTAAGTAGTCTCAAGTCGCTGTTGTCTGCGAGGGAACAAAGAATAAAGAACTATACAGTACAGGAACAGGCCCTTCGGCCCTCCAAGCTTGCACCGTTCATGTGCCCAACTAGACCATTTGTTTGTATCTCTCTATTCCCAATCTGTTCATGTGGCTTTCTAGATAAGTCTTAAACGATCCCAGTGTGTCCGCCTCAACCACCTTGTTTGGCAAATTGTGGGTCAATTAGGTTCCATGGGTCTTTCAATTAAGAAAATTAATCATAGGATTCCTTTGCGAATTGGATAAAATTGAAAATAAGTTGCTCGTACCATTTTTTCTCAGTACAGTAGAAAGTAAAACCTTCAAATTGCCCCAGAGCTTGGTTCATCCAGCAAACACTGTAAGAAGTCTCACAACACCAGGTCAAAGTCCAATGAGTTTATTTGGTAGCAGAAACTTTGCAGCAGGAATGACATGGGTGGCTGTGAAACTTGTGGAAAGAATGGATCTTACGTTGTAGAAGTACGAGGTCATTGTGTCAAAAAACATATTGACTATTTGAGGAACAGCTTGATACAGTGGATCCATAGGCTACTCCTACAGTAGATTCAGGTTCATCAGAGCTCGCTACAGGGATCCCTGTTGTCAAAGTGGAACCAGAACAATCATAACTGAGAAGACTGTAGCTACAGAGCAGGATCTCAACCCCAGATTCATGAGTTTCCCTTTTGCAATTGTCTGTCCAGTTTCACCATTTCCTAGAGTATAGCACAGAATTGAGACATCCTTCCAGGATCCAGAAGTCACCTGAGTAACTGAACTAGTGATGAGTTTGCCTGGATATTCCTGATGTAAAATGTACTCTGGAGTTAGTGGAGAAGGAGTATGGTGGTGTGGCCCTTTTAATGGGCTCCCAAAGGGCCACATGGAGCCAGGGAATAGTGGAGAGTAGACATGTATTCATTTCTGTCAGTTCCTTGCCTGATTTTGATTTGATTTAATTTATTATTGTCACATGTATTAATATACAGTGAAAAGTATTGTTTCTTGCACGCTGTACAGACAAGATATAGCGTTCATAGAGAAGGAACGGAGAGCGTGCAGAATATGTGTTCCAGTCAGAGCTAATGTGTAGAAAAAGATCAACTTAGTGCAAGGTAGGTCCATTCAATAGCCTGATGGCGGCAGGGAAGCAGGCAGCTGTTCATGAGTCAGTTGGTATGTGTTCTCAGACTTTTAATATATATTTGTTGGTAATAAACCATTTATAACTTGAAGCCACAACGAATCGTCTTTGAAGATATTACAGATGTGTTGTTTGATATGATCCCCTGGTAGTCGTTGAGATGTACACACTGATACCAATATTCATAAATCATGTTACCTATTTGTGTGGTAGACAATGTTGATATGGTTTGATGGCAGCATCCTTGTGAGAAACACTATTACATAGTGGCAGCATGAAATGAATCTGTTGCTCAAATCTTTTCAGATATTAGATTTAGGAATAGTGGAGTATGTCCGTGCCAGATGGCAGAGTGCTTCAGAGGCTTGGAGTTAAATGATCACCTTAGGCTTGAATAACATGCCATTGCTTTTGGAATTGCCTGATTGAGTTGATATAGTGGCTGGAGTGGGATTCAGTGAGTAGGAAACAGAGTTTGTGGAGAAGAGTCAAAGCCAATGGCTTTGGTCTTCCACATATTGACCTGGAGAAGTTGCAACTCTTCCAAAGCTGGATATTGGACAGTACAGAAAAATGAATGGGCCAAGAATCCAGGGCCAGTGGAGGCTAGAGCCATATAAACACATGTTGCTGCCACTTTGTAAATGTCATTGATTCAGTAACTCTGTATTCTGTCCATGAGATTGACTGTGGATGATAGCACTGAGTGGGGAAGGAGTCAAGGTTAGATTCTTGGGTAACTCTGTAACAGTGCTGGGTATGAAAAGAGAAGCCACTGAAGGAGATACTCTGGATATAATCAGATGGGTAAGATTTGGGGCAGCACAGTGGTTAGCAGTGCTGCCTCACCGTGTCAAAGACTTGGGTTCGATTCCAGCCTCAGATGAGTTTGCACATTCTCCCCGTGTCTGTGTGGGTTTCCTCTGGATGCTTCAGTTTCCTCCCACAGTTCCAACAATGCGTGGGTTAGGTTGATTGGCCATTCTAAATTGATCCTAGTGTCAGGGGGACTAACAGGGTAAATATATGAGGTTACGGGAATAGAACGGGATTGTGGTTAGTGCTGGCTCAATGGACTGAATGGCCTCCTCCTGCATTGTAATGATTCTATGATATTCTAAATCTATGATATTTGGAACCAAATAAGGGCTGTTCTGCTAAGCTGGGAATGGGGGCCACAGAGAGGATGAGGAAGATTAGTGCGTCATAATCAGTGCACCACAGTCAGAGTCTGATGAAGCAGCTAAATGATGACTGAAGGATGCAGACAAAATTTGCAAGTGGACAGAAATTAATTTCTGTTATGAGCAAAACCTTGCACGTTGGAAGAAAAATGGGATTTAAACTAAATAGCTTTGAGCGAGCTAGGGAAGAGGTTAACAGGATTTGTGAGTGTGGTGAGCTCGACATTGATTGTGCCCCAGTCATTGCTGAACAGGATTAATGAAGCAGATAGAAAGCTGAGCTATCAGCAAATCAATACCAACAATTTGCATTTGTATAGCAACAACTTGTACCTCAAACATGGAACCTACCCCAAGGCATTTTATAGCTGGTGTTGTTCTTCTACAGCCAGTGGTGAAGGAGGAAACCAGATCTTCATTCAGTTTCAGATTTATTCACAAAGTGAGGAATTACAAATGTTAATCTCCTAACTCTGCAACCCACCACCAGTGTCAATAATTGCCTCTTTATATATACATGGATGAGTGCCTCCCACAGGTATGCACTTAATCTTAATTTATACAATTAACAAGATGGAGATGGAGGAAGAGAGAAAAACACGAGGATTATCAATGGAAATAAAGGGGAAAGTGGTAAATGCTAGGTCAGGGTGCATCATGTTGAAGCTGTACAATGCTAATTGTCGGAGCAGTCCGCAAATATGCTATTCACTTATGGTCACTAAAGCACAAGGGAAGCATTTCAGCTGGTTGTTAATGAGGGTCATGAGGAAGAATTAGTAAATTTCCCTCCTCATCAGCTTTGAAAAATGTGAACAAATGTCATGGAGGTGCAGTGATATTAATTCGAATGGAAAAAGCTCACCTTAAATGCAAAACACAGACTGGTAAAAGATATGTTCAGGGCAGAAACATAGCAGAATAGGAATGCACTACAAAGCCACAGAAGATCCTTGTGGTCTTTTTTAGCTCATTCTAATCTCTGTGTTGCATCTGACTATCACTGTCTTTCCCCTCTATCCAATATATTCTCCAGCTACCTATTCACTTCTCCCTTGAAATTACAAACATAATCAGTGCTCAATAATGATGGCATGAGTGACAGCTTACGCCTGTAACATAACATTAATGCAGTAAAACACCCCTTGGCAATTCAAAAAGACCAAAGGACACCAAACTGAAGGAGGAAGTATTAAGAAATGGGCCAAAGGTTCAGTCAGGAAGATCAGTTTTAAAGCAGTCTGTCTCATAGATTTATCATCCTGTGTGTAAAATAAAAACAGCAGGCCGGGCACATCTGCGGGAAATAAACTGTTAACGTTACAACTCAGTGACTTTTTATCAGAACTGGTAGAGATTCAGAGTTTTCAAGCAAGTAGAGTCAGGGAAAAAAAAGGGTGTGGAGGAGGAGGTGAAAAGGACGGTGAAGGTGTGTGATCAGGTAATGGGCAGGAGTGATTCAACATTAAAAAGGATGATGGTAAAAAGGGGGCATTAGTAATGGGACGAGTAAAGAAAAAAATATTTCCACAGGAGGTGTCAATGGATGCAACATCATTACAGTGGGGGGAAGGAAAATTAGTTAAATCTAACTTTTTCACTCCCCCCCAAACCTTATATGTAAAACATGCCACTTGCATCTTGACTACACCTTTTAGGATCTTGAATTAAAAAGCATTTGCAGTATATGGCACCTTCCATGATCTTGCGACAAGCCAGAAAATAACTTTTGTAGTATAGTCACCATTGTAATGCAGAAAGCCTAGCTGCAGATTTGTGCACAGGGGCTCTGACAAATAGTAATGTCGATAATAAGCCGATCATATGTTTTTGTTGGGGATTGAGGGATAAACGTTGGCTAGGGCTCAGGGCGCTCTGGAAGATTAGCCTTGATTCCTCAGTTATAAGCATTCCCATCATCTGCAGCCTCTCATTAACTCAGCAAGTCCAGTCCCAGCTATCAATGCTCCACCTTTTCTAATCCTCCAGCATGTCTTTTTAATAACTCAGTCACCAGGTTCTGATGAAAAGTCATCAGTCTGAAATGTGAACTCTCTTTCTCTGCAGATGCTGCCAGCTCTGCTGAGTATTTACTGTGTTTTCCATTTCAACCAGAATTGTATGCCGGACAAATGATTTAACCCGCTCTGAATGACAGATTGATGTATTGTGTTCCCCTTACTGTGGAGCTCGAGCTGCTATCAGAAAAGGTCCTCTGGCCTGAGGGCCTAAGGTTGAGTCTGCCTCATACAATAGTGTATATACTTGCTACCACACTCACTTGTTGCTGCTAAACACTGTGCTGATGGCTTCAAAGATGTAGCCATCCATACCCTCCAGTCTCTCTGTGTCATGTCCTTCAGAATTAGGAGATAATCTAGAAAAATAATCACCTCTTCGACCTTGAAAAAATGAAGGGAAGTCGATGTAATGGAGATCTTGCCCAAAGAAGGAGAATCTAGTCAATGACAAAAAGGTCATTTCTACTTTTTTTTTCACTGTGTACACTGTGCTTTCATCCTCTCTATCAAACCATTATAGAGCGTGGGGAATGTCTTCTGTCATCTCTTGGGTGACAGTAGTGAGTTGCTCCATGTTTGCTCTTTCCTAGGGTAGAAAAGCCAAGTACTAGGGGACATAGGTTTAAAGTGCATAGGGAAAAATTTAGAGGAGATGTGTGAGGCAGATGTCTGGAATGCGCTGCTGGGGGAGGTGGTGGGAACAAGTACGATATGACATTTAAGGAGCATCTAGACATAGGATGGGAATGGAAGGATGCGGACTCCGTAAGTGCATGTGGTTTTAGTTTAGGCAGGCATCGTGATCAGTGCAGGCTCGCGGGTCCGAAGTGCCTGTTCCTGTACTGTACTGTTCTTTGTTTCACCCCTCACCATTCCTCTAAACCCCTCAAATTCTACAACCTTCTGGGATATCTATGCACCGCTGTTTCTAGTTTCTTCAGCAGTCCCAAGTTTGATTGCTGCATCATTGAAGGCTCTAAATTCTGGAGCTCCCTCTTTCCACCTTTCCCACCTTTCATTCTTCCATTAAGGCACCTTAAATCTTCCTCTTTGACCAAACGTTTTGTATCTGTATTTATATTCCTTTGAAGCAGCCTTGCTGCTGCTCCTGTGAAGCTCTTTGGGATATTTTATTATTGTAAAAACGTTATATAAACGCAAGTTTGTGTGGACTTTATTGCATAGGGATTGAACAATATTTGTTCCTGTTGGAATTTGTGACTCTCTTGGCTGTTTTAAGTCATTCAGTTGTGTGCGGTAAAAATGCTCTCCCTGCCTATGCCTGCAGCCTCTTGAAGTAACGTCGGTTCAGCGTGTGGGTGGAGCAATCTTTGTGTAGCTCTCTGTAGACCTTTTATGAACAAAGATTTTGTGAAAGGGAAAGCAAGTGGAGGAATTGATGAGGGAAAGTGGTGGAGGGTTACATGAGGGCTTGGGCGGTAACCACAAAATTGTGATTTTCAGACCAAACTGTTAACCTTTAAGTTGGAGCCAGATGACCTTTCATTTTAAACTTTTGGGAATGAAATTATTTCCTGTTGTCCTTTGCTGTGCAATATTCAGCCCATACAGGCTTTCCATTGAATTTGAATTCAGTTCACATTTTTTAAAAATTGTTCCAGTGTGGGAGGCCATTTGGCCCATCAAGTCTGCACTGGCTCGCTAAACGAGCATCATGACTTAGTGCCATTCCCCTGACTTTTCCCCATACCCTGCACATTGTTTCTATTCCAATAGTCATCTAATGCCCTGTTGAATGCCACGATTAAACCTGCCTCCACCACACAAAACAAATCAAATCAAAGATGTGCAGGTTACGTGGATTAGCTATGGCTATACATGGGGTTATGGGGATAGGGTGGGGCGGTGCGCCTGGATAAGATGCTCTTCAGGGAGTTGGTGCAGACTTGATGGGCTGAATGGCCTCCTTCTGTGCTGTAGAGATTCTAAATCTCCCCTTAGCCGCCTTCTCTCCAAGGAGAACAGTCCCAACCTCTCCAATCTATTCTCATAACTGAAGTTTCTCATCCCTGGAACCATTCTTGTAAACCTCTCCTCCACTGTCTCCAACACATTCACATCCTTCCCATAGTGTGGCACCCTGAACTGTACACAGTATTCCAGCTGAGGTCTAACTAGGGTCCTGTATAAGTTCAGCATAACCTCCTTGCTCTTTTCTCTAAGCCTCTATTAATAAAGTCCAGAATACTCTATGCTTTATTAACTGTTCTCTCCACCTATCCTGTCACCTTCAATGATCTGCACATATACACCCAGCTCCCTCTGCTCCTGCACCCCATAAGAATATTACTCTTTGTTTTATATTATCTCTCCATGTTCTTCCTTTCAAATGCATCACCTCACACATTTCCGCATTGAACTTCATCTGAATACGTAACGGTTATTTGACTGGACTAGTTACCTGGAGGCTTAGACTAATAATCCAGAAAATGGGCATTTGTATTCACCATGACCAATTCAGAAATTTGAATTTAATGTCTCAAAAAAACAAAATCCAAATGGACAAGTTGGGCTAAAGGGCCTGCTTGCATGCTGTAAACCTCTGTGACTCCGTGAAAACATTCTATCTAGAGCAGAAAAGCTTGGGAGGAGATTTGATAGAGGATTTTAAAATCATGAAAGATGAATAAATGAGAAGAAATTGATACCAGTGACAAAAGGGTTGTTAACTAGAGGATGACAGATAAGATAATTAGCAAACAGAACCAGGGTCAGCACGGTTATGATCTGGAATACATTGCCTGAAAGGCTGGTGGAAGCAGATTCAATAAAAACTGTCAAAGGGGAATTACATAAATTCTGAAGGGAAAACATTTGTAACGGGTGTGGGGAAAATCACAGGGAGCTGGCATGAACTGAATGGCTCTTTCAAAGAGTCCACAGAACACAATGGGCTGGGACATTCTATGGTTCTGTCACTGACTGCATTGTCGTAAAAGAAAAATGCAGCCAGTTCATTCATATCCTTTAGGAGAGGTGCCTTTATCTGGCCTGGCACAAATGTGACTCCACTCTCACATTAACGGGGCTGACTTTTAGTTGCTCTCTGAAGTGGTTATTCAACCTATTCAGTGTGATAAGAAGACTCATCTTGAGGCAACTAGGATTAGGCAATAAATGCTCGCCTTGCTTCCCTCGGAAGCTGAGAATTTGTTCATCTCAGCCTTAAATATACCCTGATGTTTCATCCACAACCCTCTGGGGTAGCCGTTTTAAAGACTCACACCTTCTGAGTGAAGAATTTTCTCCTCATTGAGCCCTAATCCTGAGACTGTGCCTCTTGTTCTGGATACCACCAGAGGAAGCACCCTTACAGTATTCACCGTGTCCAGCCCCTTAATAATCTTGAATGATTCAATGAGATTGCCTCTTATTCTTCTAAACTGTAGACAATAGAGATCCAAGTTAGTTAGTGCCCTCATCATACGACCACCCTCTGTTAGTGGGGTATGATGCACAGTGGTCAACACTGCTGCCTCTCAGCACTAGTGATCCAGGTTCAATTCCAGCCTTGTGGAAACACTGTGTGGAGTTTACACATTCTCCCCGTGTCTGCACGGGTTTCCTCTGGGTGCTCCAGTTTCCATCTGTAGTCCAAAGGTGGATTGGCCATGCTAAATTGCCGCATAGTGTACAAACGAAGTGTAGGTTAGGTGGAATAGCTATGGTAAACACACAGAGTTATGGGGATAAGGTATAGGGGTAGACCTAGGTGAGATGCTCTTTCTGGTACAGACTCAATGAGCTGAAATGCCTCCTACACTCTAGGGATTTTATGGTCCTATGGATTCTATGATCTTGTCTGCAATACAAGTATTTAAAAATTTGTTCCTGGATGTCACTAGCTAGGCTAGCATTTATTACTCATCTGCAACTGCACTGGAAAAGCTGGTGGTGAGCTTGAAGCACTGCAGTCCATGTATTGTAGGTAAATTTATTCCGATGGTCAAAAAGGACAGTAGGAGGAGAGGTAATAAGCCGTGGATAACGAAGGAGGTGAAGGAAAGTGTTAAATTAAAAGCGGAGGAATTTAGAGTAGCTAAGAGCAGTGGGCGAGAAGAGGATTGGGAAAGGTTTAAATGTCAACAAAGATTGACAAAGAAGTTGATAAAGGAGGGTAGGAGAAGCTATGAAGCTGGGCTAGCACTTAATATAAAAAAGGATAGCAAGAGTTTTTATAAGTATATAAAAAGGAAGAGGCTGGCTAGGGTGAATGTTGGTCCTTTAGAGGATGAGAAAGGGGAGCTAGTGGTAGGGGATGGGGATATGGCTAAGGTCTTGAATAACTTTTTTGTTTCTGTCTTCACGGAGGAGGACGTGAATAATTTGCCTGGTGTTAGCGATGGAAAGGTGGTAGGACTGGAGGGTCTTAATGACATTACTGTTACTAGAGAGGTGGTGCTCGACAGACTGGAGGGGGCTGATTGTGGACAAGTCCCCAGGACCGGATGGAATGCATCCGAGGGTTCTGAAAGAAATGGCGGAGGTTATAGTGGATGCCTTGGTGGTTATTTTCCAGACGTCGCTGGATTCCGGGGAAGTGCCGGAAGATTGGAAAACGGCTAATGTTACACCGTTGTTTAAGAAGGGTGCCAGGCAAAAGGCGGGGAATTATAGGCCGGTTAGTTTAACGTCTGTGGTAGGTAAAATGTTCGAATCCGTCATTAAGGAGGAAATTGCGAGGCATCTTGAAGGGAATTGCTTGATAGGGCGGACGCAACACGGTTTCATTAAAGGGAAGTCGTGTCTGACAAATTTACTGGAGTTCTATGAGGATGTGTCTAGGGCAGTGGATAGAGGAGAGCTGGTGGATGTGGTCTTTCTGGATTTTCAGAAGGCGTTTGACAAGGTACCTCACAAGAGGTTATTGCAGAAGGTCAGGGGACATGGAGTTGGGGGTAGGGTGTTAGCGTGGATAGAGGATTGGTTGTCAAATAGGAGGCAGAGAGTGGGGGTCAATGGGTGCTATTCGGATTGGCGGTTGGTGACTAGTGGGGTGCCCCAGGGGTCGGTGCTGGGGCCTCAGCTATTTACCATTTATATACATGATCTGGAGGAGGGAACCGAGTGTAGGGTGTCGAAATTTGCTGATGACACCAAGATTGGGGGAAAGGCAAATTGTGCGGAGGGTGTGGAGAGTCTGCAGAAGGATCTAGATAGGCTGGGCGAATGGGCCAGGAAATGGCAAATGGAATTTAATGTTGGCAAGTGTGAGGTGGTCCACTTTGGTAGGAAGAATGGTAGGAAGGACTATTACTTACGTGGCGAAAAACTGCAGCAGGCGACGGTGCAGAGGGACCTCGGGGTCCTTGTGCATGAGTCGCAAAAACCCAGCTTGCAGGTGCAGCAGGTGGTCAGGAAGGCGAATGGGATGCTGGCCTTCATAGCGAGGGGGATTGAATATAAAAGTAGGGAGGTCTTGCTGCAGCTGTATAGGGCATTGGTGAGGCCGCAGCTGGAGTACTGTGTGCAGTTTTGGGCGCCGCACCTGCGCAAGGATATTTTGGCCCTGGAGGGAGTGCAGAGGAGGTTTACTAGGCTGATACCGGAGTTGAGGGGATTGAGCTATGAGGAGATGCTGAATAAACTAGGCTTGTACTCGTTAGAGTTTAGAAGAATGAGGGGAGATCTCATTGAGACGTATAAGATGATGAATGGGATGGATAGGATAGAGGTGGAGAGACTCTTCCCGCTCAGAAAAGACAGTAGGACTAGGGGGCACAGCCTCAAGATAAAGGGGAGGCGGTTTAGAACGGAGTTGAGGAGGAACTTCTTCACTCAAAGGGTGGTGAATCTCTGGAATTCTCTGCCCATTGAAGTGGTGGAGGCTCCCTCGCTAAATATTTTTAAGAAGCGGGTTGATGGGTTCTTGATAAGAGAGGGGATTAAGGGTTATGGGGAGAGGGCGGGAAAGTGGAACTGAGCCACGACAGATCAGCCATGATCTTATTGAATGGCGGGGCAGGCTCGAAGGGCTAGATGGCCTACTCCTGCTCCTATTTCTTATGTTCTTATAAAACCTTCCTTAAATCTACAAATCAAAGCTATGCACTTACAGTATTAGCCAAAATCCTTTCTCACTCCTGCTCTTATTATAACTTTTTACTATCAGGGTTACTCCTCTTCCTTATCCAGTCTACCAATTTGAAAGATTGTATAACCTGGAATATTTAATTCCTAGCCTTGGTCACCTTGTAACCATGTCTCCGTAATCTAAAATATTGACCTCTATCAGTGCTGCTAGTTCATCCATCTTACTACAAACCTGTCATGTATTCAGATTTAAAGTAATTAATTTTATTTTTTTAACTCTTATTCATTGCGTGGACTTCATTCACTGCTGCGCTATCACCATTAAACATTGTTCCTTCTTGTCCCACTCCTTTGCCTTTATCCAAGTTGCTTTGTCAAGTGCTCTCTTGCTTTGACTTTTGTCTTTAAATTTGTAAAGCTCCCATCACCTAACTCTCCCCTGCCTCCGCTGACTGAGCCTCCACCTGGGCTTCTCCAAGCCTATTTCATCAACTCTCGGAGCATCAAATTCCTTTCCCCATTGTGTTTGGCTCACCTCCCCTTAATGCATCTATTGTGTTTGCCTCAAATACCCCTTATGATAACACAGTCCACAATGTAGCTACCCTCTGGATAAAAGGGCTTCCCCTGGATTTGTTGTTGGATTTCTTAGTGAGTACAATCTCATTATCTGATCAGAGCATGGCCCTTTATGGGCTTTTGTACCAACGGGCTACCTGTACACATCTGCAATGCACAGGTATTCATTCATTCTGATGGGATATTCTCTTCAGTGGATTAGAATCGTAGAATGCCTACAGTGCAGAAGGAGGCCATTTGGCCCATTGAGTCTGCACCAACCACGATCCCACATAGGTGGTTTGGGTCAGAAATTGGCTAGCTGTAAGAAGACATACTGTGGTGGTTGATGGGAAATGTTTATCCTGGAGTTCAGTTACTTGTGGTGTACTGCAAGGCTCTGTTTTGGGGCCACTGCTGTTTGTCATTTTTATAAATGACCTGGATGAGGATGTGGAAGGATGGGTTAGTAAATTTGTGAATGACACTAAAGTTGGTGGAGTTGTGGACAGTGTGGAAGGATGTTGCAGGTTACAGAGGGACTTAGATAAGCTGCAGAACTGGGCTGAGAGGTGGCAAATGGAGTTTAATACAGAAAAGTGTGAAGTGATTCACTTTGGAAGGAGTAACAGGAATGCAGAGTACTGGGCTATTGGTAAGTTACTGGGTAGTGTGGATGAGCAGAGAGATCTCGGTGTCCATGAGCATAGCTCCCTGAAAGTTGGCACCCAGGTTGATAGGGTTGTTAAGAAGGCGTACTTTAGCTTTTATTAGCTGTGTTAGCTTTTATTGATAGAGGGATTGAATTTTGGAGCCATGAGGTCATGTTGCAGCTGTACAAAACTCTGGTGCGGCCGCACTTGGAGTATTGCATACAGTTCTGGTCGCCGCATTATAGGAAGGATGTGGAAGCGTTGGAAAGGGTGCAGAGGAGGTTTACCAGGGTGTTGCCTCGTATGGTGGGAAAGTCTTTTGAGGAAAGGCTGAGGGATTTGAAGCTGTTTTCATTAGAGAGAAGAAGGTTAAGAGTTGACTTAATAGAGGCATATAAGATGATCAGAGGATTAGATAGGGTGGTCAGTCAGAGCCTTTTTCCTGGGTTGGAGATGGCGAGCATGAGGGGACATAGCTTTAAATTGAGGGATGATAGATATAGGACAGATGTCAGAGATAGGTTCTTTACTCAGAGAGTAGTAAGGGCATGGAATGCCCTGCCTGCAGCAGTAGTGGACACTCCAATATTAAGGGCATTTAAATGGTCATTGGATAAACATATGGATGATATTGGAATAGTGTAGATTAAATGGGCTTTAGATTGGTTTCACAGGTTGGCACAACATCAAGGGCCGAAGGGCCTGTACTGCGCTGTAATGTTCTATGTAGGTCCTATTCCTGTAACCCCACATATTTAACCTGCTAATCCCCTGACACTATGGTTAATTTAACATGGCCAATCAATCTAACCCGCACATCTTTGGACTGTGGGAGGAAACCGGAGCATCCAGAAGAAACCCATTCAGACACGGAGAGAATGTGCAAACTCCACACAGACAGTGACCCGAGGCTGGAATTGAACCGGGGTCCTTGACACTGTGAGGCAGCAGGACTAACCACTGTGCCACTCCTTATCTAATGATATCCACTGGTCCCCTGCACAACAACCTCATCATATGTGAGCCTTGATGGTGACTGTTGGCAGACTGTGAGGACATCACCTCAGCATGGTCTTGTCCTGTACTGATGGACAAATGTATTTTGTAGCATGTTCAATGGTTAGGTGTTTGAAACAGCAATCAAAACTGACCTCTCTTTGCTACCTCAGTGACGCCAATCAAAACACCTTTAACACCACCCTTGGATATGAGCCAACTCCCAGGTCTGTAAAGCGCAACTGCCCCCTGGACATCACGTCGAGGTTTGATGATGTTGCTGATGTCATTGCCATGTTGATTAAGACAGCAATTCCTCTGCTAATTGGGGTCTGAGTTCCCAGCACTGCTTCACTTGTAAAATCTAGAAGGATCAGTTAGTATCTTCTGCTGTTTGATCCATCTACATCAAAAGAAAATTTCCACCCTGCACCAAAGATTATTGCAGTTTGTGTCACACAGTGCCTGTGACATCCGTATAATAAAAGCAAAATACTGGGGATACTGGAAATCTGAAAGTGTTGGAAATACTCAGCAGGTCGATGGAGAGAGAAACAGAGTCAACGCTTCAAGTCAGATGCTGCCAGACCTGCTGAGTATTGCCAGCATTCTGTTTTAATCCCTGTGACATCCATTCTTACTTGATGAATCAGAGGTGGGCTCAACAAGCAGTATCAACAGTGTAAGAAATGCAGATAAGCAGAGAATTGCATTCATGCTGTAAATCAGAAACCAAAACAGGAAGTACACATAGCAGGTGGGGCACTAACAGGAGGGGGGAGGTAGGCTAATGTTGCAGCTGTGCCCCCTTCAGTATACCCATCCAGAGAGTGCACAATCCACAGATTTAAGAAGACCTGTTTGAATGGGCTTCATGCTGCCACAGTATTGGGGGATTTGGTTTGAAATCTGCTGTCAGGTTATGCACATCTGGAGCTGGATCTGTGCTGGACCTTGCTTAAACAAAGGAGACTACAAAGGGATGAGGGAGATGTTGGCTAAGGTAGACTGGGAGGAAAAACTTTATGGTGGGATAATTGAGGAACAGTGAAGGATTTCAAAGTGATCTTTCACAGTGCTCAGCAAAAGTATATACCAGTGACAAGAAAGGACTGTTGGAAAAGAGATAATCAGCCGTGGATATCTAAGGAAATAAAGAGGGTGTCAAATTGAAAGAAAATGCATACAAAGTGGCAAAGACTAGTGGGAAGCTAGAGGATTGGGAATTCTTTAAACGTCAACAGAAAGTCACGAGAAAAGCTATATAAAAAAAGTAAGATAGATATGAGAGTAAATTAGTTCAGAATATAAAAACAGGTAGCAAAAGTTTCTACAAATATATAAAATGAAAAAGAGTGGCTAAAATAAACATTGGTCCTTTAGAGGTCGGGAAGGGGGATGTAATAACTGGAAATGAGAAAATGACTGAGGTATTGCACAAGTATTTTATGTCGGTCTTCACAGTGGAAAACACAAATAACATGCCAAGAATTGATGCCAGGAAGGCTTTGGCAGATGAGGACCTAGAAACTATCATTATCACAAAAGAGATAGTGTTGAGCAAGCTAATGGGAGTAAGGGTAGACAAGTCTCCTGGTCCTGATGGAATGCACCCCAGGGTACTAAAAGAGATGGCGGGAGAAACAGCAAATACACTAGTGGTAATTTACCAAAATTCGCTGGACTCTGGAATGGTTCCCGCAGATGGGAAAACAGCAAATGTGACGCCACTGTTTGAAAAAGGACGTAGATAAAAGGCAGGTAACTATAGGCCGGTTAGCTTAACTTCTGTAGTAGGGAAAATGCTTGAATCTATCATCAAAGAAGAAATAGTGAGACATCAGGATATAAATTGTCCCATTGGTAAGATGAAGCATGGGTTCATGAAAGGAAGGTCACGTTTGACTGATTTGATGCAATTCTTTGAGAACATTACATGTGCAGTGGATAGTGGGGAACTTCTGGATGTGGTGTATCTGGATTTCCAGAAGGCATTTGACAAGGTGCCATACCAAAGACTGCTACATAAGATAAAGATGCACGATGCTACAGGTAATATATTAGCATGGATAGGGAATTGGTTAATTAACAGAAAGCAAAGTGCGGGAGTAAATGGGTGTTTTTCTGGTTGGCGTTCTTCAGGAATCAGTGTTGGGACCGCAATTGTTTACGGTTTATATAGGTGATTTGGAATTGCGGACCAAGTGTAGTGTGTCACAGTTCGCAGATGACACTAAGATGGGCGGCGGAGCAAAGTGTGCAGAGGACACAAAGTCTGCAAAGGAGTATAGATAGTCTAAGTGAGTGGGCGAGGGTCTGGCAGATGGAGTACAATGTTGGTAAATGTGGGGTCATCCACTTTGATAGGAATAACAGCAAACTGGACTATTATTTACATGGCAAATGCTGCTGTGCAGAGGGACCTGGGTGTCCTTATGCAGGAATCTCAAGGAGTTGGTTTGCAGGTGCAGCAGGTAATTAAGAAGGCAAATGGAATTTTGTCCTTCATTGCTAGAGGGATGGAGTTTAAAAAGAGCGAGTTTATATTGCAGCTGTATAGGGTGCTGGTGAGGCCACACCTAGAGTACTGTGTATAGCTTTGGTCTCCTTACTTGAGAAAGGATACACTGGCACTGGAGTGGGTGCAGAGGAGATTCACTAGGTTGATTCCAGAGTTGAGAGGGTTGGCCTGTGAGGGGAGACTGAGTAGACTGGGACTATACTCATTGGAATTCAGAAGAATGAGGGGAGGTCTTATAGAAGCATATACGATTATGAAGGGAATAGATAGGATAGAAGCAGGGAAGTTGTTTCCACTGGCAGGTGAAAGTAGAACTAGGGGGCACAGCCTGAAAATAACGGGGGGCAGATTTAGGACTGAGTTGAGGAGAAACTTCTTCACACAAAGGGCTGTGAATCTTTGAAATTCTCTGCCCAGTGAAGCAGTTGAGGCTACCTCATTGAATGTTTTTAAGGCAAGGATAGATAAATTTTTGAACAGTAAAGGAAGTAAGAGTTATGGTGAGCGGGCGGGTAAGTGGAGCTGAGTCCACAAAAAGATCAGCCATGATCTTATTGAATGGCGGAGCAGGCTCGAAGGACCAGATGTTCTACTCCTGCTCCCAGTTCTTATGTTCTTGCAGGGTCAGCTTGGAGCCTAAACAAGTTGAGTTCGGACAGTGTCTGCCTGGGTTGCCTCCGGGTGCTCCGGTTTCCTCCCACAGTCCAAAGATGTTCAGGTTAGGTGTATTGGCCATGATCAATGCATGGGGGTAGGTTGGGCAAGATGCTTTCTTGGAGAGTCAGTGCAGACTTGATCGGCTAAATAGCCTCCTCCTGTACTGTAGGAATTCAAATGGTAATGATCCAAATACTGAAGCTTCGTTCCACAAAGATATTAGAGTCATTTCAACTTTAATATTATTGGGGTGGCATGGTGGTACAGTGGTTAGCACTGCTGCCTCACAGCGCCAGGGACCGGGGTTCGATTCCCAGCTCGGGTCACTGTCTGTGTGGAATTTGCACATTCTCCCCATGTCTGCATGGGTTTCCTCCCAGTGCTGCAGTTTCCTCCCACAGTCCAAAGATGTACAGTTTAGGTGAATTGGCCATGCTGAATTGCCCCTTAGTGTCAGGGGGACTAGCTAGGGCTAATACATGAAGTTATGGAGATAGGGCCTGAGTGGGATTGTGGTCGGTGCAGACTCGATGGGCCAATGGCCTCCTTCTGAACTGTAGGATTCTATTTACATGAATTCTGAGCTCATGGTATAGCAGGCTTGCTAAATGTATGTAAATGTGTAAATGTAAATTTGGGGAATACGGGTTAGGATGGGGAGAGGGTCTGGGTAAGATATTCTGTTAGACAGTCAGTGCAGAGACTGAATGGCCTCATCTGCCGTGTCGTGATTCTGTTCTATGACGTATCAACTTTGGACCGCTAGTGGCAGCTTTAACTGCCATGACACAGTTGGCCACAAGGTTATGTTCTCAATGCTGTCCATCTCCCTGGTCCTAATGGACCATCAGCAGAGAAAGGCTCCTCAGACTGCACCATCATCATCCTTTTCCTATATCTACCATCACTGTGCAGTCCACGTGAAGTTACCTATTTCAGAGCAGTTTTGTCTTCCATTTTCTACGTGTATTGGGACTGCGCCAGCTTCCCATAGGACAACTCTGTCTGCTGCAAGAGGGTCATTTCATCCTGAGCTAAATTTGGACCCTGGTTCCAGAGGTGAAAGGCCATTGTGTAGCTCACAATGTCATTCCAACACTAAACTATAACATCTTCCATTCAGACCACAGGTGTAAGAAAGAAAGGACTTACTTTTCCATAGCATCTTTTGTAATCTTGCACTGTCCCAAAGTGTTTTACAGCCAATGATGTACTTGTGTATTGTGGTCACTGTTGCAGTGTTGGAAATGTGGCGGTCACTTTGCACGCAGTGAAATCCCACAAAATGAATGAGGATAATGATCAGAGAATCCATTTCAGTGTGATGTCGGTTGAGGGGATAAATATTGCTTAGGACGCTGGGAAGACCCCCTGCTGCACTACAAAAGACCACCTTTTACATTCACCCAAGAGGCAGACGGCATTGATTGAGTACCTCACTTGAAAGATGGCACCTCCAACATTGCAGCACTTCCTCAATAATAAACTGGGAATGTCAACCTGCATTCTGTGCTCAGGTCTTGAACCTACGATCTTGTGACTCAAAGGGAAACATGCTAACAACTGAACCACAGCTGACACCAGCTGTAGAAGTAAGAATAAAATGTGCCTATTAGTTACTGAGCCTGAGTGAGCTCCATAGTGCTTCCTCCAAATGACAATAAAATAGCAGCTCCAGTATCTTGTGAACCGGGATGAGATCTGATGGTGGGAAGGATGGAGGAAGTAAAATGTCAAGTTCCCTCTGACTGAGTGATTTCAGCCTGGTTTTCATCAATCTGGAGTCAGCTTCTTTCTTAGAAATGAGCAAAATAAAAGTTCCAGGGAAAAATATGTTTTTTCTTCTGAAGTGCGACATAACAAAAGGATGAATGTATAAATTATACAACCTTCTATATTCTGCATGGACCAACCAGGCAGCAAGAGGCTTCCCTTTTGCACTTTGTTTCAGACAATTGCTTGGTTAGATAAGATTTATAAATCTATTCAGATATCCTGTCAGTAGGTGGCTTGGCATTCAGCTATTGTAGGGCCTCATACAGGAGAGCATTCAAAATAAAGTCCACACATAAACCAGTGTCACTCAAAAGACACCATAGAGTCTCCGCGGGACAGTTCTCTGTGCTCAACCGATGAGAAGTTATACAATCCTCACAGGCTTGTAAAAAGTCCTGATGGCAAAGGACAACCAGGATGTGAAGGAGACTGTTGCTACCTTATCTGTGCAGCAACACCAACACAAATTAGCAGGACTTAGAGTAATCAGCACATGCCAATCATCAGAACTGAGATCCGATTAATTAGCAATGTGCCAAAATTCTCTTTCATATGCACTGTGTTAAAGCAGGCCAACTTACTGTTAATTATTAACCAGGGCAGTTGAAAGATAAATACGTGTACAACGGACAGGGTCTTGTATTTAACAATTAGCCTCAATTCAATGTAAATATTTATCTCCGACAGATAAACAATCCATTTCCTCAGATTTGTTTTCCCAGTGTCTCCATGGAACTTTGTCAAGCCCTTCCTTATGCCACCTCATTCCAGTATCTGGCCATTCAGCTTTCTGTACTCACGACCATGCCAGCATATTGCTGCCTTATAAATCACAATGGAATGTTAAACAAGACACTTTATTAAAGAGTGATCATATTGCTTTCTCACTGTGTGTATAACCTGACCATAATTCAGGCTCTAACCAAGGACACATATTTTACAGGCTGCAAGGCGAGATAATCATGCCCACTGTTTGGGTGAACCTATGAGACCCATGGGGGTGGCCAATGTGAACCACGACGATTTGGGCGTGTGTGAGGCTCTGCTTCTGTCTTGTGAAATATTTAGGACTGCAGTGAATTGAAGGGCAGCGTGGCTTCCGAACTGTGAAAGAGCCTGACAGAACTGGAATGTTCACAGTTAGACTGTGTGACAGCCTTTATTTTAAGCTAGCCAACCGTTAAGTTTTCATTAACTGCCTACCTAGATATCTTGCTTCGAGTTCAATTCTCCCATTTGTAAATCTGACCATTTCTATATAGAAATAAATTGATGCGTCCCTTTTCAGCAGTCTCATTGGCTAATTTACTAATCACTGCCATGTGGCTCGTTAAAGTGTCAGTTTCTAACAATCTCATTGGTTAACAGTAAATCATGGTGGTTCTGACAATGTCACATTGGCGTAGTTGTATTTTCTGCGTGTTGGAACTGGTTTGAGGGAACTACATCATTGAAAAGTTCCATGAACCCTGGCTACTGTGTGGCCATTTCTGTGGTAACTCCTTTGTTCTGAGTGCTGAAATTGGTCTTTAAGACCAATGTATTGGGCATATTCATGTAATTGAATGGTAAATACAATTGTTTACTGATCTCTTGTCACAGCACAATATTACAATGACTGTCAATATCACTGGACAGTTAGTTTAAGCTAGTTTTACTTTGGATAGAAAGAAAATTTCTTCAAAAATGTCCTGTGCAAATGATGAGAAGAGTGAGAAAAATAATCAGATGGACAATGGAAAGGTGTGATTTATATCAAGTGAGAGACATTGCATACTGCTTAGTTGATTTTAGCATTTTATCCAGGTGCAATGCCATAGAAGATCAGCTAGTTTATATAAGAAAATCACACACACCAAGTGTTTGTATTTTTATGAAATCTTTATAAGTCAACATCTCACAAACCTTCACACAATTAACTCTTCTTAAAGTTCAAGCAAATGTTCCATCTCCTCATGACTAAAATCTGGTACATTCCATTCTCACCATCTTCACATTGATTATGTAGCTATAACATACGCTTCTTAGCCCACTTGATCTATTCTGTCTGTAATCCAATGCCCCCCCAACCCCATTAAATTCTATCAAAGTATCCTTCTCTTCCTTCATCCACCATGCTTCTCTAATTTCACCTAAAATGCATGATTCATAGATTGAATTGGCACAAAGTTCAAGCTGAGATTTGTTCCTCTGCACTTTTTATTTTGGAGATAGTAGGGGATGATTTAGACTTTGTGCAATAGGTTTAGAGCATGTGGTAGCAAATAAACATCTATTTACATCTCTTTCCGCTTTAACTTCCACTGAAGTCAATGAGATATAAACTGGGCTGCTGACAAGTGTAGTGAGGGAGAAGGAAATGTGTGTTGACCCCTCACTTCTTTTGCCCTCTCTTCACTTTCTGAACTCAGTGTAGCCCTCATTCCATATACACATGCTCGTCCTGTTCTCTGTGGCAAATGTAAACTCATTACAGACCAGAGAAGGACCTGTGCCACAGGCTATTAATGTTATGCGGTAATTGATATATTGTTTCTGCTAATGCAAAACCTCTTGCCCTTTTCTGTTCAAATAATGATGGCTATTAGGTCCTACAAATTTCTACAATCTGAAGCTTTGGAAACTTGCTCGTTTTAGTTCTAAAAAAGTAACAAAATCTCCTATATGTGCAGAAAAAAAATGATTTCTAGAAAATACTGCAACCAAGAAATAGACTATCAGATTGGCATTCTTGGGCCTGGCACGGTGACACAGCAGTTAGCACTCCTGCCTCACAGCACCAGGGACCCTGTCTATGTGCAGTCTGCACATTCTCTCTGTGTCTGCGTGGGTTTCTTCCGGGTGCTTCGGTTTACTCCCACAGTCCGAAAGACGTGCTGATTAGGTGCACTGGCCATGCTAAATTCTCCCTCAATGAAACCAGACAGACACCGGAGTGTGGCAACTAGGGGATTTTCACATACAGCAACTTCATTGCAGTGTTTATAGAAGGTTGCTTGTGATACTTATAAATAAACTTAAAACTTTAATTTAAGATATACAAGTCCAAAGAATGATTTGTTTTGGTTTTTTAAAATTATGGAGGTGTTTGACAGAGAAGATGCTTCCATGAGCAGAGCAGTCCAAAATTAATAATTCTAATATAAAATAGACACAAATAAATTCAGAGAGGACTTCAGAGCTTTCTTTAGTGTGCAAATGTGGGGTTTGCTACCATAGCGAGTGGTTAAGGCAAATAACACAGATATATTTAAAGGGAGGCTGGGGAAGAACAGAAAAATATGTGATATACACAGTGAGGTGCGATGAAGTAAGGGTGGTGTGGAAATGAACACAGGTAAAGATTAGTTGGGCTGAATGCTGTGAAAAAAAAAACTGAGTTTGTCCTTTTGTGTTCTACAATCTGGTGTTGTGTTAGCTGAAACTCCATTTTTGGACATTTAGCTGATCTACCATAACTAAGCTTAGTGACTTTCACATTGATTGATTTGGCCTTCTCCTCTAGCTTTTCATTCTAACCCCTGCAGGCCGATCTAAACCCAGTATTTTGGTCTCCAGAACTAGATGCATTGCTGAGGCCCAGTTTGGTGAGCCTTAGAAGCCAACTACTATTCACTGTAACTCCATGAACCAAGCAACTGTGAAAACCAGTTTGTCTGATAGAAGAATGCCAACTCTCCTCATTGGGTCATACATCATTTAGCTGTTCAATTAACTTCAGAGATTTGGCCGTGTTAACAAGGCCTGCGTTTACTGCCATCACTGAGAAGGCTGTGGTGGACGGCCTGAACCTGTTGATACAACTGAGTGACTTGCTGGACTACTTCAGACTGCAGCACATTGCTGTGGTCCCAGAGTCACACGTAGAGTAGACTAGCATTGTTCTTTCCCTAAAAGACAGTAATGAGCCAGCTAACAAAATCCAACATTTGTACTCCAACCAGCTTTTTTTTTATTTCCAACTTTTAACCAAATTCAAAATCTCTAATTAGCATAGTGGAATTATGAACACTGCATTCTTTGGATTGACTGTCAGTTCAGGCTGCTGCATTGCTAGTGCAGTAAACATAACTACTACTATTGCCTTGAATGTTTTTGGTTGGTTAAATGCTTGTGAAAATCTCGGGTGGGGCTCTATACTGGAATGGAATGTTGCAGCAGGACAATGAACTGGAAATACGGATCACACAAAGCGAATTTTCAGCTCTGCACACAGAGCGAGAGAGAGAGAATTCATTTCAGGTACAATTCAGTTGTAGCTTCACTCAGCTCCATGCAGGATGTCACTGTCATCTGGGGCAGGCACAGCAGCAAAGTGACTGATTCCACTCCAGTTCCTCGGCCAGCACAGTTGTTTTTTGAAATGGGTGTCTTTAAACTTCGATTGCTGGCTTTCCAGTTAACGCATGCATTATGTTTTTGGTTTGTAAGTGCAATTATGTGTGTGGGATTTGATGAATAAAGCTGATTTTAAGAGAGCCTCATAAAATTGTTTTTTTTTTGCAAAGAGCTTATTTTTAATGAGCAGATCTCAAACCGTGCATCACGAGAATGATTTGGATGTTGTAATGAGAGCCTTTCAGAGAAACACAATGTGGCCATTGACAAAGCTTTAAAGCAGGAGACACTCGTTTCCTGAGAACACTCATTAAGCTTTTGGTTGTGGGTTTAAATGACGTGAAGGCGTTGCAGTGGCCTGGGTCTGATGTTTTATTTTTAAATTTGGCTGCTTCCCAGTACCACATTGTAGAAGACGCAAATCCAATTTTTAAAATTACTGTAATGTCAGATGTATAAATTTTGAATTTGAGTAGCTCTGATCAGTGCTGCTGATTTGTGCTTTTATTGCTTTTGATAATAAAATCCAATCCACTCGAATGCTGCCTTTATTTTTAAAGCGATGAGGGTACAGCAGTTGTAGCAGAATTGTTTCCCATCAACATTCAGACCAGTTTACAGCAGCAGTGAACTGGGAGATGTTTTATTCAAAACCAAATGGCACAAAAAGCTTCTGCTTCAGATTTCTAAAAATATTTCTATAAATGGCTTTGGCGCACTATCCCCATTTCCACTCTACCGATACCATCTCCCCATTTCTCTACACGATACCATCACTCCATTTCTGTACCCAATACCCCTTCCCATTTTCTATACAAAATACTCCCCCATTACTATATCCAGTACCCCCTCCCCACTTCTCTACCCGATACCAAGTCCCCATTCCACACTGGATACCATCTCCCCATTTCTCTACCGAATACCATCTCCCCATTTCTCTACCCAATACCATCTCCCCATTTCTCTACCCAATACCATCTCCCCATTTCTCTACCCAATACCATCTCCCCATTTCGCTACCCAATACCATCTCCCCATTTCTCTACCTGATACCATCTCCCCATTTCTCTACCCGATACCATCTCCCCATTTCTCTACCTGATACCATCTTACCTGATACCATCTTGCCGTTTCTCTACCCGATACCGTCTCCCCATTTCTGCACCCGATACCAAGTCCCCATTCCACACTGGATACCATCTTCCCATTTCTCTACCCGATACCATCTCCCCATTTCTCTACCTGATACCATCTCCCCATTTCTCTACCCGATACCATCTCCCCATTTCTCTACCCGATACCATCTCCCCATTTCTCTACCCAATACCATCTCCCCATTTCTCTACCCGATACCATCTCCCCATTTCTCTACCTGATACCATCTCCCCATTTCTCTACTCGATACTATGTCCCCATTTCTCTACCCAATACCATCTCCCCATTTCCACTCTGGACCCGATACCATCTCCCCATTCCTCTTCCCGATACCAACTCCCCATTTCTTTACCCGATACCATCTCCCCCTTTCTGTACCCAATACCATTTCTTCCATTTCTATAACCGATGCCATCTCCAGATTTCTCTACCTGATACCATCTCCCCATTTCTCTACCCGATACCACCTCCCCAGTTCCACTCTATACTCGATACCATCTCCCCATTTGTACTCCATACCTGATACCATCTTCCCATTTCTATACCTGATAACATTTCCCCATTTGCACTCTACACCCAATACCATCTTCCCATTTCCATACCCAATACCATTTCTCTATATTCATGAGTTTGTGTGATACTCATAAGAACATAAGAACCAGGAGTAGGAATAGGCCATCTGGCCCCTCAAGCCTGCTGTGCCAGATTATGGCTGATCTTTTTGTGGATTCAGTTCTACTTACCCACCTGCTCATCAAAACCTTTAATTCCTTCACTATTCAAAAATGTATCTATCCTTGCCTTAAAAACATTCAATGAGGTAGCCTCAACTGCTTCACTGGGCAGGGAATTCCTCAGATTCACAATCCTTTGTGTGGAGAAGTTCCTCCTTAACTCAGTCCTAAATCTGCTCCCCCTTATTTTGAGGCCATGCCCCCTAGTTCTAATATCACCCGCCAGTGGAAACAACCTCCCTGCTTTTGTCTTATCTATTCCCTTTATAATCTTTAATGTTTCTATAAAATCTCCCCTCATTCTCCTAAATTCCAATGAGTATAGCCCCAGTCTACTCAGTATCTCCTCATAGGCCGACCCTCTCAACTCTGGAATCAACCTAGTGAATCTCCTCTGCACCCCCTCCAGTGCCATTATATCCTTTCTTAATTAAGGAGATCAAAACTGTACACAATACTCTAGGTGTGGCCTCAACAGCACCCTATACAGCTGCAACATAACCTCGCTGTTTTTAAACTCCATCCCTCTAGCGATGAAGGACAAAATTCTTTTTGCCCGCTTAATTACCTGCTGCACCTGCAAACCAACTCCTTGAGATTCTTCCACAAGGACACCCAGGTCCCTCTACACAGCAGCATGCTGCAATTCTTTACCATTTAAACAATAGTCCATTTTGCTGTTATTCCTACCAAAATGGATAACCTCATATTTACCTACATTGTACTCCACCTGCCAGACCCTTGCCCACTCAGACTATCTGTGTCCCTTTGCAGACTTTCAGCGTTCTCTGCACACTTTACTCTGCCACTTAGTGTCACCTGCAAATTTTGACACACTACACTTAGTTCCCAACTCCAGATCATCTATGTAAATCATAAACAACTGTCGACCCAACACTGAGCCCTGAGGCACATCACTAGCCACTGATTGCCAACCAGAAAAACACCCATTTACCCCCATGCTTTGCTTTCTGTTAGTTAACCAATCCTCTATCCATGCTAATATATTACCCATAACACTGTGTACCTTTATCTTATGTAACAGTCTTTGGTGCGGCAGCTTGTCAAATGCCTTCTAGAAATCCAGAAACACCACATCCACAGGTTCTCCATTGTCCACTGCGCATGTAATGTTCCTAAAGAATTCCACCAAATTAGTCCAACATGACCTGCCATTCATGAACCCATGCTGCATCTTACCAATGGGACAATTTATATCCAGATGTCTCGCTATTTCTTCCTTGATGATAAATTCAAGCATTTTCCCTGCTGTCGAAGTTAAGCTAACCGGCCTATAGTTACCCGTCTTTTGTCGACCTCCTTTTTTAAACGGTGCCATCACATTTGCTGTTTTCCAATCTGTGGGAACCATCCCGGAGTCCAGCAAATTTTGGTAAATTACCACTAGTGCATTTACTATTTCCCTCACCATCTCTTTTAGTACCCTGGGATGCATTCCATCAGGGCCAGGAGACTTGTCTACCTTTAGCCCCATTACCTTGCCCAACACTACCTCTTTTGTGATAATAGTTTCTAGGTCCTCACCTGCCATAGCCTTCCTGTCATCAATTTTTGGCATGGTATTTGTGTCATCCACTGTGAAGACAGACTCAAAATATCTGTTCAATGCCTCGGCCCTTTTCTCATTTCCAGTTATTACATCCCTCTTCTCATCCTCTGAAGGACCAATGTTTACTTTAGCCACTCTTTTTTTGCTTTGTTTATTTGTAGAAACTTTTGCTGTTTTTACATTCTGAGGTAGTTTACCCTCATAATCCATCTTACTTTTCTTTATAGCTTTTTTCGTGGTTTTCTGTTGATCTTTAAAGATTTTCCAATCCTCTAGTTTCCCACTAATCCTTTTCACTTTGTATGCATTTTCTTTTGGTTTGATACCCTAATTATTTCCTTAGATATCCACAGCTGATTATTTCTTTCTTTACAGTCCTTCCTTATCACTGGTATATATTTCTGCTGAGCACTGTATAAGATCGCTTTGAAAGTCTTCCACTGTTCCTCAATTGTCCCACCATAAACGTTTTGCTCCCAGTCTACTTTAGCCAATGCCTCCCTCATTCCATTGTAATCTCATTTGTTTAAGCACAAGACAGTGGTATTGGATTTTACCTTCTCATGCTCCATCTGTATTTTAAATTCAACTATACTGTGATCACTTCTTCCGAGAGGATCCCTAATTGTAAGATCATTAATTATTCCTGTCTCATTACACAGGTCCAGATCTAGGATAGCTTGCTCCCTCATAGATTCCATTACATATTGTTCAAGGAAGCTATCAGGGATACATTCTATGAACTCCTCCTCAAGGCTGCCTTCACCGACCTGGTTTGACCAGTTGCCATGTAGATTAAAATCCCCATGATAATTGCTGTACTCACCAAATATTGATCTGATAAATGTAGCCATTATCCTGCAGGATAGCTTTGCAGCCTGATTTGACATTAAGTTTGCACAGTGAGCAAATGTTTCGGCCCTATTAACCTGAAATAATCTGAACTCAGCTCATCAGAACACAACAGACATAGAACCAGTTCTGCAGCTCAAGTGGACACAATAGAGGGCCAGGGCATTAGGGTAGTGGATACAGCAGACAGAGAGCCAATACTACAGGGCACTGGTCACAGCAGAGGGCCAGTGCTACAGGGCACTGGACACAGCAATCAGAGATCCAGTGCTACAGGGCACTGGTCACAAGAGGGCCAGTGCTACAGAGCACTGGACACAGCAACCAGAGAGCCAGTGCTACAGGGCACTGGTCACAAGAGGGCCAGTGCTACAGGGCACAGGACACAGCAATCAGAGAGCCAGGGCTAGAGGGCACTGGTCACAAGAGGGCCAGTGCTACAGAGCACTGGACACAGCAACCAGAGAGCCAGTGCTACAGGGCACTGGTCACAAGAGGGCCAGTGCTACAGGGCACTGGACACAGCAATCAGAGAGCCATGCTACAGGGCACTGGTCACAAGAGGGCCAGTGCTACAGAGCAGTGGACACAGCAACCAGACAGCCAGTTCTATAGGGCATTGGACACAGCAGAAGACCAGTGCTACAGGGCACTGGACACAGCAGACAAAGAGCCAATGCTATAGGGCAGTTGACACAGCAGAGGGCCAGTGCTACAGGGTACTGGACACAGCAGAAGGCCAGTGCTACAGGGCACTGGGCACAGCGGACAGAGAGCCAATGCTATAGGGCACTGGACACAGCAGACAAAGAGCCAATGCTATAGGGCAGTTGACACAGCAGAGGGCCAGTGCTACAGGGTACTGGACACAGCAGAAGGCCAGTGCTACAGGGCACTGGGCACAGCGGACAGAGAGCCAATGCTATAGGGCAGTTGACACAGCAGAGAGCCAGTGCTACAGGGTCCTTGAACACAGAAATGAGCCAGTGCTACAAGGCACCTGGACTCAGCAGCCAGAGAGCCAGTGCTGCAGGGCACGAGTCACAGCAGACACAAAACCAGTGCTACATGGACCTGGACACAGCAGCCAGAGAGCCAGTGCTATATAGGGCACCTAGACACAGCAACCAGAGAGCCAGTGACAGAGGGCACGGACACAGCAGAGAACCAGTGCTAAAGGGCACTGGACACAGCAACCAGAGAGCCAGCGCTATAGAGCACTGCACACAGCAGACACAGAGCCACTACTACAGGGCACTAGACACAGCAACCAGAGAGCAAGTGCTACAGGGCACTAGTCGCAGTAGGTGGGGAGAAGGAATTGGTTCAGAGCAAACTGCAGTTTCCAGGGAATAGCAAAGAATTTGTTTGTTCTCAGTGCTGTAGGACTTGTTTGCAGTTAACATACAGAGATGACAACCACTTCAGGCATTACTGATACAATTTCTCTTGTATGGTGTAGGTATGTAAAGCCCAAATGTTTTAAATCTTGAATAATAATTGCAAGATTTCAGGAAATTTTGTAAGTTTGCAAATCTGACGTATTTGAAGTGGAAATTGAATGGGGACAACTGTAAGCTCTGGGAATTTGACAGTAAAAAGTGAAAATGAGGAACTCCATCTAGCTGCTGATCATCCTTCTGGAGTAAAGACATTGAATCCCTGTTACATATCGACTGGTAACTGCCACAAAGAAGAAATGTAATGAGGTGCCGTACTGTCAAGACTTACTATGATATAAGGCTTTAGATCTGGGTTTGTTTGATGTATTTCCATCATTGTTCCTTTTAGGACTACATCCATAACATTCCCCATTACTGCATTGGTTCGTATGTGTTTCTGAACGAGATGAAGTCACTGGTACACTATCCACTTGTGAGAAATATAGGATGTTCAGGATCTTGCTTGCTTTTGTGATGATACTGTGCTACTTTGCTATATTTTGTGTTTAAGGTGGGTTGCTTTAAGAGACAGCGTTTTATTACAAGAGTCAATTTGTCTGGTAAAGATGCAGCAAATGCTAAGAATGTAGGAAAATAACTGTAGAAAGGAGTGTGTTACTTTGTACAGTTAATTGACCTTTTGTTTGTTTAGATTCTCCTGGGACTTTAAATTAGGTGTGCAGAGTCATATGAGTTTTGATTAGGTTGATTGATGGGATAGAGTCATGTAATTAATGGGAGGAGCTAAGCTTGCAGGTAAGACCGAATTTCATTTTCACTTTTAAAATATAAGTAATTGCTGCCTGGACTGCCAGGAGAAAGCAGTATCTCTCTGTCTCTCTCTCTCCCTCTCTCCAAAGGCTTTCAGAAAGCTCTAGAACTGTTAACCTAAGATAAGCAAATGTTTTGCGAACTAATTATAAAGAGAGGTTTGAGTCTATAAGAGAAATATTGGAACTCATAGTGATAGGTTAGCAGTTAAGAATTGTATCTTACGCTCAAGTATTATTCAATTGTCAAACATTATAAAAATTAAAAATTTATTTATTATAATTAAACCCTGTTGTTAAGTAAAATATGTCAGTAGAATTGTGCCTGATTCTTATCCTCTCACTTTTGGGGGGTGGCATGGTAGCACAGTGGTTAGCACTGATGCCTCACAGCTCCGGGGACCTGGGTTTGATTCCCGGCTTGGGTCACTGTCGGTGTGGAGTTTGCACATTCTCCTCGTGTCTGCGTGGGTTTCCTCCAGGTGCTCTGGTTTCCTCCCACAGTCCAAAGATGTGCGGGTTAGATTGATTGGCCATGCTAAAATTGCCGTTAGTGTCCAGGGATGCGTGGGTTAGAGGGATTAGTGGGTAAATATGTGTGGGGGTAGGGCCTGGGTGGGATTATGGTCGGTGCAGACTCGATGGGCTGAATGGCCTCTTTCTTTGCTGTAGGGTTTCTCTGATTTTTATGATAATGCTGAGAATAGAAAATTGTTGGGATCTGGTACCCTAACAATTTGTAATGGCAATCTTGACAAAGCATCAGCATTCACATATTGCTCCAATTGATGATAATTAATATTATAGTTATGTGCTGATTGTATCAAAGACCATCTCTGTAACCTACCAGCAGCTAAAGAAGGAATACCTTTATGTGGCCTGAAGATTGTCATCAAGGGTCAGTGATCAGTCAAAAATGTAAAGACTCCTATGAAGGTATCGATGAAATCTTTTTACTCTGAATATAAAACTCAAATCTCCTTTTTCTAGCTGAGCATAATTTGTTTCTGTGCTAGTGTTTGCGAACCAAAAGCTATCAATCACTCTTCTCAAGAGGACATTATGTGTGAGACGACTGTGCCCACCCTGTAGGATGATGGATCGAAGCAAGTTCTAACTTCAGCTTGGAATTGAAATGAACCAATAGCTCTGACTTTTTATGGTTTCTTTTATCTCTTTGTAAGCTGTTTCACATTTTTCTATCCAGTGCCATGCATATTTGACGCAGCAAATTATGTGATGGCTTCAATAGCATTGCTAAATTTGGAACAAATTTACTGTAATAGTCAATCAATCCTATAAACAATCACAGATGTGTCACATTTTGAGGCCTGGTTGCTTCTAAAATCGCTTTCATCATTTTGGTTCCTTATGCAAGGCCTCTTTATCAATGATGTGACCCAAGTAATTTATGAATGCCTTGGAAAAAGTCACTTTTCCTTCTTCACTTGGAGATTATGCTTTTGCAGACGTTCCAATGTAGCTTCCAAGAACTTCAGGTGTTCTTATTTACTTGAATTTGTAATGAGTATGTCACCTAGATAACACTGTACATCATGTAGCCCACTCAGCATTTGATCCGCGGATCTCTGGAATAGAGCAGGTGTGGGTGTTATCCCGGATGGCAGTTTCCTGTGTCGAAACAGACCTTTGTATGTCATGATGAGTAAGTTGTGAACTTTCAGCCACAATTATTTATAAGTATGTTTGTGTTGGGTCTAGTTTACTGCATTTTTAGCCTCCAGATAGTCTAGCAACAGTGGATATTGATCAGTGCACAATTCTGGGTTAATCATTGTCTTGAAATCTCCACATATCCTTACTGAGCCATCAGGTTTTAGTACAATTGAAGGCTAATCACTTGTAGTAATTTGTTCAATGACTCCTATTTGGATTATCAGCTATGCTCATAATGAACGGTGGAGCTAAATGGCCTTCTCCTATTCCTATTTTCTATATTTCTAGGACTAGTCTTTCTAGTTTTGCTTCAACTTTTAATCTGATGGCATATGAAACTGTTCTGGTTTTTGGATATTTTGGTGCACTTCCTGACTTAATTTTGATGTGGACTTCAACTCCTGTCACTGAGTGCAGACAGTTTTCAAACACACTTCTGTACTTTTCCAGGTTGCTGAAAGTCACTCTTGCTATCAACTGGTCGATTTACAGCTCTCCAGTTACTGGTGTGGTGCTGCACCAGAAGGAACTCTTCAGTTATAGATAATAAAATAAAACAAGACTTACTCCAACTTAGAAATCAGAGACAAATGTTTAATCCAGAAACTTCATTACTCCAACATTTGAGGCCTCACCCTGGGTCATTCCAAACTCCCACAACTCCAACAACTTCTCATTTATACTGAGTCAGCTGATCAGCTGACCACCACATCATTTTGTCATTGGTTCCATAGTTTACTGGATCAGCTGAACCTTACCATTGGTCACACTACAACAGATCCAATGTTATTATTGGTTACATTCTATCAGCACAGTGATTAGCATTGCTGCCTCACAGCGCCAGGGACCCAGGTTCAATTCGGGGTTCGGGGCACTGTCTGTGTGGAGTTTGCACGTTCTCCCCCTGTCCACATGGGTTTCTTCTGGTTGCTGCAGTTTCCTCCTACAGTCCAAAAATGTGCTGGTTAGGTTGATTGGCCATGCTAAATTGCCCTTTAGTGTTCAGAGGATGTGTTGGTTAAGTGGATAGCCATGGTAAATGTGCAGGGTTACAGGTACGGGGCAGAGGAGCGGGCCTGGGTAAAATGCTCTTTCGGACAGTCAGTGCAGACTCAATGGGTCAAATGGTCTCAGCCTGCACTGTAGGGATTCTATGGAAGAAGTTTGCCATGTCAATGATGCTTTGGCAATATGGCCCTTTTTGCCACAATTCTTGCACTTGTTTTCCCTACTCCGTTGAGCGTCCAACTAATGTACATCAGTGACACGCCTGTTGTTTTTAGTGGTCTTCATTTTGTGAATCTTCACCCCGATCCCATCTGTGAAGCCTCTTTCACAGCCAGCTCCATTGACCTGAAATGTCCACTGCTGATTTCAGATTTGGTGTTCTTTCCAAAACCAGCTTTGGCTGAGCTTTATTCTGGAGTCCACATATCAACTATCGTGAATAGTATCATCAAGCATTGCACCAAATTTGCAATATTTAGCTAGCCTTTGTAAGGTCGCCACAAACTGTGACATGCTTTCGCCTTCCTCCTGGCTTTGGCATTGAAACCTGAAACTTTCTGGAAAATGAGCGGTATTGGTGGGAAATGTTCCTCTAAGACCTTTGTCAGCTCGTCGTAGGTTTTAAATCCTAGCTTTGCTGGATTTGACTTTGTAGCAACATAAAGCTTTTACATCCTACCAAACTGAGAAATGTTACAACCTTTAGGTCATCCAGTACTTGATTTTCTTGGAAATAATATTGAAATCTTTCTTTGTATGAGTTCCAAGACTTATAAGCTTTATCAATTACATCCGCGGTGCTACATTTTTCTGCCATTTTTGATAACAGCTCCTGGGTTTTACATTTTCTTCAGTTTTTCCTGTCTTCCTCGCATAGTGCGACAGCACCCTAGCTAACAATTTTCCTTTTCCTGGAACTTTTCCTTCCGAATAGTAACTTCCCTTTAAGGTTCCACAGATGTTTTGTTTCTGTGAGCCCGTTTCACTGCGCCATATGCACAGTCTCTGCAGTTTAGAAGTCTACCCGTGTTATTGAATGGTAAGTCAGTTTAACTTTTGTTTCTTGCTGGCTCACAGATTTCTTTGCCTTCAAATGTTTTGTAGTGCATCAGAACTTTCTTGATTGACTTTGCAATCCGAAGTACTGGGCTTTGTTTACTTTAAATCCAGTTTAATAAAAATGTTTTACTCCGATTCTTGTTGCCATTTTCTTCCTCGTAAAGTATCGATTGGTAGCTGTCACAAAGGAGAAGAGTAATGAGGTGCTCCGTGAGTGTATTGCAGTAAAACACAATGCAGGTTTATTAAGAAGGTGTTGCTTATTCCAGATTTAGGATGGAAGAACCCACCAATTTCTGCTTAACCCACTACAGGCCATATGACATTATACCAGCAGAGATGCAACTACTTTCAACACAATAACACCACAGACCAAATCTGTATGTAGAAATTCTGACAAAGCAACAAACTATTTGAATCAACTAATTAGTGTTGGAGTTTACCTCTTCTGCAAGCAAAAAGTCCTAATCCTATTTAGTAACCCTCGGGGCGATTCTTCCAAAAGTGCTGAATTGGTGGGAAAACTGTTCTAAATCCCGACTGTTTTGTCAATTCAGCTTCTCACCCGAATCTCTGCACTCTGTGCATGCGCAGTAGCCTCAGTCTGTCAGATTCGCCATTTGCTGGCCAGCGATTGAGCTGGATTTGATTTTGTAGCAACATAAAGCTTTTACATCCTACCAAACTGAGAAATGTTACGACCTTTAGGTCATCAATTTTGTTAGTTAGGGTGCTGTCGCACTATGCGGGGAAGACAGGAAAAACTGAAGAACCCACCAGTCCAACCAACATCCCTTCCCCCCCCCCCCCCCCCCCGCCGACCAGCCCACCCCAATCACTGCCCTCCCTTCATCCCAGACAGATCCTGTCTGCAGATTGGCAGCGGGACCCACCCCCCCACCCCCCACCCCTACTGATCCCCCTAGGCCCTTCCCACAGTACAGCCTGCCCCCTTGGCACTGCCCGATGCCCATGGCTAGTGCCATGGTGCCCTCTGGGCATGGGCACTTTACCCTTTTGGCAGTGCCAGGGGGCACAGGCTGGCACTGTTAGGTTGCCAATGCCCAGGGGGCACTAGCCCCCTGCTGCCCCATCCCCTGGAGGACCCCGATTGCCCTTCTTTCCAATAGGGTCTCCTGCTAGCTCCCTGAACATGGGGAGCCAGTCTGAAGCCCGCCAGAATGAAGTATCCTGACGGGGTGGGAGATTCAATTGGGGCCTGAAAGTTCCCGATAATGAACTGATAAACATATTTAAAATACACTTTAAAAAGATTTAAATTACTTCCCTGCTTTCCTGTTAGGTTCCAGCGTGGCCTGACCGGCGACTATTCACCGGCCCTGAGAGATGCGCGTGCATTCCCGGCACGTGCACAAACCCGGTTCAAGGCTGGCATCTCCAACCTCGACCTGCCAGAAAAGTTGCAGATCACAAAGGGAGAGTCGTGGCCCCTGCTCCCAAATCCCTTCAACCTCTTTCCCTTTGCGCACCTGATCCAATTTAATCTGATCTTCATATTTGAAGAGGAGTGTTTTATTGCTAGGTTTATCAATGTTTGGTATAGAATGGAGGAGGTCCTGTGGCACAGGCAGCAGGAAACAGCCCATCAGATGTTTAAACTCCCCAGACAATTTTCTTGAATGTCTGCGCATCTGATGATCTGAAGATTTGGGCCCATGTGCTCTCCTTGAATGTGACATAGTCTCATCAATGTTGGCAGCTCAGCAATGGTTGACACCTTAAAAGGTGATGGTGGGCATGTAGGAAGCAGTGTTTTGTGACTTATTTCTGCTCTGTGTCCATGTCTCTCACCTTCAAGGTAACACTTGAAGGGTAGTTACTTTGTTCTACGTACTAAGCTAAAATTAACTCCCTCCTAGCGAGCAAGCTTTATGTTTTTGCATACAAACTTTCTGTTTTTGGAGACCTTATTGAAGAAACACAGCAAGTTAACATGTAGGTCCAGCCAGCAATTAAGGAAACAAATGGCATGTTAACCTTTATTGCAAAGGGGTTGAAATCAGAAGTCACGATACAATTGTACAGCCCACAGCTGTAATACTGTGTACAATCTGGGTCTCTTTATCTAAAGAAGAACGTACTTAGACATGGTGCAGTGAAGGTACATTTGTTGATTTTGAAGGTTGTCCTATGATGGGAGGTCAAGTAGAATGGGCCAATACTCTGCCTAGAAGAATGAGTTGAACTCATTGAAATAAGCAAGAATCTGGGGTGCTTGACAGGATTGATGCTGAGAGGATGTTTCCTCTGGCTGGAGGGGCAAGAACTAAGGGGCAGAGTCTCGGGATAAGGGATTAGCCATTTAAGACTGATGTGAGGAGAAATTTCTTTACTCAAAGGGTCATGAATTCTTCATCCCAGAGGAATGTGGATGCTTGATCGCTGAGCATATTCAATGCTCAGATTGATCAATTTTGGGAAGCTCAGAGAATCGAGGGGTATGGAGATGGGGGTGGGGAAGTGGAATTGAGGTCAAAAATAGCCAAGTTTGTGTTGAATGGTGGTACAGGCTCAAATGTGTATGGTTTACCCCTGTCCTATTTCTCATGTTCTTATATCTATATATTGATATAAAAATAGATAGCTTCTGGAGTTTGAAAGCTGAAGTCTTGATTTCTGAGAGGGTGGAAAGGTAGAGCAGGTTGGTATTTGTGGAGGATGGAATGATTAAACAGCAGGTTCTAGTGTTTGTGTGGGAGGTATTGATTGTTGGTTGAGGGCAAACAGAAATGGATGGGTGTCACTATTTAGTGAACTGGTCATTTTGGCCCAGTTCGTTTACTTGGATATTTGTTACTTCAATACAAAGGGAACTGGAAACCGACAGAAGGTCCAATATCACCTGTTTAGCATTTGCATTCGACCTAGCATGACTGTGTGGAGTTTGCATGTTCTCCCTGTGTCTGTATGGGTTTCCTTTGGGTGCTCCAGTTTCCTGCCACAGTCCGATGATGTGTAGGTGAAGCAGACTGGTCATGCTAAATTTCTCCTTCGTGTCTCTCCTTTGTGTGTAGGTTAGGGGAATTAGTGAGGTAAATACGTGGGGTTATGGGGATCGGACAAGGGTGTTATGTTTGCTCAGCTAGAGTTGGTGCAGACTTGATAGGCTGAATGGCTTCCTTCTGCACTGTTGGAATTCTATGAGGAAACTTGCTTCCAAAGTGTATTCAGGTTATTTGCAGTGTGTCCATTGGTCCCAGGTATGCTTGTGAGAGGCACTGATCATGAGTGGGAATGCCAAGCAGAGGGGGATGGTTGAGAACCAGCTGTTAAATCTACTTAAATAGTCAGATGTTGAAATGAGAAAATGATGGGGATGGTACTGTGAAAGGATACGATAAAATAGGTTAAAACAGGCATCACAGTGACACAGTGGTTACGCCAGCTGCTTCACAGCACCAGGGACCCGGGTTCAATTCCTGCTTCAGTCATTGTCTGTGCGAAGTCTATAGGTTCTCCCTGTGTCTGCATGGGTTTTCTCCAGATGCTCCAGTTTCCTCCCACAGTCCAAAGACGTGCTGGTTTGGTGCATTGGCCGTGCTAAATTCTCTCTGTGTACCCGAACAGCCGCCAGAGTATGGGGACTAGAGGATTTTCACAGTAACTTCATTCTAGTGTTAATGTAAGCCTACTCGTGACCAATAAATAACTTTTACTTTTAAGGTTCCCTGCACCCCGAGCTAATGCAGCGCTATGACACAGGAGTAGTAACTCACCATAAGTTATAATTCCATTATATATAACAAGTTGTGACATTGAGTTCAATGCATCTGGTACGTGAAGAAAAACTGAGCATGACAGCTGCCAGATTATCATGAAACACAGCTGGTGTATCAATATCATCGGGGAAGGGAGTCGATCCCATCTGCCTAGTTACATTTTCGGAGTTCACTCTTGTGCCGGAATTCTACTGCCCCGCCCGCCACCAAACCAGAGTGAGTGAGGGGCAGACAACGGAAATGTCCATTGACACTGGGTGGAAATTTCCAGTCTCACTCGAGGCCATAAAATCCCACCCTTGATGCCCTCTGAAGTGGTCAGTGGAGGTGCTTAGGTTGTTTTTAAAAAATATTCACTACAAGAATACAAACAACTTGCATTTTACTATCTCGCATAGTTAATGTAATAAAATACAGTAAGGCATTTACCAGACATCTGTCAAGCAAACTTTAACCAGGCAATACATGAGATATGAGGTGGCACAGTAGCAGAGTGGTTAGCACTGCTGCTTCACAGAACTAGGGACCTAGGTTTGACTCCCGACTTGGGTCACTGTTTTTGTGGAGTTTGCACATTGTCTACGTGGTGCCCCGATTTCCTCCCAGTCTGAAAGACATGCTGGTTAGATGCATTGACCTGAGCAGGCGCTGGACTGTGGCAACAGTAACTTCATTGCAATGTTAATGTTAGCTTTACTTGTGACTAATAAATAAACTTTGCTTACTTTATATGAGGTTAGGTGACCAAGAGTGTGGTCAAAGAGGTAGGTCTTCAGGAGTAAGTTTTAAATTTATTTATTAGTGTCACAGGTAAGCTTACAGTAACAGTGCAATGAAAATACTGGAAAATCCCCTAATCGCCACACTCCAACACCTGTTCGGACACTGAAGGAGAATTTAACATGGCCAATGCGCCTAACCAGCACGTTTTTCAGACTGTGGGAGGAAACCAGAGCACCCGGAGGAAACCCATGCAGACACGGGGAGAATGTTCAGACTCTGCACAGACAGTGGCCCAAGCCGGAATCGAACCTCTGTCCCTGGTGCTATGACATGTGGTATGTGGCGCTGCATCTTAAAGTAGGAGAGATAAGTAGAGTGACGGAGGTTTAAGGATGGAATTCTAGAGTTTAGGGCTTAACCAGCTGAAAGCAGTGCTTATCGATGGTGGAGTGAAGGAACTCGAATGTCAGTTACACCTTCACAACAAATAAGAATGTAAAAATTTTATTTCATTCATTCATGGGATGTGAGCATCACTGGTTGGGTCAGCATTTATTGCCCATCTTTAATCGCCCCTTGAGAAGGTGGTGGTGAACTTCCTTCTTGAACTGTTGCAGTCCATGTGGTGTAGGGATACCCACAGTGCTCTGAGGGAAGTAGTTCCAAGATTTTGATCCAGCAACAGTGAAGGATATATTTCCAAGTTAGGATGGTGTCTTGGAGGAGAACATCCAAGTGTTAGTGTTCCCATGCAGCTGCTGCCCTTGCCCTTGTAAATGGCAGCAGTCATGGCTTTGAAAGGTGCTGTCTAAGGAACCTTGGTGAGTTCCTACAGTGCATCCTATGGATGCTATTGTGTGTCACTGGTAGAGGGAGCAAATGTTTGTAGCTGGAGGACTAATCAAGTAGGTTTTGTGTCAGGCTTCTTGAGTGTTGCTGGAGCTGCATTCATCACACTCTTGACTTGTGCCTTGTAAATGGTGGATAGCCTTTGGGGAGTCAGGAAGTGTGTTACCTGTGCAGCATTCCTAGCCTCTGACCTGCTCTTGCAGCCACAGTATTTATACGGCTAACCCAGTTGAGTTTCTGGTCCAAGATGTTGATAGTGGAGGCTTCAGTGATAGTAATGCCATTGAATGTCAAAGGGCAATGGTTAGATCCATTGGTTTGTTGGAGATGGTCATTGCCTGGCAGTTGTGTGGCATCAATGTTCTTTGCCACTTGTCAGCCCATTATAGGTGGAAATAAGAAATAGGAACAGGAATAAATCATTCAACCCTTTGAGCCATTCAATGGGCCCGATTTTACCAAAAAAGAAATTGCGGTAAATTTGGGCACTTGCAGTTCAGAGCTCTGATCGTTCCAGCAGTGCTAAACCCCACCCCACAGCGCAGACCGGAGCCAGCAAAAAGCGTATGTGCGTGCTGGAACGGGGATTCCGCGCTCGGATCCGTTTTACGTCCGGATCTGGCACTTAGCCTCCAACTGGTAAAATCTGGCCCAATATGATTATGACTGATCTTTCACTTCAATTCCTCCTTCCGTCCTTTTCCTATATCTTTTGATCCCTATGTGGACTACAGTGATTTGAGAAGGCAGCTCACCACTACCTTAAAGTAGGCCCACATTAACACTGCAATGAAGTTACTGTGAAAGTCCCCTAGTCACCACACTCCAGCGCCTGTTCGGTTACACTGAGGAAGAATTTAGCATGGCCAATGTACCAAACCAGCACTTCTTTCGGACTGCGGGAGGAAACTGGAGCACCCGGAGCAGACACAGGGAGAACGCATAAACTCCACACAGTCAGTGACCCTAGCCAAAATCAAATCCATGTTCCTGGCCCTTCTCAAAGGCAATTAGGGATGATCGTTAACCACTGACATCCCATGAACAAATAAAAATATTTCCTGAGATCCCAAAACATCCCAGGCTTAAATGTATCCATCCATAATAATAACTCTGTAGTAATAACAGAGTTGTCGTGATGGGAGACTTCAATTTCCCAAACATCGCTTGGAATATCCCAAGGGTAAGGGGTTTGGATGGGAAGGAGTTTGTTAGTTGTGTTCAGGAAGGTTTCCTGACACAGTATGTGGATAAGCCTACGAGAGGAGAGGCTGTACTTGACCTGGTACTGGCGAATGAACCAGGACAGGTGACGGATCTCTCGGTAGGAGAGCATCTTGGGAATGGTGATCATAATTCTATCTCCTTCACAATTGCATTGGAACAAGATAGGATCAGGCAGGCTAGGAAGGTGTTTGTCTGGAGTAAGGGGAAATACGAAGACGTCAGGAAGTTAATTGGACAAATAAACTGGAAGGAGGCATTCTTGGGGAAAAGTACAGAAGGAAGATAGTGGATATTCAAGGAATGTTTGTCTGGAGCTCTGCACGACAACGTTCCGATGAGACAAGGAGGTTTTGGTAGGTCGCGGGAACCGTGATGCACGAAGGCTGTGGTGAACCTAGTCAGGAAGAAAAGGAAGGTGTACAAAAGGTTCAGGGCGCTAGGAGATGTTAAGGATCTAGAGGAGTATAAGGATTGTAGAAAGGAGCTTAAAAGGGAAATTAAGAGAGCCAGAAGGGGTCATGAGAAGGCCTTGGTGGGTAAGATTAAGGAGAATCCCAAGGCCTTCTACAAATATGTGAAAAGTAAAAGGATGAGAAGAGAAGGGATAGGACCTATAAAAGATGAAGGGGGAAAGGTCTGTGTGGAACCAGAAGAAATGGCAGAGGTGCTTAATGAGTACTTTGCCTCAGTATTCACGGTGGAAACTGATCTGGGAGATTTTGCTACAGGTTTGCAGCAGATGGAAAAGATTGAGTACGTGGATATTAACGAAGAGGATGTGTTAGAACTTTTGAATTCTATCAAGATAGATAAGTCGCCGGGACCAGATGGGATGTACCCCAGGTTACTGTGGGAGGTGAGGGAGGTGATTGCAGAGCCCCTGGCGATGATTTTTGCGTCGTCGATGGAGACAGGAGAGGTTCCGGAGGATTGGAGGATTGCGGATGTGGTTCCTATTTTCAAGAAAGGGAACAGAGATAGCCCGGGAAATTACCGACCGGTGAGTCTGACCTCAGTGGTTGGTAAGTTGATGGAGAGGCTTCTGAGGGACAAGATTTATGAGCATTTGGAGAGGTTTAGCATGATCAGAAATAGTCAGCATGGTTTTGTCAAGGGCAGGTTGTGCCTTACGAGCCTAGTTGAGTTCTTCGAAGATGTGACTGAACACATTGACGAAGGAAGAGCAGTGGACGTGGTGTAAATGGACTTCAGCAAGGCGTTTGATAAGGTCCCCCATGCTTGAGAAGGTGAGAGGGCATGGGATCCAAGGGGCTTTGGCCTTGTGGATCCAGAACTGGCTTGCCTGCAGAAGGCAGAGAGTGGTTGTGGATGGGTCTTTTTCTGCATGGAGGTCGGTCACCAGTGGAGTGCCCCAGGGATCTGTTCTAGGACCCTTGCTGTTTGTCATTTTCATAAATGACCTGGATGAGGAAGTGGAGGGATGGGTTAGTAAGTTCGCCGATGACACTAAGGTCGGTGGTGTTGTGGATGGTCTGGAAGGATGTCAGAAGTTGCAGCAGGACATAAATAGGTTGCAAGACTGGGCGGAGAAGTGGCAGATGGACTTCAACGCGGATAAATGTGTAGTGGTCCATTTTGGCAGGACTAATGGGATGAACGAGTACACTATCAAGGGCAGGAGTCTTAGCAGTGTTGAAGAGCAGAAGGATCTTGGGGTCCGGGTCCACAGGACTCTTAAATTGGCCTCGCAGGTGGAGGATGTGGTCAAGAAGGCGTATGGTGTACTGGCCTTCATTAATTGAGGGATTGAGTTTAGGAGTCGGGAGATAATGCTGCAACTTTATAAGTCCCTTGTCAGGCCCCACTTGAAGTACTGTGCACAGTTCTGGTCGCCTCACTATAGGAAGGACGTAGAAGCTATTGAAAGGGTACAGAGGAGATTTACAGGGATGTTGCCTGGATTGGGAGGCATGCCTTATGAAGATAGGTTGAGGGAGCTGGGACTCTTCCCCCTGGAGAGACGAAGGTTGAGAGGCGACCTGATAGAGGTTTATAAAATGTTGAGAGGAATAGATAGGGTGGATTCTCAGAGGCTATTTCCCTGGGTTGAAATGGTCGCTACGAGAGGACACAGATTTAAGGTGCAGGGAAGCAAGTACAGAGGTGATGTTAGGGGTAAGTTTTTCACTCAGAGGGTGGTGAGTGAAGGGAATCGGCTGCCGTCAGTGGTGGTGGAGGCGAACTCGCTGGGGTCTTTTAAAAGACTTCTGGATGAGTATATGGGATTTAGTGGGATTGGGGGTTATAGATAGGTCTATGGATTGGTAGGTATTGATGTGATCGGCGCAACTTGTGGGCCGAAGGGCCTGTTTGTGCTGTAGTGTTCTATGTTCTATAACCCTTTTGGGTAGAGAATTCCAAAGATTTACAACCCTCAAAGTGATGAAATTTCTCCCCAGTCCTAAACGATTGGCACCTTATCCTGAGACTGGGCCTTGAAAAAGAAAACACACAATCTGGCAAAGTTGAACTTGAAGTGAACCACACAGTTTTACACCATTTGACTTTCTAGGCGCAGTTGTGCTTGAAGACAGCATTTGTGTTGAAGTCCCCATTGGTCGCAGGTCTGCCACTGTTTGGATCAGTGAGTTAATGAATCCACATCAGTTGTATTGCAACTCTGAATCCTATGAGTTAACTGCCTTATAAAAGGATGTACCAACATTTTGTTTTCATAGAAGATTCACTCAGACTTGCTTAACGTTTCTATTTAAGATAATGACAAAAGAACCAGAGAGCAAATGAGAATTCATTTCACACAAAGACTCATGATCTGGAATGAACTGTCAGAAAGGGCAGTGGCAGCAGCTTCAATAGTAACTTTCATCAAGGAAATGGAGAAATACTTGCAAAGGAAAAATGTGTAAGGCTTTGAGAAAAGAGCAAGGATGTGGGGCTAATTGGATTGCTCTTTGAAAAATGGCCTCCTTCTAACCTGTAACATTTAGTGATTTTTCTGATATGCTCATGGAATAACAGCAACTGAGCAACACTGCCTGGTATCCTGCTGGAAACCCATTCAATAGTAGCCCCCAAAAGATAAATATTTGAAGGATAAAAAGACAAATTGCAGGGTTATGGTGGAAAAACCCCGGGGAGCTGGGACCGATTCAGTGGGCAGAAGGGTCTCCTTTCATGCTGCAATGTTTCTATGATTTGAACCAAAATGAAAGGTCATCTTGAAGCGTAGTTACAACTGGCTCCATTTTGAAACTTTTTTTTCCCCAGATTTAATTGTAAACCTGTTATTCCTCTTGCCCCATCAAAGTTGCTTTCTCAAAATTATTTTTAAACATTACAACTGATCATTCAAAAAAAAATCAAATTTTTAACAGATTGAAATTTCTGGCCACACAGGAAATTGCTATATAATTGATAGGTTCTGTGGAAAAGTCAAGGAGAAGCAAGGAAATTATACAGCCGGCTAATGATGGTAGATGTTCTTGGACTGTGCTGGACTGCAGCAGCTGACAAGTGTTTGAAGCAATGCCTGCTTGGAATGAGCTGACCTGCCAGGTTCATTGGGTCTAAACCCAACACAAAGTCCATCTATTTGAAGAAATGTTTTTCTGTAAATGAGATGTTTATTGTGACTGTACAAAGCGGATTAACCAATCATGGCAGTTAAAGACAGGTGCCTATGCACCAGTAGTTTGCCATTCTTTGGCTGCTGTTCCTATCATTGGATCTCTTGGTTTTAATTCTTCCTGTTTGCTTTTCTTTTGCAGGACCTCACCTCATCGGTGGATGACTGGCACCAAGGAACGAATGTTGATCAAAGTTGCAGATCGGGAGCCAAGCTACTTATTGCACCAGGGTAATGGAAATGCAGAGAGCCAGCCAGGGACGCGGTCTCGAAGGCCTTCGGGGCACCAGCTGTCTCACGCTCACAGCTTTGCATCGGACAGTGACAACCAGGTCTTTTTTACTGAACGCAAGCCATCCCCTTACCTGAAAAGGGCAGAGCACATTGGTGGCTGTTCCCCAGTTCTGGCAAGAGGAGAGCCCTATCATTCTCCAATCCATTACCAGCATAGGAAATATTCCTTTGAATCTCAACCCTCATCTCCTCGCTATGGCTATGAGCCCCCTCTCTATGAAGAGCCCCCTGTAGAATACCAGGCTCCTATTTATGATGAGCCGCCGATGGAGGTACAGTGTGAGGGGATGAGCCTCTACAAAGCAGGGTCACCACAGAAGTCCCCTGTTCGGAAGCCACATCCGATGCTTCACTCTCCCAAACAGGGCCAGAACTCTCCTTATCAGCATCTCGTGTTAACAAAACAAAAATGCCCAGAGAAATCCATGAGCTTAGAATACAGCCCAGTGGGCAAGGAACTCGTGAAGCAGCTGGTGTATGTAGAACAATCTGGCTCTAGCCCAAAGTTCAAATCAAGTACAAAACATCGGTATTCACCGAGTGCTACATCCACCATTTCTTACCCATTACAACACAGCCATTCGTTGGTGAGAGACTTTCAATGTTCTGAATCAAGATCTACTGACTACAATGGCCTGGAGGGCTCTGAAACCAGGTACAGTCACCAAGGCAGCCAGTTGATTCATGAAGACTCCATGTCCTGGTCCAGCCAGCATGACTCGTTATCTTCAATAGGCTATTCTCCAAACACCAGGAAAAGGAAAAGCAGGAAGCCATCGCTGACACAAGAGACCTGTGGCGTGGTAGGGGAGAGCTGTGGAGAAATGAGCCCTGTTCCTGAGCGGCTCCTGACAGAGGAGCGGCACTCACCTCTTGACAAGCCACAGGTGAGCCAGACTGACAGCAAAAGTGCTGACTCTGAGATGCTGCGGGGATATCCTGACATGCACATGACCCAAACGAGACTTGCCCGAGAGGCACAGCAGCTCCATCACATCAAGCAGCGCAGCAGCTGGGATTCGCAGAAAGAAGTGTCTGGGTATGAGAGTGATGGGGCCCTTCCTCTACCCATGCCAGGCCCTGTGGTTCGGGCTTTCAGTGAGGATGAAGCACTGGCTCAACAGGAGGGAAAACACTGGAAAAGGAACACATTCGAAAAGCTTGGCTTTCCTCAAGTGCTGCTGGAAAAGAGTGTTTCTGTACAAACTAACTTGGCTTCACCGGAGCCTTACTTACACCCATCGCAGGTAGGTCCTCAATATAACCAGCATCGATGATAATGTGAGAGAGGAAATTTAAAGCTTAGCAAAAAAGGAAAGTCACAAGGTATCTTCTGTGCTCATCAAGGCGTTCAATATTGGGATGATCCATTTTCCAATTTGTTTTGTCCCCATTTGAGCAGGTTGGGCACAAGAGCAAATGAGTGCAGAGTAGAATATCGTTGTTCTGCAGGAGAAGAGCACCCACTGCTGCCCCAGTGTGACACACCCATTGCTTACATGTGCCATCCTTGTGACCACTTTGACATTTTCAAATTATGGGTGAGAATTTTCCTCTTGTTGAACTGAGATCGTTTCAAAATTGTCACTGGATTCGCTCAGAATAGTGGTCAAAAAGAGCAACACAAACAGTGGTCTTGGTACCAGTCTTATAAAAATGGTATGGTCACATGCCAGGAGAAGGTGGCACAAGACACCATCTCAATGCAGATCTTCAATCCATTTTTGTGTTCTGTTTGAACGACCTCCCAGCAATATCTATTTTAATCCATTGTCAGGAAATGAAGAGAAAAGCAAATTACTGCGGATGCTGGAATCTTTGACAAAAGATCATCTGGACTTGAAACGTCAGCTCTTTTCTCTCCTTACAGATGCTGCCAGATCTGCTGACATTTTCCAGCATTTCCTCTTTTGGTCAGGAAATGAATATTGCTGGCAAGGTCAGCATCCATTGCCCATCCCTAATTCCCTTTCAGAAGGTAGAAATGAGCTGCTTTTTTGAACCACTGTCCTCCAGTTGGTGTAGGTCACCCACAGTGCTATTTATTCAATGCCTCTTAGAGTCATAGAGGTTTACAGCATGGAAACAGGCCCAAATTGTCCATGCCACCTTTTTTTAAACACAAGTTAGTCCCAATTGCCCGCATCTGGCCCATATCACTCTATACCCATTTCACCCATGTAACTGTCCAAGCACTTTTTAAAAGACAGAATTGTATCCACCTTTACTGCTATCTCTGGCAGCTCATTCCAGACACTCACCACCCTCTATGTGAAAAAATTGCTTCTCTGCACTCTTATATCTCTCCCTTCTCACCTTAAACCTATGCCATCTAGTTTTAGATTCCCCTACCTTTTGGAAAATATGTTGACTATCTACCTTGTCTATGCCTCTCATTATTTTATAGGCCTCTGTAAGATCACCTCTCAGCCTCCTATGTTCCAGGGAAAAAAGTCCCATCTATCCAGTCTCTCCTTATAACTCAAACCATTAAGTCTTGGTAGCATCCTAGTAAATCTCTTCAGTACTCTTTCTAGTTTAATAATATCCTTTCTGTAATAGGGTGACCAGAACTGGATTTGATTTGATTTATTAGTGTCACATGTATTAACATACAGTGAAAAGTACTGTTTCTTGCTCACTATGCAGACAAAACATACTGTTCATAGAGAAGGAAAGGAGAGAGTGCAAAATGTAGTATTACAGTCATAGCTAGACTGTAGAGAAAGATCACCTAATGCAAGATGAGCCCATTCAAAAGTCTGACAGCAGCAAGGAAGAAACTATTCTTGAATCAGTTGGTACGTGACCTCAGACTTCTGTATCTTTTTCCCGACAAGAAAAGGTGGAAGAGAGAATGTCCGGGCTGTGTGGGGTCCTTAATTATGCTGGCTGCTTTGTCGAGGCAGCGGGAAGTGTAGACAGAGTCAATAGATGAGAGGCTGGTTTGTGTGATGGATTGGGCTACATTCACAACCCTTTGTAGTTCCTTGCAGTCTTGGGCAGAGCAGGAGCCTATACCAAGCTGTGATACAACCTGAAAGAATGCTTTCTATGGTGCATCTGTAAAAGTGTTAGGAAGGGAATTTCAAGATTTTGATTCAGTGACAATGAAATCATGGTGGTATTTTCTAAGTTAGGATGACGAGAGACAGTTTTGGAGGTGTTTGTGTTCAGTGCACCTGCTGGTTTGGCGAGGTGCTATTGAAGGATCCTGCAATGTATCTTGTAGCTGTTTTTACAATCCAATTAGCCACCTGTAACTTTCTGGTTAAAGTTGGCAAAGTTTGAAATCCGAGTAAGGAGTGAAGTCACAGGGTTCTATAGTCTGAAGCAAACAGAATAAATGTAACAAAATCAGAAAGGTATAAGTAAATTCCCTCAAAAGCTGCTGGATCTCGAGCTATCCCAATGACTGCTCGCGTCCCAAGGCTGAGTCTCTCCTCCTGAGACTGTGTCCCACAGGATTCACAAAGCTGCAATCCTGCCTCAAATTACCAACATCATTCCAGCTCTTTCACAGCTGGTACTGTCCCAGGATTTCTCTCACCTCCAGTCTCCCAACCACAGCCACCTATAAATGCCTCCCAGGCTTCTCCAGCATGGAACCAGTGACCATCTCAGCTCCCGCGACTTCTCTCAGCCTAACTATCTGGAGCCTGCTAACATCTGCACACCTTTTATAATGCAGTCTCATCCACTGCTGCAAAACACCACTCCAAGCAAACACACCCATAAATTGTGTGTGAGAGCCATCTTAAGCTTCACTTCTGGCCTGCTCTGGTCTATCTTCCAAATGATCTCCAAGCCAATTATCCCTCCTTTACAATTTCTCCAGCTCAGGGCAGCAAGGTGGCACAATAGTTAGCACTGCTGCCTTACACCCCAGGCACCCTGGTTCAATTCACGCCTTAGGTCACTGTGGAGTTTACACATTCTCCCCATGTCTGCGTGGGTTTCCTCTGGGTGCTCCGGTTTCCTCCCACAGTCCAAAGATGTGTGGATTAGGTGAATTGGCCATGCTAAATTGACCCCGGTGTCAGGGGGATTAGCCGGGTAAATATGTGGGGTTATGGGAATAGGGCTTGGGTGGAATTGTGGTTGGTGCAGACTCGATGGGCTGAATGACCTCTTTCTGTTCTTTAGGGATTCTATGATTCTATAAATAAACTCACCTACTGTTTTGTGCCTCCTACCTTTCTAACTGTCCTTAAGTCAACATGGCCCTAGCCTTTCAGGTATAATAGATTCCAAGCTGCTTTAGTTGAATTTATCCCATTTTCTACAGTTAAATTTTAATCTTCCCATGACCTGCTTTAGTAGCCGCAGCACTTATGTGGCTGATCCAGTTCAGGTACTGGTTATTGGTAACTTCCAAAATGTTATGGTGAGGGTTTGCCAGTGGTAATATCACTGGATGTCAACAGCAGGTGGTTAGGTTCGTCCACACTGGGGATGTTCATTGCTGACTCATGTACCCTTCAGGCCCTCTACTCCTGCTCCTGTTTCAAAGTTGCATCTTGGAATTTATAATGCTTCTCCTCATTCTTCCTATCAAATGAATCACTCTATGCATCAAATGAAATCTACTGTTTGTCTGCCCATTCCACTAACCTGTCTATGACCTCTTTAAGTTTTAAAAGTTTAGTTTATTTATTAGTGTCACAAGTAGGCCTACATTAACACTGTAATGAAGTCTCTGTGAAAATTCCCTAGTTGTCACACTCCAGTGCCTGTTTGGGTGCACTGAGGGAGAATTTAGCACGGCCAGTGCACCTAACCAGCACATTTTCCTGACTGTGGCAGGAAACCAGAGCACCCGGAGGAAACCCACACAGACATGGGGAGAACGTGCAGACTCCACACAGACAGTGACTCAAGCTGGGATTCGAACCTGGGTCCCTGGCGCTTTGAGGCAGCAGTGCAAACCACTGTGCCACCATGCTGCCTTCCTCATAGTTTACAATACTTGCAAGTGTTATATCATCAGCCAATGTTGATATTGTGTCTTGTACATCCAAATCTAATTTATTATTAAATGTCAAGAAAAACAGAGATTGTAACACCAACACCTGGGGAGCTCCACTACAAATATTCCTCTATTCTGGATTTCAGCCAGTTACTCACCCATCCTTGTTACTGCTGACCATTTTGTGAACCAGCCCTTTTATTCCACAAGTTCTCGTTGTGCTGACTAGCCTGTTATGTGCCACATTATCAGAAGTCCATGTAAAGCATATCGACCGTATTACATTTATCCACCCTGTTACCTCAACTAATTTGACTGACATTAATGTTAACAAATCCATGCTGACTTTTCTTAATTAATCTGGAATTGCCTAAATGATTGTTGATTTTGTCCTGAATTATTGTATACTAGAGTTTCCCCACCACTGAGTTATCTGGATCAGAAAGTAGTCTCACAACACCAGATTAAAATCCAACAGGTTTATTTGCTAACATGAGCTTTTGGAGCACCACTCTTTCATCAGGCAATGAAGGGACAACGCTCCGGAAGCTCATGCTACCAAATAAACCTATTGGACTGGTGTTGTGAGACTACTTACTGTGCCCACCCAGTCCAGCACTGGCAACTCCACATCATTATCTGGACCAGATCAGCTTTCACCCCATTGAGGTTGGCTCTCCCCCAGTTATTCTTTCTCTGGATCGCTTTTTGTCCTTTTCTACAAATAACCTAAACTTTACAATGCTCTCATTTTTTTTGCCCATTCCCTCATTTCTGTCCATGGCAACTCGTGTTGGCACGAATGTTGGTATACGTGTGCAGCAGATGTTTAGTATTGTACCTGGCATGTTACCATGCTGTACAGACCAAGCGGTCTCAGGTCTGTGATGAATTGATTTAACCTGAGCTAGAACGTCATAGCAGAGATAGCTATATTTGCACAATGACTTCCTTTAGTTAGTGAGGAGGGCAGTTTGGAAAGGATTCCTCTACAGTGACTCCAGATGTAAACACTTGCCCATGGATGACTGATGAGAATGGGATAAGGTTCCGTTGTGATGACCTTCACAGTCAAGGCTAATACGTGAAGGAAATATCACAGAGGTAGTGGGACCCTTCTGCCAACTCCAATACCAGTCAGTACCCCCTAGAGGGTAAGGCAATAAATTCACATGGTAACAATGGATATATATGGTAAGGGGATAAATTTATATTGTATATATGTTTATATTGTAGATATAGGGTATGATAATAAATTTATCTGTTTATGTTGTAGATATAGGGTATGATAATAAATTTACATGTTTATATTGTAGATATAGGGTATGATAATAAATTTACATGTTTATGTTGTAGATCTAGGGTATGATAATAAATTTACATGTTTATGTTGTAGATATAGGGTATGATAATAAATTTACATGACAGGGAGGAAATTAAATTTGTCTATTTTCCTAACAAATTCCTCCTCCTCAAGTTGTTTTGATTTCCCTATTCCCCAGTAGATTCTTACTCTATTCAGTCTTCCTGGGATCACACAAACCAGTCCTCAGCCTTAAATTCAATGAGGACTATCAGATTAATAAGAATAAAGAGTCTAACACAAGAACAGAAGAGGTTCCTTTTACCTTGCTTACCAACATTTGCCAGGTTTAGCAAAGCGATGGAAGGGGAACTTTAAACTGGGCCACTGTGGAAAAACTATCAACTGTTTTAATTAGCTTTGGACGTCAGAAGCAATCATATTTTGTACTGATTGAGAGTAGGAAGCAGGTGAACATCTGCACTCTCCAGTTGTGGCCTTCAAATGGTTGTGTTTATAATCATTATGCTTGCTCTTGTAAATGTGTAGCTGTGCTGTACTGAATATTAAATACCAGCAAAGCATAGTTCTGCATTAAACATCCTCCTAATTCTGGGTGTATTGATGAAGCCTGTGCTGTAGCCTGTTATGATCTAAACATTTACAAAACATCGACAGATTCTCTTTTTTTTTGCAGCTGATTTGATATTTACTGTCATTCCAGACTGAGACCAGTACATTTTTAGTTTTACGCGGTGTCTAATTTTCTTGTATTCGCAATAGGTTTTTGCAATCTCGGGTAACATAATTCAAGATAAAGCTGCGGAATACCAAACATGATAATTGAGCTAAATAGTTGATTATATTTTTGAAGTGTGGAATAATTAACCCTGCTCCTCCTGGTAGCTGTGTCACCCAGTTAATGGAGTAAGCTAATATTTATCGGTGTGCTGACAGCCGTAATCATGCTTATTGTGTTGAAAAACTACCTCTTGCAATTTATAAATCAGCCTTCACTTTCTGGAATTTAAGGGGCCTTTTTGTTACAATAGTGGCATCGATTTGCAGCTGCTTCGATAACTTGTGTCTCTACAGCAGCTTTAACGTGATAAAATGCGCCAAGGCACTTCACAAGAGCATTATAAAACAAAATATGACATAAAGTCGTGAAAGGAAATATATTGGCAGCTGACCAAAAGCTTGAGCGAAGATGTGGGATTTAAGGAGTATGTCGAAAGGAGGAAAGCAAGATGGAAAGATTTGGGTAAGGAATTCCAGAACTTAGGGTTCAGATAGCTGACAGCATGGCTGGCACTGGTGGAGTGATTAAACTCGGAGGGATGCTCAAGATGCCAGAATTAGATGGGCACAGATACCCCAGAGGGATATGGGGTCGATGGAAATGACAGAAATAGGGAGGGGCAAGATAATGGAAGGATTTGGAAACATAGATGAGAATATATGATCAATTTTAACATTTTTAAATCGTAGAAGAGTCACGGAACAGCCAATTAACTTTTAATGATGGAATAATGCATTTATTAAACAAGAAAATAACAACTATAATACAATACTCCTTCATCCCATCTATATCAATACACATGTACACAGATTTATAAGGATAACACAAGTTACAAAACATATCTTATATTCTAAATGTTCTCAGTGAGTTCACAGCCCATGCAAATCAATGGGTGAAACGTGGTCATAAACGTTATCAGGCCTTCAATCAGGCCAAGCTCAAGAGCATACTACCAAGTTACTACCAACACACCTCCTGTTGCACCAGATGCTCAAACATCCTAGACCACTGCTACATAAATATCAAACATGCCTACTGCTCGATCACCCACCTACACTTTGGCAAATCAGACCACAAGGTTGAGATCCTGCTCCCGGCTTACAAGCAAAAACTGAAGCGAGAGAATCCATCAACGAGACTCATGCAGCGTTGGTCTGAGGAATTGGATGATCTCCTACGGAGCTGCTTGGAGTCAGTGGACTGTTCAGTATTTAAAACTCTGCGACTAGCCTGAACGAGTACGCCACTACAGTAACTGACTTCATTAGTAAGTGTGTAGAAAACTGTGTGCCAAAGAAGCAAATCCGTGTGTTTCCCAACTGGAAACCATGGATGAACAGGGATATCCACTGCTTGCTGAAGTCCAGGTCTGAGACATTCAAGTCAGACGACACTGACCTATACAAGAAAGCCAGATATGATCTAAGGAGATCTATCAAAGATGTCAAAAGACAATACCGGACCAAGCTAGAGTCCCAGGCTAGCCACACTGACACCCTCCAACTATGGCAAAGTCTGCAACACATAACAGGCTACAAGATGAAGGCATGTAAAATCGCCAGCTCCAGTGCACCCCTCCCTGATGAGATCAATTCATTCAACGCCTGTTTTGAGCAAGAGATTAGAGAGACCATGTCCTCCGCCCTGGATGAATCTGTATCTGGGGTCACCATTGCAGATGTCAGAGCAGCTTTCTTGAAGGTCAACCCATGGAAAGCAGCCAGCCTGGTTGGGGTATCCGGACGTGCACTCAGATCCTGTGCAGATCAGCTGGTGGAGGTATTCACAGACATCTTCAAACTCTCTTTACAACAATCTGAGGTCCCTATCTGATTCAACAAAACAACCATCACCCCGGTACCTAAGAAAAACCAAAGAGCATGCCTTAATGACTATCCACCAGTGGTTCTAACATCCATCATTATGAAGTGCTTTGAACGATTAGTCATGGCACAAATCAATTCCAGTCTCCCAGACTGCTGCAACAGGTCCACAGCAGATGCCATTTCCCTAGCCCTGTAGTCAACCTAGATAACAAGGACACCTATGTCAGACTCCTGTTTATTGATTACAGCTCAGCCTTCAACACTATTATTCAAATGAAACTCATCTCCAAACTCTGTGGCCTGGGCCTTGGCTCCTCCCTCTGCGACTGGATCCTGAACTTCCTAACCCACAGACCACAATCAGTAAGGAAAGGCAACAGCACATCCACCACAATCATCCTCAACACCAGTGCCCCACAAGGCTGTGTTCTCAGTCCCCTACCATACTCCTTATACGCCTACGATTGTGTGGCCAAGTTCCCCTCCAATTCAAATTCTAAGTTTGCTGACGACACCACCGTGGTTGGGTCGGATCTCAAACAAGATGAGAGTGTACAGGAATGAGATAGGGAATGTGGTGAACTGGTGCGGCAACAATAATCTCTCCCTCAATGTCAACAAAACGAAGGAGATTGTCATCGACTTCAGGAAGCATAACGGCGCGGGCTCGTTGGGCCGAAGGGCCTGTTTCCCGTGCTGTGTTGTTCTTTGTTGTTTAAAGGAGAACATGCCCCTGTCCACATCAACAGGAACGAAATAGAAAGGGTCGAGAGCTTCAAGTTTTTAGAGTCCAGATCATCAACAACCTGCCGACATTATAGTTAAGAAAGCTCAGCAACACCTCTACTTTCTCAGAAAACTAAGAAAATTTGTCATGTCAGCTACAACTCTCATCAACTCTTACAGATGCATCTTTCTGGTTGTATCACAGCTTGGTATGGCTCCTGCTCTGCCCAAGATCGCAAGGAACTACAAAAGATTGTGAATGTAGCCCAATCCATCATGCAAACCAGCCTCCTATCTGTCTATACAAAGCAGCCAGCATAATTAAGGACCCCACACCCCAGTCATTCACTCTTCCACCGCTTTCCTTTGGGAAAAAGATACAAAAGTCTGAATTCACACACCAGCCGACTCAAGAACAGGTTCTTCCCTGCTGCTGTCAAACTTTTGAATGGACCTACCTCGCATTAAGTTGATCTTCCTCTACACCCTAACTATGACTGTAACAGTACATTCTGCACTCTCTCGTTTCCTTCTCTATGAACGGTATGTTTTGTCTGTATAGCATGCAAGAAGCAATACTTTTCACTGTATGTTAATGTATGTGTCAGTAATAATTCAAACAGGAACAGGCCATTCAGCTCACCATTTCATTTTGCAGTTTACTCTCCATGTGAGCCAATTATCCTCATCACAATTAGTCAACCAGTTACCATATCACTTCAGCCCATTTTTCTTTATCCACATATCCAATCAGTTTTGAATATTAGAAGTTTTGCTCATTGACTAACTTTGGATGTGAATTCCAGTTTTCACAACTCTAAATAAATATCTCCTCCCCAGTTTACTAAATCTCCCACATTTGCCCTCAGTGGATTTAATTCATCTGGATTTTAAAAAGGCCTTTGATAAAGGTGTCTTTTAATAAAGTTAAATGTTGTGGAATTGGAATGATCAATCACTCGCTGACCTCAAGACTGTTGTGATCCCAGCTGATACTATTGGACAGTCAGGTCCCAGAATCCCTGACTCAATACCCTCATGTTTTTAAGTAAAGTTAAAGTTTATTTATTAGTCACAAGTAAGGCTTACATTAAAACTGTAATGAAGTTACTGTGAAATCCCCCTAGTCGCCCTGTTCTGGCACCTGTTCAGGTCAATGCATCTAACTGTGAGACATGGACGAACAGAGTCACAGGACTTCCATTTAATTTTTAACAATGGAATAAAACATTCATTAAACAAAAAAAACTATAATACAATATTCCTTCATCCCACCTATATCAATATACATGTATACAGATTTATAAGGATAACACAAATTACAAAACATATCTTATACTCTAAATGTTCTCAGTGAGTACACAATCCATGCAAACCAATGGGTGAAATGTGGTCAGACACAGCACACTCTGAAACAAAGTGCCGTCCGATACAACTTCTGTGGATTTATCATCAAATTCCTCCCAGATGTTTGTTACACTGTGAGCCAACTAGTCTCACTGGAACTCTGATTTCCACATGAGTGTTTCCAGTCTTCACTCTCAAGTAAAACACACCTTGGAGTCCCCTTCTAAACAATGCTTTCTCTTGGATGCTGTCATCAAGGATCCATTTCCGAGATTTCAATCTCTCTTTTCAGTATTCCTCTGCCTTGGATTGCTGTGTGCTTTCAAGCTGCCACACCATCTCTCGGGTAGCCAGCCACGTCAATAGAATACCACTGCTTCACAGGCTGTATTAAAATTTCACCAAACTTTTGATTTACCTCAGATGTCTGGCTTCTCACTTTAAATTTGGTTCTTGCAGCTATCTCTTTAACTCAGAGTATTTTCTCTACTTGTACTTTAACCCCACCCAACAGATCCTTGTTCAACGACTTGTTCTTTGTCCCTTTAACTTAACTGTCTTCCTGAGACATACCTTTTGTCCCAACTCCCAGGTTTCTAAACTTCTTTTGTCCTTTTGGGGAATCTGCTTCCTGCAGTTCCTTGGTTCTGTCCAGCTCCTGTGTCCAGCTTAACACTAAATTCAGAAGCTTTCTTTAACCTAGGGTGGCCCCTGATTGTTGAGCAACAAACTAGTTTTCCTTTAAACGATGTTTGCTTTCCATAGACCATAGGATGTAGGTACAGAAGCAGGCCATTCAGCCTATTGCGTCTGTCGTTCAATGCGATCATGACTGATCTGATATAATAATCACCAACTCCACTTTCCCACCTTATCCCCATAACCCTTGATTGATGAAAAATTTATCTCAGCCTTGAACATACTTAATGACCCAACGTCAACAGCCCTCTATGGTAAAGAATTCTACAGATTCACGACCCTCCGAGAGAAAAAATTCCTCCTCATCTCTGAAATGGGTGGCGTCTTATTCCGAGGTTATACCCTCTGGTCCTTGATTCCCCACAAGGGGAACCAACCTTTCAGCATCTACCCTGTCAAACCCCCTGAAAATCCTATATATCTCAATAAGATCACTTCTCATTCTTCTAAACTCAACCTTTCCTCCATACCCAGGATCGACCCAGTGAACTTTCTCTGGGCTATCCCCAATGCCAGTATATCTTTCCTTAGATAAAGGGTGTCAAAACTCTTCACTGTATTCCAAGTGTGGTCTAAGTAGCGCCTTGTATGGTTTTAACAAGACTTCCCTATTTTTATGCTTCATTCCCACTGAAATGAAGGGGCAGCATTCTATTTGCCTTCCCTATTATCTGCTGAACTTGCATGCTAGCTTTTTGTGATTTATGTATGAGGACCCTCAAATCCTGCTGTGCTGCAGCTTTCTGCAGTCTTTCTCAATTTAAATAATATTCAGCTCCTGTATTCCTGGTGCATAACTTTCCTGTCTTAAACTCTGATCACCACACAGGCCTCTGTAACCAAACTGGAGTCATTACCCTTTCAAATACAGAACCCCAAAGTTAAACTTACTGGAATCTATGCCTTCTATCCAATTCCCACAAATACAAATTTGGACTATTTAAAGCTACCTTTTTCCTGACAGACACATAGCAGAGAATGGAAGTGGCAGTCATTCAGACTGGCAGAGATTGGGAAGTGATGTTCTGTATATTCCTCCATGCAGAAACTTCATTAGTGAGAACTTCCAGACATGTACCAGGACCAATACATGAGGGAGCTCAAGATTGACAACATTGAATCCTGCAAAATTTATCCTCACAATTTTATCTCTAACCACCAGTCTCTGCAGAGATTACTTGTGTGACCGTTGTTTGTTTTCTATGTATGTGTATGTGGGTGTGTGCTGGTAAAATTTTAAGAAGAGGTAGATACCAGATTATAATTGTGTGTCAACCAAATTTTGGAACTTGTTAAAAAGGTTTGTTTTATAGTAAATCCTGAGTTTATTGAAAGAAGCCAAGTTAAAGTCTCTTTTAATCTGGATACCAGGAGTGAAGGCAAATAATTGACCATTTTGATGAGTAAATTAAACTTTTAAACTAATGGTACAACCTGTGGAGTAGTGGGGGGAGTTAATCCACACACTCCTCCTGCCTGATCATTTGCAACATATGTTGTAACTGAGAAGGATCCCATTTTTCATATCAATTTGTTTCTTGTATTTCCTTAAATTCTCCAGCAGCCAAGTCGACCTGTATCAAATCCTCTTTAAATTCTCAATCTCTTTCCTATGGTGGAGCATAATGGTGCACATACTACTCAAACTGAGCTACTGTTCAAGTCCTATAGTGGCTGTTAATTACCTCTTGGTTTTGCAGTCTTAACCTGGAATATTCCACAACTCAGCACTAGAGCAAAGTGCAGTGAGGCTTCTTGGATAAGATGTGCTTTTTCCTGGAGTCAGACTGTACTTTTGCCTACACTGATGCCTGCTTGGGTACACTGAGAGAGAATTTAGCATGGTCAATACATCGAATCAGCACATCTTTTGGATTGTGGGAGGAAACAGGAACACCTGGAGGAAACCCATGCAGATATGGGGAGAACATGCAGACTCAGCACAGATAGTGACCCAAGCTGGGAATCGAGCCCTGGTCCATGGCGCTGTGAGCCAGCAGTGCTAACCACTGTCCCACCATGCCGCCTTTAGTCTTGAGTTTACATTATGCAAGTTAATATAATGATGCAAAGTAGAAACAGTATTGCACTGTTACTAAACAATAGAATCAGAAAATTTTGCCTACCTTGACGCAATTCAGCCCGACATATCCATGCTGGCGCAGTTATTCCTTTTTCTCATGCCATTTCTGATGTTTCATCTTCAAATATTCCTGATTTTTTTTGAAGCCCTAAAGATTTTGCTCTGCCATTGTTTCTGATGGAGCAAATCATGTTTAAACATGAGAAGAAATTCTCCCAATCCATCACTTTATTCTTCAGAAACAACTTTAAATTCAGATGCTGTGGTTATCAGCTCATTGACTTGTGGACATCGTTTTTTTCCTTTTCACTTTATAAAGCTAATCATAAGTTTCAACATCTCAGCCACCTCCGAAAAGAACAACCTCTTCACCAGGTTTCATCTCATTATAAAGGCTCTCTGATCTCAAATATCCTCTTTGTAATTTACCGAACTTCCACCTGGGCATCCTTGCAAAGTGAGCATAATTTTTATTTCTTCATTCTTTCATTGGATGTGGGTATCATTGGCAAGGCCAACATTTGTTGCCCATCCCTTATTGCCTTGAACTGAGTGTTTTCAGAATCATAGAATCCGTACAGTGCAGAAGGAGGCCATCAAGCCTACACCAACAACAATCCCAGCCAGGCCTTATCTCCATAACCCCATGTATTTACCCTGCTAATCCCCCTGACACTAAGGGATAATTTAGCATGGTCAGTCAACCTAACCCGCATATCTTTGGACTGTGGAAAGAAATCAGAGCACCCAGAGGAAACCCACACAGACACTGGGAGAATGTGCAAACTCCGCTCAGACAGTGATCCAAGCCGGGAATCGAACCCGGCCCTGGCGCTGTGAGGCAGCAGTGCTAATCACAATGCCACCCATTAGGCCATTACTGAGGGCAGTTAAGATTCAGCAACTTTTCTGTGGGTTTGGAGCTTGGGTTCCTGAGTTGCTCATCCAGCAACATTATCACTGTACCATCTTCTCCCCAACATTCTAACTGCAACCTAATCAGTGAGTTACAAAGGTTTTCAGATCTTTTAATTGACTTGCTGTTGCCTATCTCCTGCAATCCCCAGCCCTACAACCCACTCATGATATCTGTGCTCCTCCAATTCTAGTATAGGTGTACAGTGGTAATAGGTGTAGTGTAATATCACTGCACTGGTAATCCAGAGGCCCAAGCTAATGATCTGGGGACATGGGTTCAAATCACACTATAGCAGCTGCAGAACTTAAATTCTGTTAATACAATATGGAATTCAAAGCTAGTCTGATTAATGGTCACCATTAAATTATGATTGGTTGTAATAAAAACCCGTCTGGTTCACTAATGTCCTTTAGGGAAGGAAATCTGCTGTCCTTACCTGGTCTGGCCTACATGTGACTCCAGAGCCACAACATTGTGCTTGACTCTTAACTGTTGGCGTGGTGGCACATGGTTAGCGCTGCTGGATCACAGAGTCAGGGACCAGGGTTCATTTCCAGGCTTGGTTACTGTTCTCCCCATGTCTGCGTGGGTTTCCTCTGGGTGCTCTGGTTTCCTCCCACAGTCCAAATGACGTGCTGGCTAGGTGCATTGACCATGCTAAATTTTCCCTTAGTGTGCTTGGACAGGCACTGGAGTGTGGCAATTAGGGGATTTTCACAGTAATTTCATTGCAGTGTTAATGTAAGCCTACTTGTGACATTGATAAAAAAATCTTTAAAATTTAAAACTTTACACTCTGAAATGGTCCAGTTCAAGGGCAATTAGGGATGGGCATTAAATGACAGCCTTGCCAGTGATGCCCACATCCCATGAAAGAATAAAGAAAAAGAAGCTAAAAGTTGCTAAACTTTGGAATCCCCTGCCTAAACTTCTCTCTCTCATTTTCCTCCTTTAAGATTCTCCTTTTAAACTACATCTCTGATCAAGCTGTTAGCCACCTGCCAAAATGACATCTCATGTAGCTCAATGTGCAATCTTGTCCAATAATGTTCATTGAAGTGTTGTTTTTCCAGGTGTTAGATAAATGCAAGTTGTTCTTTGTTGTTACCTCCTGGCTTTTAGCTCCTCTTTAGAAATGTAGGATCCCTTTGATTTAAGCAGTTGGATCAATTAGTCCATGCTTTTTTAATACATTGCTGTTTCTGAGCTTCTCCCTTTTTCACCTTTTCACCGTTTCAGGTATTTGCACATCGGAATTAATTGCCTCAATTTTGTGCGCTAGATTTAATTGACTTCTGCCTGACCAATCCAGTGACCTGTGCGTGTTCTCTTTAAGCTGCTCACACTCCTCTTCGTGGTTAACAATGTTGTCTGTTCATGAGTGCAAATTTCAACTTAGAGAGGGGAAAGCTTTCGTTTTCTAGACTCCTTCCTGTTAGATGCCTATCTAGTCGGTCTAGCTCGGGGAATGGTCTGAGAGCCGGCAAGCTGATGAGGCAGCCTTTAAGAAATACATTTTTATGTTTTAATGTATATATTCTCTCCTGACTTATTTGTAGTTAACAGGTAAATTGTAGTTTTCAAATTCAAAACAAAACCACAGGAATGCACCAATGCACAGTAGCAGCAATTTGCATCAACTACAAGATGTACTCCAGGGCTCCTTCATCAATACCTTCCAAACCCACAACCATGACCATCTAGAATTTTCTGGACAAGATCAGCAGGTACATGAGAACATCACCATCCAGAGGTTCCCCTCCAAGTCACTCACCATCCTAACTTGGAAATATATCGCTCCTTCACTGCTGCTGGATCAAAATGCTGGAATTCCCTCCCTAGCAGCATTGTGGGTGTCCCTGCACCACCCGGACTGCAGCAGCTTAAGAAGGCAGCTCACCACCACCCTCTCAAGGGCAATTAGGGATGGGCAATAAACGCTAGTCAGTGGCATCCACATTTTGTAAATGATTAAAGTTATGGTCCACACACTTTGATTACTTGAATGGTACAATTGAACAACACGAATGCCTGCCTATTTTTAAAGCTGTTTTCACTTTCCCCTTATTCGGAGACAGTTGCCTGTTGCTTGACCAACTCCCCCCCCGCCCCCACCCCCCCTCACCGCCACCAGGGGAAACGCCCTTCCCGCCTTCCGAGGCAGAGAGTTCCAAAGTTACACATCCGTCAAAGTGAAACATTCTCCTCATCTCTGTCCTAAAAGGGTGACCCTCAGCACTGTGGATTTTGAGATCTAATCGTCTCTGCAGGAGTGAATCTATCTTGAGGTTTTCTTTTTATTCTTGAAATCACGCATTGCGTGTCACCTCATTTGTTGCAAGAGGAATTTATTACAGCTTAGGAATCTGCTAAGTTGCTATAGTTACTGCAGATGGTGCAGCATTTAACGGAATAATGCCCAAACAAGGCTTCAACGTTAGATACTGTGGAAAGATTAGCCACTACTACCATCTCAGTATTTTGCTTAGTTGTTAAGGAGTTATGTCCAATCCTGTTATTTAAACATTTTAACATACCATAAATAACAGACCATTTTTCTGCTCTTTTCCTGGCTGAAGACTGGCTTGTTGGGCCTCCACATTGATTATACTTGATATCACTAAGCACTATATTTGTTTTTAAACTTAAGGAACGATTTGTATGTGGGGTAGTTCACTCTGCCAGCATGAAGAGCTGGATATTTTAACTCTCCCCTGCAATGTTTGCATTACTGCCTGTGGCTGGTGTCACGCTATTTTCTTTACAATTGCACTTGTCATGGTAGATTTTTTTTAAATCACGGAATTACTCATGGGCTTTCATGCTGCAGTAACTTGCTAGCATGTGATAATTAGGATTGCGCCCACGCTCCTGGCCCAGTCATTTTTTTAAGGAAAATGTAAATGATTTTGTTTTTGTTTCTTGACCTATCCTCAGCCTCCTCTGTCGGCCAAGAAGGGAAGCAGGTCAGTGCTGTTCCATCAGCAGCTACTGGATAGTACACACTCTGATCCAACTATCGCACTCACTGTGTAGTAATCAAGGACACAGCATCTATCCTGCCACACCATAAGAGCTGAATTCAATTTTTTGAAGCAAAAGTGATGTTTTCTCATTGGGAACATTTATTTCCTGTAATCTGACAATCAGCGCTTCAGCACAGTGCTTCACAATCATTTAAAGTGACCAGAGCTGCCTCCTGTGGCAAATTCGTTTGTGCCTGACTGACCGGCATACTCCACTGAAATACTGGCCTGCTGTTTCATACCGGCCGACATAGGTTTGCATCCAGGTCGTGCAATCCAGGGAAAAGACCCCTCTTTATCGTCATTTAAGGTTTCAACATGAAATGAGTCTGGGTAAAGGGAGGCATGGTGGCACAGTGGTTAGCACTGCTGTCTCACAGCGCCAGGGACTCGGGTTAGATTCCTGGCTTGGGTCACTGTCTGTGTGCAGTTTGAACTTAGAACATTACAGCGCAGTACAGGCCCTTCAGCCCTCGATGTTGCACTGACCAGTGGAACCAATCTAATGACCCTCTAACCTAAAGTATTCCAATGTTATCCATATGCCTGTCCACTGACCATTTGAACGCCCTTAAACTTGGTGAGTCCACAACTGCTGCAGGCAGGGCATTCCACGCCCTTACTACTCTCTGAGTAAAGAACTCAGAGGGTAGTTTGCATGTTCTCTCCTTGTCTGTGTGGGTTTCCTCCGGGTGCTCCGGTTTCATCCCACAGCCAAAGATCTGTGGGTTATTTTGATTGACCATGCTAAATTGACCCTAATTACAGGAGATTAGTAGGATAAATATGGGGATAGGGCTTGGGTGGGATTGCAGGGCCTATGGGCCAAATGGCCTCCTTGTGCACTGTAGGGATTTTATTCAATGATTCTATGATTCAGACTTGTTCTGCAACCTGCGCTGGGAAATGCAATAGTAAATCCTCAGTCTCACTCAGATAGTAAGAATATCTGGTGGGGGAAATGTAAATGTGTGTAGAAGCTAGGGTTTAGAATCATAGAATTCCCACAGTGCAGAATGAGGCAGTTTGACTCATCAAACCTGCACTGACACAAATCCTACCCAGGCCCTATCCCCATAACCCCATGCATTTACCCTGCAAATCCTCCTGGCACCAAGGGGCAACTTAGCATGGTCAATTCCCTTAACCTGCATATCTTTAGACTGTGTGAGGAAACCAGAGCACCTGGAGGAAACCCATGCAGACACGGGGAGAATATGCAAACTCCATACAGTCACCCGAGGCCAGCACTGAACCTGGGGTCCCTGGCGCTGTGAGGCAGCAGTGCATACCACTGTGCTGCCCTAGGAACGTTAAGAACATGCCTTTAATGTAGTGAACTGTCCCAAAGTGTCTGGCAGGAGTGTTACCAGATGAAAATTGACACTGAGCTAAGAGATATTGGGACACGTGACCAAAAGCTTGGTCAAAGTAATAGATTGTGATTAAAGGGAGAGAGAGTAATGCAGAGGTTTAGAGATAAGTTCCAGAGTTTGGAACCTAGATCTGGCACAGAGAGAAGTTTAAGAACATAGTCAGATAAATAGCTGGTAAGTTGTACCAAGCAACTCTTGAACACTGCTCAGATTGACAGAACATTATGATAGGATTTTGCAATGCAAAGGAAGCCATTCAGCCCTCTGTATCTATTCTGACTATTTCATTGAGCTAGCTGGTTGGTCCCACTCCTGTGTTCTTTCCACATAGCCCTGTAATTTAATTCACTTCAAATATTTATCTCATTCCCTTTTGAAAGTTACTGAATTTTATTTGATTTATTTTTCACCCTTGTAGTCAGTTTATTCCAGATTTTGCCTTATTTTCTCTCTGGAATTTTTTTCCCATAAATGTACATTTTCAAGTTACTGACACACCTAACAAAAGAAGCAGATCTTTTCAGTGTACTATCGTTCTATTAAATCTCTCCTAAACCTTATCTGCTCAGAATAAACAATCCTGGCTTCTTTAATCTCTCCACATTACTGATCTCCTTCATCCCTGGTACCAATCTCCTCTGCACCATGATTAACACATCTTTTCTGATGTATGGCGAGCAGAATTGGATTCAATACTCCAGCTGAGGGTTAACCAGTGAGCCCCTGTTCAGACAGCTTTTAGCTGTCCTTTCCATACTACCAACAGAGTACATTAAAACTGTCTATCATTCCCATAAAGATACACACCAAACATTGAGGGAAGTGGTAATGAGTTCTACTGTCAGGAGGGGAAGAGAAAGAGAGGTTAAAGGCATGGTGCCTCTTGTTTAAAGTCTTCCAGCAGAGATGGATTACAGTTAATGTGTAATTAATGTACTCTCACCCCGACCTTTGCTTTACACTCCTGGGTGTTCAGCCAGTCATAGGAACTGCAGCCTAAGGGCAAACAGCAGGTTAGGTTCAATTGATTGTCATGTATCAACTTAATAACCTGATGACTTGAGGGAAAGCTTCTCCATTTCGTAGAATTCATAGCCCCTCTCCACCTTATCCCCGTAACCCCACACATTTACCATGGCTAATCCACCTAACCTGCACATGTTTGGACAGCAGGAGGGAATCGGTTTACTGTATTTCAGGTGTTAAAAGAGAAATCTAGATTTACATTATCTTGAATTAAAAACTCATAAGATGCTACATTCCGTCCACTTTCCTGTCTCCCTCATAAACCTGGACAGCAAGTAAAGATCCATGAAAGAAAATTGAGACCTTGGAAATGTTGATGCTAAAGATTCCATTTCCAGAGGAGACAAATGAAGAGGTGCTTGAAATTGCAAAAGCAAAAACAAACTGTAAAATGTGACATTGGGAAAAAGTCAGTATTTCAGTTGTTTGATCAAAGCTGAGAAGTTGCAGAGATCTCTCCTGGAGGAGAAAGTGGAGGGCAGCAGAAAGAGGGACTGGCTAAGGCCAAGCTGGATGATGGACATCACAACAGACAAGCTACAGTGAGCACAGGAGGATGGAACAAGACTCACGCGGGTGACATACCATGACAGCAGATCTCCTGCTGGGAGTAGATACAAGCAGCAACAACAGCATAGAAGTTATGAAAAGACTAATCTGATCAAACATTTGATTTGCTTTGATTTGATTTGTTATTAGGGCGGCACAGTAGCACAGTGGTTAGCACTGCTGCTTCACAGCTCCAGGGACCTGGGTTCGATTCCCGGCTCGGGTCACAGTCTGTGTGGAGTTTGCACATTCTCCTCGTGTCTGCGTGGGTTTCCTCCAGGTGCTCTGGTTTCCTCCAAAAATGTGCGAGTTAGATTGATTGATAGGTTAGAGGGATTAGTGGGTAAAATATATGGGGATAGGACCTCGGTGGGATTGTGGTCGGTGCAGACTCGATGGGCCAAATGGCCTCTTTCTGTACTGTAGGGATTCTATGATCTATCCTATTGTCACATGTATTAGTATACAGTGAAAAATATTGTTTCTTGCATGTAATGCAGACAAAGCATACCATACATTGAGAAGGAAAAGTGAGAGTACAGAATGTAGTGTTACATTCATAGTTATGGTGTAGAGAGAGTTCAACTTAATGTGAGATAGATCCATTCAAAAGTCTGATGGCAGCAGGGAAGAAGCTGTTCTTGAGTTAGTTGATATGTGACCTCAGACTTTTGTATCTTTTTCCCAAAGGAAGAAGGCGCTGAGGGAGTGGTTAGAAGGCATTTGTGGGCCAACAGCTTTAAATCAGCGCCAGGTTTAAAAGGAGGCCTGGTGTAGACAGCGGGCAGCGTCTGAGCGGGCAGTGGAGTGAGAGGGAAGCAGAGTGAGCTATTAGGGCTTAATATCAAAAAGGGCTTGAGGGAAAAAAGGCCAGGTGAGTTCGTTTGAAAAAACAATTTTTTTTCAAAACTACTACAGTGAATAATGGAGGGGCATGTGATGTGTAGTTTCTGTATGATGTGGGAACTGGTGGACTCCAGGGTCCATCCCAGTGACCATGTCTGCAGTAAGTGCAGGTTGCTGGAGGAGCTCCAGCTCAAGGTACATGAGCTGGCCTCTGAGCTACGGACGCTGAGGCTCATCAGGGGGAGAAAGGGTGCCTTTGTCAATGGGGTGCAAGTGACATCCACCCCCCCCTAGACTGGCTAACTCTAAGGGTCAGGGACAAGAGGGGGCTGCTGGGAGGAGGAAGGGGGGTGAGGAGCGGAGGAAGGAGAGTGGGGAGAGGAGGAAGGAGGGTGGGGAGCGGAGGCCTCAGCCTCTTAATCTGCATAACAGGTTTGAGGTTCTTGCTTCCAGTCTGGAAGAGGACAAGGCAGGTGAGGTTGGTGAGCAAACTGCACACGGTACAGTGATGCAGCAGGACATAGGCAAAGAGAAGGGGAAAAGGAACGTAGTAGTGATTGGGGATAGTGGGGTGAAGGGTATTGACACTGTCCTTTGTCACAATGACAAAGTGCACAAAAGGGTGTGTTGTCTGCCTGGTGCTCGGGTACGGGATGTCACAGCTGGGCTGCAGAGGAACCTGCAGTGAGAATCCGGTCATTGTGGTACATGTGGGTGCCGGCGACGTAAGCAAAATGCGGACTGAGGATCTGGGGAGGGAGTATGAAAAGCTGGGAATGGAATTAAAAAGTAGAACTGACAAGGTGGTCATCTCTGGGCTACTGCCTGAACCGAGTGCAGGCGGGCATAAGGTTGACATGATTAAGGAAGTGAATGGGTGGCTCAGGGATTGGTGTGGGAGGAATGGGTTTGAATTTATGGGGCATTGGCACCAGTATTGGGGTAGGTGGGACCTGTTCGGGCGGGATGGGGTTGGTCTGAACCGTGCTGGGACCAGAGTGCTGGCGAATCGAGTAAAGAGGACTGTAGACAGGGCTTTAAACTAATTGGGGGGGGGGAGGGTGCGAGGGTAGGTGACGTTACGTGGTCTAAAGTTAAGGATAGGGTACAGGTAAGGGAAGAGGCCGAGGATGTCCCAATAATAGAGGGAGTAGGGGGCGTGAGTATGGTTGGTGGCGTTACGGCAAATAGGGTCCAGGTGAAGGCTGGGATGAAAGCGCTTTATCTGAATGCACGAAGCATTCGGAATAAAGTGGATGAGCTGGTGGCGCAGATCAACACAAATGGATACGATCTGGTGGCCATTACAGAGACGTGGCTGCAAGGTGACAGGGACTGGGAGCTGAATGTACAGGGCTATCAAGTGTTTAGGAAGGATAGGCAGGAGGGAAAAGGGGGTGGCGTAGCTCTGCTGATTAAGGATAGCATCAAGGTGGTAGCAAGGGATGATATTGGAGCCAAGGAGCAGAACGTGGAATCGTTGTGGGTAGAGATTAGGAACAGCAAAGCGAGGAAGACGCTGGTGGGTGTCGTCTATAGGCCCCCGAATAATGATCTGGAGGTAGGGCGGGCTGTTAACGCACAAATAAGTGTGGCGTGCAGGAATGGGACGGCCGTAGTTATGGGGGATTTCAATCTGCACATTGATTGGTCGACCCATGTTGGACGCGGTGGGCTCGAGGAGGAGTTCTTGGAATGCTGCCGGGATAGTTTCCTGGAACAGTGCGTGTTGGAGCCGACGAGGGAGAGAGCTATCTTGGATCTCGTGCTATGTAATGAGGCGGGTAGAATGAGGGACCTTGCGGTGAAGGATCCTCTTGGGGAGAGTGATCATTGTATGGTGGAGTTTCTGGTGCAGATGGAGGAGGAGAAAGTGGGTTCCCAGACACGCGTACTTTGTTTGAATAGAGGGGAGTACGGTAGGATGAGAGAAGAATTGGCGAATGTGGACTGGGGGGGCGCGTTGGAGGGAGGGTCTGCTGAGGAGCAGTGGAGGATCTTTAAGGAGATCTTTCTTGGTGCTCAGCGGAAATTTATTCCGATGGTTAAAAAGGACAGTAGGAGGAGAGGTAATAAGCCGTGGATAACGAAGGAGGTGAAGGAAAGTGTTAAATTAAAAGCGGAGGAATTTAGAGTAGCTAAGAGTAGTGGGCGAGAAGAGGATTGGGAGAGGTTTAAATGTCAACAAAGATTGACAAAGAAGTTGATAAAGAAGGGTAGGAGAAACTATGAAGCTGGGCTAGCGCTTAATATAAAAAAGGATAGCAAGAGTTTTTATAAATATATAAAAAGGAAGAGGCTGGCTAGGGTGAACGTTGGTCCTTTAGAGGATGAGAAAGGGGACCTAGTGGTAGGGGATGGGGATATGGCTAAGGTATTGAATAACTTTTTTGTTTCGGTCTTCACGGAGGAGGACGTGAATAATTTGCCGGATGTTAGCGATGGAAAGGTGGTAGGACTGGAGGGTCTTAATGACATTACTGTTACTAGAGAGGCGGTGCTCGACAGACTGGAGGGGCTGATTGTGGACAAGTCCCCAGGACCGGATGGAATGCACCCGAGGGTTCTGAAAGAAATGGCGGAGGTGATAGTGGATGCCTTGGTGGTTATTTTCCAGACGTCGCTGGATTCCGGGGAAGTGCCGGAGGATTGGAAAACGGCTAATGTTACGCCATTGTTTAAGAAGGGTGCCAGGCAAAAGGCGGGGAATTATAGGCCGGTTAGTTTAACGTCTGTGGTAGGTAGAATGTTAGAATCCGTCATTAAGGAGGAAATTGCGAGGCATCTTGAAGGAAATTGCTTGATAGAGCAGACGCAGCACGGTTTCATTAAAGGGAAGTCGTGTCTGACAAATTTACTGGAGTTCTATGAGGATGTGTCTCGGGCGGTAGATAGAGGAGAGCCGGTGGATGTGGTCTTTCTGGATTTTCAGAAGGCGTTTGACAAAGTACCTCACAAGAGGTTATTGCAGAAGGTCGAGGGACATGGAGTTGGGGGTAGGGTGTTAGCGTGGATAGAGGATTGGTTGTCAAGTAGGAGGCAGAGAGTGGGGGTCAACGGGTGCTATTCGGATTGGCGGATGGTGACTAGTGGAGTGCCCCAGGGGTCGGTGCTGGGGCCTCAGCTTTTTACCATTTATATAGATGATCTGGAGGAGGGAACCGAGTGTAGGGTGTCAAAATTTGCTGATGACACCAAGATAGGGGGAACGGCAAATTGTGTGGAGGGTGTGGAGAGTCTGCAGAAGGATCTAGATAGGCTGGGCGAATGGGCCAGGAAATGGCAAATGGAATTTAATGTTGGCAAGTGTGAGGTGGTCCACTTTGGTAGGAATAATGGTAGGAAGGACTATTACTTACGTGGCGAAAAACTGCAGCAGGCGATGGTGCAGAGGGACCTCGGGGTCCTTGTGCATGAGTCGCAAAAACCCAGCTTGCAGGTGCAGCAGGTGGTCAGGAAGGCGAATGGGATGCTGGCCTTCATAGCGAGGGGGATTGAATATAAAAGTAGGGAGGTCTTGCTGCAGCTGTATAGGGCATTGGTGAGGCCGCAGCTGGAGTACTGTGTGCAGTTTTGGGCACCGCACCTGCGCAAAGATATTTTGGCCTTGGAGGGAGTGCAGAGGAGGTTTACTAGGCTGATACCGGAGTTGAGGGGGTTGAGCTATGAGGAGAGGCTGAATAAACTAGGCTTGTACTCGTTAGAGTTTAGAAGAATGAGGGGAGATCTCATTGAGACGTATAAGATGATGAATGGGATGGATAGGATAGAGGTGGAGAGACTCTTCCCGCTCAAAAAAGACAGTAGGACTAGGGGGCACGGCCTCAAGGTAAAGGGGGGGCGGTTTAGAACGGAGTTGAGGAGGAACTTCTTCACTCAAAGGGTGGTGAATCTCTGGAATTCTCTGCCCGTTGAAGTGGTGGAGGCTGCCTCGCTAAATATTTTTAAGACGCGGGTTGATGGGTTTTTGATAAGAGAGGGGATTAAGGGTTATGGGGAGAGGGCGGGAAAGTGGAACTGAGCCACGACAGATCAGCCATGATCTTATTGAATGGCGGGGCAGGCTCGAAGGGCTAGATGGCCTACTCCTGCTCCTATTTCTTATGCTCTTATGTTCTTATGTGCGTGGTGTTCTTAATTATGCTGGCTGCTTTTCCGAGGCAACGGGAAGTGTAGACAGTGTCAATGGATGGGAAGCTGGTTTGATGATGGACAGGTCTTTGTTCACGATCTTTTGTAGTTTCTTGCAGTCTTGGACAGAGCAGAAGCCATAACGAGCTGTGATACAACCAGAAAGAATGCTTTCTATGGTGCATCTGTAAAAGTTGGTGAGAGTCGTAACAGACATGCCAAATTTCCTTAGTCTTCTGAGAAAGTAATTTCTCCCCTAGCGATGATGTGCTTAGCTCCTACAGGTCATTAGTCATTTTACATGTATGTAGTTCTTCTACACAAGGGGGAGTGATCTGCATATATTAGGTAATTCATTATGTTAATGTGTACCCCATTTGGAAGGAGCAGGTAATTTTCGATTCCCAAACCTTTCCATGTCTAGGTTTTCATTGCCTAATGTCTGTTGTGAGCTAATACACAGAGATTGATCAGCACGATTGGTTAACTATATCATCATGGAATCATGTGACTGTAGAATGGCAGAAGGTGAACTGGGTAAACTTGGTCTTTTATCTTGCAACTGATTTATACGCCAGTGCCTCTTGACTGTGACCTATCATTCAGGAATGATGTACAGTGTTTATGATATTCCCTATGTTGTACTATACTTAAATTAGGTTTTATTAATTTAAGGGACAAATGAAATGACCACCAATTGTGCTACAGTGCCAGAAGTGAAAAGGCAACTGATGCTTAAGTGTGTGAGTTTGCATGAGGAACTATAGGACTGCCAGCGGTACACATGGAACTGTACTCCATTGTTCACAAGAGATGGGGAGAAGAACGAGTGAAGTTGCATGTATGGTTTTGGAGGCAGATGTAAACCATTTGATTTGACTCTTTATCTTCAGCTTTCTGGAGGGGAGTAGCTGGCTCCCAGCCTTTGCACGGCTTAATCCCGCTTCCTTATCCCTTTGAAATGCTCACAGATTCCAATTGTTCATGAAGCTACAATTCTACCACTGGGTAAGGGGAATCATGGTCTGTGAACTCCTGAAATATTCACCAGCCACCTCTCAGAATCTCAAACCAAATGCGTACATAAAGCAGTTTTAAATGAATTCAGATCTTGTGGATAAGCAGCAGTATTTTAACCTGGAAAGTTGGCAGTTGAATAGAGGCAATGCTAATCATTGGAACAGTAAGCTTTGGGGATTTTTGAGCTGAGAGGGTAAGGAGCCATAGGCAGAACAAACACTGGACTGAGATAGCTTGCTTCAACAAATACAGCCTTGGTCCAAACATGAACAAAAGAACTGAACTGTAAAGGTGAGAGTGACAGCCCTGGACATCAAGACAGCATTCGACCGAGGCTGGCATCAAGGAAAACTGGGAATCAGGGAAAAGCCCTCCATTGGTTAAAATCATTCCTAGCACAAAGAAAAGTTGTTATGGTTGTTGGAGATCAACCGTATCACCCCAAGGCATCACTGCAAGAGTTCCTGAGGTTAGTGTCCTAGGCCCAACCGTTTTGGCTGCTTATCAATGACCTTCACTCCATCTTGAGATCAGAAATGGGGATGTTCGCCAATGGTTACACAATGTTCAGCACCATTCGCAACACCTGGGATACCAGAGCAGTTTGTTTCCATATGCTGCAAGACCCCGACAGTTTTCAGGCTTGAGCCGATGAGTGCCAAGTAGCATTGATGCCACACGTGTGCCAGGCAATAACCATCTCCAACGATGGACAATCTAACCATTTCCCTTTGACATTCAATGGCACTACCATCACTGAAACCTCATTATCAACATTCTGGGGGCTACAATTGACTGGACTAGCCATGTAAATACTATGGCTACAAGAACAGGTCAAAGGCTGGGAATTCTGCAGAAAGTAACATATCTCTTGATCCTCCCAAAACCTGTCCACCATTTGCAAGACAAAGGTCGGGAGTGTGATGTAAGATGCTCCACTTGCCTGGAGGAGTGCAGCTCCAACAACGCCCGAGAAGCTGGACATCATCCAGGACAAAGGAATTCATTGTCACAGAACACTGTGGAGGCCAGGTTATTGAGTGCATTTAAGACAGAGATAGGTAGGTTCTTGATTGGTGAAGGGATCAAGGGTTACAGGGAGAAACTTTTCAGCCGTGATTGAATGGCAGAGTAAACTCGATGGGCCAAATGGCCTAGTTGTGCTTCTGTATCTTATGGTCTAAAGCAGCCCGCTAGATCGCACCCCATCCACCACCATCAACATCTACACTCTCTCCATCAACGACTCTCAGTAGCAGTACTATCTAGAAGATGTACTGCAGCAACTCACCAAGGCACCTTTGACAGAATCTTCCAAATGTCTGACCTCGACTATCTAGAAGGACAAGGACAGCAGACACCTGGGAACACCAGCACCTGTAAGTTCCCTTCCTAGCCTCTCACCATCCTGACTTGGAAATACATTACTGTTCCTATTCTTCCACTGTCCCTGGTTCAAAACCCTAAAACTCCCAAATGCACTGTGCATGTACTTATACCACATGGATTGCATTGGTTCAAGAAGGAGACTCACCACCATCTTCTTAAGGGCAATTAGGATGGGCAATAAATGCTGGCATAACTAGCAATGCTGCCCACATCCTGTGAAAGAATTTGTGTATCTTCACCACATGAATTGCACTGGTCCAATGTGTAAGTCCACTGCTACCTCAGAGCAGCTCAGGAATGGGTAATAAATGCTGGCTGTTACCAGAAGCGCCCATACCCTGACAGCAAATCCAAAACAAATCTCTCAGCCAAGTAAGTGGACATTGGCAAAGGCCCTGGTCTTAGTTTCCCATTCTCTCCGTGGCAACAGTGTGCATAATCCTTGTGGACATGAGAAGAACAGAAAGATCTTTCTTATTGTTGAAAATATTGTTTGAAAAACCTAGGAGGTATTCTTTTGACATTTTTTTAAAAATCTGCCTAATTCATAGATTTCAAAGAATTCCCATTGAGTCTGCACCGAAAACAATCCCACCCAGGCCCCATCCACGTAATTCCACGTATTTACCCTGCTAATCCCCCTAATCTATGCATCCTGGGACACAAAGGGACAATTTCGCATAGCCAGTCAATCTAACCAGCAAGTCCTTCAGACTGTGGGAGGAAACCAGAACATCCAGAGGAAACCTACGCAGACACGGGAAGAATGTACAAATTCCACACAGACAGTGACCCAAGCCGGGAATTTAACCCTGGTCCCTGGGGCTATGAGGCAGCAGTGCTAACTACTGTGCCATTATGCCATCCACATGACAAACTCATGACCATTCTGAAAGCCTGTGATAATAGAATGACGTTAGTTGAAAACTTGTTGTAGGCATGATGATAATGTTGCCAGTTGAAAGTGAAATGAACACCAAGAAAGTGAGCCTTCGCTGAGTCCATAATGTATATACAGCTTGGGCCAATGGAAAGAGATTCAGTCCTCGGTTGTAAAAAGTCATACAAGTTAGGCTTTCAGCCAACTTGCCATTTGATGCAAATTGGTTACACAGTGCTGTGATTTGGAGGAGAATTGGTGATTTCTCTTGAGCTGATGTGTGTTTTGCATGTCAGTGAACCTGGCTCCCAAAGCCTGGATCTCAGGCAGATGCTTGCAAACTAGAAGTAAAGGTTTTCGGGATTCGCTAAGGCCAGTAATTCGGGAAACCCATTAGAGGAGCTGGCGCCAGTTGCATAAGCCTTGGCTCAGTCTAAAAGCAACTTTAGAGAGGCTTCAAGAATTCATAATGTGGGAAATGCAAATGTTGGACTCTTGTAGTGAGGAATGCTCATCTGCTGAAGTTACAGCACTCTGACAGCTTCCCGAAATCTAGGCTTTAGGAGCCAGGATCACTGACATGCAACATGCACAACAGCTCAAGAGAAATCACCAACTCTCCCCCAAATCACAGCACTGTGTAACTGATTTGCATCAATCTGTCATTACCATCCTCAGTCAAGCACAATAAGATTCAAAATGAACTTGTATTTAAATCCTATTTAAGAGGTGCATGGCAACTGTGGATTGGTGATGAAGACCTCTTTGCTCCATTCCTTTCCCCACAGGGAGAGGTAGTAAGCTTTATGGTCTTTCTAACTAAACCCCAGGCAATTTAGTACTGCCCACTAAGTGCTGGATAGAGACAAACACAAACCAGCAGACAATATTGGATGGTTTCTTTAGCTGGGCAATTGTGAGTCATTCTATTTTGTGTGTTAATGCACTTCTACCTTTTTTTGATGTTTAGGTGGGAGGGAATCAACTCATGGCATTTTGAGATGGGAGCACAAATCTTTTGAAGTAAAATTGCTTTCAATTGCTAGTAATCTGAAACAAATTCTGAAATGGGTAGGGAAGTGCAGCGGGTCTAGCACCATCTGTAAAGTGAAAGAATGTGAATGTTTTAGGCATAACGTCATCAGAATGGGTAATTAACCCTTATTTCTCTTTACAGATGCTAACTGACATGCTGTACATTTTGGGTACATTTTTATTGCCTATTCCTTTTTGCCTTCATGCTCAAATGGTTTCTCAGTGGGAAGGGGGTTCGTACAAATGGATTCTATCACGTTACCCAAACACTGACCACCTGTTTCTCTTTCTGCAGTCTGAAGACTTGGGCACTTGCGGTCAGTACGACATTGGGAGGCAGAGCCGGAGTATGATGCCCAGTGCCAGCTGCGTCTTCCCCGGATTCATGCTGCGAAAGCCCTCCTCCGAGACGGACATCGAGAACTGGGCATCCAAACACTTCAACAAGCACACACAGGGAATCTTCCGCCGCAAAGTCTCTATCGCTAACATGTTGGCCTGGAGCAGCGAGTCCATCAAGAAGCCCATGATAATGACAGCTGACCGGAACGTGAAGAAGGAAGCGTGCGAGGTGTTCAAATTGATCCAAATGTACATGGGTGACCGGCGGGCCAAGGTGGACCAGCTCAACGTGGCGCTGGAGATCGCCACAAAGGGCTGGAGCATGCAGGGCCTGAGGGACGAACTGTACATCCAGCTGTGCCGACAGACTACTGAAAACTTTAGATACGAGAGTCTTGCCAGGGGCTGGGAATTAATGGCAATCTGCCTGGCCTTCTTCCCTCCTACTCCCAAATTCCACTCCTACCTAGAAGGCTATATCTACCGGCATATGGACCCAGTGAATGATGCAAAAGGTAAGACTATAATGATTGAAAAAACAGCTAATAGGGCTATCTAAAACTTTCATGTTTCACAAGAGGACAAGGAGACCCCTTGTTCACCCCCTCCCCTCTTTGAAATGGATGGTGCATTGAAAATGTGTCATTGCTTCTTGTAGATGTGTACACATCAAGTACAGCTCCAAAATACGCACATACTCTTAACTCCCCTGCCTTAGTATTACTGATTATACACTGGTGGCTGCGAATGCTGGTCATGGTTTTTTGCTTCCTGTGTGATATCTGGTGATTGCAGGCAGTTACTGCAGAAAAACTGTAGCTGCTCCCAGTCCAGGTATCCCGTGTAATATCTAGAGATGGGAGGGGAAGGATTAAGTGTCGGGGATCAGGCAGGGACACTGTTGAAGATGATTGGGACATCCTTGTTTCCATCTTATCCTGAGTGTAATATGTGAGGAGATAGGACAGGAGGAGGCCATTCAGGCTTATGCGCCTGTCCTACTATTCAATTAAAACTCAACTTATTAACCTCAACTCCATCCACCTGTCTTGGTTCTGTAACCCTTAAAGCCCTCACCTAACAAAGCTCTATCAATCTCAGCTTTGAAATTTTCAATTGATCCACAGCATTCACAACTGCTTTTTTTGGGGAGGTGGGGGTGGGGAGGTTGGTGGAAATGTCCAGATTCCAGCGAGCCTTTGTGTGAAGAAGTGCTTTCTGACATCACCTCTGAAATATCTAGCTTTCATTTTAAGTTATACGCCTTTGTTTTGGACTGCCCTCCAGTAGTTTCTGTTTTTCTGTTGAATATCCCATCATGTGAAATCATAGAATCATAGAATCCTTACAGCGCTGATAACCCCATGCATTTACCCTAGCTAGTCCTCCTGACACTAAGGGGCAATTTAGCATGGCTAATCCACCTAACCTGCACATCTTTGAACTCTGGGAGGAAGCTGGAGCACCTGGTGGAAACCCACACAGACACAGGGAGAACGTGCAAACTCCACACAGACAGTGACCCAAGCCAGGAATCGAACCCGGGTCTCTGATACTAACCACTATCCCACCATGCTGTCCATTAATAGGAGCAAAGCAGCCCATTTGGCCCCTTGAGCCTGCTCCGCTATTCCATAAGATCATGGCTGATCCGTGTGCATTTCAAATTCCGCATTCCCAACCTCCACTTTAAAAATATTCAGTGACCCCCGTCTCCACCGCCTTCTCGGGCAGAGTTCTAAAGTCACATAACTATAGAGAAAATTTCTCCTCTTGCATTGTCTTAAATATCTCAAGTAAATCAGCCCCTCAATTCTTCGAGTCTGTCATAAATTTTGGCATCGATATACTTGGGATATAATTTTCTTGAGGTCTTTGCCTGAAGGTAGGTCTGACCCACAGCTCTCCACCACAGGTAGGGCAACCAGGCCTTTGAATCCCCTCCAGGCAAGTATCAAACCCAGTGGTACTGGCATCAATCTGTCCAGCCAGCTGAGACAACCGACCCACTGGGACATGTAATAGACCCTTCAAACTATAAATGAATAGTTGGACAATAACAAAGCAAATTGATTTCCCTTCTTTTTTTTTGCTGACTTAATTGTTGATCAAATGCAAAGCCTCTACTACTGATGCATAAAATATCTTGAGTGTAATTTGATTAATAACACTGCAAAGTAATAGCCATAACTTTCACTTACTGAGTCTTCTAATCAACCTGAGATTTCTCTAAAAAGGGATTGCCTCTAAGTATGTGAAGACAATGATGATAGACAACATTATAAAATTAAGAAGTCCTGTGACAGCCTCATCAGAAGAGGTTTGCAGTTAAAACATCTGTTTTGTCCTTGTTTAAAACTAATTCTGGCCTCCAGCTATTAGCGTTTTTCATTTTAATTGCTTACCTCGTGCATAGCGTAAGAAGAAATAGGACTGCATTTATTAGAGTTCTGATCACACACATATTATTAGCCGTAACTCACTGGTGATGAATTAACAGAGCAGCCCACTATTGAGCTATAAATCGTATCCCACTGCTTCTCGTACACATTCCGCTGCTACCACTCGTGGAGACTGCAGATATCAAAACAGTTTTTTGTTGTCACCATTTAAATAATTTATTCAACTGTGTAAAACAGGACTAATTTTCTATTCAGCCCTAAAAATTTGCTTCTGTTAATGCTGCAGAAAGCGGTTTTAATAATTGATCTGGGTACTGGTCTGTATATCTGTCTGCTTGGCACTTTATATCCACCATATTGAGAAACACTGGTGCTGGGGAATGCATACTTTTCATTTTAGAGCCAAGGCACTTCTAGTTATCACTCCCACTCTGCCAAGCTGCTCACGACTAACGTGTTTTCATGTTGGGGCCCATGGGGTATTTGTACCACTGGCTCCCAAGGGAAGAGTCTCAGTCTGAGAGTACCCTGTAAAGATGGGTCAAAGTAAATTTGGCATGTTTATATTCAGGACTGAGATCGACAGAAAGATATCCAATGATATGGATTAATTTGAGGAGAGTTACAGATTAGTGCTGATTTGATTAAATGGTGAAATAGGTTGAAGGGACTGAATGGCTTCCTCCTCCTTTGGTGTTTCTGTGGTTCATGTCAGTTGTCTGAGGTCTGGGCTGGGATTTTCAACGTTTCTTGTAGAGTTTTGCAGTGACAGAGGCAGCCTGCCATTGGCTGACAGCAGGCTCTTCTGGTCCCTCACCATCAGAGAACCCATGACAGGGGACCGCATCGATGGGAGCAGGAGGTCCCACTGCGTGGTGAATGGACGGAGAATCTTGCCCCAAGAATTCAAGAATTAATTGCATGGACAGGTCACTGACACCTGTCTAAATAAGCCTTTGGTTATGGAGCAACCTGTCCTCAATTCTCTCCAACCCCACCAGCACCAACTTCAGGTCATGCTTTTCACTTCCCTCACCAGACTGGCAATTAGTGCCAAATTCCAGAGAGCTTTGTGATGCTGCACCTAAACCCACAAAGAGTTAGACTGATCTCTGCACACCTCCAGAACTAGTCCAGGTCAGTAATTAAAGGTTAGTGGTTTGGAAAAGAACTGAGATGAGATGTATGGGGCTGCTTTATGTTCACTGCTTTGCACCATTCTAAAGAAGAAAGCAAAATGGCAATGTGATCATTGCTCTCAACTCTCTGGCTCTTTATTTGCACAGATATTCACCGTTTCAGATTTAAATTTGGACAATAGCAAAGACTACAGCAGGGCTGGGAATGGAAAAATGTGAACAGGGATGTAGGACAATTAAAATTAAGTGGCAGCATGTGAAGGGATCAATTCTTACAGGCTTTGGAATAGTTTGAATAACATCTCATTCCATTGACTGCCTTTCACAAGTCTACAGGGTGAGTGGATAAAGAAGCAACAAGGAATTATTAAGAGAAAGGAAAGAGAGTGGAAATAAATGACAGAGTGGTCCAATAATTGGCCCCTGTTTGACAGCTGCCCGGAAGGTAGTGAAGTGATTGTCCTCTCTACAGTGTTAGCTCACACTTCCAGCAACGATACAGGAAGACACAAAGATGAAAGCTTAAAACATGGAGGAACAAGTCCATCTCACAATACACAACAGTATCACCCACTCCGGCAACCCTGACCTACAAGCAGGATCTGTAACCAGTTCTTAGAATATTGTTTGGAGTCGATCCACATATTTTAACCTGAAATCTCTGATTGAGAAAAGGTGGATAAAATCTGCATTAGAGTTTTGAAGGTAGCTTCCAGTAAAGTCATGGGATGCATTAAATTACTTATGTTTATAGCAATCAGGCTTGTCTAAAACTACATCCGAGCCCCAATCTGTGAAAATCCAGCCCAGGAAACTCAGTTCCATTTGCACTTCCTCCTCACTATTTGAATTTCAACGTCCTGGAGATTTGGGAAGTGCAGTTTTAACATTTGAGGTAATCGGGGTCCTTGTGCATGAGTCGCAAAAACCCAGCTTGCAGGTGCAGCAGGTGGTCAGGAAGGCGAATGGGATGCTGGCCTTCATCACGAGGGGGATTGAATATATAAGTAGGGAGGTCTTGCTGCGGCTGTATAGGGCATTGGTGAGGCCGCAGCTGGAGTACTGTGTGCAGTTTTGGGCGCCGTACTTACGCAAGGATATTTTGGCCTTGGAGGGAGTGCAGAGGAGGTTTACTAGGCTGATGCCGGAGTTGAGGGGGTTGAGCTATGAGGAGAGGCTGAATAAATTAGGCTTGTACTCGTTAGAGTTTAGAAGAATGAGGGGAGATCTCATTGAGACGTATAAGATGATGAATGGGATGGATGGGATAGAGGTGGAGAGACTCTTCCCGCTCAGAAAGGATAGCAGGACTAGGGGGCACAGCCTCAAGATAAAGGGGGGGGCGGTTTAGAACGGAGTTGAGGAGGAACTTCTTCACTCAAAGGGTGGTGAATCTCTAGAATTCTCTGCCCGTTGAAGTGGTGGAGGCTACCTCGCTAAATATTTTTAAGACGCGGGTTGATGGGTTTTTGATAAGAGAGGGGATTAAGGGTTATGGGGAGAGGGCGGGAATGTGGAACTGAGCCAAGACAGATCAGCCATGATCTTATTGACTGGCGGGGCAGGCTCGAAGGGCTAGTTGGCCTACTCCTGCTCCTATTTCTTATGTTCTTATGTAAACCTTCAATCAGGGCACCAAAATCTGCAGCTTGAGATATACAACTAATTGTTACCTGGATTCAAATTCTATACAATGCTCCAAGGCTGTGCAGAATGTAGAGGCAAAAGTTCAGACATCTTTGCCAGAATGGGCTATGTATTGGCAAAGAGGAATGCATGTGCAGTGCATGTATCTTTCGCGTTGCTGATACTAGCTGTGTTGCTACTGGGAAGCGTAGAAGAGGATCAGGTCAGTATTCTTTCATAGGAATAAAAAACAAAACAACAAGGGCTTTGCAATGCTATTCTTTAGTCATGCACCTGAGATAGTTTGTAGATATGGGGGTTGAATAATCAGCCATCTGCAAGAAGAAACATTGTTTAGTCTAAACTAAAGGGAATCACTGGGCACCACCGTGCATTATCTCCTACCATCCTATCCAAAAATAGCACAGGCAAGAAGGTAAGAACCAAATCATCCACCTGCATCAAGTGGGGAGATGATGCTTGATTTTGCAAATGCAGAAAGGAGGAAGCTGGATTGATTCTCCCCAGTGTGGGCAGTGTTAGCTTCAGCTGGAGTAATAGGAATAAAAGCTGGCCTTTGCGTTGCTGGGTTAGGAGAGATGAATCAGTGTGTTCCTCTTCATATTTGTTCTTGGGATGTGACCACTGCTGGCAAGGTGAGCATTTGTATCCACCCTTAAACACTGTTGAGAAGATCCTTGGTGAGCCATTTTCTTGAGGCATTACAGTCCATGAGGTGTAGGTACACCCACAGAGCTGCTTGGATCCTGATCTAATTGAATGACGTGTTCATGACCATCTCTGATTGAATGGAATTGTGGAGCAGGCTTGAGAACTGAACGTCCTGCTCCTGGCCCCATGTTCCTCATCATTGTCCAGCAACCCCTGCTGAAACAGCACAAGCCTGTGGGCTTCAGACCAGCTCAAGACTGAGCTCAGTTGCGACGCCCACTGGACCAAAATGTCCATTGATTCTTGCTGTGAAGACACTGCCCATGGAAATGTACCTCAGCAAAGAGCCATCTTCAGCTGAGATGGATAAAAGCAATTGAAACATAACAACCTGCAATGAAAACAGTCCATTTGAAACAATATTTAAGCGGATAACACATATGGAATAATCAGATTACTTTTAATACAACTGTGAATGCAGAATTGAATGTATGAACCATGTAACTCAATCACTTGTCAAAGTGTAAATTCCTCATTTGAGTTGTTTATCACAAAGTTTCTTTTCTATTTAGAGATAATTTTTGCATTCTTGTTTGCTAGTGTCACAAATGCAACAACAACTTGCATTTGTTCACGGAAACATCATAAATCATTTCACAGGGGAGATGATCATCAGAGATTCTCAGAAGCATGAAGGAGAAATTAGGACAGGTGACCAAATAGTTGACCCAAGTTAGAATTAAAGGAGTGTTTTAAAAGAGTGAAGAAAGATCGAGAGTAAGAAAGAGCGAAATCCCTTGAGACCTCACTGCTAAAAGCACAAAGATGGAGTGATTTAAACTGGTTGATGCACAGCAGACCAGAACTGGAAAAGATCTCAGCAGGTGTTACAGAGGTAGGAAGTGGTGAGGCCATAGATTGATTTAAAACCAAGGAAGAGAATCTAAAATTGAGACACTGCTGGACTAGAAACCAATCCGGGTTAGTGAGCACAAGGTGAATACGATTTGCTGTGAATTTGGTTACAGGCAGCATTATTTTGGAAGTTCCCTTACAAATTGAACTGTAAGGTTCTGAGAACTGGCGCTATTTATTTTTAGATCAATAAGTGGCTTCTAAGTCTATCATACACATGAATTAGGAACAGGAATAGGCCATTTGACCCTTCGAGCCTGCTGTGCCATTTGATAAGATCATAAGAACATAAGAAACAGGAGCAGGAGTAGGCCATCTAGCCCTTCGAGCCTGCCCCGCCATTCAATAAGATCATGGCTGATCTGAAGTGGATCAGTTCCACTTGCCCACCTGCTCCCCATAACCCTTAATTCCCTTATCGATCAGAAATCTATCTACCTGTGACTTAAACGTATTCAACAAGGTAGCCTCCACCACTTCAATGGGCAGAAAATTCCAGCGATTCACCACCCTCTGAGAGAAGAAGTTCCTCCTCAACTCTAAACTGCTCCCCCCGCTTTGAGGCTGTGCCCTCTAGTTCTAGTTCATGGTTGATCAGTTGTGGCCTCAACCCTTCTTCCTGCCTACCCCCCAAAACCCTTCAATTCTTGATTGACAAGTGAGTCAATCTAACTCAGCCTTAAAAATAGTCAATGTTCTAGCCTTCATTCTCTGGGAAAAAGACCCTCTGAGAAAAATATTTTTCCTATCTCCATTTTAGAAGGGAGATCCCCCTGTTTCAAAACTCTGAACCCTAGATCTAGTGTAACTTGGAAGGAGAGATTGGTCAACTTGCAGTGAACTGTTTGAAATGTTCCCAATAATTTCGGCTATCTCCACAATTCCACTTGTCAGAAGGAACTACTGCAGTGAAACAAAAGTGGATTTTAAAATCCCTAAACTAATCCCAATTGCCTGCATTTGGCCCATATTCCTCTATACCCATCGTACCCATGTAACTCTCTAAGTGCTTTTTAAAAGATAAAATTGTACCTGCCTCCACTACTACCTCTGGCAGCTTGTTCCAGACACTCACCACCCTCTGTGTGAAAAAATTGCCCCTCTGGACACTTTTGTATCTCCTCTCACCTTAAACATATGTCCTCTAGTTTTAGACTCCCCTACCTTTGGGAAAAGATATTGACTATCTACTTTATCTATGCCCCTCATTATTTTATAAACCTCTGTAAAGTCATCCCTCAGCCTCCTACGCTCCAGAGAAAAAAGTCCCAATCTATTCAGCATCTCCTTATAACTCAATCCATCAAGTCCCGGTAGCATCCTAATAAATATTTTCTGCACTCTTTCTAGTTTAATAATGTCCTTTCTATAATAGGGTGACCAGAATTGCACACAGTATTCCAAGTGTGATCTTGTGTACAACTTCAACAGGACGTCCCAACTCCTGTGTTCAATGTTCTGGCCAATGAAACCAAGCATGCCTTCTTCACCACTCTGTCCACCTATGACTCCACTTTCAAGGAGCTATGAACATGTATCCCTAGACCTCTTCGTTTTGTAACTCTCCCCAACGCCCTACCTTTAACTGAGTGAGTCCTGCCCTAGTTCAATCTACCAAAATGCATCATCTCGCATTTGTCTAAATTAAACTCCATCTGCCATTCGTCAGCCCACTGGCCCAATTGATCAAAATGAATTCAACATTAAGACACATATTCTTCCTCGAATTCCGCAAACCTCCAGACAGTTTCCCCAATTATTTTCCCAGCCCCTTCAGCACTGTCTGCTGGAATTAAAGACATGTGCCCTCAAAGTCTCACCAGTCCAGGGCCTTCCTCCAAACTCACCTTATCCACTTTCTCTGTCCCAGTGATTTTATTTATTCTATCATGGGACATGGGCAAGACCAGCATTTATTGCCCATTCTTAATTACCCTTGAAGTAAATGGCTTGCAAGGCCATTTCAGAGGACATTTAAGAGTGAAGCACATTGGGCTGGAGTCACATGCAAGTCAGACCAGGTAAGGATGGCAGATTTCCTTCCATAAAGGACATTAATAAACCAGATGGTTTTTACAACAGTTGATGATAGTTTCATGGTCACCATTATTGAGACCAGCTTTCAACTCCAGATTTTAGTAATTTAATTTAAATTCCACTGGTGGCCATGGTGAGATTTCAACCTGTATCCTCTGAGCATTAGCCTCTAGATTACTGATCCAGTGACATTAATCTGCCACTGCCTTGTTTAATTGACTTCCAGGTCTGGACCGCCACCCCCATGAGGACTAGAGTGGTCAGGTTGGCAGATCAATTTCCTGTTCTGACCTTCGCTCTCAGGAATGATGTGCCCCCTTCTCTTGCAAATAAGGAGAATTGTTTTAATAATAATGCTCTGCTACATTCATGCCTTCATGGTCAACAGTTAACATTTCTTAATGCTTCTTGCCAACTAACGGGTTTACATGCATCTCACTTCACTTGCCCTTGCTTTACGTGTGTATCGCTTCAGTCTGGTGAGATCATCACGTCGAGTCCCCGTTTCTGGGGACGAAACGCAATCCTCATTGGTGGGAACTTCCGTTAGCGAGGCTGCTAAGGCAAGTGAAATCAGCCTCACGTGCTTCCCAGGCATGACGCTGATTATGCCATCAATTCAGTGCCGGTATCATCACGAGAGGCGAGAAACTGGGCGTGAAGCCAGTTTTTCACCGCTCTTCAATCTTACCAGCTCGCCATGCCAATCAACTGGTGTGACAAGCCAATACGATCACTCCTGGTGTCTTTTCTCCATGTTCTCGATGAAATGGCATTCTGACTTGTTGCAATATCCTTTTTGTAATGTCCTAAATATGTTAGGGGTTGTGGGTTTTAAATAAGAAGAAAAAGGTGTAGTTTTCATATGGAAGTTTAAAATAAAAACAACAGATATTGTAGGAGTTGTTGCCTGTACAAAGTAGAAAATGAAACTAAGTAGGAGCCTGTGAAACACAATTACAGCACTGTCAAATCATGTGAGTGGCTCTTAAAGCAATGATGCAACTACTTAAAAATGATGCGTACAGAAATTAGGGGAATGTAGCAACCCTGCGCATGGACGATGGTTAACAAAACGTCTCATGGTCTGCGCTCAGAACTCAGTTGGGCTGCAAATTGCTCACCATTGCCATACACAGTACAGAGTGTACCACATTGTATCTAATACTGAAGTCCACAACCACAGTCACCTTGTTATCACAATATTTGCCTTTTAAAATATAAAAACACTTCAGACTAATTTCTGTTAGACCAAAATCAGTAGGGTTTTGGGAATCGTGCCTGAATGGGATTGTGGTCGGAACAGACTCAATGGGCCATATGGCCTCCCTTTGCACTGTAGGGATGGTATGCATGATTTGCTCTAACTGCTGTGTCACCCATTTTTCTATATTTAAACTCAACGAATATCTTGGTTTGATCCTCAATCTGTAACTGGTTTTCAATTATACTTTACCGTATTTATAGATGAGCTGAATCACTTGAGTGACAGATTGGATGTTAATCTAGTATACTCATTCTATATATAAACAGCTTGATTAGATTCCAGTCTGCTACTCACTACCAGGTATCTATTATTCTGTATATAACCCACCTGAACCCCTCAATTAAATTCCAGTCTGTAACTCACTCCCAGATATCTGTTATTCTATGTATAAACCAGCCAAACCCCTCAATTAGATTTCAGTCTGTAACTCACTCCCGGGTATCCATTATTCTATTTATAAACCACCCGAAACCCTCGATTAGATTCCAGTCTGTAACTCACTCCCAGATATATATTATCTTATATATAAAACACCCAAATCTCTTGATTAGATTCCAGTCTGTAACTCAGTCCCTCAATACTTGTTGAATGAACTAATGGATTTTTACTTATAATCTTCAACAGTGCATTAAAACATGAATTAAAACATGAAGTAATACAATATACAGCTACTGGTTCCAGATAACAAATTTCCTTCTGCTTGGTGAAATAAGTAGCACTTGGCAACAACCTGTTCTTGGACACTCAATTTGGGTTCCACCAGATTCACTCAGCTCCTGACCTCATTATATCCTTAGTTCATGCACAACATAGACAAAAGAACTGAATGCCAGAGATGAAGTGAGATTATCTGCCCTTGACATCAAGGCAGCATTTGACTGAGTGTGGCAACAGGAAGCCCTAGCAAAACTGGAGTCAGTGGGAATCAGGGGAAATCTCCACTTGTTGGAGTCATACCTGGCACAAAGGAAGATAGCTCTGGTGGTTGGAGGTCAATCATCTCAGTTCCAGGACATCACTGCAGGAGTTCCTAAAGATAGTGTCCTATGTCCAGCCATCTTAAGCTGCTTCATCAATGGGTTTCCTTCCATTACAAGGTCAGAAGTGAAGATGTTCACTGAAAATTGCATAATGATCCATATCACTTGCGATTCCAGATACTGAAGCAGTCCATGTTCAAATGGAGCAAGACCTGGACAATATCCAGGTTTGGGTTGACAAGTGGCAGTCGCATTCATGCCACATAAGTTGCAGGTAATGACCACCTCAACAAGGAGGATTTAACCATCGTCTCTTGATATTCAATGGCATTGCTGTCACTAAATCCCCCATTACCAATATCCTGGGGTGGCGTGGTGGCACAGTGCCAGGGACCTGGGTTCAATTCCCAGCTTGGGTCAGTACCTGTGTGGAGTCTGCACATTCTCCCCATGTCTGCGTGGGTTTCTTCCAGTTACTCTGGTTTCCTCCCACAGTCAAAAGATGTGCGGTTTAGGTGGATTGGCCGTGCTAAATTGCCTCTTAGTGCCCTCGGGGGACTAGCTAAGGTAAATGTATGGGGTTATGGAGATAGGGCCTGGGTGGGTTTGTGGTCGATGCAGACTTGATGAGTGGAATGGCTTCCTTCTGCACTGTAGGGATTCTATGATTCTATGGTTACCATGGACCAGAAACGGAACTGGACTAGCCATATAAATACAGGGCGGAATTTTACAGCCTCGCTCAAGCAAAACTGGAATATCCTGCCCAAGGTCAATGGACATTTCTGTTGTCCGCCCCTCGTCCACTCCGATTCCGTGGTGGGTGGGTTGGTAGAATTCCAGTGACAGTGGCTACAGGAGCAGGTCAACAGCTCGGAATCCTGCAGCAAGCAACTCACCTCCTGACTGCCCAAAACATGTCTGCCATCTACAAAGTACAAGTTAGGAGCATACTGGAATACTGCCCACTTGCCTGGTTGGATGCAGTTCCCCAAACAACACTCAAGAAGCTCAACATCATCAAGGACAAAATATCCCATTTGATTGCAACCCTTTCCACAAACATTCAATCTCTCCACCACCAATGAACAGCGACAGCCATGTGTGCCATCTACAAGGTGTACTGCAGGAACTCACTAAGATTCTTTCGACAGCACCTTCCAAACCCACAACCTCTACCATTTAGGAGGACAAGAGCAGCAGATACCTGGGAACACTACCACCTGGAGGTTCCGCTCCAAGTCACTCGCCATCTTGACTTGGAAATATATTGCTGTTCCTCCACTACTGCTGGGTCAAAATTCTGGAACTCCTTCCCTAACAGCACTGTGGATGTACCTACACTACAGGGACAGCAGAGGTTAAAGAGGACAGCTCACCACCAACTTCTCAAGGGTAACAAAGGATGGCAGCAACGCTGGTGTAACCAGCAACATCCACATCCCATCAACAAATTTCAAAAGGGGTTGATTCACATTCAGGGAATATCAGAAATCCAGTTGTTAGAGAATTCCAGTTGGTAGATTGCTAGATAACAAAAGGTTTACTCTATATAAACCACATGAAACTCTTGATTAGATTTCAATCTGAAACTCATTAATGGATATCCATTATCCAATTGTACCACATTTTTAACTCTATTGCCAAGGACAAATCTTGGCATAATCTATATTAAAATGTTGCTCTTTGTTTCTATTTGGTTTTCATAAATTAACAAAATAATTTAATGCTAAGAGGTGAGTATTGAACTAGATGGATCAATTAGTGAAAGGTTTCTTTTCCCATTCCACTCCAACTTGAGAGATAATGAAATTAATTTAAACCTTCCTAACAACCATCTGAACCCACTATATTAGGAAAGTCTATTGTTTGAGCTCTGTAGGAGCAAGGTTTAAGGAGCCCTCCTGCAGAACAGTCACAAGCAGAGTTAATTAGTCAATCTTCGGACAGGGAGTATTGGGAGAAGTTTAGCATCAAGCTGCTACTTTCCTATCCTGCTAAGGAAGAAAGAAGAGAAGAATGAATGAAAATATATTGACAATTCAGGAGATCTGTAGAGGGAGACGAGCACAGAGTGAGTGAGCTGTTTTTCCTTAGCTAGTACTAACCAGCGTCAGGCAGAGTACCGATTATGCAAATTACATTTAGCCCAACAAACTGTCACAACAAGGAGCGTATTGTCATCTTCTGTGTTAACTATGAGCATTCCTGAATTAAGTTGGTACGGTAATATTTACTTTGTTCTTCTCATTCATTTGCTGATTGTAAACTAAACTTACTCATTGATTAACATGGGTCCTGATTCGCTAATGTGTTGATCAGGAGATAGGTGAAGTACATGTGGCAGCATGTGTAATATTACAGCATTCAGTATAACCAGGGGTTTCATTGTTGTGGCCCTGTAGGTTTTGCAATTCTATAACTGGATGTTGGCAATCAAGATAAACCCTTAGTCAGACCCGTGTACCTGAACTCAGAAGAATACCTAGTACGGATCTGAAATTTGTAACAATAAATCGTCTGAACTCAAATTAGATTTCAACTTTGTGATTGCTTCCAATATTGTTTTAGGCAGTACATATCAAGAAATAAATATCCAAACTGCTCTCGGCTATGAGACATCAATTGTGCGCCTCTGTTCCAAACTGCCCAATCAGGCACGGGTGTTAAAATCAGAGATGTGTTTTCTTCACATGTAGTCTCTTGAGTAATGGAGGAACAGTGCTGTCATTTTGGCAATGGTTATATTTTTACCCAACTGCTTCTCTCATTTTTATTGCTAGGGTATTTGAACAGGATCTTTCAATTTGGTTCTGTAAATTATTTGTTTAAAATGACTTGATTTTATTTGATTTATTATTGTCACATGTATTTGTATTTTGGGAAAAGTATTTTCTTGTGCCGTATGCAGACAAAGCATACCATTCACAGAGAAGGAAAGGCGAGAGTGCAGAATGCAGTATTACAGTCATAGCTAGGGTGTAGAGAAAGATCAACTCATGCTAAAATTGTCCCTTAGCGTCAGGGGGACTAGCTAGGGTAAATGTATGGGGTTATGGGGATAGGGTCTGGATGGGATTGTGATTGGTGCAGACTTAATGGACTGAATGGCCTCCTTCTGCACTGTAGGAGTCTATGATTCTATGAACTTAATGCGAGATGTATCCTTGAGGGAGGAGAGGGATGGCAAGACTATTTGAAATTGGACTTTATTGCACAGCAATATTTTTCCCATTTGTACAGTTTAAGCTACATGACTCAGATGTTGAGATCTGAGGTGGAAGCCGAAAGATGTGATATGTTTTCCTGAAGAGGGAGATGGCACTCGAGACTAAATAGCTAGTTTTCATTTTAAAAGTGTAAATGTTGTACCTCGTGAATCTAATTCAGTTTCAGAAGTGAACTTCAAGGGGATCCAATCCTTCTGGGACTACACATTTCAGCTTTCTGTCTATCCTTTGTTGTGAGTTCTAATTTTCATACATGCTGTTTTGTCTTTCTCATTGAAATCCTGATTTGTGAACAATGGAAAATCAATAGGTTTCAGCAATCTGGGACCCCTTGAATGTACATTAAAAATCAATTCTGTTGCTTGCCCTTGAACAAGGAGAAGCCATTAGACAGTCTTTGTTCGATATCTCTGCCAACATTCACCACAGTGACACAAAACAAGGCTACAATTAGCAGTTCAACCATTTTGTTGCTAAAAAAGGAATTTGATTTCTCCCAAGAAGCTTTCTTTCTTTAATTAACTCAATGTTCTTTACAATTGCCTTGTTTTGGGTTGACCACAGCTCAGCAGTAGCAATTTCAGTTCTGCATCAGAAGATTGTGGATCCTGTTCTCCTTTAGAGATGTGAGCATATAAGGCTGCCCATTCCAGTGCAGGAGCACTGAGGAAGTGCTGCCTTGTCGGAGCTGTCGTCTTTCTGTTGAGACATTAAATCAAAGCCCCGAGTAGAAGTTATCAAGCTCACAGCACTAAAGAACAGGAGAATCCTCCCCAGGTATTTTAACCAATATTTATTCTCAGGCAACATCACTAAAATAGGTTAATTTATCATTATTATATTGCTGTTTGTGGGACCTTGCTGTGTGCAAATTAGCTGCCATGCTTCCTACATTCCAACAGCCACTGCACTTCAAAGGTTCTTCATTGGTTGTAAAGTGACTTGGAGTGTCCTGAGGTAAAAGTTTGATTGCTTGTGGCTTTAGGTCTGTTACAGATCTAATTAAAATATGATATAAATTTGCAACCGTCATATGTGCCATTTAGCTTGAAGATGTAGAACTGTCACGCTCAGGGCAGTAGTGACCCCCTAACTAATAGCAAAATCCATCCAGCATTGCAACTTGAGTTATCAAAATATAAGTGACAATATTTTAGCTTAGTGCAAGGTTTCCCTCTCAGAACATGCACAAGAAACCAAAAATAGAAAGGGGCAGTGTGATAGGATGCAGCACTGGATTATCACTGTGTTACTGGGGTAAAGAGTTTACATCTGCGCTCTGTCCTGAGTTCACTGTCCTGAAATACCCACACTTAAGAACATAAGAGCATAAGAAATAGGAGCAGGAGTAGGCCATCTAGCCCTTCGAGCTTGCCCCACCATTCAATAAAATCGTGGCTGATCTGAAGTGGCTCAGTTCCACTTTCCTACTTTCTCCCCATAACCCTTAATTCCCTTGTCTGTCAAGAACCTATCTACCCGTGACTTAAATATATTTAGCGAGATAGCCTCCACCACTTCAACGGGCAGAGAATTCCAGAGATTCACCACCCTTTGAATGAAGAAGTTCCTCCTCAACTCCATTTAAACTGCCCCCCCTTATCTTGAGGCTGTGCCCTCTAGTCCTGCTGTCCTTTCTGAGCAGGAAGTATCTCTCTACCTCTACCCTATCCATCCCTTTCATTTTCTTGTACGTCTCTATGAGATTCCCCCTCATCCTTCTAAACTCCAACGAGTACAGACCCAGTCTATTTAATCTCTCTTCGTAGTCTAACCCCCTCATCTCCGGTATCAGCCTGGTGAATTTTCTCTGCACTCCCTCCAAGGCCAAAATATCCTTGCGCAAGTGCAGCGACCAAAACTGCACACAGTACTCCAGCTGCAGCCTCACCAGTGCCCTGTACAGTTGCAGCAAGACCTCCCTGCTTTTATATTCTATACCCCTCGCTATAAAGGCCAGCATCCCATTCACCTTCTTGATCACCTGCTGCACCTGCAGACTGGGTTTTTGCGACTCATGCACAAGGACCCCCAGGTCCCTCTGCACCGTAGCATGCTGCAACTTTCCGCCCTTTAAATAGTAATCCGTCCTACTATTATTTCTGTCAAAGTGGATAACCTCACACTTGCTAACATTGTACTCCATCTGCCAGGCCCTCGCCCACTTTCCCAACAAAGAGTCCTTTTCCAAGATTGCACAGCCCTTGTCAAAATAATATTGACAAAGGCCTAACAGAAAGTACTTGAATTCAGGAATATTCTGTGTTGGAGAGAAACTCTATGATAGCGTGGAAGAAGCCAAATGCCTGAACAGAAAAAGATGTCTAACAAGTGGGTGTATGGAGTCAACAAAGAATGGAAAGCAGCATTTCCTGAATGGGATTATAGCCACACCAGTCCAAGTACTTTGATTAGTGTACTTTAGAAAAGAGCAAACAACAGAAGATATCACACCAAAGGATGAGTAAAGTGAGGAAATCCGGTTTGTTTTCCTTGCTCAGTTTGCAGTTTCCACAGAATGAATCAATGACATTTATCCAGATACAGAGATCAAATACTTGGGGATGTAAATTGAACATCAGAACTTTAAGAATAGAGGTTGGGGTTGCATGGAACTTTTTTCCCAAAGGCCAGAATTTGTTATTTAACTACCAGAGGACATTAATAGTTAATTATTTCAAGAGGCAGTTAGATGAAGCGAAGAAACAATAAGACAACATGAGTAGATGGAAATGTGTGGCTGAAAAAATGGACCGGCTTAAAATGGTCTTTTTGTGTTTCTAAGAAGTCTTCCAACATGTTGATCCTGCCATTTGGAGCAGCTTCATCGACTTCACGGGAATTGTATTTCTTACTGATGAGTTGGTCCCCTGATCATTTAGTTGGGGATCCATTTGTTATATATTAGAGTTACTGTGTGTTGCATGTCCCTCTAAGACTTTGATCACGTGGTCAAATCTGTGACATCATTGGTTACTTGATGGGCTTTATTCAGTCTAGTTCCAGCCATTGTGCAGTAAACAGCAACTATTAAACCTGTCCTGTTGTTAGACCGAAAACCCACGTGCTATCACTGTCTATTCTTTTATCCTGCAACAATTATTACAAATACAACAGGATCAAAAGAAAACTAGCAACAAGGTGCAGATTTTAATTCTTCAAACAAAAGACAAATATCAAAATAATATTTACCATTGGAAGACAGAAAAGAGTGTCTCTAAAAAAAGAAAAATAAAACAAATTTCACTCAAAGAATTTATAATCTAGAAAAAAAAACAAAGTAAATGATGACCCAATACACAAATCTGATGAATAAATCTAATTAAAATAATGATGAATGTATTATCTATTCAAGGCAAATCGCACTTATTTTGCGTAATTAAATTGAAGGGAAATCAATCAAAATGGAGATTGACACGCCTAATTCCTAATCCCAATTGCCCGCATTTCCTAATCCTAATCCCTAATTCCTGAGACAACCTACAAACAATATCTGAAGCATCTACCTCCAAACCACAATATTATCTTGAGAACCTGTACTTTCTCAGAAGACTAAGGAAACCTGGCATGTCTGTTACAACCCTCACCAACTTTTAGAGATACACCATAGAAAGCATTCTTTCTGGTTGTGTCACAGCTTGGTATGGCTCCTGCTCTGCCCAAGACTGCAAGAAACTACAAAGGGTTGTGAACGAAGCCCAGTCCATCACGCAAACCAGCCTCTTACTCATTGACACTGTCAACACCTCCTGCTGCCTCAGAAAAGCAGCCAGCATAATTAAGGACCTCACGCACCCTGTACATACTCTTCCACCTTCTTCCATTGGGAAAAAGACACAAAAGTCAGAGGACACGTATCAACTGACTCAAAACAGCTTCTTCCCTGCTGCCATCAGATTTTTGAATGGACTCCCATTAAGTCAATTTTAAGAGCTATGACTGTAACACTGCACTCTCCTTCTCTATGTACGGTATGCTTTGTCTGTGTAGTGTGGAGGAAACAATGCTTTTCACTGTGTATTAATACAGGTGACAAGAAAAAAATCAAATCAAAATTAAAGAAGAAATAATGCCTCTCAGAGGCTACATCACCATCAAAATAGAGTTAAGTGGGCAAACCGCAGAACTGCCACTTCATGTTGTCTGAGAAAACTTTCCAGCTGTCTTTGTCATGGTTGGTTAGAGAAGATGAAATTGAATTGGAACGCTATGAACAGATTACTGGATTCTAAGACAATGTTACAAAGCATCTTAGAGAAATACAGTATTGTATTCGAAGGAACATTGGGTTCAATGTAAAGAGTTCAAGTGTTGCTCAAGATTAAACCAGCCAATTTAAGAGTCTTAAGGTCAGAGCAGTACCTTATGCCTTATTACCTTATCCAAAAGTAGAATTGGAATTGAAGAGAATTGTCGGTACAGAAATCTTAGAAATCATCATTATCAGTGTGTGGGCAACCTGTATAGTGCCTGTAATGAAACAGGATGGCACTGTATGTATTTGTGGGGACTTCAAAACAATGATCAATCCAGTTCTCTGTGTGGATGAACATTCATTACCATTGATTGAGGACCTGTTTGCTGGCCTAGCAGAAGGACAGAGGTTCAGCAAAATCAGCTTACACACACAGGCCTACCTGCAACTGAACGTTGCAGCTGAATCTCAATGCCTGCTTATCATCATCACTCATAAAGCCTTTTCTGCTACAAACTATTCCTTCTTGGAATTACGTCAGCACCTGCTTTATTTTAGCAGTCAATGGGCCAGATTTTAAGCAGTCTACAGAGGTACAATGTTATTTTGACAATATCTTAACTATGGGTTCAAATGAACAAGAACATTTAAGTAATCTTGAAACAATCTTTCAACATCTTCAGACACATGGGCCCTGATTTTACCGGCATGCCAGCTCCAAAGCTTGCAAAATGGCATTCTCCGCTGGCCTCAGGTGCGATCTTATGAGCCTCAGGCGAGTATGTTGGTAAAATTCCAGCCACGGTCTTCATGTCAGGAAAGATAAAGGTAATTTCTTCCACACATCTATCCAATATCTAGACTATGTCATTGACAGCAAAGGATTGCACGAAGCACCTAGGAAAATGGAAGCTCTATGACAAATGTAACTCAACTGTGATTGTTCCTAGGATTAATAAACTATCATGGGAGCTTTGCCTCAAACTTAGCAACCCTACTTAAACCGCTACACAACTTGTTATGCAGTAAACAACCATGGCAATGGACACCAGATTGCAAGAAACCTTACAGCGCAGATAAAGAGCCAGTGAAAAAGTAATTCGTGTTGGTATGTTTCAACCCAAAGTTGCCGCTCCAGCTTGTCTCTGATGCATTGCCATATGGAGTTGGGGAAGTGGTGCACACATACCACTCTGTGGGAAGAAATAACAACAGCTTTTGTATTGCATATTCTTAACAAGTGCTGAATCAAACTGAGCATTATTTTTGGACTAAGAATTTTCCACCAATACCGTTATGGTCATCACTTCATATTGTTAACATACTACCAACCTTTAATAACCATCTTCATGCCCTACAGAGGCAATGCATCGCTTGCTGCAAGCAGACTTCAGCGATAGTCATTAATGCTGTCAGCATGTTCATGCAATCAAATCAATTATTGTCAATCTGAAAGCCATGTCAGTGCAAATGCATTGTCACATTTTCCTTTAACTGCTGGACACGTGCCACCAAGTAATGTTTCTGATATCTTTTACTTTTTGCAGATAGACAACGTCTATCTTTGGATAGTCTTTAAACACTTGAGCTGTGAATTGTGGTCCATTATCACTTACAATTTGTTCTGGTTTCCTAAATCTGGCGAAAATCTTATCGAGCTTTCTGATGCTTTGTTCCACAGTTGTTGACTTCATTATGACCACTTCTGATCACTTTGCTGCCCAAGTCCAACAACTACCAGAAATGATCCCGGAATGGGGAAGGTACTGGAAATAGTGTTAAGGGGGAGGATAGCGGGAAGCATCCCAGGCGGATACCTGTTGTGGGGGAATAAGAGTGATAATTCCTCCAAATTATCGACACTGAGTATTGGAACAATTGTATGAAGGACACCCAGGTGTAGTTCGAATGAAAGAACTTGGGAAGAGCTACTTCTGGTGGCCTAGACTTGGATGTCAAAATTGAGGAAAAGGCCAAACCGTGCCAGTAATGTACTCAGTTAAGAAACGCACCATTGTTATCTCTATTACATCCATGGGAATGTCCTAAAATGCCTTTGCAGCGTTTACGCAGAGACTTTCCAGATCCATACGAAGAGCACATGTTCATGCTTGTCATTGATGCTCACTCAAAGTGGCCAGAAGTGGCCACAATAAAGTCAACAACTGCAGAACAAGCCATCGAAAAGCTCAATGAGATTTTTGCCAGATTTAGGAAACCAGAACAAATTATAAGTGATAATGGACCACAAGTCACGGCTGAAGAATTTGAAGACCATCTAAAGAAGAATGGTATCCAACACATAAAATCAGCACCATACCACCCTTCAGTGAATGGTTTAGCAGAAAGATTCGTCCAATCCTTGAAGTATGCTTCAAAAGCCTCCAAGGACCAAGATTCATTAATTCATCGTCTAAGCAGTTTCTTGGCAAAGTATCACAACACAATGCAACAATACAGACAACAAAATAAAATTCACCAGCTTTAATTCCACTTGGAATATAGTGTTCAATTCTGGTCGCCACACTACCAGAATGATGTGGAGATTTTGGAGAGGGTACAGAAAAGATTTACCAGGATGTTGCCTGGTATGGAGGGCATTAGCTATGAGGAGAGGTTGGAGAAACTTGGTTTGTTCTCACTGGAGTGATGGAGGTTGAGGGGGACCTGATAGAAGTTTACAAGATTATGAGAGGCATGGACAGACCGGATCGTCAGAAGCTTTTTCCCAGGGCAGAAGAGTTAATTACAGGGGAGCATAGGTTTAAGATGCAAGGGGCAAGTTTTAAAAGAGATGTACGAGGCAGATTTTTTACACAGAGAGTGGTGGGTGTCTGGAACTCATTGCTGGGGGAGGTAGTGGAAGCGGATACGGTAGTGACTTTTAAGGGGCTTCTTGACAAGTACATGAATGAGATGGGAATAGAGGGATATGGTCCCCGGAAGGGTAGGGGGTTTTAGTTAAGTCAGGCACCATGGTCGTTGTAGGCTTGGAGGGCCGAAGGGCCTGTTCCTGTGCTGTAATTTTATTTGTTCTTTGTTCTTTGTAATCCTCATGAAGAGAAAGCTGAGAACTACTTTTGATTTCCTCATCACCCTTTTAAAATATTAGAACACAATCAACAGTGACAAATCCTTCAGGAAGCCAATTCAAAACAATACCTATTCCAGCAAGGAGAACATGTTTTGGCGCAAGTTAAACCACAAATGAGAAGTGGGTTCCTGCAACTGTCATAACTCAAACTGGTCCAATCCCGTATGCTGCACAGATGTAAAATGAGTTAGTTTGGAGATGACACGTGGACCAGTTATTGTTTCCATGCATCAAAGTGTTATCACCATCAGTGCTAGAACTAACTCAGGCTTACCATCTTCCATTCCACTGTAACCGCAACTTCGGATCAATCTGCTGACCTTAGAGATCGTGGTTAAATCTATTGCTGCTAGTCTCCCTTCTGCTTAAGAGACTGTTGCACCTTACAGGGTGGAAACACCTACTACAAACCCTGAGAGTACCTCTAAGGCCAAGGACAATCAGATTCCAGTGCAGATAGACACCATCCAGATTGTCTTTCTAACTATATTATAATTACTCTATAATGATAACTTGCCTGCCAGTGTTTTCTGATGACTATGTAAGGGTATCATAGTTTTCATTATAATGGGATTTTTGAAGTAAAGGGGGAGGGATGTTATATATTAAAGTTGTGTCTGTTGCATGGTCCTTAAAAATGTTTGGTCATGTGGTTAGTCTGTGATTATCATCTGCTATTTTGTGGACTTTATTCAGTCTAGATACAGCCTCTGTGGAGTAAACAGCAACTTAATAAACTTGTCCTGTTGTTTCACCTTTAATCCTGCAACAAGAGCTACAAATGCTCATCTTGAAGCGATTAATTATATCTTCCTTAAGACCCAGTTTGGCCCACAATTCTCACCTGTGCTAACTATTGCCAGGGGACAGTTCTCTGAACACAGAGTACCTTCCTCTATTTTACCACATGTCTGTGCTATATGTGCGAGCGTGGGCCAATGACCCCCAGTTAGTGGTTTTCAGGGAAATTACAGATGGACTGTGCGCAGTTGATGCCGTGGCATGCACACTTTCCAGCAGGGGTAACTGAACAGATATCAGACCCCCTGTTCTCTTTGCCAGGGGTCCAGAGCCCAAATTTAGTTTCTGTTTTTCTGGTCTGGCCAAGGTTGGTTAATAGCGCAGACGTGTGATCAAGAGATGGAATCTTTATGCGGCTCAGCTTTGTAGAACACTGTCCATTAACCCACTCCATCATTAGTGGAGGTGTTTCACAAAGTGTTTGATGATGGTGGCAGTGAGTTGACATGCCTGTGCTTTTTGCTGCTCCCTTGTAAGCCTAGATTCTCGTAGTACATCACAATCCTTTTCCCCAATGCTCTCACTCACCACCTCCACAACATTGTTCTGTGAGAGAGGCTGTCCACATGAGGACTACATTGTTCCACATCACACACAGCGTTGCGAAATCAGCGCTTTTCCCAAGAAATACAAGGCTACTTTTGTTCTGTTTTGTACTGAGTAGGTTGTAAACAGGCACATAATGAGCTTTTTGTCATTGCCCTTTTGACCATTTTATATATTGCAACTTATTTTTGTCATTTACAAAAGTTATTCAGAGTTGCCAAGTTTTAATTTTAGCTATGAGTTAAGGGAAGGATGCATTGCCCACAGATAAAGGCAGGGTTTTGCACAGAGCCTGTGACTACTCATCTAGACTATTTCTTCTTGCGGCTGAGAGTCTGTGCTTAACATTGCCAACAACCATTTCCAGATTAAAATGTCAGATCGTAATATGCCAGTTTTCTTTACAGCATGGTCAGTCATTGTGGGTTCTCTCTATGAAATTGGTACTGACTTGACCAGCCAAGTCATAGCAGCATACCGCACTCCTTGTCAGAATGGCTGTGCTGAACCGGTGCCCACCATGCCAAAGATTGAGGAGCAACATGGAACACAGCTTATAGATACATAGATTTCCAGTTACAAAGGAGTTTTCACAACCTCTGGATGTACCAAAGTGCTCCACACTAAATACTATTGAATGGTTGTGGCAGCCAATTGCCCAGAATTTTACCACCTTGCCCACCCGAGGCTCATAAGATCCCACTCGAGGCCAGTGGAGAATGCTGATTCCAGGGCGGGCACACCAATAAAATTCCAACAAATGCCTCACAGCAATATTCCACAAATAAATGACCAGACCATGTGTTTTAGGTGTGGAGAACACCACTGCTCTTCTTTAAAGTTGTGTTGCAGGATTATTTCAAGTTCACCCAGGAGGGGAGAGCAGCCTTGGTTTAACATCTCATCTGAAAGGTAATGGAGCAATGCAGCATTGCCTCAATACTACACTGGGAGTTTCAACCCCAACTTTTGCAATTATTTGCTGGAATGGGATTTGAACACAAAACTATCTGACTCAGTCCTGTGTCTCATCTGATAAAGGAGCAGCGCTCCAAAAGCTCGTGCTACCAAATAAACCTGTTAGACTTTAACTTGGTATTGTGAGACTACTTGCTTTGCCCACCCCAGTCCAACTCCAGTATCTCCAGATCAGGAACAAGAGTGCTAGTACTCATTGACCGACACCTAGCGAATGGCCTCAGATCCAGAGGTGGTAATGCTGAAGTTGCCTGATGTTCTTCGAGGAAGAATGCTGGGAACTGGTACAGCAACATCATAAAGTATCACAAATATAGAAGTAGATTTTTCAATGTGTTACTAGTCCAACACTGCGTTATTCGTGCCCGCTCAGCATTGAAATTAGTGTGAGGCCATTGGGAGATGATGTCAGGAAGCACATCTTTACTCAAAAGATAGTAAAAATCAGGAACTCTTTATCCCCAGCACAAAAGACTTCTGAGTTCAGGAGTCACTTGGAAATCTCAAAATTGAGATTTTTATCAGGCAAGGACTATAGGGGCAACTCTCCCAAAAATATTCTAGATGTCGAATTCGCTTAAAACCAGAATAAATCACATAGTTTTTTACACTGGGAGTTTCAAAATGAATCTCCCACACTCTGTGTTTCACTCAAAAACTACTGGTCAGGGCTTAATCCCACTGGAGAGGCCGTCAGCATAGTGCTGAGCGGCCCACTGCGCATGCACTGCCAGCCTCCTGATTACATAGAACATTACAGCGCAGAACAGGCCCTTCGGCCCACGATGTTGCGCCGACCAGTTAAAAAACAATGACCCACTAACCTAAACCAATCCCTTTTCGTCCATAAACCTATCCACGGATCTCTTAAACGCCCCCAAACTAGGCGCATTTACAACTGCAGCAGGCAGGGCATTCCAATCCCTCACCACCCTCTGGGTAAAGAACCTACCCCTGACATCCGTCCTGTAGCTACCACCCCTTAATTTAAAGCCATGCCCCCTCGTGCTAGATTTCTCCATCAGAGGAAAAAGGCTATCACTATCCACCCTATCTAAACCTCTAATCATCTTATATGTTTCAATAAGATCCCCTCTTAGCCGCCTTCTTTCCAGCGAAAACAACCCCAAATCCCTCAGCCTCTCCTCATAGGACCTCCCCTCCATACCAGGCAACATCCTGGTAAACCTCCTCTGCACCCTCTCCAAAGCCTCCACATCCTTCCTGTAATGTGGGGACCAGAACTGCACACAGTACTCCAAGTGCGGCCGCACCAGAGTTGTGTACAGTTGCAACATGACGCTGCGACTCCTAAATTCAATGCCCCTACCAATAAACGCCAAGACACCGTATGCCTTCCTAACAACCTTATCTACTTGATTCCCAACTTTCAGGGATCTATGTACACATACACCTAGATCCCTCTGCTCATCCACACTATTCAGAGTCCTCCCGTTAGCCCTATACTCAACACATCTGTTATTCCTACCAAAGTGAATTACCTCACACTTCTCCGCATTAAACTCCATCCGCCACCTCTCGGCCCAGCTCTGCAACCTGTCTAAGTCTTCCTGCAAACTATGACACCCTTCCTCACAATCTACCACACCTCCGACTTTGGTGTCATCAGCAAATTTACTAATCCACCTAACTATACCCTCATCCAAATCATTTATAAAAATTACAAACAGCAGTGGCCCCAAAACAGATCCCTGAGGCACACCACTCGTAACCGAACTCCATGATGAATATTTACCATCAACCACCACCCTCTGTCTCCTATCCGCTAGCCAATTCCCGATCCAATTCCCTAGATCACCCCCAATCCCATACATCTGCATTTTCTGCAGAAGCCTACCATGGTGAACCTTATCAAATGCCTTACTAAAATCCATATACACCATGTCCACTGCCTTACCCCCATCCACCTCTTTGGTCACTTTCTCAAAAAACTCAATAAGGTTAGTAAGGCACGACCTACCCTCCACAAAACCATGCTGACTATCTCCAATCAATTTATTACTCTCCAATTACTGGCCAGCCCCGCGACCCCCACATTGCTGGCCCTCCCACCGCCACACAGCTCGATCGCTGGCCCCAAACATGCCTGGGCTGGCCTTGATTTCCTGCCCCCAGCCCACTTCGATGTCCTCCTGCAAACCGCATCCCCCCCCAGCACACTGACACACCCCCCAATGCAGTTCCCACCCCACCCCCACTCCCCCTGCAGCAAGCGTGCAGACCGACCCAACCCCGCACCCCAATGGCTAGCCCCAATCACTGGCCTTCCTTCCTCTGTAACTCAGCCCAAATGCAGAGTTGCAGTGGGATCCCCTCACCCCCACAGATCACCCCACCGCCATTAGGCCCTGCCCCCTTGGCACTGCCTGATTCCAAGTGAGTAGTGTCAAGATGCACTCTGGGCATTGGCACTTTGCCCCTTGGGCAGTGCCAGGGGACCAGGCTGGCACTGCCAAGGTGGCAATGCCTTGGCAGCACCCTCCCCCTGGTGCCCTTCCCTCTGGGGGACTCCAGTGGAGTCAGGCCACCAGCTCCCCCCCCAAGTGGGGAGCTACTGTAAACCTCGCTGGAGTGAAATATTCCTGGCAGGGGGTGGGAAGTTAACAGGCCTGGAGACTTCAGTCCCAGGCCCACTAATTATATTGAAAATATATTTAAATTTGACTATGCATAATTCATGCAGCTCTGCGCCGATTTCTGAAGCAGAACTGACGGTGCCAGAAATTTGGGGGGGGCAGTTCTCCCAAGAGTGCTGAACTGGGCGAAAACTAATCTAAATCCTGACTGTTTTTTCAGTGCAACCTCAGACTGAATCTCCGCACTCTGTGCAATGCAGAGGTCACAATCAGGAATATCATATACAGCTCGGGAGGTTGGGGCCTATTCATGCCAGAGTCTAACAATTCTGGAACTCTGCACACGTGCAATGGCCCCAATCTGTCAGCCTGCAGTTTGCTGGCCAGCTTGATCGCTGGCCCGCCCAGGACCCTCGCAGCGCTACCCCTCCAGCGCCCCCCCATGGCCTGATCACAGCCCCCACAAGCATTCCTGGGACAGCCCCAACCAACCCCCACTCCCCTGTCCAGGGGCGCCCCGATATCCAGCCCCCTACTACCCCCACCCAGAAGTGGCAATCCCCCCACCAAACCTCCCCCACCCCCCATCCATGGCAGACACACTCTACCCCTCCCCCCCCCCCCCAAGGAGGCAGATCCCCCCGTCACCCCCGAGGGGCAGACCCACCACCCCCAGCCTGCCCCGATCACTAACCTTCCTCCAGCCCCGAATGGTCCCAATGCAGAATGACAATGGATCACCCCACCCCCACCGATTGCCCCTTTGGACCCATCCACAATAGGCCTCCTTTTGGCACTGCCTGATGCCCGGTGGGCAGTGCCAAGGTGCCCCTGGGCATGGGCACTTTGCCTCTTGGGCACTACCCCCATTGCCCAACCCCCTGGAGAGTCCTGATTGTTCCTCCTTCATTCCAGCGGGGTTTGCCTATAGTCTCCCAAACCTGAGGAGCTACTCTAAACCCTGCGGAGTGAAATACTCCTAAATGGGTAGGAGTTGCTATCGGGCCTGGGGAATACCGTGTTGGGCCCGGTAATCACATTTAAGCTACACTTAAACTATATTGGAAAAGATTTAAATCACTTACCTCTCTTCCCGCTGGATTCCAGCGCAATCCCGAATGCATCTGTTTCCTGCTTCTGGGAGATCCGCGTGCATTGAAAACACATGCTCAAATCCTGCAAAATGGCCAGACGCGATTCCCCCTTCCTGCGCGCTAAAAAACATGTGCATCGGGATGGTCTGCACTGACTCTTAGTGTCCACTCTGGTCTGCAGTGGCACTCAGTATCCAATCTGGTCTGCACTGGCACTATGTATCCACTCTGGTCTGCACTGGCACTCAGTATCCACTCTGGTCTGCACTGGCACTATGTATCCACTCTGGTCTGCACTGGCACTCAGTGTCCACTCTGGTCTGCACTGGCACTCAGTGTCCAGTCTGGTCTGCAGTGGCACTCAGTGTCCAGTCTGGTCTGCAGTGGCACTCAGTGTCCAGTCTGGTCTGCAGTGGCACTCAGTGTCCAGTCTGGTCTGCACTGGCACTCAGTGTCCAGTCTGGTCTGCACTGGCACTCAGTGTCCACTCTGGTCTGCACTGGCACTGCTCGCTACATTAGTTCGGTACTAGTACTGTCTGTGTAATTCTAGCAAGTGCTGAGCATGGGAAGTGCCCTCTTCGCATTGAGACATTACGTCAAGACCCAGCTTCCCCTCTTAAAAAGGACAGGTTATCTGATCAATATTAGATTGCTGTTTCTGGGAGCTTGCTGTGCACAAATTGGCTGTCGTGTTTGCTATATTACAACAGTCACTATGGGGGGGATTCTCTGGCCTCCTCACAGGAGGAGGCAGAATACTGTTCACAGTGGTCTCTTCCTGTTGGCAGGGCCAGAAGTTCCAGCTGATGTGAACAGCCGGAGAACTCTAGCCTATATTTCACAAATCCTTCCTTCATTGTATATAAAGTGCTTTGGGATTTGCTGAGATTATCAAAGGAACTGTACATAACCTTTACTTAACCATGTGGTTTAGGCCCAGTAACATGAGAAATGGTTGTGTTGTATGTATTACTGCCCTGATCATTGGACATCAGTATACCTGAGTGAAAATGACAGCTCCCATCTGTAATTCTCTGCTGCCTCAGGCCTGTGGGAAGCTGCCCGTTAGCGTGGCAGTCGCTCCCATCTCTAGCCACCATCCTTGCTGCAAGTTTCTGTAAACCCAGCACTATTGCCACTTAAAATCACCCAGGCAGTGCTGTGCTGAGCTGAGCTGCTCTCTCTTGTCAGATGTTATGTTATGGTAGATTAGACTCCTCAAGGGTTTTGCTTTGAACACTTGCTGACTAACAAAAGCATGAGTTTTTTTTCAGTCAAGCTAATCAGAATATGAGCCTCCGGCATTTGTTTTCTCTTCCCTCGCCAGAGAACTCCACTCAGAAAACTGTCAGAATGTGCCATTACAAATATGTTTCTTCAGAACAGTAGAAATCCAGTGATTACCAAGCTATCTATGTATATGAACAGGAGTGGGTCGTTTTTTTCCTTTACAAATTGCTGCACCATTTTTTTATACGCGGAATGTGAATGTTGCTGATGAGGCTTGCATTCTACGAGTGGCTTGCTGGGCCATTTCAGAGGTCAGTTAAGATCCAACCGCATTGTGGTTGGTCTGTACAGGGCAAGGTGAACAAATTCCCGGACCAGCTAGATTTTTACAACAATCCAGTTGTGAGTATTGTTATTGGCTATTTAATTTAATTAATTGACTGAACTTAAATTCCTTAGCTGCTGTCGTGGGATTTGAACTTGTGCCCTGGATCCAGTGCTCAGGATTAAGTTTATTTATTAGTGTCGCAAGTAGGCTAACATTAACACTGTAATGAAGTTACTGTGAAAATCCCCTAGTTGCTGCACTCCGGCACCTGTTTGGATGCACTGAGGGAGAATTTAACACAGCTAGTGCACCTAACCAGCACATTTTTCAGACTGTGGGAGGAAACCAGAGCGCCCGGAGGAAACCCACGCAGACACAGGGCGAACATGCATACTCCGCATAGACAGTGACCCAAGCTGGAAATCAGATGGCACTATGAGGCAGCAGTGCTAACCACTGTGCCAATGTGCCACCTGGTTATTAGTCCAGACAACGTGGTGGTGACATAACCGCTGTGCTCCTGTAGTCAGAGCAGTTTTGTCATTGTAGTTACAGTTACCCTGCTCTTTCTCTTGGTTACTCTTCACTTCAATCTTTACCTTCCTTTTCACCCCTCACTTTTTTCTGCAATTCTGGCTTCCTGAAACAATGTATTTCACGTTCTCATGAGTGTTTGTGCAAAGTGATGTTTCCCGGATCTGCTTTTGATCATCTTATTTCTAATTTGAAGACTATATTCCCTCTCTCTGAATCCTCCAGTAGGAAGAAGTCTACCTTGTCAATTCCTTTCATTACTCTGAGCTGCATCAATCATCCCTTAACACCCTGATCCAGGGATTATGTTCCAACCTTTCTTTAATTCATTCACAGGATGTGGGCATCACTGGCAGAACCAGCATTTGTTGCTCTTCTCTAATTTGATGAGTGATGGGGAGCTGCCCCCTTGATCTGCTGCAGACCATGTGGTGTGGGAACACTCACAGTGCTGTTAGGGAAGGACTGGAGTCCATGAAGGAACAGGGAAATATTTTCAAGACAGGATGGTGAGTGGTTGGGAAGAGAATTCCCAGGTGGTGGCATTCCCATGCATCTATGCCCTTGCTCTACTAAGTGGTAAGTTTACAGGTTTGGAAGGTGCCTTGGCAAGTTGCTGCTGTGAATGTTATAGGTGGTAGACACTGCTATCGCTATATGCTGGTAGTGGAAAGAGTGACTGAATGTTTAAGGTGGGGTTTGTGGGATGTGGTTGAGAGCGGGGGGATCAAGTGAGCTGTTTTGTCTTGAATAGTGTTGACCTTAAGTGCATTTGTCTAGGCAAATGGAGAGTATTCCTTCACAGTCTGCCTCACCTATTCCTTCATAATAGCTCAGTCCCTACATCCCAGGAAGGATAAGCCATAGGGTTGTATTAAATAGTTGGCTCTTTGAAAGCGGGTCGCTTTAAGTCTCATTCATTTCCCCAAGCTTACTTTTTTTTATTTTTCAAATATATCTATTTCCATTTGAAAACTTATTATGCATTCAACATCTATTACTGTTCTTGTTCCATGTTCTAACACACATGTTCATACAAAAATCATCTTTCCTTTCATTCTTTTCAATGCCCCTGGTTACTGAGTTACCTACCAGTGAAAATATTTTTTTCCTGATTTACTTATCAAAATCTTTTAAAAATTTAATCATTGAATTCCCTCTTGACGTTCTTTATGAGAATAAAAAAGTACTCCTGTTCCATCCTCCAAATTAAAATTTCTCATCCAGAGTGAATCTCTTCTGCACTTTTCCCATGACATTGCAATCCTTCCTAACACAGGACCGAATCCTGCACTGCAGCCATGGTTTAGGTTTATCTCTCTTTTCTCCCTTTATCTCTATTTATCCAACAGTTTTGTCCACTTGTGCTGCTGGCATTAAATATCTGTCTGTCTATCTGAATCCCTATTTACATCTCTCCTCCTTGTTCATCGTCTCAAAATGTTGCATTTGATTTCTCCACGTTACATTTGAATTTTAATCTGACTAATTTAATAATCTGTCAGCTGTCCCCGTAAAATGGCTAACAGTCCTCTTTACGGTTAGCATATTCCCTATGTCTGTGTACATCGCTAGCTACTTACCTCCGACCATTAACTGTTATTCACAGTTAGCTATACATTCAAAAGTTGTCCTGATACAATTTTTCTTCATGTAAACATTTTATTAAAAGCCTTTTCAGATATGGCTTGCCTTTCACAAATCCATTCTTGGTTTATCCTTGGCTCTCCAGGTAATTAGTAATTAATTAGTAATTTTATTCCATACTGTGGCCTCTGGAAGCTATCCCTATACTGATACTCGGTTGACAAGCCAATAATAACCTGGTTTATGCCTATAGATTGTGAGGAAGGATGTCATAGTCTGCAGGGAGACTTAGACAGGTTGCAGAGCTGGGCCGAGAGGTGGCGGATGGAATTTAATGCGGAGAAGTGTGAGGTAATTCACTTTGGTAGGAGCAACAGATGTGTCGAGTATAGGGCTAACGGGAGGACTTTGAATAGTGTGGATGAACAGAGGGATCTAGGTGTATGTGTACATAGATCCCTGAAAGTTGGGAATCAAGTAGATAAGGTTGTTAAGAAGGCGTACGGTGTCTAGGCGTTTATTGGTAGGGGGATTGAATTTAGGAGTCGCAGCGTAATGTTGCAACTGTACACTACTCTGGTGCGGCCGCACTTGGAGTACTGTGTGCAGTTCTGGTCCCCACATTACAAGAAGGATGTGGAGGCTTTGGAGAGGGTGCAGAGGAGGTTTACTAGGATGTTGCCTGGTATGGTGGGGAGGTCCTATGAGGAGAGACTGAGGGATTTAGGGTTGTTTTCGTTGGAAAGAAGGCAGCTAAGAGGGGATCTTATTGAAACATATAAGATGATTAGAGGTTTAGATAGGGTGGATAGTGATAGCCTTTTTCCTCGGATGGAGAAAGCTAGCACGAGGGGGCATGGCTTTAAATTAAGGAGGGGTAGCTACAGGACGGATGTCAGGGGTAGGTTCTTTACTCAGCGGGTGGTGAGGGATTGGAATGCCCTGCCTGCTGCAGTTGTAAATGCGCCTAGTTTGGGGGCGTTTAAGAGATCTATGGGTAGGTTTATGGACGAAAAGGGATTGGTATAGGCTAGTGGGTCATTGTTTTTGTAACTGGTCGGCGCAACATCGTGGGCCGAAGGGCCTGTTCTGCGCTGTAATGTTCTATGTTCTATGTTCTATCTCCCTTTTTGAACAGCGGCAAACCCTCAGAATTGAAGTCCCTATACACTTGCTAATTTGTAATGTCTTTTTGTTTAGTGGCTTCCACCTTTCATGATGAAGTGCAGCCTCTGATTTTTTTTTTTACAAATACAAGTTAGCTTTTAATAATTGACGTACCCAAATCTGTAAATCCCTTTACTGACTGATTCGCACCAGCTAGTGCTGCCTGTTTAGATTGCCCTCCCTTTCAATAAGTCTTGCATTAAAACTGTACCACCTCTTGCTTCAGCCACACGGATCTGTCCCATTGCTCTCTACAACTGCATTCTGGAATTTTTCATGATACCTTTGCAATTCACCACACTTTCCAGTTTAGCAGCATGTGATTTCTTGGACAATATTGCCAAATCTAGGACGTTTATATATACAGTGAAAAGTTGGAGTCCCAGCACCAAGTTACTGAATCGTGTGAGAAAGATTGGACTCGCACCATACAGTGCCTGGGGAGGCACTCAGACTGATGAGTTGGGTTTCTCAAAAACTCGGCAAATTCAAATGGCAGGTCACTTAGTTCAGGCTGTAGGTGAGTTGAGCTTTCAATCCATATGCAGCAAAATGCTATTAACATTAGTTGAGATGTTTTACATTGCTGTCTCATACCTACTTACCCCATAGAAGGAGGACTACAATCCCAAATGCTGCTTTCCATGAATAATATTTAAAAACCACAAGTGCAGTCACATCAGTGACCCAAATCTGTTTCATGGAATTAATTCAGAGTCCCAATGCTCCTTTAACATCAAACATCAATCTAGAAGTTCTAAGCCATGCTGCTGATATTGGGATTTGATCACATTGACAGATCAATTATCAACACAAGAAATCGAAGTAGGAATAGGCAACGAGACCCTTCACACCCACCCCACCATTCAATATGATTTTGGCTGATCTATGCCAGCCTCAATTCCTTTTTCTGTGCCATTTCCCACAGCCCTTTATTCCTCAATCTATCAAATATTTATCCACCTCCACTTTAAATGCTTCTAATGATCCAGCCTCCATCACCCTGTGGGGCAGAGAATTCCAGAGATTCACCACTCTCTGCGAGAAAAAATTGTACACATCTCAGTTTTAAATGACAGGCTCTTTATTTTGTAGTCATATCCCCTTGTTCAAGATTCTGCCAGTAATGAACACATCTCACCATCTACCCTGTCAAGCCTCTTCAGGATCTTATCCGCTTGAGTAAGTCACCCTCACCCTTCTAAACTCCAACAATACAGACACAGACTATTTAGTCTCTTCATAGGACAACCCTCTTATCCTAGGAATTAGCCTGGTGAATCTCCTTTGGAGAGCCTCCTTTTTTTATTCATTCATGGGATATGGGTATCGCTGGCTGGCCAGCATTTATTGCCCATCCCTAAGTTTAAGTTAACTTGTTGCCCTTGAGAAGGTGATGATGAACTGCCTTCTTGAAACGTTGCAGTCCACATGCTGTGGGTGGACAGCATGGTAAAAGCAGATTGAATAGTAACTTTCAAAATGGAATTGGATGAATCCTAATGGTGGGAATTTGCAGTTCTGTGGAGAAAGAACAGGAAAGTGGGACTAATTTGATAGCTCTTATGGACCGAATGGCCTCCTCCTATACTGTATCATTCTATAATGGTGTTTTTAAACAGCAGAGCCTGTTTTTCTTTTGTTTTCGTTTTGTTCAAACTTTTATTTATTTTACCAGTGACGCGGCACATTAAAGAACTCCAGGAAAGGAAAAATGAGAAGAAATTGAAATTGCGAAAGAAAGCAAAGCCTTGTATTGCGGATGCTGATGGTAGGGTTTGATGCTGAGAGCCAGCGTGTCTTGGCCTAGTGTCCAGTTGCATGTGCTTGCGCTGCTCCTCCCTCAGCTTGGCACCGTTCTAAGATGCAGTGCAATGGCCACAAGGCAATAAGATGGAAAAACAGTTTGCTCCATGGAGCCACAGTCAGGGTGCAAAGCAAACCTTGATTAGCCAACCCGCTAATTTAAGGTATTGTTAAAAGGTTTTGGATTTCCCGAAGCAGGTGCTCAGGTTTCATCTCCTCTTTGATGCAGTGTTTGCCATGTTTAAATATAACTTACTTTAAGAAAAAAATCTTACATCTCTCTTTTCCCAAAAGCCTAGATGTAATTTTAATCAACAGCCTTTTACTACCTCCAGGCCTTTAGTTTCAAATCAGCAGTGGGAGGTTATCGCAGGCTTACTGGCTATTGATATATTTACATATTCAAGCAAAGTCATGACTACGTTTAAGCGAAAGTAGAGACAAATGTTTTCCTCTGCTTTTTAAATCCTGGAAATGGACAACAGATAGTAAGGATATTGAAGTTTCTAGTTCATTTATTCAGAGTACTGCTGAGAAGATACTATTTACATCTCAAATTGAAATCATCTTCCCATGTGGTGAATCTCACCGGCTGATATACAACCTCAGATTCCTTTTCTTTAATCTTTGCTTTGCTTACCTGACCCTTCTCATCTGAAGCCATTGAGTCCTTATGGAAGGAGAGATACAGAGGAAACAAAGAGGAACAAGAGAAAGAAATCTCAATATAGATTTAAAAAGTACTAGTAAGGTATCCTACAATTTTATCAATTAAAAAAAGGCATTAAATCTTAGATTGAATCCCTTGAAGATCAGTGGAAATTGGCAGGGATCTGAAATTCTCTGGGCTTATGATGGAGGCATGTATTGGTCAGGAAAGTTGCTTTAATAGTTTTCCAAATTCACTGAGATGGGTGGTCAGGAAAGCCTTTTTTTAAGCTAGCTTTGACTTCCCAGCTGCTAGTTTAGTGAATCCGCTAGGGGGCTGGCACAGGATACGGTGAGCCATTGTTACTTATCAGTTGGAAAATTTCTCCACTGACACACCCAAAACTGCAAACTTATCATTGTGGCTCTTCTTCCCCTGCCTTCCCCTTCTCAGATTCCCCAACTCCAGCTGGGCCGGTGCTGCTTTCTGAGCCCGTCGGCCAGTACTCAGCAAGAATGGAAGGCCAAGAACAGTGAGGAGTTTTGCCTCCTGTTTGAATTTTGGGGGATTAAAAAGCTTGTGTGTGAAATGACTTGTGTGGGAAATCCGAACCCTTTGTGCTCATCTCTCTGTATCCATCCGTTGCTGCATTTTACAGTCTGCTGCTTTCAGATCTGTGGTGGTTTATCTGTGGTGAAATAATAGATTAATAAGTGCTCTGATTCTGTTCTCCATTGCTCCTGTTCACTCTTTGTTTGTCTCAGTTTAACGTGTTAACTTGCTGATTCGCTTTTTGGCAAACATCTTGCCACATTGATTAAGCAGGAGGGAAAATGTTCGGGTAGTTCAGCGAATCAGATGTTTTGTTTTTAAACCTTTTAACCTTTGATTTGTCGCTACTAAATACACAGATTCTAGGCTGAATTTATTGATCTGATGAAAGGACAACACGCATGCTGCATAATGATTTATGCACAAGCTGCCTGAACTGTCAGTCCTCTCTGCATAATCTCGGTCATTTTGTCTTCCTCTTTTTGTTGTCGCAGTTTCTATCCTGCTTACCACTCTGAGAGTGTAAGAATAACAGGTGGGCCCTAAAGTAAATGGTGGTAATTGCTGATGGTTAGGAGATTTTCTGAATTTTAGTTATCTTCATGTTGACCACGCATAAAGAGAGTTAAAATGGGAGAAAGGCTCGACCTAGAATGAGGTTTTGCCCTTATGTATCCCATTTCATTTAAATAATAAAATATTGATTGAGAAAAGTTGCCCTTCAGGGACACTCCTTGCTTACTTCAAGGCAAAATACATTCACTAGTTTTTATATGATGGATTCTGCACGATGCTAGCCATGATTTAATTGCTAGCATTTTCACCTTTGAATCTGATCATGGTGGGTTCATGTCCCACTTCCAACACTTGAGCACAAAACCTGGGCTGACACTCCAATGCGGAGTTGTGGGATCTTGCTGTGTGAAATTTGGCTGCCATGTTTCCCACAGCATCATAATGACCACACCTTTACGAAAAATACTGCTCTATTGGCTATAATGTGTTGGGAGATGTTCTGAAGTCATCATATAAATGCAAGTTTTTAATTCCCTCCCTGGTGTTGATGAGGAAGGTTTTTGTCTGATTTGAATGAAATGAACCATATTGCGAGCAGTCCTTTCAGTTTCCGTTGCAGTCTGTGAGGTTGACAGAGTCTTGATTGAGGCAGTTTTAGCACAAATAAAGAGGTGTTACATTGACAGAAATTTTCTTTTCTGCACTGGTCTAATGATCTCTGAATGCTTTGCCACATTTTATACGCTTCTGTACATGCTGGCAGCATCCTTCACGTAACGATGGGTATACTTCACAGTGAAGCAAAGACAGAAAATTAGAGTCACTGCCATTTGATTCTTGAGAGTTGCTGTTAAAAAGACATGCTGTTGAAGCTTTTCATCTTGCGCTCATCAGGACAGTTTCACAAGAAAGTCAAATTTTAAAGGGGACAACATGTGACTTTTTTTGATTTGATTTATTATTGTCACCCCTATTAGTATACAATGAAAAGTATTGTTTCTTGTACACATGCAAACAAAACATACCGTTCATTGAGAAGGAAAGGAAAGAGTGCAGAATGTAATGTTACAGTCATAGGTAGGGATCAACTTTGTGCGAGATAGGTCCATTCAAAAGTCAGATTCAAATATTGACATTAAATAGGGAGGGGTGCTAGTTGGCAAGTCAGCTCTGATTGGTTGGGATGTTGCCATGGTGAATGTACCAAAGAGCTTTTTATTTACTCAAAAATGTCATATTCCTTTTGCCTGCAGAGGACAGGTCCCTGCGTCTGATTTTTAGGTTGATTCTGGCGAGCATAAGTGAACTACATTGCAGGTGTGACCGATAATCTCAAATTGATGTAATTCTTAGCACACTAATCACTGGGCTAGTAATCCAGAGGCCCAGGTTAATGATCTGAGGACATGAGTTCAAATCCCACCATGGCACCTGCCACCTGACAGTTAACAGCCAACCACAGAACATCAGTGAACCAGACTGGTTTTTACAATCTCTGATAGTTTCATGGTCACCATTACTGAAACTAGCTCTCAAATACCACCTGGGAGGCTGCAGAATCTAAATTCAGTTAATAAATAAATCTGGAATTAAACAGCCAGTATCAGTTATGAAACTAACGGACTTTCTTAAAAACCCATATCCACTACATAAGGGAGGGAAACCTACTGTTGTTGTCTAGTCTGGTGTACTTGTGACTTCAGACCCACACCAATGTAGGTGATTCTTTCATAGCTTCCCTATGAAATGGCCAAGCAAGGCTCAAAGTTGAGGGCAGTTAGGGATGGGCAATAAATGCTGGCCTTGCCAGTGATGTGCACATCCTGTGTATGAAATTGAAAAATATACAGAATTTTAAGCTTCACCTCATGATGGCTAATGAATACCAGTTGAATGGTACTTTTTCACCTATATTTCGGCTGGTTCTTGCTTTTCTGTTGTGAATCATGTGTGCAAAATAAATATCAATGTTTAGGAACATAGGAGAAGCTGCTCCACCATTTAACTTGTAAAACCACACTGGTAACAACCGGTAAATAACGCTAACACTATTCCCTCCCATCCCCCTTTCCATCCCCTCATAGTCTCCCCCAACCCTCACACTTTCCAATTCTCACAATCTCACTCGCCTCACTTGCCTGTGGTCCTCAAGGCAGCCTGCCTCACTTGTTGGCTGGGGTCTTCCAGTTGGCACAGGGAAGGACAAGCTATTGCAGGCAACCTTAAGAGTGCATAAATCTTCAGGTCCAGATGAATTATGCCCTATGCTGCTGTGGGAGACAAGAGAGGAGATTGTAGGGGCTCTGATTGTAGGGCCTGAGAGATAGAAGAGTGTCCAGAGGGGCAATTTTTTCTCACAGAGGGTGGTGAATGGCTGGAACAAACTGTTAGAGGTAGTAGCAGAGGCACATACAATTCTGTATTTTAAAAAGCATTTAGATAGTTACATGGGTATGATGGGTATGGAGGGATATGGGCCAAATGCAGGCAACTGAGATTAGCTTAGGGGTTTTAAAAAAAAGGGCAGCATGGACAAGTTGGGCCAAAGGGCCTGTTTCCATGCTGTAAACCTCTATGACTCTATGACTTTGACCCAAATCTTCAATTCCTCTCTGGCTACAGGGAGAGGTGCCAGATGACTGTGGAATAGCTAATGTAGCTCTGCTATTTAAGAAGGGTTGTAGAAATAAACCAGGGAACTACAGACCAGTGAGTCTCACTTCAGTGGTTGGAAAACTATTAGAGCAAATTCTGAAGGAGAGCATCTATCTCCACTTGGAGAGACAAAGCTTGATCAGGGATAGTCAGCAAGGCTTCGTCAGAGGGAGATCATGCCTAACAAACGTGATTGAATTTTTTGAGGAGGTGACCAGATGTGTAGACGAGGGTAGTGCAGTCAATGTAGTTTATGTGAATATCAGCAAAGCTTTTGACAAGACCTCACATGGGAGACGTGTAAAGAAGGTAAATTCACATGGGATACAGGGTAATTTGATAAAGTAGATTCAAAATTGGCTCAGTTGTAGGAGACAGAGGGCAATGACAGACGGCTGTTCTGGTGACTGGAAGCCAGTGCCCAGTAGAACATAGAACATAGAACATTACAGCGCAGAACAGGCCCTTCAGCCCACGATGTTGCGCCGACCAGTTAAAAAACAATGACCCACTAATCTAAACCAATCCCTTTTCGTCCATAAACCTATCCACGGATCTCTTAAACGCCCCCAAACTAGGCGCATTTACAACTGCAGCAGGCAGGGCATTCCAATCCCTCACCACCCTCTGGGTAAAGAACCTACCCCTGACATCCGTCCTATAACTACCCCCCCTTAATTTAAAGCCATGCCCCCTCGTGCTAGCTTTCTCCATCCGAGGAAAAAGGCTATCACTATCCACCCTATCTAAACCTCTAATCATCTTATATGTTTCAATAAGATCCCCTCTTAGCCGCCTTCTTTCTAGCGAAAACAACCCCAAATCCCTCAGTCTCTCCTCATAGGACCTCCCCTCCATACCAGGCAACATCCTGGTAAACCTCCTCTGCACCCTCTCTAAAGCCTCCACATCCTTCCTGTAATGTGGGGACCAGAACTGCACACAATACTCCAAGTGCGGCCGCACCAGAGTTTTGTACAGTTGCAACATGACGCTGCGACTCCTAAATTCAATCCCCCTACCAATAAACGCCAAGACACCGTATGCCTTCCTAACAACCTTATCTACTTGATTCCCAACTTTCAGGGATCTATGTACACATACACCTAGATCCCTCTGTTCATCCACACTATTCAAAGTCCTCCCATTAGCCCTATACTCAACACATCTGTTATTCCTACCAAAGTGAATCACCTCACACTTCTCCGCATTAAACTCCAGTAGCTGGTGTACCACAGGGATCTGTGATGAGCCTCCTATTATTCATCATTTATATAAATGACATTGATGACTATGTGGGAGGTAGAATTAGTATGTTTACAGATGACACAAAGATTGGACAGGTGGTTAACAGTGAGGTGGAGTGTCTTGAGCTACAAAAAGATATAGGTGGAATGGTCAAATGGGTAGATAAGTGGCAGATGGAACTTAATCCTGAAAAGTGTGAGGTGTTACACTTTGGAATGAGTAATTTGACAGGAAGTATTCAGTGAATGGTCAGACACAAGGAAATTCCATGGAACAAAGGGACCTTGGCGTGTTTGTCCACAGATCTCAGAAGGTGGAAGGGCATGTTAATAGGGTGGTGAAAAAGGCATATGGGATACTTGCTTTTATCAAATTGAGGCACAAATTACAAAAGCAGGGAAGTCATGTTAGAGTTGTATAGAACTTCTTGGTGAGGTCACAGCTGGAGTACTGTGTGCAGTTCTGGTCACCACATTATTGGAAGGATGTGATTGCACTGGAGGGGGTGCAGAGAGATTTACCAGGATGCTGTCTGGGATGGAACATTTAAATCATGAAGAGAAGTTGGATAGGCTTGGGTTATTTTTGTTGGAGCAGAGAACATAGGAACATAAGAAATAGGAGCAGGAGTAGGCCATCTAGCCCTTTGAGCCTGCCCCGCCCTTCAATAAGATCATGGCTGATCTGAAGTGGCTCAGTTCCACTTTCTCGCCTTCCCCCATAACCCTTAATCCCCTTGCTTACCAAAAACCTATCTACCCGCGTCTTAAATATATTTAGCGAGGCAGCCTCCACCACTTCAACGGGCAGAGAATTCCAGAGATTTACCACCCTTTGAGTGAAGAAGTTCAAGACTCAGGGGTGACCTGATTGAGGTGTTCAAGATTGTGTGGGGCAGAGTGGATAAGGAGCAGCTGTCCCCCTTAGTGGAAGGGTCAGTCATGAGGGGACATAGGTTGTTCAAGGTGAGAGGTTCAGGGGAGATATGAGGAAAAGCTTTTTTACCCAGAAGTTGGTGATGGTCTAGAATGCGCTGCTTCCTGGTGGCCGGTTGCCTCACATCGTTTAAAAAGAACCTGGATGAGCACTTGGTGCATCATAACATTTAGGGCTATGGACCAAGTGCTGGCAAATGGGGTTAGGTGGGAGTTCAGGTGTTTCTAATGTGTCAGTGTGGACTTGATGGGCCGAAGGACCTGTTCTGCTGTATGATTCTATGATTCACCAATCAGAGTCTGATTTTGCTCTGCATTTGCTGCCTGTAGGCTCAGGTGCCTATCAGCAAATGCAGAGGAATCAGCCTCTGATTGGATGCCCAATGCAGTGGCCCAGCGCAGATCCCCCCATTGGTCAGTGCCCTGTGCCTTGGTACGGTGTGTTTCACCTCTACCTATATCCCTTCATGTCATTGTTATAAATTTACCATTTACTCTGGTGCAAGATAGCAATGAGCTACGTGCAGGGAAAGCCATTTGGCCCACCTTACTCATCCATCCCTCATTGTAGAGTGGAACATGTCTCAAATGACTCCAGCATTTCGTGTTCCACTCCTCTCCCTGAGAGTCCATGCCACAGAGTACTGGAAGCAAAGCCCTTTAATAGCCTTCTGCTTGCAAACCGTGAAGATCCCTTCACATTGCCCTTGCAGCCTCAGTCCAGTGTTCAGATAATTACTCAGATCTACAAAGGGTCATTACCCTTGGAGGATCAGTGCAGAACTGTCACACAAAAGAACTAGCTTTGGGCTAGCTGAAAATGGAAGTGCCATTTTCTAAGTTTCCTGATCTGAAGAAATACCATTCTGAAAGCTGTGGGGTTTTCCCAAACTCACCAGCATTGTATAGTAAACAACATAACACTATTGTCGAGTTTGGTCATCTTAAACCGATGTGACGTGCCTAGTGAACCTGGCCGCTAGATATTGCTGCAGTCGCTATTAATGGAAAGTACAATCACTTTAATGTTAAGCTGGCAGCTATTCTCCACTTTTAACAGAAACCAGTCAATTTGCTGTGACTTAATCCAAACAAAGCCTCTTGCTAACATTATCAGGCTCCTTTCCTGATGGACAGCTACTGGCTTTCCATATGAGGTGAATCTTTATGTTGTGGGAACACTTTCTTTTGACTAGATCTTGTGGAGCAGAAGCATTGTTTTTTTTGTATTCAGAACTCTAGTTATGACTGTAATTTTTTTTTAAATTCATTCATGGGACATGGGTGTCGCTGGCTGGCCAGCATTTATTGCCCATCCCTAGTTGCCCTTGAGAAGGTGGTGGTGAGCTGCCTTCTTGAATCACTGCAGTCCATGTTCTGTGGGTTGACCCATAATGCTATTAGGGAGGAAATTCCAGGATTTTGAACCAGCAACTGTGAAGGAACAACAATATATTTCCAAGTCAGGATGGTGAGTGGCTTGAAGGGGAAAACTTGCAGGTGGTGGCACCCATCCAGGTAAGTGGGGAATATTCCATCACACTTCTGACTTGTGCCTTGTAGGTGGTGGATAGGCTTTGCGGAGTCAGGAGGTGAGTTACTCACCGTAGTATTCCTAGCCTCTGACCTGCTGTTGCAGCCACTGTGTTTATGTGGTGAGTCCAGTTAAGTTTCTGGTCAATGGTAACCCCAAGGATGTTGACAGTGGGGGATTCAGTGATGGTTACACCATTGAATGTTAAGGGGCGGTGGCTGGAGTGTCCTTGGTGATGGTCACTGCCTGTCATTTGTGTGGCGCAAATGTTATTTGCCACTTGTCAGCCCAATCCTGGATATTGTCCAGATCTTGTTGCACATGGACTGCTTCAGTATCTGAGGAGTCGCGAACGGTGCTGAACATTGTGCAATAATCGACAAACATCCCCACTTCTGCCCTGATGATGGAGGGAAGGTCATTGATGAAGCAGCTGAAGATTGTTGGGCCTAGGACACTACCCTGAGGGACTCCTGCAGAGATGTCCTGGAGCCGTGACAACTGACCCTCCACAGTATAGCCATCTTCCTTCCTACCAGGTATGACTCCAACCAGTGGAGAGTTTGCCCCCTGATACTCATTGATTCCCATTTTGCTAGGGCTCCTTGATACCACACTTGGTCAAATGTGGCCTTGATGTCACTCTCACCTCACCTCTGGAATTCAGTTCTTTTGCCCATGTTTGAACCAAGGCTGTAATGAGTCAGGAGCTCAGTGACCCTGGCAAAACCCAAACTGGGCGTCACTGAGCAGGTTATTGCTGAGCAGGTGCTACTTGATAGCAATGTTGATAACCCTTCCATTACTTTACTGATGATCAAAAGTAGACTGGGTGGTAATTGGCCAGAGTGATACTAGGGTAGGCAGAAGGACTTCAGTTCTGTGCAGAGACTAGATAGTCTGGCATGTGTCTCCTCAAAACAAAGAAATCGAAGGAAAGATTTAATTGAGATCAAAATGTTGACCACAACACTGGGAGAACTCTCCTGTTGCTCTTTGAATGGATCTTTTACATCCACTTGAAAAGGAAGAAGGAGCCTGATTTTACTATCTCACCTGAAAGGTAACACCCCTGAGCTGCAAGTGTCAATCCAGGCCTCCCACATTCTACGCTCAGTCAACCTGAGGCCTTCCAAAATGCTGCAGCTATATCCTAACTCGCATCAAGTCCCATTCACCGATCATCCCTGGGCTGCCTGACATACTCTGTCTCAGTTTTAATCTTTGTTTTCTAATCCCTCTGTGATCCTTTACCTGTCCACCTATTGGCCTCACTTTCCTCCTTTAAGGCATTCCTTAAAACTTACCTCTTTGACCAAGCTTTTGCAGCAGGCGACGGTGCAGAGGGACCTCGGGGTCCTTGTGCATGAGTCGCAAAAACCCAGCTTGCAGGTGCAGCAGGTGGTCAGGAAGGCGAATGGGATGCTGGCCTTCATCGCGAGGGGGATTGAATATAAAAGTAGGGAGGTCTTGCTGCGGCTGTATAGGGCATTGGTGAGGCCGCAGCTGGAGTACTGTGTGCAGTTTTGGGCGCCGTACTTACGCAAGGATATTTTAGCCTTGGAGGGAGTGCAGAGGAGGTTTACTAGGCTGATGCCGGAGTTGAGGGGGTTGAGCTATGAGGAGAGGCTGAATAGATTAGGCTTGTAATCGTTAGAGTTTAGAAGAATGAGGGGAGATCTCATTGAGACGTATAAGATGATGAATGGGATGGATAGGATAGAGGTGGAGAGACTCTTCCCGCTCAGAAAGGATAGTAGGACTAGGGGGCATAGCCTCAAGATAAAGGGGGGGTGGTTTAGAACAGAGTTGAGGAGGAACTTCTTCACTCAAAGGGTGGTGAATCTCTGGAATTCTCTGCCCGTTGAAGTGGTGGAGACTGCCTCGCTAAATATTTTTAAGACGCGGGTTGATGGGTTTTTGATAAGAGAGGGGATTAAGGGTTATGGGGAGAGGGCGGGAATGTGGAACTGAGCCACGACAGATCAGCCATGATCTTATTGAATGGCGGGGCAGGCTCGAAGGGCTAGTTGGCCTACTCCTGCTCCTATTTCTTATGTTCTTATGTTCTTAAGCTTTTGGACATCTGCCCTAATATCTCTTTATGTGGTTCAGTGATGGATTTTGCTTTATAATGCTCCTGTGAAATGCAGCATTTGTTATGATGTTAAAGACACTACATAACAATAACAATAAATTGTATTTGTTAATGACTTCAAGTCTCTGAAGTGGGATTTGAACCCGCAGTCTACTGACTCAGAGGCTACTACTGAGCCTAGCCTTGTGTACTTGGAGCGGATACTGATTATGAGTGGGTAAGAACAGTAGGGCAGATTGACCTTAAAAAGATTGGCCTTAAGGATGGAAAAGTCTGGAGACCCTCATCCAGGTTTGAGGCAGGATAGAGGGTGATGAAACAAGGAGACCATATCCAAGTATGATCATCTCAATTTTAGGCTATTGTTAAAAGCTGGACTGACTTGGAAATGTAAGTTGTGGGTCTCAGTAATCTCGGTGAGATACTGCAGTGCGAGCTCCAAACTCGTCATCTCCATCACTGAGAGGTACAAAGGCAGCATGTTACCACAATCATCAAGTGATGTCCTATCACATTCTTGATTGTATCTTGTATGGTAGAGAATCTTTGAGAGGTGAGGAAGTGATTGCCTGTTGCAGTGTACCCTTGATAATGTGAATGAGGAAATACTATCTTCACTGGGCAGTGAATTGGTGACTAGTGGTAACTGTCACCCAGAAGAGCAAAGCCCATTCCTCCTCTTCCTCCTCCTCTCTAAAACAAAACTCCTTAAAATCTGCTTTAGCTGTCTTAATAACTCCTCCTTTGACATGGTGTCAATATTTATCTGATTAACTCCTGTAAAGCACCCTGCAACATTTTACTCTGGGGCCCAACCCCTTAGCCTGGCACCCAAAGGACAGGAGAGAATGAAAGATGTATTCAGTAGGGATGGAGTAAAGGGAGGCGGTTTGTGCTGTTGAAAGACTGTCCAAAGTCTGTTCCTTTCTGTGACCACGAAGATTAAAAAATACATTCAAAGGATGTGGGTGTCGCTGGCAATGACTCCCATCCCTAATTATCCAGTCTAGGTAAACAATCATTGCAGTTGGAGACTAGTTTACTGTTATTTCAATGCTGCACATGGCAGCGCTCTTTGACTTTTGTTTGGAGGAAAGCTGTCTTACAGTAAAGTTGAGAATCAGGACTTTAACCTCCAGCCATTAATATTGAATAAATTATCAAGACTTATTCATGTTGTGCTGTGTGTGTCAGCATTTAAACCAAGTGTCCGAAAGCTGGAGGTCATTCGTTCCTGGGATACTAATGGGACCTTGTCATGCTAATACCAGTCTGATGAAGAAAGATAATGGAGATTGGCCTGCTTGGTGTTTTTTTTTCACCGCAGTAGTGTATTGAAGGTCAGTTCGGACAAGTCACTTGTAAAAATTACATTGTTATTTGCTGAATGTATTCATAATCTCTGATTAGGATTGCACAGACTGTACAGTACATGACTAAACTATCATTTTTCATGTGCTGTAACAGTATGGCAAAATGTGTTCAATATTATATAAACTCAGAATGACAGAATTGTTATAGTACAAAAAAGGCATTTTGTCCATCATGGGCTCAGTTTCACTCTAAGTGCTGAATCTGGGCGCAATTCTGATCCGACTTGGAAATCTGCTTTCAGATGTCCCCATATGCACTTAGCCTGAAAAAAAAATTGCGAGTCTGAATCACACTGTGGGCAGGGCTTAGCGCAGCCGAAATGATCAGAGCTCTGAACTGTGCAGGCGCAGTGAGGAAAAGAAATTGAAAAACGCGCTGCTGTCACATCACTCCCAGTCTGCAAAAAGCAGATAAAGCGGATCGGGACAAAAAGCGGAAGTGATGGCCCCCACAGACATCGCCCCAGCCCCACAACATAACTGTTCCCCTTATCCACCCACCCCCCCCCCACCGCTACCTAGAACGATTGCGACCCCCGCCTCCCTTCTTCCCTACCGATTACCCGCAGAGTGGCAGTGGTCCCCCCTGACCCCACCCCACTGCCCCCCCCACCCACCCCAAGATCCATCTGGCCTCCCTCCCAGTATATTTGAGTACTTTGACAGTTTCACTAATTAAGTGCACATCCAATTTTATAGCTGTGGATTCCCTTCTCTCTATTGCCTGTACTTGCAAAATCCACTGAGGTATATATCCAGGCCTTTACTGAAGTTGTGAAACGAAACATATAGGTGCTTGTACAAATAACTGTTGCTCAATTCAGCAATCTTTGCAATTGTGTTTACTAACAGCCGATATTTTGCAAGTCAATTTGCAGTAAATTCTAAGAGCTGCATTTCCAAGTTTAGAAGATAACTTGGGCAGTGGTAATAGTATAATTTCTACTTCTGAACTTGCTGGTGTAGGGGGTAAAAAAAAGAACATTCATGGTAAGTGAAATAGAATCTAAGTAGCATTTATAACAGGAATGATCAGAATTAGAAATGTGATGGGATAGAATTAACTACCCCTGCCCCCAGAGAATGATCGGCTGCAACCCCTTCCCCACCCCCACCAACACCACCAATACCAATCTGAGTCAGAGAGCCGCTGGAAGCTCTGAACTTACCTGTCCAGAAGCTGGAGCGCCCGAAACAGACCTTTGCTGAGTGTGTCTGTTACGTGCCGAATCTGGACATGCAAACACGATGATAAAGGGGCAAATGCTGGTAAAGTTCAGCAGGCAGTCCATTAATTCAATTTATATGCATGCAAATGCATTTAAATCGCTGTTGCACCCATTTCCGGTGTGATTTGCATCGTGACCATTCTCAGGCCTTGGTAAAGTGGGCATCTGTGCGGCCATGGATCATGTTAATGGCCTCATGCCCGACTTTACCAAGTTGACGCAATGGTAAAATCAGGTCCCATGTCTGCATCAGCTCTTTGAATAAATAGTTCACTTAGTGCCATGGTTATAATGGCTGGGACAATGAAAGCATCTCTTAACATTTTGGGCAACATACGCACACATTCGCTCACACACACTCTTTTTAAATAGGAGCACTTTCTTCACTGGGTACTGGAATTTAAGCAACTTGTGCAGGACAGAGCACAATAGAGGGGAGACAGAGACCCCTTCACACTTTACATCACAAGGTTTCTGTTCTGAAGGTAGAGAATCTTAGAATCTACAGTGCAGAACATAGAACATAGAACATTACAGCGCAGTACAGGCCCTTTGGCCCTCGATGTTGCGCCGACCAGTGGAACCAATCTAATGACCCTCTAACCTAAACTATTCCAATGTTATCCATATGCCTATCCACCGACCATTTGAATGCCTTCAAAGTTGGCGAGTCCACAACTGCTGCAGGCAGGGCATTCCACGCCCCCACCACCCTCTGAGAAGGAGGCCATTTGGCCCATTGAGCCTGCACCTACCACAATCCCACCCTGCCCTATCCCCATAACCCAGTGTATTTACCCTGGCTAGTCCCCCTGACACTAAGGGGTAATTTAGCATAGCCAATCCATCCAACCTACTACTTGATACTACAGGAAATCTCTAAAGGTAATAGAATTTCTCTGATCTCATTGACTGACATCCAGGTGGATCTTGAACAATGCTCGACAAGTAAGTAGGGATGACAGAACAAACTTCATCCATTTCTCATCTGCACATTCCAGAAGAGTCAGCTAAATATCACTGGATGTTTTTTTTTAACCCTCTTTAACTCAGAACATTGGGATCACTTTTTCTGCTCTTACTGTATTAACACGTGGCCTAGATGACAAAGGTAGCCTTATAGAACGGAAGATTCTATGCCCAGTCCCAGCTTTGCTGCATTAACTGATTTCAGTGAGAGTGGTACTCAACATGCCTTTAAGAAATCATATACTGCAGAGAGAGATCGTTTGGCCCAATGCTGGCTCTTTCAAAAAGCTATTCAATTAGCCTCACTACTCTGCACTCCCCTCACAGTATCTGCAAATTATTTCCTTTCCAAGTATTTATCCTTTTGAAAGTATTCCTTTTGGAAGCTACTATTGAATCTGTTTCTACTGCCCTGTTAGACAGTGCCTTCTAGATTATAACAACTCATTGCATTAAAAATATTTCTATTCATCTCCAGTTTAAAGAGAAAAAGAATCAGCCAGGGTTCCTGCTGTTAATAAATATGCAGCACTATCTCCCCACAGCACCCAGACCTCAGATGAGGGACTAAGACAGTCTGATTTCTGCACCATTTGCTGAATACAATGCAGTTAAAAATGCTCAATGATGAGGAACTGGAGTACAAATAACACCCAGGGAACCATACTCCCAGCCAGGAGTTGATGCTTTCTGGAGAGAAAAGCCTGTCTTGATGCCCACATGATAGGTTCTTCAAACTATGCCAAGTCATCTTTTCCTGTCGCTAGTTTAAACTGAGGTCCAGTCTCATTCCAGTTAAATAGTATAAAAAGAAGGCTGCACACTCTTAGATACCTTTGCGAGATACCAGACATCCCAAAGTATCTTACAATCAATTAAGTAATTTTTAAATTGTAATCATTGTTGTAATGTAGGAAACTAACAGCCAATTTGAGCAAGCAAGGTCCCTCCACCAGCAAACTTTTATTGATGTTGCATGAGTGGCCAGAGTTCCCCCCAACCCCAATCACCCTTCCTCAAACTAGTGCCATGGGATCTTTCACATCCTCCCGGGGCATTGGGCTTAATGCTTCATCTGTAACATGGCAACCCCAGCTGTTCAAATCTCTCCCTCAATGCTACATTGGAGTGCCAGCTTAGATTAAACACCTCGAGAGCGAAATTTGAACCTGCAAACTGCGGAGGCCAGTACGCTGCCAAGTGAATTAAGGCATGCAGCAAAAGGTCGTGTCATTGATGTGAGCATTGCCAAGCCTTAACTATTTCCAATGGGCTACCACCAAGAATGCAAAGTTGCAAATATCAGTCCTTGAACCCATTGAATTTTTGAATCATACTTGACAGAGCTGTTTCTAATTCGACATTTACATATTTTAGTGAAACATTGTTAGAGAACGCTCTGACCTTCACGTAATATACATTGGAATGCCAAATAATGTAAAACCGTTACAAAAACAGAACAGCATAACTTGCCACTTAATATCTGCAGAGAACACAGACAAAAGGTTAACCTTTTGGTTCAGCCCTTTTTCAAAACTGAGAATCAAAAGATGACAATGAAGCATTTTAATTGAGTTAGAAGAAAGGTGAAGATAATGTGAACAAGGCAGAAACATCAGTGGAATGATCAGTAACCTGCTGAAATACAAAACAGGAGACTGAGATGATATTTGCATTAGAGAAGTTGAACAGAGAATTTGTGAACATCTAAAGCAATAATAGACACCCATGGAAGGGTCAGAAGGTGGGGGTTTTTTGAAATCACAGCCTGAGATCAGATTGTGTTGGTTCTCACCATAAACATTTTGTATATGGTGCACACTCACGTACTCTTTACAGGTTAACACTGCACGCTATTGAAATATGTTCATTCTTCACGTCGTACCATAAGAAATAGAAAATTGGGATGGAAAATTCCAGCAAGTTCAGAGATTGAAAGGCATGTTGTGAATCTCAAGAACTAGATTTCCTTCATTCCACCATTTGCTTCACACAAATGCATCTCACCCTTCATCTCATCGGTAAGAACTTGCTGCACTTGCACTTAATTGCCTTTAAGACTCAGCAAAAATCCTTAACTGTGGTGAACTTCCACATGATGAAGGTATGCTTGTAATATTGCACTATTCAGCCTATACTGTGCTATTTGATCCAATAACAGTAAAGGAATTTTCATCTATTTCCAGGCTAGGAAGGTGTGTGTGACCTTGAAGGAAATTAGATGTGATGTTATTAAGAACACAAGAACTGGGAGCAGGAGTAGGCCCTCTGTCCCCTTGAGCCTGCTCCACTGTTCAATAAAATCATGGCTGATCTTTTCACGGACTCTGCTCCACTTACCTGCCTGCTCACCATGGCCCTTAATTCCTTTACTGTTTGAAAATTTATCTATCCTTGCCTTAAAAACATTCAAAGTCTCAACTGCTTCACCAGGCAGGGAATTTCACAGATTCACAGTCCTTTGTGTGAAGGAGTTCCTCCTGAACTCAGTCCTAAATCTGCTCCCCCTTATTTTGAGGCCATGCCCCCTGGTTCTTGTTTCACCAGCCAGTGGAAACAATTTCCCTGCTTCTATCTTACCTATTCCTTTCATAATCTTATATGTTTCTATAAGATCTCCCTCATTCTTCTGAATTCCAATGAGTATAGCCCCCATCTACTCAGTCTCTCCCCATAACTGACTCTCTCAACTCCAGAATCAATCTAGTTGACACCACAACAGCTCAGTGACTATCACTGCTAGCTGTGCAGATACATGGATTTGGGCCAGTGTCTGTGGGAGTTTGTGCATTCTCCCTGTGGTTGCGTGGGTTTCCTCCCACACCCCAAAGATGTGCTCTTAGGCTAATTGGTGTAACAAATTGTCCCTAAATTATTCTCCCCTGAATCTGGTTTCCAATGGGGGTACCATACGCATACACACGGGTCAAGGTAGGTGTAGGAAAATGCCGAAGGGCCTGTTTCCCGTGCTGTGTTGTTTTTTATTCTTTGTTCTTTGTTTAGTGAATCTTCTCTGCACCCCCTCCAGCGCTAGTATATCCTTTCTCAAGTAAGGAGACCAAAACTGTACACAGTACTCCAGGTGTTGCCTCACCAGCACTTCATACAGCTGCAACATAACCTCACTGTTTTTAAACTCCATACCTCTAGCAATGAATGACAAAATTCCATTTGCCTTCTTTTAAGAACATAAGAACTTAAGAAATAGGAGCAGGAGTAGGCCATCTGGCCCTTCGAGCCTGCCCCGCCATTCAATAAGATCATGGCTGATCTGTCGTGGCTCAGTTCCACTTTCCCGCCCTCTCCCCATAACCCTTAATCCCCTCTCTTATCAAAAACCCATCAACCCGCTTCTTAAAAATATTTAGCGAGGCAGCCTCCACCACTTCAACGGGCAGGGAATTCCAGAGATTCACCACCCTTTGAGTGAAGAAGTTCCTCCTCAACTCCGTTCTGAACCGCCCCCCCTTTATCTTGAGGCTGTGCCCCCTAGTCCTACTGTCTTTTTTGAGCGGGAAGAGTCTTTCCACCTCTATACTATCCATCCCATTCATCATCTTATACGTCTCAATGAGATCTCCCCTCATTCTTCTAAACTCTAACGAGTACAAGCCTAGTTTATTCAGCCTCTCCTCATAGCTCAACCCCCTCAACTCCGGTATCAGCCGAGTAAACCTCCTCTGCACTCCCTCCAAGGCCAAAATATCCTTGCGCAGGTGCGGCGCCCAAAACTGCACACAGTACTCCAGCTGCGGCCTCACCAATGCCCTATACAGCTGCAGCAAGACCTCCCTACTTTTATATTCAATCCCCCTCGCTATGAAGGCCAGCATCCCATTCGCCTTCCTGACCACCTGCTGCACCTGCAGGCTGGGTTTTTGCGACTCATGCACAAGGACCCCGAGGTCCCTCTGCACCGTCGCCTGCTGCAGTTTTTCGCCACGTAAGTAATAGTCCTTCCTACCATTCTTCCTACCAAAGTGGACCACCTCACACTTGCCAACATTAAATTCCATTTGCCATTTCCTGGCCCATTCGCCCAGCCTATCTAGATCCTTCTGCAGACTCTCCACACCCTCCGCACAATTTGCCTTTCCCCCAATCTTGGTGTCATCAGCAAATTTCGACACCCTACACTCGGTTCCCTCCTCCAGATCATCTATATAAATGGTAAATAGCTGAGGCCCCAGCACCGACCCCTGGGGCACCCCACTAGTCACCAACCGCCAATCCGAATAGCACCCATTGACCCCCACTCTCTGCCTCCTATTTGACAACCAATCCTCTATCCACGCTAACACCCTACCCCCAACTCCATGTCCTCTGACCTTCTGCAGTAACCTCTTGTGAGGTACCTTATCAAACGCCTTCTGAAAATCCAGAAAGACCACATCCACCGGCTCTCCTCTATCCACCGCCCTAGACACATCCTCATAGAACTCCAGTAAATTTGTCAGACACGACTTCCCTTTAATGAAACCGTGTTGCGTCTGCCCTATCAAGCAATTCCCTTCAAGATGCCTCGCAATTTCCTCCTTAATGACGGATTCTAACATTTTACCTACCACAGACGTTAAACTAACCGGCCTGTAATTCCCCGCCTTTTGCCTGGCACCCTTCTTAAACAACGGCGTAACATTAGCCGTTTTCCAATCCTCCGGCACTTCCCCGGAATCCAGCGACGTCTGGAAAATAACCACCAAGGCATCCACTATCACCTCCGCCATTTCTTTCAGAACCCTCGGATGCATTCCATCCGGTCCTGGGGACTTGTCCACAATCAGCCCCTCCAGTCTGTCGCGCACCACCTCTCTAGTAACAGTAATGTCATTAAGACCCTCCAGTCCTACCACCTTTCCATCGCTAACACCCGGCAAATTATTCACGTCCTCCTCCGTGAAGACAGAAACAAAAAAGTTATTCAAGACCTTAGCCATATCCCCATCCCCTACCACTAGGTCCCCTTTCTCATCCGCTAAGGGACCAACGTTCACCCTAGCCAGCCTCTTCCTTTTTATATATTTATAAAAACTCTTGCTATCCTTTTTTATATTAAGCGCTAGCCCAGCTTCATAGCTTCTTCTACCCTCCTTTATCAACTTTTTTGTCAATCTTTGTTGACATTTAAACCTTTCCCAATCCTCTTCTCGCCCACTGCTCTTAGCTACTCTAAATTCCTCCGCTTTTAATTTAACACTTTCCTTCACCTCCTTCGTTATCCACGGCTTATTACCTCTCTTCCTACTGTCCTTTTTAACCATCGGAATAAATTTCTGCTGAGCACCAAGAAAGATCTCCTTAAAGATCCTCCACTGCTCCTCAGCAGACCTACCTTCCAACGCGCTCCCCCAGTCCACATTCGCCAATTCTTCTCTCATCCTACCATACTCCCCTCTATTCAAACAAAGGACACGTGTCCGGGAACCCACTTTCTCCTCCTCCATCTGCAACAGAAACTCCACCATACAATGATCACTCTCTCCAAGAGGATCCTTCACCTCAAGGTCCCTAATTCTACCCGCCTCATTACATAGCACCAGATCCAAGATAGCTCGCTCCCTCGTCGGCTCCAACACACACTGTTCCAGGAAACTATCCCGGCAGCATTCCAAGAACTCCTCCTCGAGCCCACCTCGTCCAACATGGGGGGATTTGATTTATTATTGTCACAAGTATTAACATACAGTAAAAAGTATTGTTTCTTGCACGCTATGCAGACAAAACTTACTATTCATAGAGAAGGAAACGAGAGTGCAGACTGTAGTGTTACAGTTATAGCTAGGGTGTAGAGAAAGATTGAATTAATGCAAGATAAGTCCATTCAAAAGTCTGACAGCAGCAGGGAAGAAGCTGTTCTTGAGTTGGTTGGTACATGACCTCAGACTTTTGTATCTTTTTCCCGATGGAAGAAGGTGGAAGAGAGAATGTCCAGGATGCATGGGGTCCTTAATTATGCTGGCTGCTTTGCCAAGGCAGCAGGAAGTGTAGACAGAGTCAATGGATGGGAGGCTGGTTTGCGTGATGGATTAGATTACATTCACGACTTCTTGCGGTGTTGGGCAGAGCAGGAGCCATACCAAGCTGAGATACAACCAGAAAGAATGCTTTCTGTGGTGCATCTGTAAAGGTTGGTGAGAGTCGTAGTTGACATGCCAAATTTTCTTAGTCTTCTGAGAAAGTGGAGGCATTGGTGGACTTTCTTAACTATAGTGTCGGCATGGGGGGAACCAGGACAGGTTGTTGGTGAAAACTTGAAGCACTCGACCCTTTCTACTTTGATGTAGACAGGGGCATGTTCTCCTTTACGCTTCGTGAAGTTGATGACAATTTCCTTTGTTTCGTTGACATTGAGGGAGAGATTATTGTTGCCGCACCAATTCACCAGATTCTCTATCTCATTGCTGTACTCTGTCTCGTCATTGTTTGACATCTGACCCACTACCATGGTGTCATCAGCAAATTTGAATATCAAATTGGAGGGGAGTTTGGCCGCACGGTCATAGATGTACAAGGAGTATAGTAGGGGGCTGACAACACAGCCCTGTGGGCACCGATGTTAAGGATTATCTTGGAGGAGGCGTTTTTGCCTATTCTTATTGATTGTGGTCTGTGAGTTAGGAATTTCAGGGAATTACCTGCTGCACCTGCACACCAACTTCTTGTGATTCATGTACAAAGACACCCAGGTCCCTCTGCACAGCAGCATGCTGCAATTCTTTACCATTTAAATAATAGTCCATTTTGCTGTTATTCCTACCAAAATGGATTTACCAACATTGTAGTGCATCTGCCAGACCCTCGCCCACTCACTTAGACTATCTATAGCCCTTTGCAGACTTTCAGCGTCCTCTGCACACTTTGCTCTGCCACTCATCTTAGTGTCACCTGAGAATTTTGACACCCTACACTTGATCCAAAACTCCAAATCATCTATATAAATCGTGAACAATTGCAATCCCAACACTGATCCTGTGGCACACCACTAGTCACTGATTGCCAACTGAAAAAACACAGATTTATCCCCACTCTTTGCTTTCTGTCAGTTAACCAATCCTCCAGCATGCTAATACATCACCCGTAAGACTGTGCACCTTTATCTTATGCAGCAACTTTTGGTGCGGCACCTTGTCAAATGCCTTCTGGAAATCCAGATACACCACATCCACAGATTCCCCATTGTCCATTGCGCATGTAATGTTCTCAAAGAATTCCACCAAATTAGTCAAACATGACGTGCCCTTCATGAACCCATGCTGCATCTTACCAATGGGACTATTTATAGCCAGATGTCTCACTGTTTCTTCTTTGATGATAGACTCAAGCATTTTCCCTACTACAGAAGTTAAGCTAACCGGCCTATAGTTACCTGCCTTTTGTCTACCTCCTTTTTTAAACAGTGGTGTCACATTTACTCTTTTCCAATCTGCGGGAACCACCCCAGAGTCCAGCGAATTTTGGTAAATTACTCCTACTGCATTTGCTATTTCCTCCTCCATCTCTTTTAGTACTCTGGGATGCGTTCCATCAGGGCCAGAAGACTTCTCTACGTTTAGCCCCGTTAGCTTGCCCAACATTATCTCTTTCATGATAATGATAGTTTCTAGGTCCTCACCTACCATAACCTTCTTGTCATCAGTTTTTGGCATTGTATTTGTGTCCTCACCGCAAAGACTGACCCAAAATATCTGTTCAATGCCTCAATCATTTCCTCATTTCCAGTTATTACATCCCCCATCTCACCCTCTAAAGGACCAATGTTTACTTTTTTCATTTTATATATTTGTAGAAACTTTTGCTATCTGTTTTTATATTCTGAGCTAGTTTACTCTCATAATCCATCTGACTTTTCTTTATAGCTTTTTTTGTGGCTTTCTGTTGACCTTTAAAGGTTTCCCAATCCTCTACTCTCCCACTAATCTTTGCCACTTCATATGCATTTTTTTCAATTTGATATCCTCCTTTATTTCCTTAGATGTCCATGGCTGATTATCTCTTTTTCAACAGTCCTTCCTTATCGCCAATAGATACTTTTGCTGAGCACTGTGAAAATTCGCTTTGAAAGTCCTCCACTGTTCCTCAATTGCCCCATCATAAAGTCTTTGCTCCCAGTCTACCTTAGCCAATTCCTCCCTCGTTCCAATGTAGTCTCCTTTGTTTAAGCACAAGACACTGTTATTTAATTTTACCTTCTCACACTCCATCTGTATTTTAAATTCAACCATACTGTGATCACTTCCAAGAGGATCCCTAACTATAAAGTCATTAATTATTACTGTCTCATTACACAGGACCAGTTCTAGGGTAGCTTGCTCCCTTGTAGGTTCCTTTGTATACCGTTCAAGGAAGCTATCGCGGATACATTTTATGAATTCCTCTTCAAGGCTGCCTTGACCGACCTGGTTTGACCAATTGATGTATAGATTACAATCCCCCATGATAATTGCTTTACCAGTTTTACACGCATCAGTTATTTCTTTGTTTATTTCTCACCCCACGATTATGTCATTATTTGGTGGCCTATAGACTACGCCTATCAGTGACTTTTTCTCCTTCCTATTTCTAATTTCCACCCAAATGGATTCAACCTTTCTTCCCATAGAACCTATATCATCTCTCACTACTGCCCTGATGTCATCCTTAAGTATCAGAGCTACACCACCTCCCTTACCTTCCTGTCGGTCCCCCTGAACAGTCTGATATCCCTGGATATTTCACTCCCTGTCGTGACCATCTTGCAACCATGCCTCTGTAATGGCCACCAGATCATATTCATACTCAATGACTTGTGCCACCGACTCGTTTACCTTGTTTCAAATGCTAAGACATTCAGATAAAGTGCCCTTATGCTAGTTTTTGTACTCTCTTTTTGAATTCCAACACTTCCATTAATAACATCCTGTTGTTCCCTTATACTTCACTAAATGATGGATTTAGGTTGAAGAAATATTGATGAATTCTCCAGTATATTTTGTAACTGTTGCACACAGCAGCCACCTTGCATTGGTGGCAGAGGGAAATCTTGAAATCCATTTCTAGCCAGTAGGGGATTGGATGAGGCCTAAGTCGCACGAAAGCCGACTGATAACAGTAGAGGGCACAATTGAGCCCGTGCAGGTCTCGGTTTTGGAAGCAGTAGAGACTTATCACACAGTTTCTGCTAGATACAGCCAGCCTCCATGGCCTTAAACCCCATTCCCCAGCTGGACCAATCTCCCCTTGCACCTCGTCCCCAGCCAGACCAATCGCCACCCCCTCCCCTCCCCCTCTCCCATCCCTAGTTGATGGCTATGTAGAGTGACAGCAGTCATTTACTTCATTCCAAGGTAAATCTTTCTCTGTTTCTAAGAATAGATGGTTATGTTGACAGAATTGGATGAAGCGGAATGGGAGGAGGCTGGTCTGGAACATAAGAATGGCATAGACCCTTGGGCCGAATGGTCTGCCTGTGTGTTGTAAATTCTATGTAATGCAATGTTAGGGTGAAGTACTGATGGTCATAGTTCTACCACTGAACAATTGAGAGCGTCACAGGATTTTAATTAACACGACATTAGTTTAATGCAATTTTGCTCTATAAAAATTATGAAAAAGTGAAACTTGTATTAGTCACTGTTTTTATGTGTGTAAGTGAAGGCTGGTTGCAACATCGGGATAACCACAGGTATCAGTGAAAGTTAATCTTATTTCTAGGCATATTAGCTGAGGGAGGATTGCTCACTAGGACATGGGGGAAAAGTCCCTGTCCTGCTTCAGGTAGTGCCACTGATTTAGTCTGAACAATACCACATTTGAATCTTTGTACTGGCACCATCACGGATAAATCATGTGTTGCTGTTAAAGGAACCGTGTTCACTATTTGAAATGTAAGTGCACCTACTGTCACTGTTTTGGATGATAACTATGCTGTGTTTGTTTGCTTTGATTACTTGTTCGGAGTGCAGCAGCCGATTAGGGCTGAGCTAATTGTACTAATGGTCAGGATTGTTGGCAGTTCGAGTTGTAAAGAACATAGAACATAGAAAAACTACAGCACAAACAGGCCCTTCGGCCCACAAGATGCACCGATGATATCCATACCTACTAGGCTTACCTATAACCCTCAATTATAGTTGTTAGTCTATGTCATTGCGAAGACAAGTCAAGTGAGGGACATGAGGTTTCCCAACAGTGAGTGAGAGAACACCAAATTGATGCTTGTTGGAAGATTATCAAGCCCCTGATTATAGTATTTCTTGAGGTATCAGAGCAAGCCAATCCAGCTTTCCTAGTTAGATGGTTTCAGAGCAGCTGAAGGTAGGAAGATGAGAAAGGAGAAGGTTTGGAGAAGGTTTTGGGAGTTCCAGGAGACAATGTGATTGATCTTTATTTTAAGGAAAGGTAGAACTTGCATTGGTAACAGCCACTTCTATCTCCTCAGGACATCCCAATGTGTTTCACAGCCAACTGAGTATTTTGTAATGCTGTCACTATCTGTCAACAAATATGACAGCTTTATTTCCTCAGTGTTAGGTCTTTTGAATTTGATAAATGACCTTTTTAATTTTTGGGTTTGCTTGAGGGGAAGGATGTTGGATTAGGTACGAGGGGGAAAGTTTGCTGCTTCTCTGTAACGTTTCTCTCTTATAGTTTCTGAATCCTTACCAGGCCAATCCCCCTAGAGCACCTAATGCCTCACCAATGTTCTCATGAAAGTTTAATACAGATAGGAAATATACTGTAAATGGCAGAACCCTTAAGAGTATGGATAGGCAAAGGAATCTGGGTGTACAGCTACACAGGTCACTCAAAGTGGCAATGCAGGTGGAGAAGGTAGTCAAGAAGGCATATGACATGCTTGCCTTCATCGGCTGGGGTATTGAGTTAAAAATTGGCAGCTTTCTAGAATCTTAGTTAGGCTGCACTTGGAATATAGTGTTCAATTCTGGTCGCCACACTACCAGAAGGATGTGGAGGCTTTAGAGAGGGTACAGAGAAGATTTACCATGATGTTGTCTGGTATGGAGGACATTAGCTCTGAGGAGATGTTGGAGAAGCACTGGAGCGATGGAGGTTGAGGGAAGACCTGATAGAAGTCTAAAAGATTATGAGCGGCATGGACAAAGTGGAGACCATGATGTGGAGATGCTGGTGTTGGACTGGGGTAAACACAGTAAAGTCCAACAGGTTTATTTGGTATCACAATGAACTCCCACTCCCACTCACTAGATGAAGGGGCGGCGTTCCGAAAGCTAGTAGCTTGTGCTGCCAAAAAAGCCTGTTGGACTCTAACCTGGTGTTGTGAGTCTTCTTACAGAGTGGATAGTCAGAAGCTTTTTCCCAGAGTGGAAGAGTCAATTACTAGAGGGCATAGGTTTAAGGTGCAAGGGACAAGCTTTAAAAGAGATGTACGAGGCAGATTTTTTTATACAGAGAGTAGTGAGTGCCTGGAATTCATTGCCGAGGGAGGTAGTGGAAGCGGATATGGTAGTGACTTTTAAGGGGCGTCTTGACAAGTACATGAATAGGATGGGAGTAGAGGGATATGGTCCTCGGAAGGGTAGGGTGTTTTAGTTAAGTTGGGCAGCATAGTCGGCTTGGAGGGTCGAAGGGCCTGTTCCTGAGCTGTAATTTTCTTTGTTCTTTGTTCTTCCATGCAAGTCATACTCAAAATGAGTTGAGAAATTCTTTTAATTAGATCATCAGTGCCATATTGTCCATAGAGCAGCAAGGTGGCACAGTGGTTAGCATTGCTGCCTCGCAGCGCCAGGGACCCGGGTTCAGTTCTGGCCTTGGGTGACTGTGTGCAGTTTACACATTCTCCCTGTGTCTGCGTGAGTTCCCTCCAGGTGCTCCAGTTTCCTCCCAGACACCAAAGAAGTGCAGATTAGGTGGATTGGCCATGCTAAATTGTTTCTTAGTATCAGGGAGACTAGCAGGGTAAGCAGGGTGGGGTTATGGGGATAAGGCCTGGGTGGGATTGTTGTTGGTGCAGGCTTGATGGGCCGGATGGCCACTTTCTGCACTGTAGGGATTCTATTCTGTTCTATATTGAGAATTGCTTTTCAAGCTAAATTCAGGGGCAGTTGCACAGAAAGGTAGTGATGTTTTTACAAAAATAGAAAATATACACAAGTACACACACACCCAGATGCACCTTATTGTTCCCCAGTTAAGCGTGATTTACATCCCATGTCTAACGGTTCTCTGTTCCTCTTTGATAGGTGTTGCTATTAGCACGTATGCTAAGTACTGCTACCGTAAACTGCAGAAATCGGCTCTGACTGGAGCAAAGAAGGTAACGGAGTTTCTCTTCTATTTCCCAGTATAAATTGTGCTGATGTGTTAATATGAATCTACCTATTTGTGCTTGATCACTTGTACTGGCCTTCACAAGCCCAAAGGACAAAGCTCCCAATGTTTTGAGAGGAATGATGTTAAGAGGGAGAGGGGAGGGGAAGGGTGATTGCTTGTGTCGAAACATATTGATCGCTGAGCTAGGATTGATAACCAGGATACAGAAGTGATTGGTTCGATGACAACCCGATAAAAGGATCCACTCATTCAAATCCAGCTAGGTGTGAGAGCTGAGTGACCTTCACTAGAGATCATAACACAAGAGCTCCGGCTGGGGGTGAGTGACAAACATAATATACATTCGATTATATTGAGCTAACAGACAACTCGTTTAATATCAATACAAGCTGTAACACAGGGGCATTAGTTAGGCACTGTTGAGGTTATATTAACATCGATGCAAAAGTGGAGTACTGTACTGGTCTTACTATGTTAATTCAAGACCTTTGAGAAAGTTTGGAAGAACTACATTGCTCAGCAAAGCATTTAGACGACGAATTTGAGAAAGAGCTTTGGCTCGCCTAGTTACTCTCTGACTGATAGTTCAGGTGAAATGAGAATTTGCAGCAAAGGGGCTTGCTTGAGGTAAGTAATAAATACAATGGTCAGAACTTCATGATGCAGCACACTAGAGTTACAATATTTTATATGTATCATCTTCACCTGAATGAGTTCCGGTGGGGATTGCTCCAGGAGCACTAGACACACACCAGGATCTGAGTGAAGCTGCCTTTCTGCATACTTAAAAGGAGACAATGTGACTGTAGAGGACAAATCTGCTTCTACCCTGACTAGTGCCCAGCCACACTGAGCCCTGGTTCTAATCTAACCCACTCAGTCAGATGCTTATTCTACAGCCCTTTAAGGTTATAAGAGTAAAATTATGAGGACAGGTTATATAGACCGGGTTTGTATTCCCCTGAGTGTCGAGGTTAAGGGGTGACTTAATCAAAAAGCAGAGTATTGTGGATGCAGGAAATCTGAAATTAGAAACTGAAAATGCTGGAAAAGCTCAGCAGGGAATGGCAGCATCTGTGGCAAGAAACAGATTTAATTGAGGTGTTTAAGATGATTAAGAATGATTTAGTAGGATAGATAGAGACAAACTATTGCTCCTGCTGGAGGAGAACGGAACAAAGTGGGGGGGTTTCATCTTAAAATTAAAGCTAAGTTGCTCAGGTGCAACGTCCAAAACAATGTCCAATACTTGACACAAAGGAAACTCTTCCTCACGCTCTATTATTGAAGCAAGGAATCTGTTGAGAATTTCACAATTGAGATTGATATTTTTGTTCAGAAAGTGTATTAAAGGATATGGAATCCAGGTTGGTCGATGCAGTTAATATTCAGGTAAGCCATTAATGGTGAAACAGACTCTAAGGGGAGTGGGTGATGAATGGCCTTGTTCTTGTTCCTATATCACTAGATTTTGCTCTGTTGAAATTTGTTTCCTCCCCAGTGGGTCCAGTTAAAATTCTCAGTAGATGGGAGGGGTCATTTTCAGCACCAGAATTCAGGCCCGTTGTAGCACAGGAGCTGATAAGCTGCTGGTTCAGTGCACAACAGGGGATTGTACCCCGGACATGTTGGTGCAAACACAGTTGTGCTGCATGCTCGAAGGAGCAGATATCTGCTCCTATTGTATGGGAGAGATTTTTTTTATGTTTAAACAAAAGCACTGAATGTGAACTGGCTGCAAATTGGAAACAAATGTGAGCCTACAGCTCCAGAGGATTTGAGCTGGCAATTGAAATCAATGTAAGGTTACCATCTCCTGCAGCAGATGTTAATCCTGCCATCCTTCATTCCACCTTTTGACTGCTAATTTGTCTCGCATCAAACAGGAGAAAATGATTGTAAACCCTTTTCTTCCCAGCCCTTAATCTGCATCCGTTAAAGTCTGCCTTAATGAAGAGCAAGTGTCCCTTTCAACAGAGATGTTTTATTGAGCATGAGAGTGTGCTCTGCACCTCTAGTGTGTAATTGCCTTATCAAAGCAGAAGTAGAAATTGAATTAGACGCAACTTTGCATAATCAGTCTCGGCCAGATTTAAGAGTGAAGAGACAAACAGCTTCACAGGAGACTGACTAGTTACTTTCTAAAGGACCTTAAAACAATACAATTGCCTTTCATATTCTCAGCAGGTCACGATTCATTTTCAATGATTTTATTGCTTTTATTATGCAGTCACTGGTGGAATGTTGGTGAACGTGTTCCCACATGTTTGCCACACAAGGTCCCACAAATGAATGAAATGGCCAGAGCATTTATCTGGTTTTTGGGGTCTGACAGAGAGAGGACATGTCCCCTTTTCTTTGTGCTCTGCCACTTTTCTTTCGACTCACGTCCAACCCTTGTTGCCCGTGTGATGGTATTGGTTTGGATCTTAAGGGGCATCACAGTCGCTGTAACCAGACTAAGATCAGTAAGAAAAGCCTGCTGTAGCTGGTGTCACAGCTAATACACAGGATGAATCGTGGTGGTTTGCAGAGATCAATCATCACAGCCTCAAATCTTCAGCCACATAAATGACCTTCCGTTTGTCAAGATTGGAACTGTCTGTTACTGAATCTACATTGTTCTCAGAACTGCTGCAATAATGGGACAGCCCACATCAGCCTGGACAGCATCTACTCTTGAACTGATGAGTGACTGATCCTTCATGCCACAATATGCCAAACAATGACTATTTCCAACAAGAAAATACCCAAACAAGCTCCCAGGAAGCATCAGTATCTTTACCAGGAGCTTTACTAAACCAGACCAGGGACTGGACAAGTAATTCACCTCCCTTCACCTTAAAGCTTACAAGGCCCAGGTCAGGAGTGTGGCGGAAATTAACCATTTGCCTGGATAAAAATAGCCACAAGCAAACTGAAGCTCAACACCATCCAGGGTATATCATAGAATCTTACAGTGCAGAAGGAGGATATTCGGCCCATCGTCTGCGCTAACCACAATCCAACTCAGGCCCTATCCCCATAACCCCATGCATTTATGCTAGCTAGTCCCCCTAACACTAAGGGGCAGTTTAGCATGGCCCATCCATATAGTTCTCTGATCGCCATATCTACCACTTGCCCCCATCCCCAGTACACTGTGGCTGCAATATTTATTGAAAGGATGCCCTGAAGCAATTCTCCAAGATTACTTAAGAAGCACCTGCCAAACCCTGTGCCCTCTATTACCAAGCCAAAATAAAAAGATGTGGAAACAATTGTGGGTTAGGGAAGAGGCAGACATCATAGACAGCGGAGGAGTGCAGGATAAGCCAGAATGCAAAGAGACTGGAAGAGAAGTCACAAACAATTAGGAAGGCAAAGAGGAACTATGAAATAGAATTAGCAAAACCATAAAACAAAACAGTAAATAAAATATTTTACATATCAGTAAAAAAGGAAGACTGCGATGGGGACAGAACCATTAGGGATGGGCAGAATAATATCATGGGTAACAATAGAGCTTGGGCAGAAATATTAAATAATTATTTTGCATCTGCATTTACCAAGGACATGGGACAGGTGGCCATGACATTGAATTATATGATTAATGAATAAGTGCATTAAAATAAAAAAGAGATACATTCAATAAACTTAACACACTCAAAGAGGATGAAGTGCCTGATCTGAATGGTTTACATCCATCCATTGAGAAGAATCTCTTGAAAAAAAACCTGGGGGAGAAGTGTTACTGCTCATATGTAATAATTGGTTAGAAAATGGTGTAGTGCCAGAGGTCTGACAGATAACAATGTAATTCCTATGTTTCAGAAGAAGGACAGAGCCGGGAATTATTGACCAGTCAGCTTATCATCAGTGGTAGGAAAAATAATGGAATCAGGAGAGAATGGAAGAAAATTTAGAAATATAATCGTGTATCTTCAGCGTAGATTTCAAAAGGAAAAATTCTGCTTTCCTAGTCTTATTAAATCGTTGAGACAAAGTAGACAAATGGCAATGCAGTAGATATAATTAATTTGGATTTTCAAAAGGCTTTTCAATGTCTCATAATAGAGTAATGAATAAGGTCAAAGTATGTGGAGTCAGGAGGCAAGTGGCGGAATGGATTGCTATCAGGTTATTCAGAGTGGCAGAAGTTGTTCCGTGGGGGTGTTCCACAAGGATCAGTGTTAGGACACTGCTGGTCACATTTACACCAACTCTTTGGACTTTGGAATCAAAAACACAATTTCAAAGTTTGTAGTTGACACCAAATTGAGGAATAGTCAATACTGAGGAGAACTGCAACAAATTATAGGAGGACATTAATAAACTTTCATAATCAGCAAAAGTTTGTCAGGTGAAGTAGAACACAGATAACTGAGGGAGTACATTTTGGTAGGAAGACTAGGGAGATCACATTATTTAGAAGGTACAAGTCTAGTTGGGGTAGAGGAACAAAAGGATCTTTGAGTAGAAATAGACCGTCACTAAAAGCCACAGGTTAGCGAGCCCACAAAGATAGCAAGCTTGGCACTGGATTTGATTTCTAGAGGGAGAAAATTGAAAAGTAGGGAAGTCATACTGAACCTGTATTAAGAACATAAGAACATAAGAAATAGGAGCAGGAGTAGGCCATCTAGCCCTTCGAGCCTGCCCCGCCATTCAATAAGATCATGGCTGATCTGTCGTGGCTCAGTTCCACTTTCCCGCCCTCTCCCCATAACCCTTAATCCCTTCTCTTATCAAAAACCCATCAACCCGCTTCTTAAAAATATTTAGCGAGGCAGCCTCCACCACTTCAACGGGCAGAGAATTCCAGAGATTCACCACCCTTTGAGTGAAGAAGTTCCTCCTCAACTCCGTTCTAAACCGCCTCCCCTTTATCTTGAGGCTGTGCCCCCTAGTCCTACTGTCTTTTTTGAGCGGGAAGAGTCTCTCCACCTCTATCCTATCCATCCCATTCATCATCTTATACGTCTCAATGAGATCTCCCCTCATTCTTCTAAACTCTAACGAGTACAAGCCTAGTTTATTCAGCCTCTCCTCATAGCTCAATCCCCTCAACTCCGGTATCAGCCTAGTAAACCTCCTCTGCACTCCCTCCAGGGCCAAAATATCCTTGCGCAGGTGCGGCGCCCAAAACTGCACACAGTACTCCAGCTGCGGCCTCACCAATGCCCTATACAGCTGCAGCAAGACCTCCCTACTTTTATATTCAATCCCCCTCGCTATGAAGGCCAGCATCCCATTCGCCTTCCTGACCACCTGCTGCACCTGCAAGCTGGGTTTTTGCAACTCATGCACAAGGACCCCGAGGTCCCTCTGCACCGTCGCCTGCTGCAGTTTTTCGCCACGTAAGTAATAGTCCTTCCTACCATTCTTCCTACCAAAGTGGACCACCTCACACTTGCCAACATTAAATTCCATTTGCCATTTCCTGGCCCATTCGCCCAGCCTATCTAGATCCTTCTGCAGACTCTCCACACCCTCCGCACAATTTGCCGTTCCCCCAATCTTGGTGTCATCAGCAAATTTCGACACCCTGCACTCGGTTCCCTCCTCCAGATCATCTATATAAATGGTAAATAGCTGAGGCCCCAGCACCGACCCCTGGGGCACCCCACTAGTCACCATCCGCCAATCCGAATAGCACCCATTGACCCCCACTCTCTGCCTCCTATTTGACAACCAATCCTCTATCCACGCTAACACCCTACCCCCAACTCCATGTCCCCTGACCTTCTGCAATAACCTCTTGTGTTGTATTGAATTTTAGGTAAAACACACAGAGTAATGCATGCATTTCACTATTTAATAAAAAGGATATTGAGACACTGGAGGAATTGCAGTCATTTATTAAGGTGCATGGATGTGCACATCAGGAAAGGGAGTGATACACTGCGTCTCCTGAAAAAAAGAGTGCTGAGGGTAACCTAACAGAGGTATTTAAAATCCTGAAAGGTTTTGGTAGAATGGAGAGAGAGAGAGAGAGAATGTTTCCTCTTGTGGGGAAGAGCATAATGGGAGATCATCAATATTAGATAGCCAGCAAGAAATGCAATAGGGAATTCAGAAGGAACTTCTATTGGGGAGATGATGGTGTAGGAGTAATGTGACCGGTCTAGTAATCCAGAGGTCCAGACTAATACTGTGGGGATTTGGGCTCAAATCCCTCTACAGCAGCTGGTGGAATTTAAATTCAATTAATTAAAAAATAACTAAATCTAGTCTTATTAATGGTGACCATCTATCATCTCCAATTTATCATCGAGTGCTCTAAAAAACCTATCTGATTTACTTAAGTCCTTATCCAGTCTGGCCTATATGTGACTGCAGATCCACAGCAATGTGGTTGACTCCTAGCTGCCCTCTGAAATGGCCTAACAAGCCATTCTGTTCAAGTGTAATTAGGAATGGGCAACAAATGCTGGCCCAGCCGGCAATACCCACATCCCGTGAAAGAATTAAGAAAAACAGGTGAGAACGTGGAATTCGCTGCCCCAAGGTGCGGTTAAAGCAAATTATATGGATGCACTAAAGAGGAAACTAGACAAACAAATGAGGATGCAGGGAGTCAGTGTTTACAATGGTTGTTTTAGATGAGAACATTTGGGAGAAGACTTGAGTAGAGCATAAACAACAGGATAGACTGGTGAGGTTGAATGGCCTGTTTCTGGACTCTTGTCTCTATGAATTACTGACCAAGCACCATTCTGAGAGTACCTTCAGCACACAGACTGCACTGGATCGCCACTACCTTTTGGGCAGTAAGTGATTGGCCAGGCATATAGCCTCACCGCTTATAACATGGTTCGATTGGTAAAGACTGAATGCAATTAAGTTAACAAGACCTACAAGTGTTACAATTAAATGTTGCAGCCTGTAAATGGAAAGGGAAATCAGCTCCATTTCTCACTGCTGTTTGCACTATTGATTATTAGAAGGTAAAGTATATTTGTGCAAACATCAAATGAGGACCCAAGCAAGCTCACCTGTAATTTATTCTTCATAACATTATAACACAAACACACAGAGCAGGCACCTTGTTGATTAGATTTAGGTATGAATAAAGAGCCAATTAGGTAGGTATCTGCTACTGGACTAGAATACGTAAGTGAAGACCTGATTTTTTTTATGTATATATACACAAACATCTCGTAAGAACATAAGAAATAGGAGCAGGAGCAGGCCATCTAGCCCTTCGAGCCTGCCCCGCCACTCAACAAGATCATGACTGATCTGTCGTGGCTCAGTTCCACATTCCCGCCCTCTCCCCATAACCCTTAATCCCCTCGCTTATCAAAAACCCATCAACCCGCTTCTTAAAAATCACTCAACTCCACATTCCCACCTACCTCTAATAACCTTTCACCCCCTTGCTTATCAAGAATCTATCTAGCTTTGCCTTAAAACTACACAAAGACTCTGCTTTCATCACCTTTTCAGGAAGAGTTTCAAAGACTCAGGGCGCTCTTGGGAGAAAATAATTCTCCTCATCTCTTAAACAGGGGATGCCTAATTTTAGATTTCTACAAGAATAAACATCTTCTCCACATCCACACTGTCAAGACCCCTCAGGATCTTGTATATTTCGATCAAATCACCTCTAATGTTCTGAACTTCAGTGACAGCCCTAGCCTGTCCAACTTCTCATCATAAAACAACTCTCCCATTCCAGGTAAACCTCCTCTGATTCTCTGAACTGCTTCCAATACATTTACCTCCTTCCTTAAATAAGGGGACTATTTCTGTACACAGTAGTCCAGGTGTGGTGTCAACAATGCCCTGTGTAACTGGAGTATAACCCATCTACTTTTGTAATCAATTCTCCTTGTAATAATTTATAACGTTATATTACTTTTCTATCAACTTTCCTAGTTGCTGTATCTGCATGCCACACCTGGAGTACTCTGAGCAGTTCTGAGAACCAAACATTAGGAAGATTATATTAGCCTTGGAGAGAGTGCGGTGTAAATTTACTAGAATAATTCTTGGACACCAAGGGTCAAAATTTGAGGAGAGATTAAACAAACTCGGATTTTATTGCCTGGAATTTAGAAGGTTAAAAGGTGATTGGATCGAAGCTGTCACAATATTAAGGGGAACAGATGAGGTAGATAGAGAGAAATTAAAACGGAGCCAGCTCTTTCAAGAATGAAATTAGGATATTATTCTTCACACACACAGTGAGAGAAGTTACAAACATTCTGCAGGTGACGTTTGATGCTGGATGAATTGTAAGTTGTAAAACTGTGATTGATTTTTGCCTCATACCTTTAGTTAACAAAAATCAATTTGCCTTTGCCTCATACCTTTAGTTAACAAAGGCAAATATATAGAATTAGATCACAGACCAGCTCATGACCGCAGCAAATGGCAGGAGAGACTGGAGGAGCTAAATGGCTGCCTCCTGTTCCTGTGTTCCCACACCAATGAAACTACCCTGAGTGAGATGTCACTTCTGTGAAGCGTATTAGTGGGATCCTGGCAATGTAAAGACTGCTTTATCAGCAACAAGAAAAGAAAGGAGAAAAATAGACAAAACAATTTGTATTTGGAGTAGGTTTACCTGTTGTAAATATATAGATAGCATCTTTAAATATAATAACTGTAGTCTAAAGGATCCTAAATAATAAATGGAGTGGCTTGTGGATTTAAATTGCTTATGGGTGCCTTAATGTAATTCTTGAATGAGTTAATGGCTTATCTATTGTAATTGCTTCAAAACCTATTTATCGAGTGATTCCAGCAGGCTCCAATGTTTCCCTGTTGGTTATTCTGTGTGAATCCAATCAAGCTCCCTTTTGCTTATTGAAATGTTGGAATTGTTGATTGTGGCTTTGTGGTTAAGAATTGTATTGTCATTGGGAACCTTGTCTTGAAAAGCATTGAGTGCTTAACAGTGGGACATTGAAACAAAATGTTGACAATTTCTGTTGTTTAAACAGCTGGGAGACTCATTTTCTTCTCCCAATGAGCAAGATTAATGGTTTACATTTATGATTCACTGGTACCCCTGGTGGTACGAGAAGAGAAAGACACTGAAGTTGCTTTTCTAGGAATCGGAACTTTTGTGTTTTGGAACAGACACGACAATTAGATGTCTTCACTAGAAATGCTTAGTACCGGTAATTGACTCTCTGGATTGAATTCTGGACGATTGCCAGTGGCAGGAATGGAGCTGGATGGGCCCAGAATTTCTCAACAAGCCATTTTTAAGGAGGCCAGTTTAAAGAGGAAATGTGTACCCACCCGCAAGCAACAGGAAGCCAGCAGCGGTCTTAGGTTTCTCTTGCAAGCTGACTAAAATTCTCCTGTTGTGGCGGCCAATACTCAGCCAATAAAAGGAGGTCCCGTCCCTGCAGTAGACCTGGAGGTATTGTTCTAGGTTCCCCTACCCCCTGCCCACCCTGTCATTCCCGCTGCCATTGCCAGAAGCCCTTTCACAAGTCAGCCTATGCCCGCAGCTGTGACCGTTCTTATTCGCAAAGATTTTAAAAGTCTTAAGGCTCCCTCTTGCATCCTTGACTGCAATGGCAGGCTGCAGCTTTCTCACTGCTTGGATGGTCTTCTATTGGCCGTCTAAAGATGGGAGCCCACATTTACCATCTTTACCCGGACAGTGAGCAAGTTCCATGGCTCCTAACCAACAAAAATCATACCAGCCCATGCTCTGAGACATTGGGACCTGGAAATGATCCCAATACCACAGCCCCGACCAAAACAAAAATCTTGCCCAATATGTTTATATTTGTACTGTTAAAATTTACCAAGCCTTTGTGCTTCCTGCTTCTATTTAGCTACAAATAAATGTCTTTGATTGTTTCAGCCTAGAAATCTAATATGTAATGTTATGATCCAGTGGCAAGGGCCATGCAAACCAAATCCCAAAGGGAAACATGACCAGTTATCACAGCTATTTTCTATTTGTGCTTTACTACAAGAAGATATGTCTACCAAAGTCAGGAGCCACAAATCCCAGTGACACTCTCAGAAATTTCAAATGTCCAATTAAAACATTTTATAAGTAAAGAAAACTTAAGCACACAAGATTACATTTAGAGTTAAAATTAGTCTCCTAGAACATTCCCCAAAATATTCTTACCTGTTCATATGTTAGACTCTCAAATAAACACCCCTTTAGGTAATAAACTTAAAGATATTTAATCTATTGAAAGATCCAGTAATATTACCACAAGGCACATACTGCTGTTGCTGTAGGGAAGAGATGTCTCAGGAATTCTCTCTCTCCCTCCCACTCTGCTCTGAAAAGTTCCAAAAACTTTAAAATGAATCCTGCTTTCTGAAAAAACAGTCAGACATTTTCTATGTCAGCTGAAACTACTTCACAGTTCGCTCCCAGCACAGAGCACACGCCAGGAGGTCTTAAGTGGCCATTTTCCAACACAGCTCTCAACTTCTCTTTAAATATTTTATTCTCTTTCATGTATTCCCATTGTCCTCCTCCTGCTTTGAAATTTACCTTTCCCATGACATAAAAACCTTTTCTGTTCTCCTTATGGCCACCACTTTCAGGAAAAATCAAATTTAATAACTGTGTCTTATTTCTTTATGACTGTGATAAGTTGGCCATAAAAAGATAGTTGAAAGCGTTGTGATATTCAATCTTCTTCAGTTATAAAAATATTGAAATACAGTACAGCATGGACTCAGAACTGGAGACAGCTAGTTTCACAGGTCCCACTTAATAAGACTCGACCTGTGAAAGCCTGCACTACCATAACGTCACTCATGCATGCTCATACCCGCTAAAGACATACGTTCAAACGAGAAGATGCGTACTATAATACTTTGTAACAATGACCTTTACCCAGTTGTAAACCGTTATTTATTTCTCCCTGAAATTTAACAACGGAGCCCAACAAGCCTTCTTTATCTCCTGATGCAAATTTCTACCTATGTCTTATTTACCTATAGAATATCCAACACGACCCTATTCACTTCAAATATGTGCCTTTCACACCTAGACCCTTTGATGTTCTAAACATAAGAACATAAGAGATAGGAGCAGGAGTAGGCCATCTGGCCCTTCGAGCCTGCCCCGCCATTCAATAAGATCATGGCTGATCTGTCGTGGCTCAGTTCCACTTTCCGGCCCTCTCCCCATAACCCTTAATCCCCTCTCTTATCAAAAACCCATCAACCCGCTTCTTGAAAATATTTAGCGAGGCAGCCTCCACCACTTCAACGGGCAGAGAATTCCAGAGATTCACCACCCTTTGAGTGAAGAAGTTCCTCCTCAACTCCGTTCTAAAACGCCCCCCCTTTATCTTGAGGCTGTGCCCCCTAGTCCTACTGTCTTTTTTGAGCGGGAAGAGTCTCTCCACCTCTATCCTATCCATCCCATTCATCATCTTATACGTCTCAATGAGATCTCCCCTCATTCTTCTAAACTCCAACGAGTACAAGCCTAGTTTATTCAGCCTCTCCTCATAGCTCAACCCCCTCAACTCCGGTATCAGCCTAGTAAACCTCCTCTGCACTCCCTCCAAGGCCAAAATATCTTTGCGCAGGTGCGGCGCCCAAAACTGCACACAGTACTCCAGCTGCAGCCTCACCAATGCCCTATACAGCTGCAGCAAGACCTCCCTACTTTTATATTCAATCCCCTTCGCTATGAAGGCCAGCATCCCATTCGCCTTCCTGACCACCTGCTGCACCTGCAAGCTGGGTTTTTGCGACTCATGCACAAGGACCCCGAGGTCCCTCTGCACCGTCGCCTGCTGCAGTTTTTCGCCCCGTAAGTAATAGTCCTTCCTACCATTCTTCCTACCAAAGTGGACCACCTCACACTTGCCAACATTAAATTCCATTTGCCATTTCCTGGCCCATTCGCCCAGCCTACCTAGATCCTTCTGCAGACTCTCCACACCCTCCGCACAATTTGCCGTTCCCCCAATCTTGGTGTCATCAGCAAATTTCGACACCCTACACTCGGTTCCCTCCTCCAGATCATCTATATAAATGGTAAAAAGCTGAGGCCCCAGCACCGACCCCTGGGGCACTCCACTAGTCACCATCCGCCAATCCGAATAGCACCCGTTGACCCCCACTCTCTGCCTCCTATTTGACAACCAATCCTCTATCCACGCTAACACCCTACCCCCAACTCCAAGTCCCCTGACCTTCTGCAATAACCTCTTATGAGGTACTTTGTCAAACGCCTTCTGAAAATCCAGAAAGACCACATCCATCGGCTCTCCTCTATCGACCGCCCTAGACACATCCTCATAGAACTCCAGTAAATTTGTCAGACACGACTTCCCTTTAATGAAACCGTGCTGCGTCTGCTCTATCAAGCAATTCCCTTCAAGATGCCTCGCAATTTCCTCCTTAATGACGGATTCTAACATTTTACCTACCACAGACGTTAAACTAACCGGCCTATAATTCCCTGCCTTTTGCCTGGCACCCTTCTTAAACAACAGTGTAACATTAGCTGTTTTCCAATCTTCCGGCACTTCCCCGGAATCCAGCGATGTCTGGAAAATAACCACCAATGCATCCACTATAACCCCCGCCATTTCTTTCAGAACCCTCGGATGCATTCCATCCGGTCCTGGGGACTTGTCCACAATCAGCCCCTCCAGCCTGGCAACCCAACTGCCTTCAGTTGAATTAAATTAGTGTCAAACACATACATACGTATAAGATAGTGAAGGGGACAGATAGGGTAGAGGTAGAGAGATTCTTCCCGCTTAGAAAGGATAGCAGGACTCGAGGGCACAGCCTCAAGATAAGGGGGAGCGGCAGTTTCGATCGGAGTTGAGGAGGAACTTCTTCACTCAAAGGGTGGTGAATCTCTGGAATTCTCTGCCTGTTGAAGTGGTGGAGGCTACCTCGCTAAATATATTTAAGTCACGGGTAGATAGGTTCTTGATAGACAAGGGAATTAAGGGTTATGGGGAGAAAGTGGGAAAGTGGAACTGATCCACTTCAGATCAGCCATGATCTTATTGAATGGCGAGGCAGGCTCGAAGGGCTAGATGGCTTACTCCTGCTTCTATTTCTTATGTTCTCAGAAACACACACACACACAATAAGCCTGCTTCACCGAATAACACAAACGCCAGAAATATATTTTTTTCACAGTAATTGATATGCCACTTATCGCATGCATCTGCATAATCCAGTATTAATACAAATAGAAAGCTTAGAACTGGAACCAGGCTGTTCGGCTCATCTGTAGTTCTGTGTGGGCGATTATGCTCCACACAAACCTCCTCCCACCCCTCTTGGTCTAGTCCCATTAGCATAGCATGTTCTTTCCTTCTCGTGTGTTTCTATGCCTCAACTACTCCCTGTAGTAGTGTGTTCCACCTCTGCATAAAGATGTTTCTCTTCACTGGTTTAATGAGTGACCATCTGACATTTAACACTTCTAGTTTTGAACTCTCCCACAAGTGGAAACATCTTCTCTACGTCTACCCTATCAAACCCCTTCATTATCTTTTATGTTGCCTCTCAGCCTTTTCTTTTCCAAAGTAATTACCACCTCCCCTCCCCCCACTCTTCCGACCCATTAAATATTTTGTGATAGGTGTGACTTCTCAGTGCTTCTTTATTCTCCTCAGGAATGCCTGTGTAATTTGTAGTAGTTTAATGGTTCATCTTTGGGCTATGCAGTTCTGCAGGAGCCAGATTATGAGGAAACTGCAACATGGCAGGTGGTGAAGAACCTGATCCACTTTGTTATCTGGGCTCCTGCAAAGCTTGCTGTGAATCTGTGAAATTACAGTGAAGACCTGTAATCACAACTGTATTTCTGACCAGTTTTCATTGATGGTGAGAAATATTATTGATTAGTGTGTGTGTGTGTTTCATTACCAGCTTGACGCCTGCCGGCATGTTTTTTCAGTCAAATATTTTGTTCTATTTTTAATTTATCCACTGGTTGAAGTCCTGAGAAGATTTCACTTCAGAAATCAGTTTGGACAGAGAGGATAAAAGTCTTCTCTATTTCCACTGGCTGGAACCTGAAGTGAAATGAGTTTTGGACATCGTTAATCCATCCCCAGCACCCCAAAGTTGTCAGTTCTATCTGGAACTAGTTCATCCAGAAAAATCATAATGATAAAGGCATCAAGAAATGGGCTTTGTTGGTTTACTTAGAGGAAAGCTGCAAGAATTATTTTGTTTAATTTCTGCTGTTTAATTTTCCTCCTTTTGCCTGGTTACACTCACTATCTTCATGATGCGCACCTAAAAGTGTGGTGGTTATCTCAGGAAAGTAATGACTCAGAAAGTAATCTGGAAATAAAACATAACTGGTGTCAGTAGATGTGGACATGAAGGTGTTTGATTGTTATAAAAATGCATCTGATTCACCAATATCCTTTAGAGAAGAAAATCTGCCATCCTTACTCAGTCTGGCCAATATATGACTCTTGTCTTACACTATTGTGATTGATTGAACATGTTAAACTGCTACCAAAGTTAAAGAAGCAAGAGATACCCAAGTGGTCTTTCCTAAAACCAGCAGTAGCCAACTAATGCAGCCTCATATCATAAAAAGTCAATTGTGGGGTTGAGGCCATTAGATATAGAAGCAGAATTAGGCCGTTAGGCCCATCAAGTCTGCTCCACCATTCAATCATGACTGATATGAGTCTCATCCCCATTCTCCTGCCTTCTCCCCGTAACCCTGGATCCCCTTATTAATCAAGAAGCTATCTATCTGTATCTTAAGACACTCGTTGACTTGGACTCCACAGCCTTCTGTGGCAAAGGGTTGAAACAATTCCTCCTCATCTCAGTTTTAAAGGAGCATCCCTTCACTCTGAGGTTGTGCCCTCGAGTTCTAGTCTCTCCCACTTGTAGAAACATCCTCTCCACATCTACTTTATTCAGGCCTCTCAGTATTCTGTAAATTTCAATTAGATTCCCCCCCTCCCTCCGCCATTCCTTCTGAATTCCATCGAGTGTAGACCCAGACTCCTCAACCACTCTCATATGACTGGGCCCCCTCCAAGGTTAGCACATTTTTCCTTAGGTATGGGCCCAAAACTGCTCACAATATTCTAAATGGGGTCTGACCAGAACCTTCCTCAGCCTCAGCAGTACATCCCTGCCCTTGTATTCTAGCTCTCCAGAAATGAATGCTAACATTGAATTTGCCTTCCTAACTGCCAACTGAACCTGCGTGTTAACCACAGAGTCCTGAAGCAGGACTTCCAAGTCCTGCCAAAGGAAAGAAAGAAATCACCTTTATGCAGCAACTCTCACATCCATGGTAAATCTCAATGACTTTTAACTGTGCATTTCTTTTGCAGTGGGATTGAATAGAATTGGTCTCTACTGTCTGAAGTTTAGACGAGTGAGAGGCAATCTCATTAAAACATAGAAGCATCTGAGAGGATTTGACAGGGTAGATGCTGAGAGTCATTTCTCTTGACTGGAGGGTGTAGAATGAGCAGTAACAGTCTCAGGATAAGGAATCCATCATTTAGGACTGAGATGAGGGGAAATTTCTTCACCATGTGTTTCTCTAGCCGAGAGATACTCAATCATTTGAGTATATTCAAGACAACTGCTGCCACTCCTTGTAGCTACCCTAACCAAGAGAACAGCTGTCCTGGTTTGTCACACTCACCTGTCTCGCAGTCCCCTCACACATAAGACCATAATAAATATGAACAGGAGTAGGCCATTCGACCCCTTGAGCCTGTTCCACCATTCAATAGGATCAAGACTGATCTGACAACATTCCTCATGTCCACTTTCCTGCCTTTTCCTTGTAACCCTTGAGCCCTGACTGATCAAGAATCTATCTATCTCAGCATTAAATATGCACAAGACTCTGCCCCCATAGCTGTGTGGAAAGGAGTTCCAAAGACTCTCACCCCTCTAAGAGAAGAAATTCCTCCTCATCTCAGTATTGAACTGGTGTCCCTTTATTCTGAGATTCTGCCCTCTGGTCCTAGACTGTGTCAGGATGGGAAACATCCTCTCAGCATTTACCCTGTCAAATCCCCTTAACAATTCGACGTGTTTCAACAAGATCACCTCTCATTCTTCTAAATTCCAATGAATGGAATCCCAATCTGTTTAACCTCTCCTTATAAAACAATCCCTCCATTCCGGGGATCATCCCTATGAATCTTCTCTGAACACCAATGAAGTAATATCTTTCCTTGAGATAAGGTGACCAAAGCTGATATTCCCTGTAGTTCACCTGAAACCACTCTGTGATATCCATCATTCTGGGCTGACCCTACTGCCCTCCATTGTGCCCAGCAGAGGTGATCTCTGTAATTTCTTACCTCTGATCAAATGGCTGAAATATTGATCTTTACTGGGTGCCACTTTTTAGAGGCTTTGCTTTTGCAATTTCAAGACTGAGGTTGATAAATTCTTGAGTTCTAAGAAAATCAAGGTAAGTAGGACTGGGTGGGAAAATAAAATTGAGGTTGAGGCCAGCCACGAACATAGGTAAGTGGCGGAGTCTGTTCAAGGGTTGTATAGATCCCGTTTCTTACGTTAGTGTTTTAATGTAAAACTGCCAGTGTTGTTATAGACGCCCTACAGTGCAGAAGTAGGCCATTCGGCTCATCAAGTCTGCACCAACTCTATGACAGCGCATCTTTCCCAGGCTCATCCCCCCTACCCTATCGTTGTAACCTCAAATTTACCCTGTTAACTCCCCTAACCTACACATCCTGGGACACTAAGGGGCAATGTATCATGGCCAATCCACCTAACCTGCACATTTTTGGACTGTGGGAGGAAACCGGAGCACCCAGGGTTCTTGGGGCTGTGAGGCAGTAGTGCTAACCACTGTGCAACCATGTTGGCAAACGTGGCAATCAATTTGTATATAGTGAGGGCTCAGGAACAGAAGACTAAGGAAATTTGGCATGTCAGCTACAGGTCTCACCAAATTTTATAGATGTAACATAGAAAGTATTCCTTCTGGTTGTATCACGGCTTGGTATGGCTCCTGCTCTACCCAGGACCGCAAGCAATTACAAAAGGTCATGAATGTAGCCCAATCCATCACACAAACCAGCTTCCCGTCCATTGACTCTGTCTACACTTCCCCTGCCTCGAGAAAGCAGCCAGTGTAATTACTGTCCTTGTGGAGTTTGCACATTCTCCTTGTATCTGCGTGGGTTTCCTCTGCAAAGAGTGTGGGTTAGGTTGATTGGCCATGCTAAAATTGCCCCTGTGTGTCCTGAGATGCGTAGGTTAGAGGGATTAGTGGGTAAATGTGTAGGGGTATAGAGGTAGGGCCTGGGTGGGATTAGGCGACTAGGGGATTTTCACAGTAACTTCATTGCGGTGTTGATGTAAGCCCACTTGTGGCACTAATAAATAAAGTGAAGTCACACAGGATCAGAGGAGAGCTGGCAAGGTGGATAAAGAACTGATTTGGGCACAAACGGTAACAGTAGTGCTTTTCTGAATGGAAGGCTGTGGCTAGTGATGTTCCACAGGGGATCAGTTCTGGGACCTTTGTTGTTCATTGTATATATAAATGATTTGGATGAAAATGATTTGGATTAGTAACTTTGCAGATGACACAAAAATTGGTGGAGTTGTTGATAGTGAAGAGGATTGTCAGAGGATACAGCAAGATATAGACTGATTGGAGACATGGGCAGAAAAATGGCAGATGCAGTTTAATTTGGACAAATGTGAGGTAATGTAGTTTGGAAGTTCTAATGCATATATGAATTATACAGTCAATGGTAGAACCCTTAGGAGTATTGACAGCAGAGGGATCTGGGTGTAGAGCTACACAGGTCACTGAAAGTGGCAATGGAGGTGGAGAAGGTGGTCAAGAAGGCATACGGCATGCTTGCCTTCATTGTTCGGGGCATTGAGTAAATAAATGGCAGGCCATGCTGCAGCTGTATAGAACTTTAGGTCTCATTTGGAATATTGTGTACAGTTCTGGTAGCCACATTACCAGAAGGATGTAGATGCTTTGGAGAGGGTACAGAAGAGGTTTACCAGGATGTTGCCTGGTCTGAAGGGTATTAGCTATGAGGAGAGGTTGGATAAGCTTGGTTTGTTCTCACTGGAATGACGGAGATTGAGGGGTGACCTGATAGAGAGTTACAAGATTATGAGTGGCATGGACTGAGTGAATAGTCAGATACTCTTTCCAAGGGTGGAGAAGTCAAATACTGTGGACATAGGTTTAAGGTGCATGGGGAAAAGTTTAGAAGAGATGTGCGAGGCAAGTTTTTTACACAGAGGGTGGTTATTGTCTGGAACACGCTGCCCAGGGAGATGGTGGGAGCAGGTATGATAGTGGCATTTAAAGGGCATCTAGATGAATACATGAGAAGGATGGGAATGGAAGGATACGGACTCTAAGTGCATATGGTTTTAGTTTAGGCAGGCATCATGATCAGTGCAGGCTTGGAGAGGCCAACGGGCCTGTTCCTGTGCTCCACCGTTCTTCGTTCTTTAAAGTGTAGCAAAATGATTTAAAGTTGCTCGGTTATTGTATGGTTTGTTAAGGCTGCCTCAATAGTTTGTATTCAAGTAAATGCTCTTAAATGGGTGGAAACTGCTTCTTTGGTAAATTAGCTTTATGATTTTACGGGTTGAGTTCCTTCTGGAAGCTAGCAGTGTGCCCACATCCGTGGCTGACTTTGTTCCTTGTCATCCAGTTGCTGGTTCTAGTTTAGCTCCACTGCTGTGCTAAATATAAACCTCAGACTCTGCCCGGAGGCAGAAGACTAAATAACATGTTGATACTAAATGAAAAGTTTGACTTGATGTTTAATGTTGTGGTCCTGACTGCAGGGGCCCATGATTAATATAGGACATCTTTGCAGGAGTGCCTCGGGACAGTGTCACAATCATATTCAACTGCTCCATCAATGACTTCTCCCCATCATAAGATTGTTTGCTGACCATCTTACAGCGATCACTTATATTCACATTTCTAATAATGAACACACCCATGACAGCTTGCAGCAAGATCTAGTTAACATTCAGACTTGAGTGAGGAGGCAGGCAGGCAGTACAAGGTAATGGAAATTTCAAACAAGCAATAGCCCAGCCATCTCCTTTTGAGTTTCAGTGGTACCAACTTCACACAACCCTCAGCGTCAGCACCTTGAGTGGACTGGGATGGGGGAGGAGGGGCGTCAGTGTTGACCAAAAGCTATACTGGACCAGCCATATCATCACCATGGTTACGGGAGCAGGGCAGAAAAAGGATATTCTACAACATATGGTTCGTTTCCTGGTTCCTTCAACCCCTCTGCCATCTTAGTTGACAGGTTAGGTGGATTGGCCATGCTAAATTGCCCCTTAGTGTCAGGGGGGCTAGCTAGGGTAAGTGCATGGTGTTATGGGGATAGGGTCTGAACAAAGAACAACACTGCACGGGAAACAGGTCCTTTGGCCCAACGAGCCCACGCCGCCATTTTAACATTGAGTGCCCTCCTCTACCCATGACCTTTGTCAACACCTATTGGGGAAGATTGAGGGAAGACTAATTTAGAGACAATTTGTTACACCAATCAGCCTAAGAGCACGTTTTTAGGATGTGGGAGGAAACCGGAGCACCTGGAGAAAACCCACGCAATCACGGGGAGAATGTGCAAACTCCCGCAGACACCGTCCCAAATCCATGTATCTGCACAGCAAACAGTGATAGTCACTGAGCTGTCATGTTGCCCGTCAGATGGTCCAGTTTAAGCGTACACTAACAACGTGAAGCACTAGGCAACTCTTGAAGCAACATCCAAGAGCAGCCCTCACACGCCCCACCATGTGTATGCCCCTTGTTGGACAACAAGGTGGACCGAATCACCTGTGAAGTAAAAGAAAAGACATCAATAAACATGCAAAACTTAGACATTTACGGAATCCCCAGAAGAGCAGAAATAAAGTAAGTGAGCCATGAAATATGTTGGAAGGTCCATCGGAATCAATTGATTCCCAGGGAAAAGTTATTTTTGAAAGTTATTATTCAATTAGCTTCTGCTCCCCAAGCCTCCCCCACCCCTGTTATGACACAATTCCCTTGCATCAAGACCTGAGATGGGACTCGAACCCAAAGCTTCTGGCTCAGAGGCAGGGATGCTACCCACTGCACCACAAGATCTGAACATAACATAAGAACATAAGAAATAGGAGCAGGAGTAGGCCATCTAGCCCTTCGAGCCTGCCCCGCCATTCAATAAGATCATGGCTGATCTGTCGTGGCTCAGTTCCACTTTCCCGCCCTCTCCCCATAACCCTTAATCCCCTCTCTTATCAAGAACCCATCAACCCGCTTCTTAAAAATATTTAGCGAGGCAGCCTCCACCACTTCAACGGGCAGAGAATTCCAGAGATTCACCACCCTTTGAGTGAAGAAGTTCCTCCTCAACTCCGTTCTAAACCGCCTCCCTTTTATCTTGAGGCTGTGCCCCCTAGTCCTACTGTCTTTTTTGAGCGGGAAGAGTCTCTCCACCTCTATCCTATCCATCCCATTCATCATCTTATACGTCTCAATGAGATCTCCCCTCATTCTTCTAAACTCTAACGAGTACAAGCCTAGTTTATTCAGCCTCTCCTCATAGCTCAATCCCCTCAACTCCGGTATCAGCCTAGTAAACCTCCTCTGCACTCCCTCCAGGGCCAAAATATCCTTGCGCAGGTGCGGCGCTCAAAACTGCACACAGTACTCCAGCTGCGGCCTCACCAATGCCCTATACAGCTGCAGCAAGACCTCCCTACTTTTATATTCAATCCCCCTCGCTATGAAGGCCAGCATCCCATTCGCCTTCCTGACCACCTGCTGCACCTGCAAGCTGGGTTTTTGCGACACATGCACAAGGACCCCGAGGTCCCGCTGCACCGTCGCCTGCTGCAGTTTTTCGCCACGCAAGTAATAGTCCTTCCTACCATTCTTCCTACCAAAGTGGACCACCTCACACTTGCCAACATTAAATTCCATTTGCCATTTCCTGGCCCATTCGCCCAGCCTATCTAGATCCTTCTGCAGACTCTCCACACCCTCCGCACAATTTGCCTTTCCCCCAATCTTGGTGTCATCAGCAAATTTCGACACCCTGCACTCGGTTCCCTCCTCCAGATCATCTATATAAATGGTAAATAGCTGAGGCCCCAGCACCGACCCCTGGGGCACCCCACTAGTCACCAACCGCCAATCCGAATAGCACCCATTGACCCCCACTCTCTGCCTCCTATTTGACAACCAATCCTCTATCCACGCTAACACCCTACCCCCAACTCCATGTCCCCTGACCTTCTGCAATAACCTCTTGTGAGGTACCTTGTCAAACGCCTTCTGAAAATCCAGAAAGACCACATCCACCGGCTCTCCTCTATCCACTGCCCTAGAGATTGTAGTCGGTGCAGACTCAATGGGCCGAATGGCCTCCTTCTGCACTGTGATCTTTGATTCTATGATCTTTGAGGTTTAGTTCACGAGTGTGATGAAATGAAATAATCACCTCTCGCCTGGGTGAGTGTAGCAGCAGGTCCAGAACACGCAAGAAACTCAATGCCACCAAGAGCAATACAGTTTACTTGATTGATAATCCTCTACCTTTGGCACACCACATTCTGGCTGTAACACAATACTATGTTTTACAGCAATTGACAATGGTTTCATGATCGTCATTAGATTTTTAACTCCAGGTTTATTTTATTGAATTCAAATGTCCACACCTGCAGTGGTGGGATTCGAACCTGGCTTCACAGAGCATTGCGGTGAGTCTCTGGATTTCTAATTCAGTGACAATACCACTACACCACTGCCTCCCCTTCATTGTCTGAAAACTGAGAGATTGAGGGAAAAACCTCATCATCATTGTCAGGCCCCCTATCACAGTGACTTCAGAAATCACATGACACTCTGCAATGACATGTTGCAATTATACAGGGCCTTGATGAGGCCACACCTAGAGTGTTGTGTACAGCTTCGGTCTCCTTTTCTGAGGAAGGATGTTCCTACTCTCGAGGGAGTGCAGTGAAGGTTTACCAGGCTGATTCCAGAGATAGCGGGACTGATGTACAAGGACTGATTGACTAGGTTACGATTGTTTTCGCTGGAGTTCAGATGAATGAGGGGGGAATCTCATTGAGACTTATAAAATTCTAACAGGACTAGACAGGGAGGATGTTCCCGATGGTGGGGGAGTCCAGGGGGATCATAGTCTGAGGATTTGGGGTGGACCATTTAGGATGGAGGTGAGGAGACATTTCTTCACCCAAAGAGTGGTGAGCCTGTGGTATTACCACAGGAAGCAGTTGATGCCAAAACATTGAATGTATTCAAGAGGCGGCTAGATATAGCACTTGGGGCGAACAGGGTCAAAGGTTATGGGGAAAAAGCAGGATTAGGCTATTGAGTTGAACGATGAGCCATGATCGTGATGAATGGTGGAGCAGGCTTAAAGGGCCAAATAGCCCTCTCCTGCTTCTATCTTTATGTTTCCATTCCTGCCAGAGCAAACCGGGGTGGGGGTGGGGGGAAGAGCCGGATAGCAGTTTATGATAGTTAATGTGATAGCGCTGCTGTTTTTGCTATGAATAGTCCTGTTAAATAATCTCCTGGTAATAAATAGTTGTTACTTCACCAGCTGTTTGGCCGCATAGAATTCTGATATTACACTCTCGAGGCGAAGGGGATGCTTGCTATGGAGCCTGTACGTAGAGTCTTTTGAGAGGGAGAGGCTGTTGCACTGTGGCTACTGTACAATTCCCACTGACCAGAAAACTTTCCCATGCTGTAGGCACACTGGAAGGATTTGCAGGTTCCTAATCAACTCATTTGGCCAAGTTATGAACGCGTTTGTGGTAACCTCACACTTGGCTGAAGAAACGGGTTTTAAGAAGGTGTGTTTTACACAGGAGTGTTTCAGAAGAAACTGCGTAAAATAGGCAACTCACTGGAGGATGCCAAAGGACCAAAGGTTCCAGGAGAAGCTATCAGCGTGGAGCTGGTTGCAGAGTTAGAGTGAGGAATTCACAGAGGGACCTGGATATTGTAAAAGGAGTAATTTGGTATATGAATTCTGGTCGCAGTGTGATGTTCAGTATGTGAGCTATGCCTGTCCTGATGAGTGATGGATATACTCATAATTTGGCTAAATTGATGACCAACATAATACTGCGGACACTGGAAATCTGAAATAAAGTCAGAAAATGCTGGAAAAACTGAGCAGGTCTGGCAGCATCTGTGGAGAGAGAAACAGAGTTAATGTTTCGAGCCTGCATGACTCTTCCTCACAGCCAAGTTCATGACCAAAATGGGAAAAGGAATTAATCAGTTCGGTTGGTATTGTGCTTCTGTTATGCTGCAGCTGTTAAAGGCCTTGGGGGCCTCCTCCCCCTCTGTTTTATTTTCATTGTTTAATGTCTCATGCATGAAAGGGAAAAACAGAATCTCCTGTTTGGATAGGAACTTACCATATCCTTCAAATAACTCAAAGCAGGTGACACACGCTTAGTTATTCTGAATTGCAGTGGCCATTATTGCGCACAGCTAGATCCCACATAAACCCATGATTGGCTGTGCAGATTATTGAGGAGAACTCATATCATAGCACCTTTCCCCATCCAACTGACACACTAGAACATGCAGAAATCAATAGAGATAAGAGTGGGGGAAAGATGGAAAACATTGTCCCCACTTATGCTATTCCACAAAGTTAATACCCACTGTTTTGTCAGTGCTTGATGTTTTAATTTCAGGCCTATCTCTGCTACCTTTGCCACCATTACATTCTTTGTTATATTGGTTTCAATTTATTCCATCTTCATTTTTTACTTTCTTTCAACCATACCATCTTTCAGTTTTTAGGGAACACCAGAAACAGACTCTGTCTTTTCTCTTTGCAAATACTAACTGGCTTGTTTATTTCCAACAATTCCAGCCAGTCAATCACATTAATGCAGCATGAAGCCAACAGCTTCCAGGGCGGGGGGTTGTTGAGGGAGCTTGGAGAACTGAGAGAAATCAATAAAATCATTCTGGCGGAATTGAAGTTAATGGTCTATTTAAACTGGGTTTCCTTTTGGAGGAACCACTTGTACATCCCTAATATCCTTCCCTTAATATTGGGAGCAATAGTTTCAGCAGCCCCCTGGAATTCCTTCCTGATTCTCTTTAAATCCTTAAGATGCTCCTTAAATCCTATTTCTTTTTCCAAGCTTGGCTATCTGTACCATTGGTATCATTTTATATCTATTTGATAATGATCCTGTGAAGCACCTCGGTTTTACAATGTTCAGAGCATGCATAAATGCAAGTTGAGTATTGCTGAAAAGGAGATATGCCGAAGCTTTTCATCTTGCACTCATCAGGACAATTTGCAAGAATACCAATTTAAGAGGAAAACAATATTTTATACTGAATGAGAAGAAAATGTTGATTGATTGGTAAGTGGACTCTGATTGGGAGACCTTCTCATAGAGAATACACTAGTTGACTGACAGATCACTGTGAGCAGTTTGAAATTTAAGCCAGGTTTGGCCCTGATTGGTCAAGGCATTGCCCAATGAATCAGCAAATGGCGGTCACTTATTTAGTTTAGCTGAAACAGATGCAATGTGTACAACTGTTCTTCCTGTCTAACAAGAACAGGGCCCTTTATATTAATGTATGTGGTTTCCAGTACATGCAAATGCACCACACTACGAGGCCCACTGACTCTTAAATTGGGTGTCAGCATAACTCTCAGGATTATTTAGCAAATATTATCCGATTGTGGAATCACATCTAATGTTGAACAGTGTTTTGAGTTTTGCAAACACAAGCTGGTTGTGTACAGACTACAGTTGAGGCATGCTGTTTGATGCAAGCTGCCAGTCTTTGGGGTGTACTCCCTACATTCCTCGCATCACGCAGGCACTGAAATTCCAGAAGGGCACTCTGCCTATCACTCTTGTGTATATGAATTTCAGTGCCAGTGTGTTGCTAGATATATAGACCATGTGTGGATGAGGACAAGACAGTTCATGTTCTGTACTATCAAGCAACTATTTAGATGCAAGTTGCTGATGCCAAGCGGAAAAATCAGAATTAGACTCTGATGTGAAAAGTTTTGAGTTGATTTGTTCTGATTAGTGATATGGAGCGAGGACTGAGTCTGGAAACAACCGTGGGCTGTGATTGAGGAGACTTAGCTAAAGACTGTCTGGGGAGTGACAGATTATTCAACATCCTATCCCTAACCTCACATAATGGGACTGAGAGCAAAGTGAAGGTGAAAGATTCGCCTGGGCTTTGTTTTCTTTTTGAAGGTGTAATCTGTTCTGCTGCTTCAGTCGATTTTTTTTTTCTCTTCTTTCCTATGACCGTTCCAATTATTTCTTTCCCCACTGATTTAGGATCTGCTATCTAGCAGCACAGTTGAAAGATGCAGCAATCCAGAAATCCCAGTTGCTAAACTGACCGTGTGAAATTTTTTCTTCACCCTACAAACCCCAATGTAAACAAACTAATCAGTTTGGTTTTCCAACACTGAAGGAAGTTATGAACTTGATTCCTTTGATATAGATCACATAAATTAATCTCTGCAAATCAGAGTGAATGTAACCATATACTATACATGTTTATACATCGCAGGAGGAACTAAACTTATAAGTGGGCACTAAAGATGGCATGACAAGTTGTGAGGGTTGGTTAAAGAAAACATATAGAATGCTTAACTTCATAAATTTTATTGAGGTTCTCAGCATCACAGATGATGATCTGCAGCCATTTCAATTCACTTCATGTGATATCAAAAATGACTGAAGACACTGGATACTGCAAAGCCTATGGACTCTGATAACATTTAGTAATAGTACTGAAGACTTGTGCTTCAGAACCTACCAATCCCTAGCTATGCTGTTCCAATAGCTACAACACTGGCATCTGTATGACTATGTGAAAATGTTCATAAAATTTAGGACAAATCCAACCCAGCCATTTACCATCAGTCTCCCTTCAATCATTAGTTAAGCGACTGAAGTGGTCAACAAAAGTGCTATCAAGCAGCACTTATGCAGAAATAACCTGCTCACTGACTGCTTAGTTTGGGTTCTGCCAGGGTAACTCAGCTTCTGAGCTCAATGCAGCCTTGGTTTAAACATTGAGAGAAGAATGAACAAAGAAGTGAGGTGAGAATGGCTACTCTTGACGTCAAACAGTGCTAGTGAAACTGGAGTCAATGGGAATCGGGAAAACTCTATACTGATGAGAGTCAAACGTGACATAAAGAAGGATGGTTGTGGTTGTTGGAGGACAATCATCTCATCTCTGTAGGAGTTCCTCAGGGTAGTGTCCTAGCCCCAACCATCTTCTCTGCTTCATCAATGAACTTCCTTCATTATAAGGTCAGAATTCGTAATGTTCACTGATGATTGCAACAATATTCAGCACTCAGATACTGATGCAGTCCATGTCCAAATGCAGCAAAACCTGGACAATATCCAGTCTTGGGCTGCTAAGTAACAAGTTAATTTTCCAGCCAAACAACTGCCAAGCAATGACCATCTCCAAGAAGAGAGGATCTAACCATCACCCCTTGACGTTAAATGGCATTACTATCACCGAACCCCCATAATCGACATTCTGGGGTTACCATTGACTACAAACTGAATTGGATCAGCCATATAAGTACTGTGGCTACCAGAGCAAATCAGAATCTGGGAATACCACAGTGCATAACTCACACCCTGATTCCCCAAAATCTGTCCACTATCTACAAAGCACAAGTCAGGAGGGATATGCTGAAATAATCTTCACTTGTTTGAATGAGTACAGCTCAAACAACACCCTTGACACCCTGCTAGCCAAAGCAGCCTGCATTACTGACATACTATCCACCACCTTCAACATTCATTCCCTCCATTAGTGGCGCACAGTGGCAACACTGTGTATCATGTACAAGATGCACCGCAGGAACTCACCAAGGCTTCTTAGGCTGCACCTTCCGAACCCACAGCTACTACCATCTAGAAAGTCAAGAGAAGTGGCTGCATAGGGACACCACCCCCTAAAATTTCCTTTCCAAGACAATCACCATCCTGATTTGGAAGTATATCACTATTCCTTCACTGTCACTGTTAAAATCCTGAATCTTTCTCCCTAACACTACCATGGGTGTATCTACACCACAGGGGCTGCAATGTTTCAAGGAGGCAGCTCACTGCCATCTTCTCCAGGGTAATTAGGAATGGGCAATAAATTCTGGCCTAGCCAGCGAAGCCCATACTCCATGAATGAATATAAACAAAAATGGCCAATGAAGTACTTTTTGAAATGTAGTCATTGTTGTCATACAGAAAATGCTGTATCTAATCTCTGCATAGCAGGTTCCCAAACAGCAAATGATGATGACCAACTAAACTGTTCTGGTCAGGTTGGCTAAACAGCAAGAATATTTGGCCAGTTGTTTGACACGAATATTAACTTGGCACTTATCAGCCCAAGTCTGGATATTGTCTTCCTTCAGAATATTGGGATGAGTTAATGCCATTAAATATTTTACAGTCACTGAGGGGGCTGGTAAGACTCAATTTAACACCCCCTAGGAGCAGGAGTAGGCCATTTGGCCCTTCAAACTTGTTCCACCATTCAATATGATCATCTGAAATCACAGAATCCTACAGTGCAGAAGAGGCCTTTCAGCCCATCAAGTCTGCACCAATGACCTAGCCCTGACCTAGCCACCTAATCTCACTTGCCAGCACTTGGCCCATGGCCTTGAATGTTATGGCACGCCAAGTACTCATCTAGGTACTTTTTAAAGGATGTGAGGCATCCCGGCTCTACCACTCTCCCAGGCAGTGCATTCCAGACCGTCATCACCCTCTGGATAAAAATGTTTTTCCTCAAATCCCCCCAAACCTCATACCCTCACTTTTAACTTGTGTCCCCTTGTAACTGACCCTTCAACTAAGGGTAACAGCTGTTTCCTGTCCACCCTGGTCACGCCCCTCATAATCTTAAACACCTCAATCAGGTCGCCCCTCAGTCTTCTCTGCTCCAGAGAAAACAACCCAAGACTATGCAACCTCTCTTTATCACTTAATTGTTCCATCCCAGACAATATCTTGGTGAATCTCCCCCTCCAGTGCATTAATGTCTTTCCAATAATACGGCGACCAGAACTGCACACAGTACTCCAGCTGTGGCCTCACCAAAGTTTCACACAACTCCATCATGACCTCTCTGTTTTGGTAATCTATACCCCAATTGATAAAGACAATGTGCCACATGCCTTTTTCACTACCGTGTAAGGGACTTCAGATAGTGCAACATTCCCCAATGCTGCACTGATGTGCCAACTTTGATTTCCATTCTCAAATCTTGGATTGGGATTTGAAACAACCTCCTGAAGTGACAATAATACCAAGTTGTTCAATTCGACCATGCTAACCTGTACCTCCACTCCATTCACTCCAAATTCCTGACACCCTTACCTAACAAAGAGATAGAAATCTTGACAGCTCCAATTGGCTGGGGAAGCCAATGGGGAAGAGAGTTCCAAATTTCCACTATGGTTTGTGTGAAAAGTGCTTTCTGATTTAGCTCTGTTTATAAAATTGTGACCCCCTTATTCTAAATTCCTCCACGAGAAGCAACGGTTTCTCTGCATTTAACCAATCAAATCCTTTTAACATTTTAAACAGCTTGATGAGATCACTCCTGAGCTTCTGTACCCAAGGGAACACATGACACAACCTGTCCTCAGAATTTAACCCTCGCAATCTGAAGGGAGCCTCTGCTCATCGTTCTCCTCCCTGGTGCCTGGGGAACTGAGGTTCATTGCAGAAACCTATTGAGCTGGGATTGTCACAAGTGATTAATCCATCCTGGGACTTCCTGCATTGTACACCTTATTAGTACATCAGTCAGTGGGTGACTTTCCCCTAAGCCGATAGTGCTGAGACTTTGTTCGGGTTATTGCTCTGAATGCCAGTGTACTTGGTGCCGTTTATGAGCAATGACATTCGCACTGTAGGATAAATGAACGTCACGCCACTTCTGCAGTTTCACAGGGATGTAATTTGCAGCTGATTACAAGGAAATTGTGCGACCGCTTAGACAACCTGCTTATTAGCAAACAGTCAGCACATCTGCCCCTGCCAGCCAAATGGTTGCAGTGCAAATAAGATACAGCTGGGATAACAGGAGGCTGCCCTCAATCTCAATTTACATACCGTGACCTATCCTGAAATAGTAAACGCACAATATCCGCTAAAGATTCCGTTAGGAACACCACCTTCAGCGATGTGTGAGGTTTCTCTCTCAATCTACAGAATGTTGGCATTTCACCATCTTCAGCTTGAAGCACTCACGTCAGGCTGTGAGTGCCATGATCTGCCTCCCCACTAGTTAAAAATTCAGGGCGGGTGGAGGCGCCAGCCCTCAATGGCTGCCCGGCAGCAGTTTAACCCGGGGGAGCCACAAGGTTGTGTGGGGCCCGACACACCACAAACATGTCTCTGACTTAATCTCTGCATCTCAGTGTATTGTTGGGAAAATGAAATTTTGGCACTCATCCCACGTGCCATGTTTGCCACTCTTGCAGGCTCCATAAAAATTCTCCCGTATCTCCATTTATAAAGTCAAAGACCCTATATGTTTTCTTTAAACAACCCTCACAACTTGTCCTGCCACTCTCAGTGCCCTTTTATAAGTTTAATTCCAGCTATGATATATAAATATATCCAGCATATAGTTGCATTCATCTCACTTACAGAGATTAACTGATAATTTACGTGATCTATATCAAAGGAATCAATGGGTGGCTCAGCAGCACAGTGGTTCGCACTGCTGCTTCACAGCACCATGGACCCAGGTTCAATTCCCGACTTAGGTCACTGTCTGCATGGAGTTTGCACATTCTGTTTGGGTTTCCTTGCACATTCTCCCTGTGTCTGCAGGGGTTTCCTCCCACATTCTGAAAGGCGTGCTGGTTAGGTGCATTGACCAAACAGGCACCGGACTACCGCAACTAGGAAAATTTCACAGTAAGCTCATTGCAGTGTTAATGTAAGCCTTACCTGTGACTCATAAATAAACTTTATCTTTCAAGTGCACGACTTCTTTCAGTGTTGGAAGACCAAGTTGATTAGCTTGTATACATTGGGCTTGTAGAATGAAGGGAGAATGTCACACGGTCAGTTTAGCAACTGGAATTTCTGAATTGCTGCACCTTTCAACTGGACTGCTAGATTGCAGATCCTAAGTCCATGGGGAAAGAAATAATTGGAACGGTCACAGGAAAGAAGAGAAAAAAATCGACTGAAGCAGCAGAACAGATTACACCTTCAAAAAAAAAGCACCAGTGAATCTTTCACATTCGCTTATCATTGACATCCGTAGGTAAGTTGCCTGAAGATTGGAGGGTGGCAAATGTTATGCCTTTGTTAAGAAGGGCTGCACGGAAAAGCCTGGGAACTACAGGCTGGTGAGCCCAGCGTCTGCAGTGGGTAAGTTGTTAGAGGGTATTCTGAGACAGGATCTACAGATGTTTAGAGATGCAAGGACTGATTAGGGACAGTCAGCATGGCTTTGTGAGTGGAAAATCATGTCTGACAAATTTGATTGAGTTTTTTGAAGGGGTAACCAAGAAGATGGGTGAGGGCAATGCAGTCAACGCTGTCTACATGGTCTTTAGCAAGGCCTTTGACAAGGTACCACATGATAGGTCGTTGCATAAGGTTAAATCTCACAGGATCCAAATGAAAAAACAATTGGCTTGACAACAGAAGACAGAAGTTTGTTGCAGAAGATTGTTTTTCAGACTGGAGGCTTGGACCAGCAGTGTGCCTCAGGGATCGGTGCTGGGTCCACTGTTATTTGTCATTTATATTAATGATTTGGATGAGAATTTATGGGTCATGATTAGTAAATTTGCAGATGACACCAAGATTGGTGGCATAGTGGACAGCGAAGAAGGTTATCTAGGATTGCAATGGCCCAATCTTGATCAATTGGGCCATTGGGCTGATGAATGGCAAATACAGTCTAATTTAGAAATATGCAATGTGATGCGTTTTGGTTGATGGACCAGGGCAGGACTTACGCAGTTAATGATAGGGCATTTGGGAAAGTTATAGAACAGAGAAATCGTGGGTTAAACCCCTCAGTCCTCCTCCACCCGTAAAACACTTTGAGATATCATAGAACAGTACAGCACAGTACAGGCCCTTCGGCCCTCGATGTTGTGCTGAGTTATGTCTGAACCCAAGATCAAGCTATCCCATTCTCTATCATTCTGGTGTGTTCCAATAACCGCTTGAAAGTTCCTGAAGTGTCCGACTCCACTATCGTAGCAGGCACTGCATTCCACACCCCAACCACTCTCTGAGTAAAGAATCTACCTCAGACATCCCTCCTATATCTCACACCATGAACCTTATAGTTACGTCCCTTAGTAACAGCAGCATCCACCTGAGGAAATAGTCTCTGCACGTCCAGTCTATCTATCCCCTTCATCATCTTATAAACCTCTATTAAGTCGCCTCTCATCCTCCTCCGCTCTAAAGAGAAAAGCCCCAGCTTCCTCAACCTTTCTTCATAAGACCTACCCTCCAAACCAGGCAGCATTCTAGTAAATCTCCTCTGCACTCCAATGATTCTACATCCTGGGATGCCCTGGGATCATGAAAGATGCTAGAAATGTAAGTTGTCTTTCTTTCAAGGATCTGAACAGCTATCTCATTTCCTGTGTTCCTGATCCTAATCTTACTGGAAATTGCCCATATCATGGTTGTCAAGTGGCATTAGGACTGAACTCAGAGGTGATGTGCTCACAATTCATTGTCTCATTGACTCTCATCAGACACTGAGCAAATTCCTTCCTAAGTTAACAACTCTTAAATAGCTGCTAACACTGTAATGGGTACAGGGCAATAATCTAATTATTGTGTTCTCCTTCCTATAACACCATTGGGATTGCAGCGGTTCAAGAAGGCAGCTCACCATCACCTGCTCATGGGACAGTTAAGGATGGGCAATGAATGTTGGTCTTGCCAGCCATGTGCACATCCCATAATTGAATTTTTAAAAACCAGTAAAAAGTTCCATTGCTACTGAGTTTTCTGTAGCATACTGAATTATGTTGTAGTATGGTAAGAAGTCTCACAACACCAGGTTAAAGTCCAACAAATTTATTTGGTATCACCTGATGAAGGAGCAGTGCTTTGAAAGCTCATGATACTAAATAAACCTGTTGGACTTTAACCTGGTGTTATGAGACTTCTTACTGTGCCCACCCCAATCCAATGCTGCCATCTCTACATCCTGTTTAAGTATGACATCGTGCATTCCTTCTCTATGCATAGCATGAGACGGGAGTGTTAAATCTCATAGGCCTAGCTCTTTAAATGCTTCTACATCAGATAGAGTCATCAGTAGATATTAAAGGTTCCTTCCTGTCTGCTTCAGAACAGTGCCTGGATCCCTCACCTGATGTGGGAGTGGAGACATTTCCACTTCCTTATCCCATTCCTGCTGCTCTGTAACATTGCCAGTGTTGTACCAGATTCTGTTCTGCACCTGCTGGGAGCTGGAATGAGATGGAAAGAAAAAGCTGCTAGAAAGATGAAAACATAAACAGCTCTTGCCAGGAAGGCCCAGCAGGTCAATGAAAGCATTAGTGTTTCGGGTGGAACTCCTGGCCAGAACTCATAATTGCTCTGATGGAGTGGCCCACATGGAATATCAAAGTTGTCCTTTTTTCACTATCTCTATAACTGCCCAAATCCTTTTCAGTCAGCACCCTTGTAACCCAATAACAGAGAGAACATAACTCATCCTTGTTGAAATCACTGTCCTATCGTACAGCTTCAGCGTTCCTGCTGCAGTCAGTCGTGTTCATACAACAACTCCACCTCGAATTACTGCTCAGGGAGTATATATATCACAAGGCAGTCATTGTGGTGGACTCAGTATTTAATCAGTGCCAGCTGTGGTACAGAAAATGATATATAGAATCCATACTTACTGCCAATAATAAAGAATTTTTCATAAATTGTTCTCATTATAAACCTATTATGTCACTCTGGGGCAATTTGGGAAATCTTTGTACGAGAGCACAATATTTTTTGTGTGAGCATGTCTCCAGATGACTACATCTGAGAGTAGAGTTTGGATGACTTTAGACTAAGCCTTTTCATCGATGCAGGGAAGGTTAACTAAGGGGTATCTTTGATTGGATACAGAAATGTATATAAACAGTGGTTCAGGCAATCACTATCCACAGCACAATTCTGAATACCTTGAGATAATTAATGGAGCAGAGAGAAATGTTATTTCCTTTCTTCCTTCCTCCTCAGCCACCCAAATTCAAGTTTATTTTCATTTCTCATCCAACTTCCTTGTGACAGTCTTTAATGATAGATCTCTCCTCACCCACTGTGACTATCACTGTCATGTTAAGGGTTTGGTACAATTCAGGCTATTTCAGGCTATCCTTTTTATTCCTGCCAGTTCTTTCCTTTCATCCCCTGAACCCTTTGTCCCTTCTATTACTGTTCTCGACCTGCAGTAACTGTGGATCCCTGAAGCAGCCAGTGCCCACATGCAATAAGACCTGAAAAACATGAGGCCTGAGCTGAGCAAGAAGTTTTTACACCATCCAAATGCTGGCAATGACTAGATCCACCAAGAGAAAGTCTCCCCTTGATACTCATCGCCATTACCATCACTGAATCCCCACCATCTACATCCTGGGGTGACTAGAAACTGAACTGGACCAGCTATATGAATACTGTGGCTATAAGAACAAGTCAAAGGGTGGGAATTCTGTGGCAAGTAACCCACCTCCTGACTCCCCAAAGCCATCCACATTCTACATGTCAAGTGTAGATGTGCTCTTAGGCTGATTGGTATACCAAATTGACACTATTCTCCCCTGAATCTGGCTAAGTTAGGGGTTCCACTCGCAGACACGCAGGGCAGGGTAGGTGTAGGAGGATGTGGCGGCACAGGCTCGTTGGGCCGAAGGGCCTGTTTCCCGTGCTGGGTTGTTCTTTGTTCTTTGTAGAACACTGTCAACTTGCCTGGATGAGTGTAGCTCCAACAACATTCAAGAAGCTTGACATCATCCAGGACAAAGCAGCCCATTACCTTCAATTTTCATTCCCTCCACCACTGACGTATTGTAGCAGCAGTGTGTATCATCTACGAGAAGCGCTGCAACAACTCACCAAATCTCCTTCAACAACATCTTCCAAACCCATGACCTCTACCACCTAGAAGGATACGGGCAGCAAGTGCATGGGAATACCTGCAAGTTCCCCTCCAAGGCTCGCACACCACCCTGATTTGGAATTATACTGCTTTATCTTCATTATCATGGAATCAAAATTCTGGAACTTCCTCCTAACAGCCTTGTGAGAGTACCACCACCACCCAGTTCAAGAGGGCATCTCACTACCATCAAGGACAATATGGAGTGGGCAATAAATGGTAGCCTGGCCAGCAATGCCCACGTCAAAAGAACAAATAAAAAAAAGTGTTTCATTAATTGTGGGAGTAGAAACTAAGAAAATATGCAAAGAGGCATTTGCCATTCTCTCAGCAAATCATAGAATCCCTATAGCATAGAAGGAGGCCTTTGGACCCATTGAATGTGCAGCAACAATAATCCCACCCAGCCCCTAATTCAGAACCCCCTGTATTTGCCTAAGGGGCAATTTATCATGGCCAATGCACCTAATGCACACATCTTTGGACTGTGGGAGGAATCCGGAGCACTGGGAGAAAACCCACAGGGAGAACATGCAAACTCAACACAGACAGTCATCCAAGGCTGGAATTGAATCCAGGTCCGTGGTGCTGTGAAGCAGCAGTGCTAACCATGGTGCCATCATTTTCCATATTCCAGTTGTTTAAAGTTAATTGAATTCTGCTTCAATTATGACTTTAGTTCAAAGTCCTGCTCTAACTGGCCTACTCCCTTTAAGTGATCCATCTGAAGCCAATGTGATTCTGTCTGTATCGCCCCTCCATCTTTATGCAGTTTTACTGTAATATTGCCTCTTGAATATCCCATCTCTCTCCCTTTTCCTCCATCCCTTGAATGGCTAGCACTTATTGAAGGAGGATGTATATAGTTGGGATAAGACCTTTGGGGGAGATGTTGAGTCGAAGGTTAATACCAAGAGCACCTGACACTAATGTCACATGACTGAGACATCTGGTGAGACATGGAAGTACAATTGAGATGCATATAGGTCTGTGAAACAAGAGGAATTTTTTTTACCAGTAAATGTACCTAGGATAATGGGCAAATTCTAAAGAAAGCCCATCTAGACCCCGAACCCAAAACAAGATGTATCTGGGCTCATGGTGTGCTTGGTAACGCACAATTCTGAGATAGGACATTTACTCAAGTGTCCACTTCCAGGGCAGGATAAGGCTCACAGAGTCTTTCCCCCAGTAGGGCAAGGTCACAAAGTGAGGGCTTTCGCAACAGGACAAGACTCATTGAGAGAGTGTTTCTGCAGTAGCTAAAGTCTTCCTCAGTGCAGTGTAAACATAGAAACACTGCCAACAGGTGCAGGTGTAGGCCATTCAGCCCTTCGAGCCTACACCACCATTGGACATGATCATGGTTGATCATGCACTTTCAGTATCCCACTCCTCCTTTCTCTCCATGTCCCTTGATCCCTTTAGCCACAAGGGCCATGTCCATGAATATTGTCATGTAAATCTGACACTTAAACCTGAGTTGTATCCAACCTTAGGGAGCACCAGTCTTTAAAAAAAATACACCTTCTTACTGTGAGACAGACACAGTGCCGAAATGTGTTGACCTGTCTGAACCTGTTACTGCAAATGTATCACCTTCAGCTTCCCTGCTGTGTTTGATCTATTTAAGTAAACCAACAGGAGCTGAGATTTCATTTCGACTTATTCTATAATGGTTTAAAACTAACCTTTTCTTCTGCCCTTATATGGTATGTGCACCACAAGGACTGCAGCATTTCAAGAAGGCAGCTCACCATCAGGCCAGATCAATTAGGGATGGGCAACAAACGCTGGCCTATCCAGCAACACCCACATGGCCTGGATGAACTTCTGTGAGTGGAGATCACAGCTGCTCTGTATATCAGCAATGGGTTTATACACAGCAGCACTCAGTTGTAAAGAACTCCTTTCAGACTGAAACATGTTCTGGTGCTCAGGAAGCTCACTGCCAGCACTCTCTTCTGAGGCAATCCCTCAGGATTGAAGATGACTCACTTCCACTCCAGCTCGATGATAAGTCCAATATGCAATCTGCCACATACAGGACAAATAGAGCTTGGAGGGTCAGGTGTTTGGAGGATTCTGTCCTCCCTCTGACGTTTCAACTTTACCTCTGCACATTCCTGACAAAGCCTCTCAATGTATTCTGTGCTTTCCCAATGAACCTTCTCCACTTGGCTCGGTCACAAGCCAAGTCACATGAGCCGACAGGGATGTTCAACTTCTTCTGGGACTGTTGGCTTTGTCAGTGATCTCCCATGAAGGAGTACAGAGGATGCTTTGAGGGTATCCCTAAAGTGTTTCCACTGTCCCCCTGGGAGTCTTCTGCCATGACTAAGTTTTGACAAGAGCATTTGTTTCAGGAGTCAGATGTCAGGCATATGAACGATATGTAGGAGGTTGGTTTTAAGTAGCGGTGAACTCTGTTAAGCATTGAGTGGTGTGGCTCAGGAGCCACATTCTGCCTCTGCCACATTTGTTGCAGATTTAGACAGGAAGCTGAGAAGGTGCACAATCTGATGACCTCTGTTTTCTCTAGGACCCTGTCTTCACCAGCTGAGCTTTCTGTTCCTCCTTGCCTCTTTCCTTATGCCCTTCCAAACAGTCAGCTTCCTGAGGTCACAGCCTGTCAGTTGCTGTCTCCCAGTGTCAATATCCATCATCGTCATATCTCATCTGCAGGTGTCCTTGTAGCGGAGGTACGAACACTCAGAAGCGACCAGTTCATCACACAGGAGGTTTTTGGGTACACGGCTAACAACAATTTGAACCAGTCAGAGCCAGTGCAAACATTTTGGCTTTGCGGTGCTGCATGCTGATGGAATTGGCACGTTCCATGACCTCTGAGCTGATGATCTTGTCCTGCCAGAGATGCTGAGAAAATGTCTGAAACTGTTCAGCCTTTTCTCCTGCCTAGTATATGGTCTGTAGCTGAGGACACTGAAGATACAGCTGGGTAGAGTCACAGTTTGGTGTTCTTGCTGTTCTACACTCTCTTATTCACCTTGGACATAACAGTGGGAGCTTTACTGATGCATGTGCTGATTTCGGCATCAAGTGACGGATTACTAGTAATTACAGAGCCTCAATATCAGCAGCCTCTAATGTCATTTTGCCATGCCGCCATCCATCAGCATTAGCAACATCCTGGGCAATGAAATTTGTCTTCCTGATGTGATGGTCAAAACAAGCTCTTTTGCAGGCGTGAGAGAGTCTATCCACTTGCTACTGCAGGCATTCCCCAGTATGAAAAGTCAGTGTGGTATTGCCAGCGTGGAACAACTCTCTGATGAGTACTTGCTGCATACGTGTCTTGGATCTTGGGTGAGTGAAGCTGAACAGCTTTCCATCAGTTTTGCTATGTAAATAGATATCCTGCGGCGATGACATTGAAGGCAGCAAAGAGAAGAATATGCCAGAACACAACCCCCATTTTACCCCACTGCGGATTTCAGAGGGTTCTGATGTGGCCCGCTCTTACCTGACCGTGCATCATGTTATTATGGAGAGAGAAGGTTACACTGAACAGCCACTATTTTTCACCAGCAGCTTAAATTAACTGCTTCTGGGCACGTGGTTGAAGCCTTGATGAGCTCAATGGAAGTAGTATCTAGTCGTATCCTCTTACAGCTCCTGCCAGATGCTGCAGGAGCGCCGGTTTCCTGTGCTTGATGAGTTTGGGCGGTGTAGCATCAACACCTGGATCTTTGACCATGGCAAGCAAGTCAATAACTTGGCTACCATGGATTCAGTGTGCAGCTCTGCCATGAGAGGCAGCTTTTCTCTATCGCCGTGAGCTTGCTCAGTGATTGTTCTCCCAAGAGTACAGCTCAAGGTAATGTTCCAAACCTCCCCAAGTGCAGCCACTGATGACCTCTCCTGTCTTTGTTTTCAATGTTCTCTTCCACCAGCTGGATTTTGAAACAGTTCACAACAGTTCTGCAATGAGGGGTTTTAATTGGAAACATAACTCCTGGTTTGGAATTGCTAAAAGAATCTGGCTTTTTTTAAATCATAATTGGTGCCACACAGAAAGCCACTCACTGGCCCCTTTGCGTTCCCCCGTCGGCAGAAAGCCCAGGCGACTGGTATTCCCACCCCCTTGTTGATGTGTGAACTGATTGCTGTTTCCGCTCTGCCTGACCCTAGGCTAAGTGTTTCTACTGTTGAGACCAAACATTGCATCAGGACTCATTTCTAACAGATGACTGTGGGTGTTTTTGAGGTTAGGGAAATGTATTGACATGTTGATGCAGCCAAACTGAATCCTTTATCATTTCATAATGTTCACTTTGGTATTGGATGGCTGTTAAAAGTTCTGATGGTGAATGTTTGCACCCAGGGGATAGTAGTTGCTTTGGTATAAATTACCGGGGAAGCTCTTTAAACCATGCAATACAAAGGGTCAAGATGCTTCTGTGATACATCAATGAGTCTATCCTGTCAGATATTGAGCCAAGCTGAGCAGCGATTACCCAGGCTCAGGCATTGTTTGATGCTTTTAGCTGACATATCTTAGGAACCCTGCAGCTGGCCTCAGTGCTATAGCGAGTGACACTCCCTAACCTGGTGAACAGTGACAACCTATTGTAATTACCACTGATCTGATGCCACTGAACCCAGGAAAGCACTTGTGAAAGGCAAGAATTTTTAACAATGGTCGTGTGGTATAATATCCCACCAAGCAATTGCTAACTATATCCCATCTATCAGTTAGTGTGGAATCGTGTGATCGAAACCTAAGACCATAAAACAAAGAAGTAGACCATTCGGCCCATTATGTCTGCTTTGCCATCCAATGCGATCATGACCAATCTGATATGATAATGCTCAACTCCACTTTACTGGTATATCCCCATAACCCTTAACACCATAAAACATAGGAACCTTTGAAACTGTATCCCTGGAATAATTGGGAGCAGTCACCTATATCCTGGGAAACAATTGGGACCACTGACCTGTATCCTGGGAAACAATTGGGAGCAGTGGTTTGTATCCCAAGAAACCATTGGAACTTGTGAAACTGCATTCCAGGAACAGGTGGGACCAGTGATCTGTAGGAAATGATTGAGTTTATAGCAAGAAGGATTAGCTTTATTTAAAGAAAGGAAAAACTTGTCACTTAACAGCTTATTCCTGATGCTAAATGAAAAATGGTACCGTATTGTGATGACTCTAATCTTTAAAAACAACAACCACAGGAGGGAAGGGCTGTAAATAGATTCTTAAATTAGCAGTTAGCAAGGCCATCACTCTCTAACTAACTGTGCTAAATCAGGGTACTGTTTTCTAGTGCATTGCCTAATAAGGAATGAGTGAGTGAAGCTCACTTGGACATGTGGACATTACTTCAACTGTATATGCATTTATATACAATGAAGTAATTAGGTGAAGCTCCATTGCAAAGCTTGGAACCTTGCTGACATTGAATTTGACGGGAGGGATAGAGTGACAGTAAACAATGACCCCAGTTTTCTGAACCAACTCAGAGCATCAATCCTGCAAAATCCATATCCACAGAACCATAACTTTTCAGTAAAGTCCCAGAAACTACCATCACAGTCCGTGGATAGGTCCTGTCCCACCGGCAGGACAGAACAAACAGAGGAACAAAGAACAAAACAGAAGTACAGCACAGGAACAGGCCCTTCAGCCCTCCAAGCCTGCACCAACCATGATGCCTGTCTAAACTAAAACTGTATGCACTTACAGAGTCCGTATCCTTCCATTCCCATCCTGTTCATGTATTTGTCTAGTTGCCCCTTAAATTATGCCATCTACCTGCTCCCACCACCTCCCCAGGTAGCGTGTTCCAGACATTCACCACCCGCTGTGTACAAAACTTGTACTCGTATATCTCCTCTAAACTTTTCCGCACACACTTTAAACCTATGTCCCCTAGTACTTGACTTTTCTACCCTAGGAAAAAGTATCTGACTATAATCTTGTAGACCTCTATCAAATCACCCCTCAATCTCCACCGTTCCAGTGAGAATAAACCGAGTTTATAAAGCAAATAAGGGGAGAACATGCAAACTCCACACAGATAATGACCCAAGTCAGGAATTGAATCCGGGTCCTTGGCGCTGTGAGGCAGCAGTGCTAGCTACCGTGCCACCCCTATCCAACCTCTCCTCATAGCTAATATTTTCCAGACCAGGCAACATCCTGGTAAACCTCTTCTGTACCTTCTCCAAAGCATTCACATCCTTCTAGTAGCATGTCAACAAGAATTGTACACAATAATCTAAATGAGGCCTAACTAAGGTTCTGTATAGCTGCAGCATGACCTGCCAATTTTTATACTCAGTACCCCCATCGATGAAGGCAAGCATGCTGTGTGCTTTCTTGACTAACTTATCCACCTGCGTTGCCACTTTCAGTGATCAGTGGACAAGTGCACCCAGATCTCTCTGCCTATCAATACTCCTAAGGATTCTACCGTTGACTGTGTAATTCCTGCATGCGTTGGACCTTCCAAAATGCATTATCTCACATTTGTCTGGATTAAACTCCATCTGCGATTTCTCTGCTCAAGTCTCCAACCGGTCTATATCTTACTGTATCCTCTGTCAATTTAAGGGGCAACTAGATGAATACATGAACAGGATGGGAATGGAAGGATACGGACTCTGTAAGCGCATACAGTTTTAGTTTAGACAGGCATCATGGTTGGTGCAGGCTTGGAGGGCTGAAGGGCCTGTTCCTGTGCTGTACTTTTGTTTTGTTCTTTGTTCCTCTGTTTGTTCTGTCCTGCCGGTGGGACAGGACCTACCCACAGACTGTGATGGTAGTTTCTGGGACTTTACTATCCGCTTCACTATCCACAACTCCATCAATTTTCATGTCATTTGCAAACTTACTAATCAGACCAGCTACATTTTCCTCCAGATCACTTATATATAGTACAAACAACAAAGAACCCATTACTGATCCCTGTGGGACACCGTTAGTCACAGCCTTCTATTCGGAAAAGCACCCCTCTACTTCTACCGTCTGTCTTCTATGACTAAGCCAGTTGTGTATCCATCTTGCCAGCTCTTCTCTAATCCCATGTGACTTTATCTTTTGTACCAGTCTACCATGACCTTGTCAAAGGCTTTATTGAAGTCCATGTACAAAACATCAGCTATCTTTCCCTCATCTATCATCTTCGTCACTTCCTCGAAAAACTCGACCAAGTTAGTGAGGCATGACCTCACCTTCACAAAACCATGCTGTCTGTCTGGAGGCGGCACAATGACATTGGGAATCCACAACGTCGACTGTGGAGCCCGTGGAATCTCTTGGCACCAGGGCAAACATGGGCACAGGAATCTCTTGTTAATTATTTTGTTCTGTCCATCCTCAACTGATGAATCAGTACTCCTCCATGTTGAACACCATCTTGAGGAAGCACTGAGGGTGGCAAGGACACCCTGGTCATCTATCACCGTGAATGGCTTAATAGTACCACCACAGACCTAGCTAGCTGGGTCCTAAAGGACATAACTGCTAGATTGGGACTGAGGCAGATGGCGAGGGAACCAACAAGAAGGAAAAACATACTTGACCTCTTCCTTACCTGCCTGCATCTGTCCATGACAGTGTTGTAAGAATGATTGCCGCACAGTCCTTATGGAGACAAAGTCCCTTCTTCATATTGAGGTTACCCTCCATTGTGTAGTGTATCACTATCACCGTGCTGGATGGAATAGATTTAGAACAAATCTAGCAACTCAAGACTGGGAAACTACTGGGTGCTATGGGTCATCAACAGCAGCAGAATTGTACTCAACCACAATCTGTCACCTCATTGCCCAGCATATCCCCAGTCAACCATTACCACCAAGCCAGGGGATCAACGCTGGTTCAAAGAAGAGGGCATGCCAGGAGCAACATTAAGCGTACCTAAAAATGAGGTGTCAACCTGGTGAAACTACAATACCGAACCACTTGCATGTCAAGCAGCAAATGATAGACAGAGCTAAGCAATTCCACAGCCAACAGATCAGATCTAGGTTCTGCATCCAGCCATGAATGGTGGTGGAGGAAGAGGCTTCACAAATATCCCCTTTCTCAATGATGGAGAAGCCCAGCACATCAGTGCAAAAGGTAAGACTGAAGCATCGGCAGCAATCTTCAGCCAGGAGTCCCCAGTAGGTGATCCAAGTCGGCAACCATCACCTTCACAAGGGCAACTAGGGATGGGCAATAAATGCTGGCCCAGCCAACGATGCCCACATCAGAACGCCTTCTCCCACAGTGGAGAGTTTGAAGAGAGGAGTAAAATCCTCATTCAATCAAAAGCTGGGAGGATATGTGCAAACGTTGACCAAATTCACCCAGAGTTAGGGTAGTTGATCTTCTAGTCTTCTTCCAGTTCACCAGTCTCCACACACTCTGACACTAATTGTGCTGAAATCCAGAATCGTCAAATTTTCTACTCAACCTCATTCTTTCCCAGGAATTCAGATCTTTGAAACTCCTCACCTCCCTTATTTTTCCCTCCCTGTTACAGTCTGCAGGTTTTTAAAGATCCACACTATCTAATCACTAAGCCTGGTTTACCTTGTACCATCCCTGATGTTTACAGCAAGGAGCACAGCACAGAAAGCAATGATTAATAAAGGACTGCGGTATTTACTTGGAGACAGTAGGGGAGTGGGATGACACAGACAGCTCCTGTGGATTAATAAACTGAAGAAACCATTATTTTTCTGCAAGCCCTGGGACCCCCACATTTATCACTTCAGTATTTTACCAGCTAGTAAGTCAGGACCTTCTGACAATGTTGTAAATCACAAAGAATGGTGTTTGCTCTTTGATAGAGATTGGGCTTTAGTCTCTGGTGTACTTAGAGATATCTAACAATTGTGATGTGCATCAGACCTGCATTTTAAAGATCTACTGTTATCATTATATTTAACTTTGTAGTCCACTAAGTATAAAAGACACGAGCCTTGTTACAGCACAGTGAGACTGCATTGCTGTTCCAGCTCGTTATAGCACAGTGAGACTGCATTGCTGTTCCAGCTCATTACAGCACAGTGAGACTTCATTGCCGTTCCAGCTCGTTACAGCACAGTGAGACTGCATTGCTGTTCCAGCTCATTACAGCACGGCGAGACTGCATTGCTGTTCCAGCTTGTTACAGCATGGTGAGACTGCATTGCTGTTCCAGCTTATTACAGCACGGCGAGACTGCATTGCTGTTCCAGCTCATTACAGCACGGCGAGACTGCATTGCTGTTCCAGCTTGTTACAGCACTGCGAGACTGCATTGCTGTTCCAGCTTGTTACAGCATAGTGAGACTGCATTGCTGTTCCTGCGTGGGTGCATGTTTGCTCAGACATGGAATCTGTTTTTATTGGTGTATGAATGATAAACACAAGATAGCCACTGAAAAATGCAATACAGAATCCAGAAGAAACCTAATTACCCAGAGAATGATGAGGCCCACATGCAACAAGGGAGATGAACAGCATCGATACATTTAGGACAGAGTTAGAGAAATACATCAAGGAGAAAGGAATAGAAAGCTCTGTTGATAAGTTGAAGGGATATATGTAGGGAGAAGGTTAATGTGGAGGACAAATATCTAGAGGGACTTGTTGAGTTGAATGACCTGTTTCTCTGCTGTCAGATGATTTGATAGTGAGTTGATAGTGAAATCCTCGGCCAGACGTTGCCTGTCCTTATGTCCTTTACTTCAAATTGGAGTGTCTGGATGAAAGGAATATTTTGAAAGAGACAAAGGAACAACATCTTTTTCTTTTGTTATCCAAACAGGGACTTCGGAAACCCAGCGCAGACGAGATCAGGCATGCCACAAACGCGGTTTTCTGCCCTTCCATGTTTGGTAGCTCCCTGGACGAGATCATGAACATGCAACATGAGCACTATCCAGACCGACAATTGCCGTGGGTCCAAACCAGACTCTCGGAGGAAGTGCTGAAACTCAATGGAGCACAGACTGAGGGCATCTTCAGGTAACACCTGCTGACAGATCATTGACTCGCCCTGGTTAGTGTCAATCCTTTGGGTGGATACAGTTCACACATAACAGGAACCTTCCAATACATTAGGCAAGTGCAGCTGAGGAATAGGTGGAGCCCCTTGAGCCTGTTCCACGTTCATGGGAAAAAAGTATCAAATCTGGCCTGGGCTACCACTAGTGTCCTAGACTGTGACTGGAAGGGATCTCTGACAATGAGGGGCATCATAGCAAATCTCAATGTCTTCCTCACACCCACTCTAGCAGGGACTGTAGGCTGGCAAGAAGCAATGGTCCTGGTCAAATTTGGTAATCCCACTTTTCAATAATATCAAAAACAATCACAGTCAGTACTGATGAATAACATCAAACACAGGAACGGCCTATTAGTCACAACTGATCATTTATATTCCACACAAGTCTCCTCCCATCACCTTTTCATCTACTGGTGCAGATAAAGTTAAGAAATTCAGTGACTGATTAAAGAAATTAATTGGAATTGACTAGCGCTTGTCAGAGATTAGAAGCAATTGAGAGAATGGGGTGAGAAGGAAACTATAGTACACTGCACCCGCTGTGTCTGCCCTTTCCAACAAAGCATTCATCACACATAATTCCCTGATGCATGAAATGTCCCGGATCTGCTTAACAAATCTCATTCTGATTTCAAGAATTTATGATGATATTGTGTTCTGCATAATGGGTAGCATATGTAATCTCAACATTCTTCACACAATAACTATCTTTGGTGTGCATTGTTTTGTAGATGATGGAGTACTAAAAAGGCAGTTTCGGCAGCCCTTTTCTCAGACTAGTCACTCCACACAGCTGCACATGTGTACAAGCATGCAGTGTGCATTGTGTACACACATAAACACACACACACATATATATATACATGCACACACACACATACAAACACACATATATAGACATACAGACACACATATATATATATATATACACACACATATTATATATATATATACATATACATAACATTTTTTATATATATATATACACACACACGCATGTATACACCCCCACACCTTTTCAACTTAACTTCTACGGGTTAAGATTGGGGTCTAAATAAATTGCTCTTTTAAAGGGCTGGCATTGGCACAATGGGCTGAAAGGCTGCCTTCTGTGCTGAAAGACTCTGTGGTGATTTCCAGCCTAGATTATGTGCTCAACAGAAGGGTGCAATTTATACTTCAGAGGTATTCTTGGATGCACAGAAGCACCCTCCACACACCCCTTGAACTCTGATTTCGAGGGAGGGAGTGCTTGCTACCAATTAAACCAGGCTGACAGGAAAGAGAAAACAAATGTGCCTCTCCACAAATGATGGGTCGGAAAGCCACTGGTGCGTGACAGATTGATATGATTGTAAAATGTGTGCTTTCACTTTCATTTATAGACATGTCATTTTATTAAAACATTCACATGTAATATTAATATGCTGGAAAGATTATTGGGGCAGTTCATCATGAGAGACACCATGGCTGAGAACCATCAACAAAGCTAGCTGCTTTCAGCCAGATCATCCTGTTTGAGCCTGAACTGAACTTCAAACCCCCACATCCTTCACAACTGCAAAGACCACCCATCTTGACCCACAAAACAAATTTCCTCCCACCCTTGAAATCTTTCTCCTCCAAAATTTGTTATTTGTCAACTAGTCCTCCCTCCCTTCGTCTCCCCTCTGCAATCTACCTTCTTGGCATTGCCTTGGATTCTACTCCAATGTAATTCCCAAAATGTTTTTTGTCCCCCTTCACCCCAAGATGCTCCTTTCATTTCTCCATCTACACGCTGCCTCTTGACACCAGCACCTATTCTGGAGACTTGCTGTCAGCTTTCACAGCACCGAGCTCAACTTCCCTCCCTTCATTCTTGAATCCATAGTCACTACTGTCGCTGGGTCAAAATCCTAGAACTCCCTCCCTAACAGCACTGTGGGAGTACCTACACCACACAGACTGCAGCGCTTCAAGAAGGCAGCTCACCACCATCCTATCGAGGGCAGTTAAGAATGTGAAACAAGTGCTGGCCTAGCCGATAACCCACATCCAGTGAAAGAATTTTAAGAAATGTGATTGGAGATTTCCTAATCTGAGAAACTAATTCCTGAATGGAGAGCATTTGGAAGATTAGCACTAACACAGCAACAGTTTCCTTACCTGCTTTTAATATCCTGGGTCTTATCAATTATCAATCACATTATTTTTCCCACTACCTTTTTTAAGCTTGTATTCAATCTTCTAAGATTCTCTCCTTGCTTTCATTCTAGTTTGACCCATATCTCTGGTCTTTGATTGTCTTCATCCACTGTGGAGACCAGTACAAAGTCATTATTTAGCAAGTCTGCCATTTCTTGACTTCCAATGTAATAGTTTGGATCAAAGAATTGTGTATCTAAACCTTTCCTTTCCATTTCTCATTACATTTTCAATTCCACCTGCCCTTGTAATCATTGTAATCAATCATAATCCTTCATTAAATCTTTAACTTCATCCTTTGTCTTCAATATCTTCCCTAGTCTCATTTGCTGTTAGACAGCTTATAATTGGCTTCTGTATCAAGATCATTTCTTTCGATAATGGCTCTCCCTTCAGCACTGACCAAATTGGCTTTCCACCTTATGTTGTCCGTTATTTTATACACATACATACTGTTTTCCAATACATGTGACAATAATAAATCCTTATGAATCAATTCAATATTTACCCATCCATGTCCTCACTTTGTGTCTTTCAGTTCAGTTACAAGTCTTTCTAATGAACTTTATCAAAAGATTTCATAGAATCCTACAGTACAGAAGGAGGTCATTTGGCCCATCAAATCTGCATCAACCACAATCCCACTCAGACCTTATCCCGATCACCCCCTGTATTTACCCTTGCTAATCCCAGACAGTTTAGCATGGTCAATCCACTTTACCGGCACATGTTTGGACTGTAGGAGGAAGAAACCCACGCAGACACAAGGAGAATGTGCAAACTCCACACAGACAGTGACACCAGCGGGGATTAGATCCCAGGCCCCTGGCGCTGTGAGGCAGCAGTGTGAACCACCGTGCCACCATGCTGCCATTTTTTGAATGCTCAAGTCAATAACATAAGAAATCAAGATTCATTAGAGAGAATTTTGTGTTTTCAATTCACACCAAATGCGTTTTTAATCATCTTTGCACAAAGCTTTGTCAATACTTTAACCTCATAGGTCTTACCTGTAATTGGCCTCAGCACCCAGATGCTGAAGAGTGGAATCAGAGGAAGGTAATAAGATATAGATAAACAATCAGCCAGGGACTTTTTTTCTTTCACACCAGCATTTATTGCAACACCAAGTTAAAGTCCAACAGGTTTATTTGGTAGCATGAGCATTTTGAAGTGTTGCACCTTCATTGCTCACCTGATGAAGGGCAACGCTGCAAAAACTCGAGCCACCAAATAAACCTGTTGAGACATCGCATTGTGCCTATCCCATTCCAATGCTGCTATCTCCACATCAGAGCATTTATTGCCCTTGAGATGCTGGCACTGAGCTACCTCTTAAACTGCTGCAGTCCATGTGATTAGTGCACCCAGAGTGCTGTTAGGGAGGGAGTTCCAGGATTTTGACCCAGTGACAATGAAGGAACTGAGATATATTTCCAGGTCAGGATGATGAGTAGCTTGGAGGAGATCTTGCTGGTGGTGGTGTTCCCATGTGTCTGCTGCCCTGGTCCTTCTAGATGGTAGTGGTTGTGGGTTTGGAAGGTGCTGCCTAAGAAACCTGAGTTCCTGCAGTGACCCCTGTAGATGGTATACATGGCTGCCACTGTGCATTAACAGTGGAGGGATTGAATGTTGAAAGTGGTGGGTGGAATGTCAGTTAAGTAAGCTGCTTTATCCTGGATTGTGTTGAGCTCTTTGAGTTCTGTTGGAGCTGCACCCATCCAGGCAAGTGGCGAGTATTCCATCACAATTCTGACTTGTGCCTTGTAGGTGCTGGACAGACTTTGGGGAGTTAGGAGATGAATTCGCAGCCTCTGATCTCTTCTTGTAGCCACAATATTTATATGGCTAGTCCAGTTCAATTTCTGGTTAATGGTCACCTCCAGAATGTTGATAGTGGGGACTCAGCTGTGGCAATGCCATTGAGTGTCATGGGGTGATGGTTAGATTATCTCCTGCTGCTGTTGGTCATTGCCTGGCTTGTGTGACACAAACATTAGCTAGTATATATCAGCCCAAGCTGATTGCTCTTTTCCTTGATGAAAAGTTAGTTTGTATGCATGTTGTGTGTAATTGGGTCAGGACAGGATGGCCCTGTCATTGTCCAGGCATACATAAACCACATAAATAGCTGCAGCAGTAGAACCTGCAATTCAATATGATCATGTTTGATTTTAACCTTCAACTCTCCTGTCTGTTCCCTTGATCCCCTAACAGAGCAAAAATTTTGCAATCTCAGCCTTAAATGTAATTCACAATGGAGCATAGAGAACCCTGGTAGGAACACGAGGATACTGTCAAACTGCTTCATCAGCTTATCCCACACAAATATAATACCGATATGTCCAAAAATCATGTATTCTTGTTACAAAAGAAGTATCAAAGCCCAGTTTTTAGTGAAAATTCCTCTTCAACTCCTTGGGCAATCAAAACTCAGCCAGGAGCTCAGTCTGCTCCTGACCAATGTGATGTGGCACCTGCCTTTTTTCGTATGAGCCTCTGCCAGAGCCAGTGCTCTCTTGAAGTCATTCGGTGAATGGATGTCCAGCCCACAAGCTTACTGCCCACGAAGCAGCATCAAGGATTACTGTCCTTCATGAAACCTTACCACAGTGAGAGTCGGCACCTTCAGGAAAAGAGGAAGAGGAAAAGGGGACTCAGAAAGAATGGAGGAAACCAAGAACTCATTGGCCTGAATTGCGTAGTCAGCTCTGCTGATCGTGAAGAATGCTGTCCACAGATTGAACGGGCCCAAGCTAACAGAACTTATTTTGACAAGAAAATGGAGTAATTAGTTCCCCAATTTGTCAACACTTTTCCAATAACTATGAAAATACAATTTCAAACTCACTTGTTCAAATCCAACATCTCCTTATGCAATGAAGTGACTTTTGGTCAGTTGTCAACATAGGTTGTCATAGAATCCCTACAGTGCAGAAGGAGGCCATTTGGCCTATCAAGCCTGCCCAGATCACAATCCCATAATCCCTGGGTTTACCTTGCTAATCCCCCTGACACTAAGGTCAATTTAGCATGGCCAATCAACCTAACCAGCACATCTTTAGACTGTTGGAGGAAATTGGAGCACCCAGAGGAAACCCACGCAGATAGGGTGAGAATGTGCAAACTTCACACAGACAGTGACCCAAGTCCGGAATCGAACCTGGGTCCCTGGCGCTGTGAGGTAGCAGTGCTAACCACTGTGCTACTATGCCATCAAGTGTAAAGTTTGTGTGTAAAGTTTCATCAGCTGAATTCTTGCCTCCATCCTCCTAACCCCGATGTTCCCAACATTGGTCACTCACAATGTCCACAGCCCTGTCTCTGCAACCTCCATCCCCTGGAAAATAAGCAGACTTCCCTTTTTCTGATTGGATGATCATTGACTGCCAATTAAATGGCCTCATCCCAACCTCCAGTATTTCTATAAGCAAGAAATTAAGTTTTCAAAAAAAAGAGAAGGAACTTTTTTTAAAGCTCCTGTGACTATTTTTTTCCTGGGTGTTGTTCTCAACAAAGTCCTGGAGATTGGGTCTTGATCCCCGGAGGTCAGTGGGACCAGACATTTGGCAGCTCAATCCCTCAGCATTAGAGTAGGCCAAAGCCTTCTAAAGAAGGAGAATTGCAAATGTGTGTCACTTGTCCTGCTTGTTTTCAGCTTGACATTATTCAGCTCTGGTCTGGCCTATTGGTCTCATTAGTCTCCTGTTAACCATAGTTGCAGAATGCCAAGCACTTGCATCGTGTTTCGGTTGGCAGGCAGGAACTGGGGGGAGGGAGGAGGGACAGTTGCTGACAAGATGGATAGTTTGAAGCACAGCATGGAGAGAACGAGAGGTTAGTGGTGTGGGCTGCTCGCTGACAAATGACTCTGAATATCATTAACTGCCTCTGTGTGCTCCTTCTGTGTTTCTGCAGAGTCCCCGGGGATATCGATGAGGTCAACGCCCTCAAGCTTCAAGTGGATCAGTGGGTCATCCCACAAGGGCTGACTGACCCCCATGTCCCAGGTAATTACATTTGCTAATATAGCAAAGGATGCCTGTACTGGCCGAGTAAAACCTGTTGCTGCTGGTACGTTGGAATGAGGAGTCTCTAGCTTGTCATGGAGGAGTATGGTGAGGCGGGGGTGATTGTGCCACATCCTTGCCCCGTCCCACCCTACTACTTCTGAGAAGTGAACCTCCAGCTTCCTCCCTCACAGTCAAGTCTGTGCCATCGTATCTTGTTTAGCTTGGTTAAGGATGCTTAAGCTCAACAGTGAGACAGATTCAGCCCCTTCCCACTTTTCCCTTTTGCCTCCTCCTCCCCCGCTCTCCCCTTCCACTCTGCAGGAAGACAGAGAACCAAGTGCAACAGAATTTTGTTTGGAAATGTTGATTAAATGAATCCGGGTTTTTTTATTTGCTTCCCTATTTGTCTAACCAAACAAATCAGGAAGATTCCAGCTTTATTGAATCAGAGCTTGCCCCACTCCTGATCACTCTTCAGTGACTCCCAGAGTGAGGGACAGAATTGTGATGCCATCTCCTCAATCGGACAGGCAGATTAAGGCCTTTTCTGCCAGATGAACACAAGTTGGGGTGTGGCACTGGAATGCCCTGTGTTTTAGCATGAAAGTCACTGAGTTCATACCGGGGGAGGGGAGGAAACTGCAGCGAGAGAGAACAGATTGTGCCTTCAAAAATAGAAGTATTGGTGACACTCATCAACACAACAGAAACAGCTTTAAAAGTAAGAAGGCCTTTGAGATGCGCATTTTCATGTTACCCTACAAAAGATGAGCAGGGAGCTCTGATAGAATGGTCCATTATAATATCCCTGTTCCTCTGCTCAGAATGTTGCACTACATGCAAGGGCTGTTCTTTGCTGTCATCCTAACAAATTTGACATCAAGCACCTTTTGGCACACACTGCCCCATGAGACAGTATTAGTGCAGCAGGAGTTGTTTTAGCATTTGACGAGATTAAACAGCCGTACTGCACTGCTGCAATTTGTTAGGAAGCTGATTAGAATTCCTGTCGTGCCATTGGTTTTTGCTTCCAAAATAACCCTTTGGGTGCCAGAAAAGATTCACTCCCCCTTTTGTGTTACAGCATGTGGCAGCAGTACTATCGCCAAGATGTAGCATATGTGTAAATTTACCATCCCCATTCCGCTGATTAGCTCACATGCATTTCGGACAGAGTTAACCAACATGGAATAGGACTGCTACTGTTGGAATCAGTACTTGGGATTAGGGACTGAAAAGCAGTAAAGCTGGGAGGAAAAAGGACAACTTGCATTTATATAGCACCTTTTACCATCCGAGAATGTCCCAAAGCACAGTACAGGTGCACAGTATAGCCAATAAAGCACTTTTGAAATACAGTCATTGTTTTAATGAAGGAAACAATACGGCTAATTCTCAATAGTCAGTTCCTCGCGCCCACCACTCTGAGTGAAAAACTTACCCCTGACATCTCCTCTGTACCTACTCCCCAGCACCTTAAACCTGTGTCCTCATGTGGCAACCATTTCAGCCCTGGGAAAAAGCCTCTGAGAATCCACCCAATCTATACCTCTCAACACCTTATACACCTCTATCAGGTCACCCCTCATCCTTCGTCTCTCCAAGGAGAAAAGGCCGAGCTCCACACACATCAAACACATTGTTAAGATGGCGGTGCGGACTCATTGGGCCGAAGGGCCTGTTTCCCGTGCTGTGTTGTTCTTTGTTCTTTGTTCCCTCAACCTATCCTCATAAGGCATGCTGTCCAATCCAGGTAACATCCTCGTAAATCTCCTCTGCACATCCACATCCTTTCTGTAATGAGGCGACCAGAACTGAGCACTGTACTCCAAGTGGGGTCTGACCAGGGTCCTATACAGCTGCAACATTATCTCTCGACTCCTAAACTCAATTCCTCGATTGAAGGCCAGTACACCATACGCCTTCCTAACCACAGCTTCAACCTGCGCAGCTGCTTTGAGCGTCCTATGAACTCGGACCCCAAGATCCTTCTGATCTTCCATATTGTCCACATTGATACTTGTCAATTAAGTCTCATTCAACTGTAAACATATTCAATGACAATGCCTCCACCTTTCTCTGTGGAAGTGAGTTTCACAACCCTCTGATAAAAAAAACTTTTCCTCAAATTCATTCTAAATGGGAAACTCCATATTTTTATATGATGTCTCATACTTCTCATCTCTTCCACAACTTTAGAGGGGCTGTACAGATGGCATTTATTTTTGCAAGTGTATGGAATGCTTAACCATATTCTGAAGAGCAAAGTATCTTTTGTACTGTCCAGTTTATATTCAGTGGGAGGATTGTTTTCTCTGCATCATATTATTTCCCAGAGACCAAATAGAGTAACATTTGTAATGTCCACCATGCACAGGGAGCAGGTGGTGCTGCTTACCTAAGAGTCTTCAACCAGTCAGAAAGCTACTGGGTAATCTTGTGGTGATAAAAGCAAGATACTGCGGATGCTGGATTCTGAAACAAAAACAGAAAATGCTGGAAAATCTCAGCAGGTCTGACAGCATCTTTGGAGAGAGAATACAGCTAACGTTGACTTGAAACATTGGCTCCATCCTCTCTCCACAGATGCTGTCAGACCTGCTGAGATTTTCCAGCATTTTCTGATCTTGTGGTGATGAGGGTGTTGCAGACTCATGTGAAGGGTAGGAGTGTGCGAATCGGGTGATTGGTGCCTAGGGAGCATGGTGCTGCAGAGCAGTGGGAGGATGACACCGGAGCGAGGGGGAAGGTCACAGATAACAACTACCTATGAATCTGACAAGTTTCTAGCGCTTGTGTGAGAGTGGGAGTGACGGGATTAGCGCCCGCTTCTGAGGGATCAAACTGCTCTGGTAAAAAAAAGGCTGGAGAGAAATTTGTCTGGTGGAGAATTTGGGTTGGTACAGTGCTGAGTAACACATCAACAGAAAAGGAGCCAAAAGAGGAAATGCTGGAAAATCTCAGCACGCCTGGCAGCGTCTGTAAGGAGAGAAAAGAGCTGACATTTTGAGTCCAGATAACCCTTTGTCAAAGCCAAAAGGCATAGAAAGTGGGAGATATTTATACTGCAGGGGGAGGGAATGAAAGTTGAGTCATAGCCACAGAAACAAGGGGAAAGGCTGCTAATGGCAGCCCAGAGAGAGAATAAAGGGTGTGAATGGCCAAACGGCAGAGAAGGTAAAATCAGAGGGTAAGCGGTGACAGATGCTGATGTGGGGGGGTTGGATAATGGGTGGGAGAGAGGTAAAACAGAAAGGGAAAATACTGCGGGTGTTGAAAACCTGAAATTAAAAAAATGCTGGAAATATTCAGTTGGTCAGAAAGCATCAGTGAAGAGAGGAAAAGGGTTAACATTTCAGGACGATTTCTCATCAGAACTCTGGTTCCAGCTCCCAGCGAATGTAATCTTATCTATGGAATGACATTGTGCCATGAAAGCAGGAAGAGAGCATTTGGGAGCAAGCCCACATTGTGACTATTGGAGGCTTCTTTGTCTATTTAGATCTAAAGTTATATATTTTTTAATGTTCAAGTTTTATGATTTGGCTGCAGATTGGAGTGTTTTACCTGGAGCCTTGAGGGTTGTTAGAAAAGGAGAAAGGGTGAGATCTTCTGGCCCTTCCCACCAACAGGATCAACCCCCAGCAGCAGGATGGTGAGCCACGCAAAACGCTGTAGACATCGGCAGGACCAGAAGGTTCAGCCTGTGGCCAGTGGCAAGCCACCTCCAGTACCGGGAAGCACGTCACGGGGATGGCCAGATAATCACACCCAAAGATTTAATAGCTGATAACCGGTTATATGTGGAGTCTGGATTCAGCTAATAATGATATTGAAAATGATTTTTCTCTTTCCTTTCTCGCTTTCTGCACCCTCTGGCAGCCTCGTTGTTGAAATTATGGTACCGTGAGCTAGAGGATCCACTCATCCCTCACGAGTTTTACGAGCAGTCCATCAACCATTACGAAAACCCTGAGGCAGCAATTGCCGTCGTCCATTCCCTCCCCAAGCTCAACCGGCTGGTACTTGGCTACCTCATCCGCTTCCTACAGGTACAGTTATTGTTATATACTATCCCCAAGCCATCCATATTTAACACACACGCGCTCTTCTGTATCGTCTATAACCATTGCCCATTTACATTCAGGTCCATTCCAGCGATGCTGGTCACTTCTCGGTTTATTTCGGGCAGATAAACGTCTGCTTGGTCACTAGTTTGCATCTCATTAAGATGTGCTGGAGGCGAGGACAAGCATAAGTTGATGCATTTGAGGGAAAGCTGGGTAAGTGAATGGGGAAGAGAGGAGCAGATGGAAATGATGTTAGGGTGAGATAAAGTGGGGGAGACAGTGGCACTGGACTCATAATCCAGAGACCCAGGGCAAGATCTGGGGGGCTTCAGATCTACAGCAAACACCCTCTGAAATGGAGTGCAATTAGGGATGGGAAATGAATGCTGGCCCAGCCAGCGACACTCATATCCCATAAAAATAATTTTTAAGGAAAGTTTGGGAAGGGAGGCTCATGTAGCATAAACACCAACATTGGCAGTTGTGCTGAATGGCTTATTTTTGGGCTGTGAATTATAGGTAAGTAAATAACAAGGAGGCTGAGTGGTATTATCACTAGGCTATTAACCTAGAATGTTGTGGGGACTCAGGTTCGAATCCTGCCACAACAGATGGTAGAATTTGAATTCAATAAAAAGTATCTGGAATTAAGAATCTACTGATGACCATGAAACCATTGTTGATTGTTGGAAAACCCCATTTGGTTCACTAATGTCCTTTAGAGAAGGAAATCTGCCATCCTTACCCGGTCTGGCCTACATGTGACTCCAAAGTCACAGCAATCTGGTTGACTTAACTGTCTTTGGACACCTTGGAATGGGCAATAAATGCTGGCCAGCCAGCGACGCCCATGTCCCACAAATGAATAAAAAAGAAAAATAATATTCAGATTACCTGCTGTTCCCTTAATCCCTTCCTAGTGGTTATTGTTATTTTTTTCCAGTCCTATACTGTCCAGTATCACATTAGATTTTCTGGTTTGCTTACCCAGCAGAGATTTCCATAGGAGGATTTTTAGCCATCAAAAATACCTTTAATTCTCATAGCACTACAATGTTCTGAGCAGAGCTTGTTGCAGTTTTTTCAATTTTTCCCTCTAGTTTTTCTTCTCCTGTGGCAGTTGAACTTGTACCTTAGCCTGCAGTTGTATAAAGCTCTGTTCAGACAGCATTTGGAACATTGCATTCAGTTCCAGGGACAGTAGCCCAGGAAGGCGCATAGTAGATGCAGCACACATTCACCAGACTGACACTGCAGTTTAAAAAGGGTTAAATTCTGAAGCAAGTTGCACAGGCTAGTCCTGTACCTCCATGCAGATAGCAGATTATGGGATGATCTATTGAGATGCTTAAGATCATAAGTTTCTAGAGTGGCTGGAGTAAAATATTTCCTCTGATTGAGGACTTGAGAACATGAGGATATAATCTAATAATCAGAGTGAGGCCCTTCAGAGAAATGTCAGGAAGCAGTTTGTCCATATACAATCATGGAAATGTGGAATGTGTTCCCCTGAGGCTGGGGCTGAATAGATTATTTCAGATCTGGAGTGTGATGGATTTTTGTAAGAAATTGATGATTACAGAAGCAAGATGAGTAAATGGAGTAGAGAAACAGATTGTCCAGATCTGATTGAATGGCCTACTCCAAAGCCTGTATTCCTATCAAATACATTAAAAACAGCACCTCCAACAATGCCACACGTTCTAAGTACTGCAGTCGAGTAGCGTGGCACAGTAGTTAGCACTGCTGTCTTACAACACCAGGGACCCGGGTTCAATACTCAACTTGGGTCACTGTCTCTGTGGAGTTTGCACGTTCGCCCCATGTCCGCATGGGTTTCCTCTGGTTGCTCTGGTTTCCTCCCACAGTCTGAAAGACATGCTGGTTAGTTGCATTGACCATGCTAAATTCTCCTTCAGTGTACCCGAACAAGCGCCGGAGTGCAGCAACTAGGGGAATTTCACAGTAACTTCATTGCAGTGTTAATGTAAGCCTACTTGTGACATTAATAAATAAACTGAAATTAAACTAAGACTTCAATGGCTGAATGGCCTCCTTATGAAGTTACAGAGTCAGTATGCTTAGATGAGGATCAGAGAATGAAAAATAATTCAGATGAAAAGACTACTTCCTCCTCCCCCCTCCCCACCCCTCCGCAACGCCCGCCAAACCTGCTCCAAAAGAGGCCGAATGGACCCTGAGACATGTGAGTTGAACAGAACATTCATTGCATCTCCCCCTGTTTTCTTGATTCCCACCAACTAGATCTTCGTCCAACCGGCCAACGTCTCTGTTACCAAGATGGATGTCAACAACCTTGCCATGGTCATGGCCCCCAACTGCCTCCGCTGTCAATCTGATAACCCGCGGATCATCTTCGAGAACACTCGGAAAGAGATGTCCTTCCTGCGAGTGTTAATCCAACACCTGGACACCAGCTTCATGGATGATGTGCTATAGCCAGCGAGAGAGAGTCCCAAACATTGAAAGGAGGAGAAAACACAAAGATAAGCCTTGTACAAAAAAAACCGTAATGCGTTTGTGTCTGCATTTGTTTATACCGATTTGAGATCTTTTTGCCAGTCCCTTGCTGGTTGGTGTTGTCTACATTATAAAAAAAATAAGAAGGGAAAAAAAACAAGAAAAAAGTATTATATGTAAATTTTGATGCTGCTTTTTCTGTCTGCTCTGTATGATGCTCACATCCAGGTCCATTCCCACCTGTGGCACAGTTTACTAATAGTTTATTTTTTTCGTTTAGCATGCGTACTTGGGTTTTTAAACCTGTTTATAAAGTAACTTTATTTTTATAGCATTTAATTATACAGGGCTAAAAAAAACAAAACAAAAGACTCCCTTTATGTGGGCGAGACATCCTCATACGGTTTATTTCTTCTCTCACTTCCCATTCTACAGTACTCTGCTGTGGATTTTAACCAAACTTATTCCAAACCTTTCGTCGTTTTAATTTTTTGCGTGAAAGACATTCAGAATATCTGTGGCTTATTTTTTAAAAAGAATGGTTCCGCTGTGTTTTTTCTCAACTTCATTCCCTTTCCGTGTCTGAGGGCAGTATAGAATTGCCCCACTTTTGGTGCTAACTCATCAGTCTGGTTTGCCTAGAATCGAGTGTTCTAACCCAGTTGCCCAGTTTAGGGTTTTCAAGGTTAATCCTTTTGGAATCGGTCTGCATGTTTTTTTTACTCGGAATGATGGGGCTCAATGCCCGAAATGCTGGTGGGAAATCCCAGAATCTAACTTTGTGAGAGTGGGTGTTTAACTCGTTTGCTTGCTGTAATCTAGAATGAACTCTATAAGATGATGCTGACCCGCGATATCCTCCCTGTATTGAATCATAACCTCTTCTCTAAGAGATTTGAACTATGAATTACGCATAAACTCAAGAACCTGCCTGGACCATTCTGGATCGCTGCCTAATTTTAAACAAATCCAAGATGAGGCAGCGCCCTGGATTGGAACTGGAGGCTGATGCTAAGAATTGACAGATAGATTGATTTTGATAGTTGATAAAAGCACAAATAGATGTGAATGGATACAGGGCAAGCCCAGAGCTTTCATGGAGTGTAAATGTACACTCTAACATGCCCTGCTTCAATAGGATGACTGATCAATCTAAACATAAAAAGCTCTGAGTGTATGTGTGTGTGTGTTTGTATGTGGAGGGACAGAATTGCCCCCGACACTGGAGATTGTCCCACTGATTGGAGTGAGATTTGCACCGTTTGTCATACACTGATTCTGCTTAGTCCCTAAATCACCAAAGTGATCAAATCAGGACCGGTCAGTCACACTGCCTCTTATTTCCACACTTAGCCCAGGACATCTGGACTGTGAAACTTCCTCAGCCTTGCCTTCCTCAGACAAGCTACAGGTCCTCACTTCCCCACCCCCTGCCCTTTCCCTACTCCCCATCCTTCCTTATTCCCTGCGCCCATTTCCCCACTCTGCCCCCATTACCCATCTCTCCACCCCCATTTTCCCCACTCTCCGCCCCTTCCCTACTCCACACCCCCATTTCCCCCACTCTCCGCCTCTTCCTTACTTCTTGACCCCAATCTCCCCACTCTCCTCCCCTTCCTTACTCCCTGCCCCCATTTCTTCCACTGTCCACCCCCCTTTACTCCCTGCCCACATTTCCCCCACTCTCCACCCCTACCTTACTCCCTGCCCCCATTTCCCCCACTCTCCATCCCTATCTTACTCCCCACCCCCATTTCCCCCACTGTCCACCCCCTACTTTACTCCCCACCCCCACTTCCCCTACTCTCTGCCCCTACCTTATTCCCCACCCCCATTTCCCCCACTCTCCGCCCCCACCTTACTCTCTGTCCCCATTTCCCCCACCCACCACCCTACCTTGCTGCCTCCCAACCCCAGCCTGAGCTGAATTGACTCCTGTTTTTCAGTAAAGGGTGTTACAATTTGCTTCTAGTTTCTTCTTTTATGTGAATAGTGAACTGACCCAGTTGGGCAGACTGACCATGAGATCCAGTGCCATTTTGTGTTGAATTGATGTTGTCAGTGTTAGTCTTGCTTTCGATGCAGTGCGGGCTTAATGACTGGTTTTTCCCCCAGAGCCTGAGGAGTGCCTCAGTAACCAGCTCTCAACAGTGAACGGTGATGCTGAGATTTCCAGCCTGAACCTAAAAGCCTTCCACAGACGGCAGCTGTTAATGAGCACACTAGTTGCACCTTCTACTGCTGCATGCAGAGGCTGCCACCTGATACTGTCTAAATAAAACCTCCTCAATGTGGATTGGTAAAGACCATGTTGAGGCCTGGTGTATTTAGGCTCTGGCTGTGTCTGTTAAAGTGAGTGCTTACTTTAAGACAGACATTGATGTATAACACTGAGGGAAGGACTCTGTATCCATCCCACCAAATCCATTTGTAGTATAACACCATATGCTTTGCCTGATTTCAGAGCTGATAACAATAGAGTGCCTCTTTCCAACTAAACCCCAACATGAATTAAAATGAGCGCATGTTTGCTTTTTAACCACTCGAGTTCTGGCACTGGGTCATTTTACTTTTCTTTGTACTTTCTAGATGTGCTGGTAGTTTCCTGTGTTCTGGGCTCCACTGGGGTAATCGGCGTTTGTGTCGGAAAGGTGTGCATTGTAATGGTTATTGTCCTAAACAATCTGACCCATATCTTTAATGGTAAAATCACTTCCCCATCTTCCAAACCATAAGCCACCCATATTCATCCATCACATTTTCCCATCATGTAACATAGAAGATAGGAGCAGGAGGAGGCCATTTGGCCCTTCGAGCCTGCTCTGCCATTCATTATGATCATGACTGATCATCCAACTCAATAGCCTGATCCCAGCTTCCTTCCCCCCCATGTCCTTTGATGCCCTTTGCCTCAAGTGCTATATCTAACTGCTTCTTGAAAACATTCAATAACATTGCCACTGCTCCACACTCTGTGGGTTTGTGAAGGATTGATGCACATATACACAATTTCAAGGTGATCACATTGAATGGATGAATGGTCACAGAATCTTTCTGCAGAAAGAGACCACTCAGCCAACATGCCTGTGCGAGCAGTCTTTGATTAGGAGCAAGCAGCAATTTAATCGACATGTTCAGGTTAGACTGCAGCCACAGTAGCACAATTGGAGAGGTGCAAAAATCCTGCCCTTATTAAGTTATTGTCCCATATTCTCATTTATGTCCTCCAATTTCAATCATTATTTCAATGAATCCTGTCGGGTGTACCTCAGTAAATAAATGCTGCTGCTGCCTGTAATTACTCCGACCAGGAGATTCAGCAGTTACAGTATGTCATGCTTGTGGTTGCGCCATCCTCATACTGTAGTTTGTAACTGCTCTGTGATGTCCATCACCAAACTTCACCTGGTCTGACCTCTCTTTTTGCTCTTCGTTCTTTAGGAGAGATCTCTGTACCTTCTTAGCTCAGATCAAACAACTGAAATACTGACATTTTCTTCACTAGATGTCAGTTTTTAGAGTTTCCGTTTTGCTTTTTCAATTTCAAGCAGCTCTTCATTCGTCCTTCTTCTCTGGAAATTGAATTTTTAGCACAGGTCTTAGCACCAAAACTTCAATTTTCTTCCACAGAAGAATGAAAGTGACACATGTAGCACAATGGAACCTGCCCTCAGGTTCTTATTCTGAGGCTGCCAAAGGCCCTAAGCTCAATATTGTTTTGATGTATTGCCAGTGGAAAAATTTCTACTTAAAAGATGAACGGGATCCTGGCTGATGCTGCAGGAATGAGAAGGCCCACTTTGCAGAACAGAAAACACTTCCATTCAGCAAAGGGTCGACTCCTGTACTGACCAGCTTTCTGAAGGGGACAGCACTGTGGATGGAATGTAGCACCTTATGAGTTTTTCCCTTGTTCCAAGATTGGGTTTTCCTGTGGTTGACACACCCTTCAGCTTCACAAAATTACTTCCAGCTATCTCTGTCTGGGAAACTCACCACTAGACTTGTTGCTGAAGCAATGGCAAAGCTAGGACCTACAGTAGGGTCTGTGTCACCTTTAGTTTGTTTAATGCTTGAGGACCTGAATCTGTCTCATGGTCCAAGGCCCCAAGAGGCAGTCTGTTACATTTGACGTGAGTGGGAATAGATGGCTAGAAACCTAACCCACAGACAAGTTAGCCTTTTCTAAACACACTGAAACTTTGACTGAAAACCTTACGGGAAAATGCACAACCCATCTATTGTACTGACTGTGGGCTGGATGAAATGATACTGTTTAGTCTCCCTCCCATCCCAATCCCTCTTTTTTTTCCTTTAGTAACTGTAAGCCATACTTAATCCTCCACTCAAAAGTACAGGAGTCGACCCTTTGCTGAATGGAAGTGTTTTCTGTTCTGGAAGGTGGGCCTTCTCATTTCTGCAGCATCAGCCAGGATCCCATTCATCTTTTAAGTAGAAATTTTTTCACTGGCAATAGATTGAAACAATATTGAGCTTAGGGCCTGTGGCAGCCTCAGAATAAGAACCTGAGGGCAGGTTCCATTGTACTGCATGTCTCACTTTCATTCACAATCGCCCACTTTCAACCCGCTCCTCCAATTGTTTCACAGTGTCATTTTTCATAATCTTATGGAACGACTAAATGGATGTCCCAGCTGTCAATCCAGCCAAGGTTGACAGCAAAATAGTTGTTTGCAACCATTCATAAGAGATAAAAAAATCAGAGGTTTACAACATGGAAACAGGCCATTCAGCCCAACTTGTCCAGGCTGCCCAGTTTTTACCACTAAGCTAGTTCAAATTGCCTGCATTTGGCCCATATTCCCTTATAGCTATCCTATCCATGTAACTGTCTAAATGCTTTTTAAAAGACAAAATTGTACCCACCTCTTCTACTGCCTCTGGCAATTTGTTCCAGACACTCACCACCCTCTGATTTGAATTAATTGTTATAAATCTGATAATGCTGCAATAAGGTGGAACTCCATTATCCACACTCTTAACATCCATCATATATCAGTATAAACACTTGGGTGAGACATCACTTCACTGCCTACTTCTTATATCTATTCCATCCCTTGTTCTGGTGTGAGACATGGCAGCATATTATTGACATTTCTGTACTATCAGCCTTGACTGCCAAGCCCAAGATATCACAGCACCAGGTATGTAACAGCAATAGTCAAGGCCCTCGATAAACCCACTAATCCCTCCATTGTGTCTCGGGAACCTCCTGGTTAGGTTGGATGTGGGAGGTCCCACTGTGTGTGTGTGTGTGTGTGTGTGTGTGTGGGTGGGCGGGTGGGTGTGTGTGTGTTTGTGTGTGTGGTTCTCTTTTAAACATGCCTGACAGCAATGACAGCGTAAATCTCTCTCTCCCTAGGAGTGAGACCATAATCGGTTAAAGCTTTTCTCTTCCAGGTGACAGTCTGGACCTTTCAATGTGATTATTTCCCTATAGTCAGGCTTCCCATCTACGTTTTATACTGAGACTGTACACCAAAACTCTCAACGGCAAGGCCATCAGGACAGAACAAAACTGGGTCCTCAGTCACTAATAGATTGAATCCAAGTAAATGAGAAAGAGTAGTGGTCCCAACATTGATTACTGGGGGGGTCTCACTCAATAATCCTCCCTTTGTCTTGAAAAAACTCATCCAGCAACTACCCTCTTTGTTCGAATTGTCTGCCAATTTCTTATCTATCTCCAAGATTTATCCAGAGTCCTAGTTGTGTAACGTGAGGTGACTGTTAATAACACAGTGGGTATAACCCAGATTTTCTCCTCTGGGCTATCAGCTGGATCAGAGTACCCTTGCTTCAGATGAAGGAGGGAACGGTTTAACTCATAAAATTCAGCATCTTTGCCTCTGACTGTGGCACAGTGGTTAGCACTGCTACCTCACAGTGCCAGGGACCGGGTTTCGATTCCCGGCTTGGATCACTGTGTGGCGTCTGCACATTCTCCCCGTGTCTGTATGGGTTTCCTCCGGGTGATCCGGTTTTCTCCCACAGTCTGAAAGACATGCTGGTTAGGTGCATGGGCCATGCTAAATTCTCCGAACTGGTGCCGGAGTGTGGTGACTAGCGATTTTCACAGTGACTTCATCGCAGTGTTAATGTATGCCGACTTGTGGCACAAATGAATAAACTTAAAACTTTTTGCAGGGATGGGGTGGGAGGGGGTGAAGCATTTTGGGACGTCTTTGCACCAAAAGGCATTGATAGATGCTGCCAGGGTGTCTGAGGGGAAGCTTTGTGTTAATACGACACCCCCAACGAGGCATGACATGAGATCTAAATGGTTTGGAAAATCCGGAAAGAAAGCATCAAATATTTTACAAAGGAAATGAAGGCTCATCACTCCCTGTCCACCTGTAAAAATTGGATCTGTTCAGTCAACCTGAAAGAACTGGCATTTCAACAACACTTTTCATGACCTTGCAATGCCCCAAACCACTTCACAGTCAATGCAATGCTTTTCAAGAGTTGATGTTGTAATGCAGGACAACTACATTAAGGGGCCAAGGTTAGTTCTCATTTCTGTATATAATCCAGATATATATATTTTTTAAACCATCTCTGCATGATGCAGTCTGAGCTCCCACAGCATGATCATTAATCGAAGCTATTATCACTCTACATGCATGTTATCATTTTATAAAGAGTAGGATTGAGAATAAAGATGGAGCAGAGGTCCATTGCTTTCTATATTGGTAAGAGAGATAAAACAAGATTCGACTCACTGACTTGGAAATGAATCAGTCAATAATTATTTAAAGTATTAAGTAACAATGGGTTGGCACAGCAGCACAGTGGTTAGCGCTGCTGCCTAACAGCGCCAGGGACCCATGTTCGATTCCCAGCTTGGGTCTCTGTCTATGCAAAGTTTGCACATACTCCCCATGTCTGCGTGTGATTGCTCCAGTTTCCTCCCATAGTCCAGAGGTGCGCAGATTAGGTGGATTGGCCATGCTAAATTGTCCCTTAGTGTCCAAAAATGTGTAGGTTAGGGGGCTTAGCGGGGTAAATAAGTGGGGTTAGAGGAGTAGGGCCAGGATAAGATGCTTTGACAGAGAGTCGGTGCAGACTCGATGGGCTGAATGATCTTCTGCATTGTAGAGACCTATGATTGAGGACTCATACCAGATACTGTAAATAAACTGTGTTCTGATGAGGAACAAAAGCACACTAAACATTAACTCTGCTTTCTCTCCTTACAGATACCAGACCTGCTGAATTTTTCCAGCATCCTCTCTTCTTGTTTCAGATTCCCAGCATCTGCCGTATTTTGCTTATTGCAGTAAATAAACTGCTGGTGCGCACATTTTATCTGGAATTTACAGCACAATTCATTCCAATTGGTTTATGTTCTGTATGAGCATCTTCCCACACTACACCATCTGATCCTATCAGTAAATTCTCCTTTTCCTCCTTTATGTTTAATTTAGCTTCCCCTTAAGTGTATCTATGGTATATTTTTCCTTTCATGGGTTGCCCAACCCTATTTGCCCTTTGAACTGAGAGTACTTAAGAGTTGCGGTGGGCCTGGAATCACATGGATGGGTCATTATTAGACTTGTATTGAATTTTCCGTGGTGGATTGGATCCTGGGACATTAGTCTAGTGACAATACCACAATGCCATCGCCTCCTCCTCGTACTGGCCTCAACCACACCCCATGGTAACAAATCCACATTCTAAACATTCTCTGGATAAAGAGGTTTCTCCTGAGTTCCTTATTGAATTTATTATTGACTATCTTACGTTTATTACCCCTGGTTTTAGATTCCTGGTAAGAAGTCTCACAACACCAGGTTAAAGTCCAACAGGTTTATTTGATAGTAAACGCCACAAGCTTTCGGAACACTATTCCTTCGTCGGGTGAGTGGACATTTGGACTTCTGCACAGTGGATATATTGTTTGAGTGTCAACCTCACCAACCCCACCCCACCCCCTTCATAATTTTAATGACCTCTGTTTGGCCGTCCCTTAGCCTCCTCTTTTCTAGAGAAAAGAATGTTTTCTAGAGAAAAGCCTGTTGAATCCTTTCTGGTGGTTATAATCTCTCAGCTCTTGTATCATCCTCATATATCTTTCTCATATCTTCTCCAAAGCTTCCATATTCTTTTTGTAACGTGGGGACTAGAACTGTGGCAAGTATTCCCAAGTGTAGTCAAATCGAGATTTTTTTACAATATAACTTTCCTGCTTTTCAATCCTATTCCTTGAAAATTAACTTAAGTGCTTTGTATTTTTAAGGCCTGGTTAACCTTTGTTGCTGTTTCGAATGATTGCTAAGTCTAAATCGCTTTGCTCCTGTACCCCAGTTAAACCTTTTTGGCAGAGGGAATAAGTAGCCTCCTTCATCCTCCTGCCAAATGCTATTGACAATATTAACATGATTTTGCTTCAGTCTTGCTCATTATTAACTATAATCCCTCGTAACTTACACTGCAAACATCCAATTTTCTTACAAGTGCAAAACAGTCTTTACAAAAGCAAGTTTGCCGTTCACTATTTGGTGCTTATGTCCTGAGAACTGACATTTCTGATTGTTCCCCAATCTAAACGTATATCTCTTGTATACTAACTCTAAATTGCTACAAGTTTTCTTGATGTTTTTACTCTAAGGTTTTTGGGCATTTCCCCAAAGCCTGGGCTTTAACTGGAAATGTTTTTAGTTCGGGAAAGTTGCATAAAGTTTTTGTCTGCCTTTGTGTCGTCTCAGTGCCCACGGTTTACAGAATATCCCAGTTTACAGCCCAGACAACCTTAATTAAACAGTTTGAGGATGTACTTCCATCATTCTCAGTATTTCAGTGTTTTGCTTTGTTTGGGGGCAAGGTGACATAGTGGTTAGCACTGCTGCCTCACAGCGCCAGGGACCTGGGTTCGATTCCCGACTCAGGTCACTGTCTGTGTGGAGTTTGCACATTCTCTCTGTGTCTGCGTGGGTTTCCTCTGGGTGCTCCGGTTTCCTCCTACAGTCCGAAAGACGTGCTGGTTAGATGCATTGGCCATGCTAAATTCTCCCTTAGTATACCCAAACAGGCGCCGGAGTGTAGCAACTAGGGGATTTTCACAGTACCTTCATTGCAGTGTTAATGTAAGCCTACTTGTGATACTAATAAATAAACTTTAGCTTTGAAACTAAAGAATGCCCTCGCAAGAAACTGGAGATTGAATAACTCGACCTGTTCAATCAGGCCCAGCATATTTATAGGTTTATTAACACCCAGTATGGACAGAAACAACTCAGATTATGGTTTCTCTGCTGAGGGAGAGAAAGAGACTTCATAGCGATTGGATTGGTGTGAATGGAATATTAAAAATTCAGGTCAAAGTCATCTTATCAGAAACATATCTGATGATTGAATTTTTAGAATCTTTGTAGTTATTTTTTGTTCATGGAAAATCTGATTGTTTAAAAGCTGAGTCAGTAAAGTAACTCATGCTGCATGAAACCTTTCCACCATTTGCTCTGAATGCACACTGGGCTGAGAGTCAGGGAACTGCTTTGATTTTCCATTCCTTCCTTTTAAGAAGCAGAAAGTTTCAACTGAAATATTTGTGCTTAAATGGGACAGAGCAGGAGCTGGCTGATGATGGGAGCAAAGGTATTGAGCAGAAAATGTGGATGTGTAAAAGACTACAAATGGGCTTGTTTGTGAGTTGCAAGTGTATGGGGACAGTAGTGAGGAAGACAGAAAGATGGAAACACAGTACAGGGTTAGGGTCTAAAGGAACAAAACTGGACCAGTTTGGGTCCCATTCTTCCAGAGCCCTACCACCCCTATCTCTGTTATATCAGCCCTCATGCTCCTAAAGCAGCAGGCCAGCCCTACTGTTCCCAACGCTCCTTCGTCAGACTGTAGCGCCACGCCCCAGATTCTGGGATTTCTCTGCTCATATTCACAAATCTCTCCTCACATTTCCACTGTTCCCTGATCCCAGTGGCTGGCCACCCAGTGCTCCCAGATCATGAAACCACTCTATCCCCAAACCCCAAGACTCCTTTTGCACTAATGTTCCTTCATGCGTAGGAACTAAGTCTCTCTTTTTGAATATTTACTAGGACTCCGTGCCAGTCCCCAGCCGCTCCCCATTCCCAATTGATCCATGTGCCTGGACTGGTGTCGTTATCCTGAGTAACACCCTGTTCTTTCACAACTTCTAGCTCACCGTAATGCCAAGGGAGTTGTACTAGTTTGCATAAAACAGCCCAGTGTTTAGTTCAGTCCAAATATTTCGCATGGGAAGTGGAATTTGTTTTACTGATAGGAATGGGGATTTGGGGTAGGAGCATTTCCAATCAACAAAATAGTAGGTTTCATTTTGCTTCAGGACTAACACTTGTCAATAAGAGAGATTGTGTGACCTCTAATTGATCTAACACACCCCTAGAAAAATCCACCTCTTATTAGCTTCAACACCATTCCACTCTGCAGCCCTAACTTCAGCACTGAAATGATATGATGTCCCTTTTCCAATTAAACAGCACATCCCCTGACCAAAGATTTTGAAAAATTCACTGTTTAATATTTTTCAGCCGCTATTAATCAAAGCTCCTCAAATTCAAAACTTCCAAACTCTGAGGATGCCATCCATCCCTGCACCCCTTCAGCCCTCACCTCCCTGCTTCCTGGTTTATTTATCCTGTCTCCCCTTCAGCTCTTGCCTTGGTTTTTCTATTTATTCATGGGATGTGGGCTTCACTGGCTAGGCCAGCGTTTATTGACCACCCCCAATTGCCCTTGAGAAGGTGGTGGAGAGCACCTTCAACCACTGCTATGGAGGTGCTGTCCTTGTGCTGTGGGTGGACTTTACTCAACATTCATCCAGGTTTTATACCGATCAAATAATTGTAAATTAGATCACTGAGTGCCAAGAATAGTCTCTTTGGATAATCTTAACAACTGTTGGCCTTTGATTCTGTGTTGCAACTGCTTGCAAATCGCCAGATAAAAGTTATTCTGCTTTTATTATTGTTGCACAATAGTCAGTGACAGCTCTATGTGGCTTGAGTTCTCCCCTTGTCCATCATTCCTGTAATTCTGAGAGTATGCGGGTCTGACGGGGTGTAAATGAAAGATAGAGATTAGATAAATGCCTCTGAATCCTGCAAAAATCCATCCTCACAATAGATGATACTGCGTCCAAATCCACACACTGTAACAATCCTTCTCACTCCCAAATAATTTCCAGGTGGAATATTAGTTGTCTTGTGGCATGAGAGATGTGGAATCAGGACCAAGTGTAGTGTTTGGGTGAATGGATTAGGAAGAGAGAGATCATTGCGCCAGTCGCACAGACACCATTCCATTGCTCCTGTCGATCATCACACTTTTCTCCTGCCACCCCCATTTTCTTTTTATTACAAACTGCTGTGGCCACAGTGACGATGGAGAAACAGCCAGTGTGAATGTATCCTGCTGTAACTCGATCCTACAGCAGGGACATAGTTACAGCAAGGCCGCTTTGCATCAGCAAGGCCCGCTCAAAATGCCATCACAGGAAATTACCACAGAAGTCATCGACAGCTGTAAGATTTATTTAAAATGATGTGAAAGAAATGCTGTGTTCAAACATTTTATTGCAGGAGAGGCATACAGAACTCAACACGTGATGTCCTTCCAGCTGTGCTCCGGTGACCTAACAGTGAGAGAAGTTGAAAGAGTGTTATTTTTAATGGAAAATGGATGGAAAAATAAATGTTATAATTGAAGCGTGGGTGGATGTGTGTGTGTGTGTGTGTGGATGTGTGTGTGTGTTTTTAATGTGGTTATGGGGGGTAGGGGAGGGGTGCTGGGATCCTGTTGATCATGATAAACAACTGACCTTTCACCCAGAGGGGTTACCCCATTCCAGGACCACTGGAGGTTTGAGTTGCTGACTCCCAGCTTGGCACCTGCCTATTGTGCAGGTCAACCGTGCAGGCGTCCATTCTCTCTGAATGATTGGTTTTATATACACTCTGCACTGAAAAACCCGAGACAACCATCAGCACAGCGATAGCAAATGAGAGTCTCTTTTCGTTTGAACTCTCCATGTGAGGTGGGATGATTGGGGAGCAACGGAGCGAGCGGTTTCTGGGTGCCGTGATGTGTCAGCAGTTTCTGAAACTGCATCGATGGCTCCTTTTGCTTTTCACAGTGACCTGAAGAAACTAAACCATCCCGCCCACCGCACACACAACAAATAATCCCCAGAGGGAGGGAGGGGGGGGAGAATCCCTTGCTCAAACTCTCACTAGCACAATGACCTGCATGTAAGGGAATTTATTTTTAAACAGGATTCAAGATTATACATGTACCTTTGTAAATTTTTTGTTTTTTTTGCTGTAAAGTTTCTCCAGTTTTTATATGTTGACTTTGAAGAACTGAGATTTATTATTTATTGAGCCAGTGAGCGATTGGCTGGCTATTTGAGGAGCTGTTCACTGATACAGAGGGAGTGGGATGAATAACTCCATAGGTTCTAAAACACAATTAACATCAGTTTTCCTTTGTGTTGACGGAGATGGATGTTTGTACACAATCTTTGACCTTGTACCTTTGCAGCTCTACCTGGGTGCCCAGGCTAGAAAGGACTGCAAGGGGTTAAAAGGGTGTGCAATGTCAGCCTAACTCTGTAATTAAAACGCATGGAAATGTAGAGACTCCATGTTGTGTGAATAATGAATAAAAAAAAGTTATGGAAAACTTGGCTCTTTTCCTTATTTCTGTACCAATTTTACATTTCTCATCCCTAGAACAGGAAGAGCTGAGTGACTTTTTCAGATCCCAGTTTTATCACTTCAAACGCCGGATCAGGGATGGTACTTCTATCCCTGAGCCTGAAGACCAAGAACTTGTTGCTCCCGGAAGAAGGAGTCACAGCGTTGAGAGCAGATTCTTAACCTTCCTGCAAAATCCTTCCAACACTCCCACACCGTTCTCCAAGAGTGGGAAGACATGCAGATCTTTTTAATGTGGCACCTAGTGTTGAGCCCAGGATCACAGGTTTATCGACTGGGAGAGACTTCCAGAGGGTAGAATTCACTTCACATTGCGCCATTCACTGTGTCAGCATGCTTAACCCACTGGCAATATCACACACTTCAAGGTCAACCACAACAGATCACAAATATCTGCTTACACGGCCGTCTTCGTAATACCAGCAGCATCTAGGTGGGAGTCCTTCTGTTATCAACTGTGAACAAACACAATGACATAAAAAAAAGTCAACATAAGTGTCAAAAGCAAACTGTCTTCCCCTTGCATCCCATGCACCTCTGAAACCGCACCCCCCCTCTATATTTCTCTTTCTCTCACCTTTTCCCACATTTCAATAATACCTCTCGGTCCGTGTTAATGCTTTATGTTGTGAGTGGTGTGTGCAGATCCAGGCAGTCAAGAGCAATGTGCCAACTCTCTGCCTCTCTCCTGCAACTATCTTCATTGCCAGGTGGCCCTGGGGAGGGAACATGTGATATGCCCGTGACAGATAGACACTGCAGGGGCTGGGGTGTATCGTCACCACCGGGAATGATATCCCAATTTGATTTTGTATGTTTCCTTTGAAGTTTTGATCTTTTTGTTCCCGTGCCCCCACCAGTTTAAGTTTATTTAGTGGAGTCACAAGTAGGCTTACATTAACACTGCAATGAAATTACTGTGAAAATCCCCCAGTTGCCACACTCTGGTGCCTGTTCGGGTACGCTGAGGGAGAATTTAGCATGGCCAATGCACCTAACCAGCTCGTTTTTCAGACTGTGGGAGGAAACCGGAGCACCCGGAGGAAACCCACACAGACACGGGGAGAATGTGCAAACTCCACACAGGCACAAGCTGGGAATCGAACCCGGATCCCTGGCGCCATGAGGCAGCAGAGCTAACCACTGTGCCACCATACCACCACTAGGAACTTTCACCCTTCCCCCACCGCCCCCCCCCCCCCCCACAATTGCTTTTTAAATTTAGTATATTGTTTTGAGTTTACTAAAAGAATATAAATGTGGGACTGTTACTGTGCCCCCACCAGGGGCTGTCACCCCTCTCAGTTTTGATCTTTTGTTTAATTCATTGATTTTTGTTTTATCAAAAAAGACTATGAATAGGGGATACCTGGGACACTGGGTTGTGTGGGAGGAGAGCTGACAAATCAATTAACTCACAATAAACAAAAGCTCGGAGTTTCAGCTTCACCAGACTTGCAGGCCTATTTCTTTTAAGGTCCCATCTGGTTTCCTTCAGAAATCATTCATCATCTCTGTTTCCACTAACCTCAATGACAGTCAGTTCCAGCTCATTGCCACATGCTGGGAAATAAAGTTCTGCCTCACAATCCCCCTGCATCTCTTTCCCAAAACCTTAAATCTGTGTCCCTTGCTCCTTGTGCAATCAGCCAATGCAAATGTCTTGTTTTATCTACTTCAAGATTTTGCACCCTTTAAAACCTCCCCTCAATCCCCTTTGATCCAAGGAGTATAACTGATTTCTTCAGCCTAACCTTGTAGCTAAAGCCTTTATTCCCCCCTCCACCCACGTATACATACACACCACACACACACACACACCCGCCCTTTTATGTACATCCCTACACCCATCCCCACATACTCACCCACACACACTCCCACCCACCCACCCCTTCACACACCCCCATACACACACACAATCCTGAGAACCATTCTGCTAAATCTTCCAGCACCCGCTCAAGGACCTCCCTAAACTGAAGAGCGAAGCGTTGAACAAGTAACTATCCCATGGAGATGGTTGTTGTAGATAGGTGTTGCTGTGTGCAGTGGGCCAGTAAGTCATCTGTGGAACAGCGTTAACACATTGTGAATAGATAATGAAGTATTATGACAACTTTGGACTGTGGCGTTTGGCAGCAAGTTTAACATTGTGTCCTGTGGATTTTGCAATGAATTAAGTGTTGGAATGATTAGGGAGACGTGTAGTATAATTAAAATAATTCACACCTCCGTTTTGGTTGCTGAGCTGAGGGAAGCCTTGCCTCTTGCCTGCACTGTGGGACATTACTGTAACCTGCCTGTTTGAATTCACACCTTCTCTTGCTGGCTTATTAACTCACACCTCTGCTGTTAATAATTATTGATTGGTCAATGGAACAAATTCACACTGAAAGAATCGGTATTTGTGTAACTATCCAAAATGCTTTACAACCAAAGGTGTACCTTTCTGAAGTTGTCATTTACTGAATGCAGCAGTCAACTTGTAGATAACACACAACGGCATAAACGATAAATAGTTTGCTTTAATCATGTTAGTTGACGGATGAATGTTGGCTGGGACATCGGGGAGGACACTCCCACTCTTCAAGATACCACCATGGGATCTTGTACATCCACCTGAGAGGGCAGACAGGATCCTGGAAAAGACAGCACCTTTGATAGTGTAGCATTCCCTCAGCACAGGGAAGGTCGGCCCTGGAATGAGACTTCATTCTCTCTCGTTGTCTTTGTCTCTCCCTTTCTCAAGATCTCTCTCAGTCTCTTTTTCCCTCTCTGTCTTTTCCTCTCTTAGTCCCTCTCTCTCTCCCTGGTTATAGGATGGTTGCAGCACAGGATCCAGCCCATTAAAATGATGAGAATTCTCTGCAAGAGCAATTCACCTAGTGCCACTCCCCTCAGCCCTCTCTTCAGACAGTTATTTAATTCCCTTTTGAAATCCTTGATTGGACCTGCCTTCTCCACTCTCTCAGACAGCACAATCAAAATGCTCACCATTCACTGCGGAGCTACACACACATACAGTTCGAAAGACGTGCTGGTTAGGTGTATTGGCCACACTAAATTCTCCCTCAGTGTACCTGAACAGGTGCAGGAGTGTGGTGACTCAGGGATTTTCACAGTAACTTCAATGCAGTGTTAACGTAAGCATATTTCTGACAGAATTAAATCACAGAATATACAAACTGGTCCATGCTGACCAAAATGCCCATCCCTCAGCCCCACCCTGATCTAGGAAGGTCAGAAGGAAGTAAAGCTGTAGGCAAGGTCCAGGATTCAGTGCCCAAACCTGCAGCTACTAAAATCCTTCAGTACAAAGTTGGCAACTGCACATTGCAAATGTGTATCCAGACTCAAAAGTGTAATATCCCACACGTATCCCTGGAACCTCATTTACCCACTGTATACAGGCCACCCGCTCGCTGACTGTTGAATGGGGTCAGAGGTTGGTCCCCGTCTCCAGAGTATGGCTGCCAACCCTCCAGGAATTGAAGATGATTCTCCAGACGTTGGAGAAAAATCATCAGGACATTAAAACAGAAACGAGAAGCAGGAGTAGGCCATTTGGCCCATCAAGCCCGCTCTGCCATTCATCTTGATCATGGCTGACCATTGAATTCAATATCTTGATCCCGCCTAGCCCCATATAAGAACATAAGAACTAGGAGCAGGAGTAGGCCATCTGGTCCCTCGAGCCTGCTCCGCCATTCAATAAGATCATGGCTGATCTTTTTGTGGACTCAGCTCCACTTATCCACCCGCTCACCATAATCCTTAATCCCTTTACTGTTGAAAAATTTACCTATCCTTGCCTTAAAAACATTCAACAAGGTAGCCTCAACTGCTTCACTGGGCAGGGAATTCCACAGATTCACAACCCTTTGTATGAAGAAGTTCCTCCTCAGCTCAGTCCGAAATCTGCTTCCCCTTATTTTGAGGCTATTTCCCTAGTTCTAGTTTCACCCGCCAGTGGAAACAACTTCCCTGCTTCTATCTTATCTATTTCCTTCATAATCTTAAATGTTTCTCTAAGATCTCCCCTCATTCTTCTGAATTCCAATGAGTATAACCCCAGTCCACTCAGTATCTCCTCATAAGCCAACCCTCTCAACTCCGGAATCAACCTAGTGAATCTCTTCTGCAGCCCCCTTGATCCCTTTAGCCCCGAGAGCTATATCTAATTTCTTCTTGAAATCACACAATGTTTTGGCCTCAACTACTTTCTGTGGTAGTGAATTCCATACATTCACCACCCTTGTCACTTCAGTTCTAAAAGGTTTACCCCTTATCTCAAACTATGACTCCTAGTTCTGGATTCCCCCCTATTGGGAACATTCTTTCTCAATCTACCCTGTCGAACCTATTAGAATTTTATAAGTTTCCATGAAATCCTGTCTCACTCTTCTAAACTCTAGTGAATATAATCATAACCGACTCAGTCTCTCCTCATATGACAGACCTGCCATCCCAGGAATCAGTCTGGTAAACCTTCGCTGCACTCCCTCTATAACAAGGACATCCTTCCACAGATAAGAACACCAAAACTGCACACAATACTCCAGGTGTGGCCTCACCAACACTCTATACAATTCAGCAAAACATCCCTATCTGCAGACTCAAATCCTCTCGCTATGAAGGCTAACATACCATTTGCCTTCTTGACTGCCTGCTGTACTTGCACACTTACGTTCAGCGACTGATGCATGAAGACACCAAGGTCTCGGTGAGTATCCACCTCTCTCAATTTACACCCATTCAATAATAATAATAATGTCTTCCTATTATTGCTAACAAAGTGGATGACCTCACATTTGTCCACATTATGCTGTATCTGCCATGCAAATACCCACACACACAGCCTGTCCAAATCACGCTGAAGCATCTCTGCATCCTCCTCACAGCTCACCCTCCCACCCAACTTTGTATCATCTGCAAATATGGAGGTAATATATTCAGTTCCCTCTTCCAAATCATTAATGTTTAATCTGAACAGCTGGGGTCCTGGCTCAGATCCCTGTGGAACCCCACTAGTCACTGACTATCAATCAGAAAAAGACCCATTTATGCCAACTCTTTGCCTCCTACCTGCTAACCAGCTTTCTACACATCTAAAGTCACTACCCATGTGTTTTAACTTTACATAGTAGTTTATGTGAGACCTCGCCAAAAGCCTTCTGAAAATGTAAATAAACCACATCCACTGGTTCTCCTCAGTCAACTCTACTAGGTACATCCTTAAAGAATTCTAATACATTTGTCAATCATGATTTCCTTTCTATAAATCCACGCTGACTTTGCCTAATTATACTACTACCTTCCAAATGCTGAGTTACGAAAACTCTAGCAACTTCCCCACTACCGATGTTAGGCTACTCAGTTTATTGTTTCCTGTTTTCTCTCTACCTCCCTTTTTGAATACATTAGCTACCCTCTAATCAATAGGAACCAGCCCAGAGTCTAAAGAATTTTGGAAAATAACCATCAATGGATCTATTATTTCCAGGGCCACTTCCCTAAGTACTCCCTTCCTCTCTCTTGCTCTCTTTCTTTCTCTCTCTCCTTTTCTCCCTCTCTGTCGCTCTCTTCCTCTGTCTCCATGTCTCCCTTTTTCCTCTTTTAGGAAGTTTCTCAAATACGACAGCTTTGACCTGCCTAATTTGATATATCCTTCGGATCTCAATATCAATTGTTTAATAATTCTCCTGTTAATTGTCTCGGGATGGTTATAATTTTTAAAGTTCTATATCACTGCAGGTTCTTATCGATTTCTCCCATTAAACCACATGGAAAAGTGTTATAAACCAAACAGACCAAAATCAATATTACAGTTTTACTGGAGGAATTTATCTAAACGATGACCAAGTCTATTCTCTGTCCCTGTTCTGTGCTGAATCGACTGCCAGAGATGTCTAATTGGCCTCAGTATCAGTTAGTATATGATGCAATAAATCAATCCAACCCCACTCCTTAGAGGAACAACACCTCCTCTTCAAATTAGACACTTTACAGCCTTCTGCACTGAGCACTGAATTCATAAGAACATAAGAAATAGGAGCAGGAGTAGGCCATCTAGCCCTTCGAGCCTGCCCCGCCATTCAATAAGATCGTGGCTGATCTGAAGTAGATCAACAACTTCGCTCCATGAACTGTCTCCTCCCCCCCCGACCCCGCTCCCTATGCACCCCCCCCCCCACCATCTTCACCCTTTTTAAGTCCTTTTTGTCCCAATACACACACACCCCGCTCCCTCCCCAATCCCACACCAGTCTCTCACGGGGCCATCTGTCACTTGTTAAGTTTTGCTTTTACAGAGTGCTGATCATTGTTCTGCCTGTAACACATTCCACTATCTTCCCTTTGTGCCACTACCTGTGCTGTCTTTAATCTTTAACATTCCCTTTGTCATCTTCGTCAGTTCTCCCCATCCCTGACTCTCTATTTCTCTCCAATCCTCTTAAACAATATCAAATTCATCGCATTTCTCCCTCTCTTTAACTCTGAAGAAGAGTCAGCTGGATTTCAAACATTAACCCTATTTCCAGCATTTTCTGTTTTTATTGCACTCCTGGTGTTGGTCGGTTAAAATAGGTGGATTTTAATACAGTAATTTTTTTTATAAATAAAAGATTTAATATTCTATTTAATAAAATAAATAATTTTAATAAAATAGGCAGACTGCTCTTTCACCTCTCTGCTGTTCCTGGGATCTTGCTCTGTCCTGAATTTGCTTCCAGGTCCCACAACCTCAAAATAACTCATTGCAAGTGAAGTGGAGCATTGTCTCAGATTTTGCCGACATTTGTCAAAGGCCAATATTGGGTGGGAAAAGTGGTGTTGAAACTACTGACAGAAATGGCTGCTTCCTCTGCCAGGTAGTCCAATTTTTGTTTTATTCACTCGGGGGACATGGGTATCATTGGCTGGCCAGCGTTTATTGTCCATCCCTAATTGTCCTTGTTCAGAGGGCACTTGAGAGTCAATCACATTGTTATGACTCTGGAGTTACGTGTACCAGGTAAGGACGGCAGATTTCCTTCCCTAAAGGACATTCGTAAACCAGATGGATTTTTCCGACAATCAACAACGGTTTCATGGTCATCAGTAGATTCTCAATTCCAGATATTATTGAACTCAAATTCCACCATCTGCAGTGGCGGAATTCGAACCCAGGTCCCCAGAACATTAGCTGAGTTTCTGGATTAATAGTCTAGCGGTAATACCACGGGGCCATCACCACCGATTGTGTTCAGCTTTCATGTTGATATGAGATGTGAATTTGCCTTTCTCTCAATATTTTCTATTCTCGTCGCTGAACCCGGCCCAGCATGGACAGGGATGGAGAATCCCTGCCACTGTGTCCAATTCTGGGTTTCAGACTTTAGGAAGGATATGAATGAGGATACAGAGGAGATTTTCCAGGATGTGGGAGTTTAGTGCAGAGACTGGGATTGTTCCCCTTTGAGCAGATTACATGTCTTAGAGGCATTCAGAAATTATGAGGAGTTTGACAGAGCAAATTCGGAGAAACCATTTATTATAACAAATAGGAACAGTAACCAAAGGCCAAGATTTAAAAGAATGGGATAAAGATCTCGAGAGAAAATGAGGAGAAACTTCTTCACACAGAAGACATTGTTAAGATTTGGAGCATGCTGATTGGAAAGGGGGTGGACTCAGAGTGAGGAGAAACTTTTCAATAGCTATTAGAGTTGAAGAGGAGTGATTGAAATAGATCTTTCAAAGAAGCAGGACAGGGGCAATGGGCTGAAGGGCCTCCTGTGCCCTGTGATTTGGAGTTTGGATGAGAAACCCATAGAAATGAGCCAGACTGTGAGTCAGTTCCTTCAAGTAAAGAGTCAGCCTATGCTCTGAATAAATGGACAGCTCCTAGTGGCACAGGGGATGGTAGGATAGGGGCTGTAGGGCAGCTCCGGGTAGGACAGGGGTTGGGATCTTTATCACTGCAGCCACACTGCCACCTGTTGATTTTGTGGAGATTGACGGTGAATTATTTAAAAATCTCGCTGGATTTCTCCGTCTGAAAGCTTTAAAGGTGAGACTGAGCATCAATGTGAAATTCCTGACAACAATCTCCATTCTGTAAATCATTGTGGAAGAGATCATAGATTTATAGAGGTTTACAGCATGGAAACTGGACCTTGTCTGTGCTGCCCTTTTTTTAAACCCCTAAGCTCGTCCCAATGGCCCACATTTGCCCATATCCCTCTATACCCATGTAATTACCTAAATGCTTTTTAAAAGACAAAATCGTACCCACCTCTACTATCACCTCTGGCAGCTTGTTCCAGACACTCACCACCCTCTGTGTGAAAAAATTGCCCCTCTGTACACTTTTGTATCTCTCCCCTCTCACCTTAAACCTATGCCCTCTTGTTTTAGACTCCCCTACCTTTGGGAAAAGATATTGACTATCTAGCTGATCTGCGCCCCTCATTATTTTATAGACCTCTATAAGGTCACCCCTCAGCCTCCTACATTCCAAGGAAAAAAGTCCCAGTCGATCCAGCCTCTCCTTATAACTCAATCCATCAAGTCCCAGTAGCATTCTAGTAAATCTTTTCAGCCGCCCCCTTTTTCTTTGTCCACATGTAATTTGAGTTTGTTTACTTGGTTTGTCCGGAAAATACCCTAGTAAATCTTCTGTGCACTCTTTCCAGTTTAATAATATCCTTTCTATAAGAGGCTGACCAGAACTGTAGACAGTATTAAGAACATAAGAAATAGGAGCAGGAGTAGGCCATCTAGCCCTTCGAGCCTGCCCCGCCATTCAATAAGATCATGGCTGATCTGTTGTAGCTCAGTTCCACTTTCCCGCCCTCTCCCCATAACCCTTAATCCCCTCTCTTATCAAGAACCCATCAACCCGCTTCTTAAAAATATTTAGCGAGGCAGCCTCCACCACTTCAACGGGCAGAGAATTCCAGAGATTCACCACCCTTTGAGTGAAGAAGTTCCTCCTCAACTCCGTTCTAAACCGCCTCCCCTTTATCTTGAGGCTGTGCCCCCTAGTCCTACTGTCCTTTCTGAGCAGGAAGAGTCTCTCCACCTCTATCCTATCCATCCCATTCATCATCTTATACGTCTCAATATTATACGTCTTATACGTCTCAGTATTCCTAGTGTTGCCTTACTAGCGTCTTGTACAACTTTAACAAGACGTCCCAACTCCTGTATTCAATATTCTGACCAATGAAACCAAACATGCCGAATGCCTTCTTCACCACTCTGTCCACCTGTGACTCCACTTTCGAGGAGATATGAACATGTACCCTGAGATGTCTTTGTTCCCTCTCCATTCCCTCTCTCCCTCCCTCTCCATGTGGTAATAATAACTCCCACATTTCAATGAAGCACATTGAATCTAGAGGTTTATTGATATTTTATCATTTTAAACTTGTTTCTTTAACCAATCAGCTGTTGCTGCATTTTGTGGTCAGAAAACTACAATTCCCAGCAGCCTCTGCGTGTGCGCAGGCGCCGCCCCCCGGGTGTCACCTCCGACCCCGGAAGTGAATCAGGGACACGTTGGAATCCAGGAAGAACAACTGAGGAGGAGGTGAGAGGGAGGGAATGAGTGAGTGAGTAAGGGAGGGAGGGAATGGGGAGGAGGTATGAGGGAGGGACTGATGTGGGGGAGGTGGGCAAGGAGGTATGAGGGAGGGAGAGGTGGGTGGCTAGGAATGGTAGAGGGATGAGGGAGAATTAGGAGGAGGACCTGAGGCAAGGGAATGGAGAGGAGGGAGTGGAGGGGAGGGGAGAAAGGAATGGGGAGGGAGTGGGAATGGAGGGAGGGGAATGGAGGGAAAGGAGAGGGAGGAAGTGAAGGGGTGGGTGAGATTGCCGGGGAAGGGGAGGGTTGGAGATGGAAGAAGGGGTGGGTGACCTGGCCAATGTATATCCCTTGACCAATGACAGTAACATTGTTACATCACTGCCTGTGGGATCTTGCTGTGCACTAACTGGCTGAAGCCTTTTCCAGATGGCAACAGCGAAGGCCCAATTGGCTGGGGAGATGTTTTGAGGTGTCGATCTGGGAACGTGGGTCTCTTTGAATTGGTGTCTGGTTGGCGGGCAGAGATGGGTGCAGCTGTGAGCTCGCGCTGTCCTGTGTTTGTAATTGTAGCGATGGCAGAGGGTGAGGCAGCCAAGAGCAAGCGGATCCTGGTGACCGGGGGCTCGGGACTGGTCGGCAAAGCCATCGAACAGGTGGTGAAGGGCGGTGAGGGCCGAGCTGATGAGGAGTGGATCTTCCTGTCTTCAAAAGATGCGGATTTAACGTGAGTCCCTCACTGTAAAGACTTGTATAGAGTCTCTACTTTCTCAAAAGACTAAGGAAATTTGGCATATTTGCTACGACACTCTCCAACTTAGAAAGCATCCTTCCTGATTGTACCACAGTTTGGTATGGCGCCGATTGTTTCCAGCCTGTCAATTAGTTTCAGGACCATAAGAAACAGGAGTAGGCTGTTCAGCTTTGCCTGCTCAACTTTCCTGCCCTTCCCCCGTAACCGTTTTTATTCCTTTACAGATTAAAAATGTATCTATTTCAGCTGTAAATGTACACAAGGATTTTGCCCTCACAGTTCACTATGGCAAGGATTTCCAAAGACACTCAACCCTCAGAAGAAATTCCTCCTCATTTTAAATTGATGTGGAGATGCTGGTGTTGGACTGGGGTGGACAAGATGAGAGGTCACACAACATCAGGTTATAGAACATAGAAAGTACAGTACAGTGCAGGCCCTTTGGCCCTCAGTGTTGTGCTGAGTCTATGTCATAAGAACATAAGAAATAGGAGCAGGAGTAGGCCATCTAGCCCTTCGAGCCTGCCCCGCCATTCAATAAGATCATGGCTGATCTGAGGTGGCTCAGTTCCACTTTTCCGCCCTCTCCCCATAACCCTTAATCCCCTTGTCTGCCAAAAACCTATCTACCCGTGACTTAAATATATTTAGCAAGGCAGCCTCCACCACTTCAACGGGCAGAGAATTCCAGAGATTCTCCACCCTTTGAGTGAAGAAGTTCCTCCTCAACTCCGTTCTAAACTGCCCCCGAGATCCAAACCCAAGATCAAGCTATCCCATTCACTATCATTGTGGTGTGCTCCATGCGCCTGTCCAATAACCGCTTGAAAGTTCCTAAATGTTCGGGAGACCCAGGTGTGAATCCCTCTATGGCAGATGCTGGAATTTGAATTTAATTTTTAAAAAATCTGGAATTAAGAATCTACTGATGACCATGAAACCGTTGTCAATTGTCAGAAAAACCCATCCGGTTCACTAATGTCCTTTAGGGAAGGAAATCTATTGATTTAATTTGGTTTATTATTGTCACATGTTTAACATACAGTGAAGAGTATTGCTTCTTGTGTGCTATACAGACAAAGCATACCATTCATAGAGAAGGAAAGGAGAGGGTGCAGAATGTAGTGTTACAGTCATAGCGAGGGTGTAGCGAAAGATCAACTTAATGCAAGGTAGGTCCATTCAAAACTCTGACAGCAGCAGGGAAGAAGCTGTTCTTGAGTCAGTTGGTGCGTGACCTCAGATTTTTGTATCTTTTTCCCAAAGGAAGAAGGTGAAAGAGAGAGTGTGCGGGATGCGTAGGGTCCTTGATTATGCTGGCTGCTTTGCCGAGGCAGCGGGAGAAAGTCCATGGATGGGAGGGTGGTTTGAGTGATGGATTGGGCTTCATTCATGACCTTTGGTAATTCCTTGTGATCTTGGGCAGAGCAGGATCCCATACCAACCTGTGATACAACCAGAAAGAATGCTTTCTATGGTGCATCTGTAAAAGTTGGTCAGAGTCATAGCTGACATGCCAAATTTCCTTAGTCTTCTGAGAAAGTAGAGGCATTGGTGGGCTTTCTTAACTATAGCGTCAGCATGGGGGGGACCAGGGCAGATTGTTGGGGATCTGGACACCTAAAAACTTGAAGGTCCTGACCCTTTCTTCTACTTACTGTTGATGTAGACAGGGGCGTGTTCTCCTTTACGCTTCCTAAAGTCAATGACAATCTCCTTCATTTTGTTGACATTGAGGGAGAGGTTACTGTTGACGCACCATTTCACCAGATTCTCTATCTCATTCCTGTACTCTGTCTCGTCATTGTCTGAGATCTGACCCACAACGGTGGTGTCATCAGCAAACTTGTAAAAAGAACTGGAGGGGAATTTGGCCACACAGATCTTACCCGGTCTGGCCTACAAGTGACTCCAGAACCACCACAATATGGTTGACTCTCAGCTGCCCTCTGAAATGGAAGCACTCAGTTCAAGGGCAATTAGGGATGGGTAATAAATGCTGACCCCCCCCCCCCCCCCCCCCAGCAGCACCCACATCCCATGAATAAATAAAAAGTAGATGATGTGTGTGGGATCTTGCGGTGCGGTGATTGGCAACTGCGTTTGTGACGTTGTTAAGGGGGCAGGAGTCTGATTGGCTGTAAAGAGCTCCAGGATATCTGGAGGAGGAGGAGGCAGGCGCTACTGAAATGTGAAATCCTTTGTTTTCCTGTCAGGAATGCTGCAGAGACCAGAGCGCTGTTCGATCGATTCCGACCCACCCACGTCATTCACCTGGCCGCCATGGTGGGCGGACTGTTCCGGAACATGAAGTATAACCTGGATTTCTGGGTGAGCGATGGGCGGGGTGCAGGATGGTGGGTTTGTTTGGCCCCAGCTTGGGGTTTCCATGCCCCCAGTGAGGGCAGCACACCTTAGAGAGATGGTGAAGAGTTTGGAGTGGACGGAATAGATTCCCGGGAATGGACCCAGGAACACGGGACTACGGTTACTGGGAGAGGCTGGAGCAGCTGGGGTTCTGCTCCTTTAGAGAGAGAAGGTTCCGGCAAGATTTGGCTGAGGTGTTTAAAATCACAAAGGGTTTAGATGGAGTAAGTGAAGAAAATGTTGACAGACAGGGACAGACTTGGGGCGATTGTCAAGGGCAAAGTGAGGGATTATTTTAATGTAATTAGTGGTTAGGGTTTGGAATTCACAGAGAACTGGATACGGATTTAACACAAACTTTACAGTAAATCTGGATAAACACTCGGAGGAAAAGAATTGCAGAGTTTTAGGGTAAGTGTAGAGGAGTGGGACTAACTGGATTATTCTTCAGAAGAGCCAGCATAGAGTCAATGGGCTGAATGGTCTCCCACGATGTGCTGTTCTATGACTCAGGCACTGTGGCCGGAAGGGGCTGGGTCAAATTCCCAGTCTGAGGAAGCAGTCGGGAATGTAACTGTGGGATGGGCTGGCAGCTCAGGGGGAAAAGTGTAAGAGAAGCAAGAATTGTGGACTGGGATTTATCAGCTGCTGCTTTTAACTGTGAACGGGTCTGTTACCAAACCAAGTTTCAGCAGCAAAGTCCAGCAGGGAATGGACAGGACTGGGGCAAACACATCTTCAACAAGGAAATGGTCAGTGAGAGGGAGGGACGGGGAGTTTGGGGACAGTCCGGAGGGTCAGTGAGAGGGAGGGACGGGGAGTTCGGGGACAGTTGGTACAGGACACTGTCCGGAGGGTCAGTGAGAGGGAGGGACGGGGAGTTCGGGGACAGTTGGTACAGGACACTGTCCGGAGGGTCAGTGAGAGGGAGGGACGGGGAGTTTGGGGACAGTCAGTACAGTTCACTGTCCGGAGGGTCAGTGAGAGGGAGGGACGGGGAGTTTGGGGACAGAGTCAGCTTGTTGTTGATGGTTTTTTTGTCTCGTGTTTTTCAGAGGAAGAATGTTCACATCAATGACAATGTGCTACATTCAGCCCATGAGCACGGGGTCACGAAGGTCATCTCCTGCCTCTCCACTTGCATCTTCCCAGACAAAACCACCTACCCCATCGATGAAACCATGGTGAGACCCCTCCCTCCACTCCCTGCCCTCATTCCCCCCTGCTCCCCATTTCACCTTCCCTGCTCCCTAATCACATGCCTCACAAGGAGGGTAAATGGAATTGAAATACAGATGTGTCACTTAATTCCTTCGATACCCAAAAATCTATCAATCTTCATCTTCAATGCGGCTTCCCAAGCACTTGTTTAAAAAAAAGTTTGTAAGATTTGAACGAAATTCTTTAGCTTGCAGGGCACAGGTTGCTGTGTGCGAATGTGTGTCCTTCCAGCAAATGGGCCATTCAATGATATCAACTGGTTATCTTCAATGTGTTGTTAGTGTAGTTATGAACACACTCAGGATTGTTGAGTAAGTGCTGCTCAGTCGTGGAATTACATCTCAGAGTGGATGTTTTGTTTTGGGTTTTGTAAGTGGGGGCTGGATGAGTACGGTCCGTACCCTGCCAAGCACAAGCGTTCCAGGAACTGTGCTGTTTAATTCAATCAGCCGGGCATTATGATGTAGAGCCCACATACCTGGCATCACACTGGCACTGAAATTCCTGCACAGTGCTGCTCAGCTGTAGAATCCTTACAGTGAAGAAGGAGGCCATTCGGTCCATCAAGCCTTCACTGACAACAATCCCATCCAGCCCCTATTTAGAACATAGAACACTACAGCATAAACAGGCCCTTCAGCCCACAAGTTGCGCCGATCACATCCATACCTACCAAGCCATAGAACTATCTGTAACTCCCAATCCCATCAGATCCCATATATTCATCTAGAAGTCTTTTAAAAGACCCCAGCGAGTTCGCCTCCACCACCACCGACGGCAGCCGATTCTATTCACTCACCACCCTCTGAGTGAAAAACTTACCCCTGACATCTCTGTACTTGCTTCCCAGCACCTTAAACCTGTGTCCTCTCATAGCGACCATTTCCGCCCTGGGAAGTAGCCCCCGAGAATCCACCCTGTCTATTCCTTTCAACATTTTATAGACCTCATGTATTTACCCTGCTAATCCCCCTGACCTACACATCTTGGGACACTAAAAGGCAGTTTATCATGGCTAATCCGCCTAACTCACCCATCTTTGGAGTGTGGGAGGAAACTGGAGCACCCAGAGGAAACCCATGCAGACATGGGGAGAATGTGCATATTTAGCACAGAAAGTGACCCAAGCCGGGAATCGAACTTGGTGCTGTGAGGCAGCAGTACTAATCACTGTGCCAACCCAATTGTATACAGGGCAAGCTGTATTTTTCTGACTGATAGCAGGTTCCTATTCAATGGGAATACCACTCACATGGTATTCTGGTGCCACACAGTGACAGCATGAAACTGTTTAACACGTTCAGAGTTTTGAAATACTTTGTCTTCCCAAGGAAATTTGAAGCAGACCTCAATCTGAGGCTCAGTGGAGCACATTACCCCCCCTGCTACATCCCTGTGCTGTAGTTCTGTCCTGTACAGATGTGATGGACTGAATGGCCTCTTTTTGTGCTGTAACGATTCCCTGATTCAATCTCATGGTTGTACTGAGTTGCAAACACCAGGTTATATCTGCGTCGTTGTAGGGTCCATTCATTCCTTAGAACAGACGAAGATGGGATCGGTATGGCGTTGAAATGAATTTTTTTATTGAACAGAATTTAAATCATTACAAAAGGAAAAGAGGAAAGCTAGAGAGAGAGAGATTGGCTTCTTCTGCTGGTTCTCTACTGATCAAAACAGAACTCAAAGACAGACTGCCAGCTGAACATAGAGCTGGAATTACAGTATATGTGATCTGTTATCTTGTTATTGAAATTGTTTGGCACATGCTGTCTCTGACTTGGAGACCTGGCCTCATGTTGTTTATGAAAAGCTTTGGTTTATAAGAAGCCTGTTTTACTGGCATTGACTGCATTTCTGACAAAATACAATGTTTGGCTAACCCAGCGTGCCTTCCGAGTTTTAAAATGTGGTCACGTTACAACTGAATTGGTTAATTTTTTTTAAGCTTCGAGTTTAAATGTAATTACATCAGCAGAAATATCAGAAAATGAAGTCTTTGTATAAATGAAACAGACCATGCACACAATCGGAACCGGACTGTGGAGCCCATCAGCACCACAGTTACAGCCGGACACAGAATCCTGCTGACATCACCATCCAGGCTTTGGACTTGAAGGGATGATAGAAATTGAATATTTTTAAAAATCCTCCTCTGTGTCCCTTGTAGATCCACAACGGACCCCCACACAGTTCCAACTTTGGATATTCTTATGCAAAGCGCATGATTGACGTTCAGAATCGGTGAGCATCCTTCCTGTTTGTACTCCGATTTCCACACCCTTCTCTTTCCTCTCTCCTCCCCCTCTCCCCCTCTCCCTGCTGGAGCAGACACTGCCATTTCTGAGGCCCCCCCCCCCCCCCCCCCCGCCTCTCCGCAGGGCTGGAGGTGGTGTTTGCCTTCCCTCGGCTGTGGATATGTCACTAACCTTATTCCTTCTCTCTCTGTCTCCCAGTGCTTACTCTGAACAGCACGGCCGGATGTTTACAGCTGTGATTCCCACCAATGTCTTTGGAACGCATGATAATTTTAACATTGAGGATGGACACGTTCTCCCGGGGCTGATTCACAAGACATACCTGGCGCAGAGTTGAGTCCCCGGTTTTCATTCTTTGTTGGCTGTCAGTGTTAAACTGTGATAGTTTTACAAAATCCTTTCATGGGGTGGGTCTTGGTGTCACTGGTTAAGGCAGCATTTGTTGGGGTGGCACAGTGGTTAGCACTGTTGCCTCACAGCGCCAGTGACATGGGTTCGATTCCTGGTCTCAGGTCACTGTCTGTGTGGGGTTTGCACACTGTCCCCGTGTCTGTGTGGGTTTCCTCTAGGTGCTCAGATTTCCTCCCACAGGCCAAAAGATGTGCAGGTTAGGTGGATTGGCCATGCTAAAATTGCCCCTTAATGTCAGAGGCGTTAGCAGGGTAAATACATGTGGCTATGGGGGATAGGTGGGATTGTGGTTGGTGCAGACTCGATGGGCCGAATGGCCTACTTCGGCACTGTAGGGTTTCTATTGCCCATCCCCAATTGTCTTTGAACTGCTGCAGTCCATGAGGTGTAGGTACACCCATAGTGCTGTTAGAGGGGGAGTTCCAGGATTTTGACCCAATGATTAGTGAAGGAACGGCGATATATTTCCAAATCAGGACGTTGATTTGGAGGGGACTTCCACGTGGAGGTGCTCCCAGGTATCTGCTGCTCTTGTCCTTCTGGATTTTGTGGTCATGGTTTGGAAGGGGCCGCCTAAGGAACCTTGATGAGTTCCGTAGTGCATTTTGTAGATGGTACACACAGCTGCCACTGTGCGCCACTAGTGGAGGGAGTGGGTTTTGAAGGTGGGGGATGGGGTGTTGACCAAATGACCATAATTTTCCCTCGACCGATATCTTGAAACCTCTTCCATTTTGAATTTGCCTTGGTATGTTTATCAATGACACTGAGCCTATGACATTGGGGCAAATGTCTGAAAGCCTGGTGGAGTTAGGTAGATAGAGTTCCATAGAATCCCTACAATGCAGAACAAGGCCATTCAGCCCATTGGGTCTGCACCAACCACAATCCTATCCAGGTCCTATTTCCATAACCCCACATATTTACCTTGCTAATCCCCCTGATTCTTGGGTTAATTTAACATGGCCAATCAGCCTAATCTGGGATGAAGGACAGTGTGGGGTTGATAGGAGGAGGCCATTCAGCCCCTCAAGCTGCTCCGCCATTCAGTAAGGTGGTGGCTGATCTGATTGTGACCTGAACTCCACTTCCCTCATACCCCTCCACTCCCTTGTCAATCAGAACTCTGTCTAATTTGTCCCTGTGTGCACTCAGTGTCCCAGCTGCCCCTGCTCCCTGGGGGAAAGAATTCCAAACACTCACTGCCCAGAGAAAGGAAATTCCTCCTCATCTCCGTCTTACGTGGGAGACCCCTTGTTTGTAAACTGTGTTGCCCAGTTCCAGATTCACCCACTAGAAGGGGAGACGAGACGGTGTTGGGGTGCAGGACAGTGCAGGGGTGGTGCACAGAACTGTGCTCTCTCTTTGGGTTGTTGAGGAGGGTGTTGGTGCTGAGTTACTGACTTTCTGTTCCCTGTAATTCTTCCCCCCCCCCCCCCCCAGGAGACGGCAAGTCGTTGACGGTGTGGGGATCAGGGAAGCCCAGGAGGCAGTTCATATTCTCTCGGGTACGTAACGGCCAGTCCTCGGCACGGTTTGTATCTGTGCTGTGACTAACTGAGCAAATTCCACAAAGGGGAACAGTGTTACTGGAGGGAGCTGGGGTGTCCACTGCTTACCCGAGACATTCACAGCTACCACTGACCCAGTCCCTGCGGGGCACCTGCGCTCCCTGACCATAGTGTCCAGGCTGTCTACAACCAATCTTCCATCTCCAGGTCATTAGAACCACTTCAGGAGATCACAGGGAATGTGTTCTCTCTGTGAAGATTCTGTAATCTCTGTCCTGGTCCTATAGAAAGAGCTTCCTAATATTCAGAGACTTTAAGAACGTAAGAAATAGGAGCAGGAGTAGGCCAACTAGCCCTTCGAGCCTGCCCCACCATTCAATAAGATCATGGCTGATCTGTCGTGGCTCAGTTCCACTTTCCCGCCCTCTCCCCATAACCCTTAATCCCCTCTCTTATCAAAAACCCATCAACCCGCGTCTTAAAAATATTTAGCGAGGCAGCCTCCACCACTTCAACGGGCAGAGAATTCCAGAGATTCACCACCCTTTGAGTGAAGAAGTTCCTCCTCAACTCTTTGTCCTGGATTGTGTGGTGGGGGGGGGGCTTTACCTTGGACAGGGGTGGGCCTGTCTCCATCTGATCATGGGGGGTGAAGTGTTCCTCTAAGGGGTGAGGTGGACACATCCTCCTGGTCCCAGGGAGGAGGATGGGGAGGGTGAGCAGGGTGCTACACGGAGGGGCACATGGATGGTGGTCCGTGGATGGCACTATCCCATTGCCAAGGTGTGCTGGCCACGTGGTGTACGTAAACCAGGAGAAGCCAGTCGGGGCGAGGCTGGAGTTTGGTGGCTGGATTTGGTAACTCTGAGTTTATTCTGCAGGATCTGGCCCGTCTCTTCATCTGGGTTTTGAGAGAATATGAAGAAATTGAACCCATCATCCTGTCTGGTGAGAATGCTTTGTCTGATTATGTCCCGTCAGCTCACTGCCTAATCACACACGCTGCAGAAATGCTCATTGAGGAGGGGGTAGTTACTGAGTTCAAACCCCTCCGAGCACCCAGCCCGCTTCCCCAGTACTTTCATATCTCTGTCAGTAAGGTGATCTCTGAGTTAAGGACAGGTGCAGCACGGGGTTGGGTACAGAGTAAAGCTCCTTCTGCACTGACCCCATCAGTTAATAAAGTTCCATGTTATTGGCTAAGGGCCAGTTGTGATGCTTTCCATGATTGAATAGTCTCTTGGCATTTGATGTGTTGGGAAACAGTGAATGGGCTCAATGCTTTCCCCAGCAAGGGTGGTATTTTTCTGGATCAGGCTGTTGGGGAGGTTGTGGTGATTCTGGAGAGTTGACTTGAAAATCCCACATGCGTACGGACTCGGTGTTCTGTGGGGGGAGCCTGTAGGGAGTCAGCTCCTTTCGTAATGTGTCAGCATTTCAGTTGCCTCTGTACTTAACCCAGTGCTGTAGCTGTCCTGGGAGTGTGAGTCTTTGGAATTCTCTGCCCATTGAAGCAGTGGAGGCTACCTCGTTAAATGTGTTTAAGTCACAGATAGATTTTTGACCAATAAGGGAATTAAGGGTTATGGGGAGCAGGCGGATAAGTGGAACTGAACCACTATCAGATCAACCATGATCTTATTGAATGGCGGGGCAGGCTCGAGGGGCTAGATGGCCTACACCTGCTCCTATTTCTTAAGTGTTTGATGGGGGACAGTGTAGAGGGAGCTTTACTCTGTATCTAACCCCGTGCTGTACCTGTCCTGGGAGTGTTTGATGGGGGACAGTGTAGAGGGAGCTTTACTCTGTATCTAACCCCGTGCTGTACCTGTCCTGGGAGTGTTTGATGGGGACAGTGTAGAGGGAGCTTTACTCTGTATCTAACCCTGTGCTGTACCTGTCCTGGGAGTGTTTGATGGGGACAGTGTAGAGGGAGCTTTACTCTGTATCTAACCCCGTGCTGTACCTGTCCTGGGAGTGTTTGATGGGGACAGTGTAGAGGGAGCTTTACTCTGTATCTAACCCCGTGCTGTACCTGTCCTGGGAGTGTTTGATGGGGACAGTGTAGAGGGAGCTTTACTCTGTATCTAACCCCGTGCTGTTCTACCTTACTTGTGTTGTTAAAACTGAATTGGCTGCTGTTATTTTCTCATTCTTTGTAGCTCCTCTCCTCCTCCATCTTAAAAAGCTATTTTCTCACAGTTGTTAGTGAGGATCTGGAGTGCATTACCTGACCCTGTGGTGGAGGCAAAGTTAAGACTTCCAAATGGAAATTAGACAATTATCTGAAAAGGAAGAATGTTCAGGGTTATGATGCAAAGGTGAGCAATGACACTCAGCGAATCGTTCATTCAGAGAGCTAGTACAGATGTGGTGGGCCAAATAGCAGCCTGCTGTCCTGGAACAAGTCTGTGATTTTGTGAGCAGTGTTTTTTGGATGATGTAAGTTGATGTTGCGGGTTTTGGGTGGTGGTCGGTGCAGGGTCGCTGTGAGGATAACCTTCCTGTGTTTCTCTTCAGTGGGTGAAGAAGAGGAAGTGTCCATTAAAGAGGCAGCAGAGAGCATTGTGGCCGCCATGAATTTCAAAGGAGAGGTCATCGTATCCTTTATAAATGTGACTGTCTTTATGTTACTGCATAACCCATAAGGTACAGGAGCAGAATTAGGCCATTCGGCCCATCGAGTCTGCTCGCAGGGAGGGGGACCCGGAGAATCCCAGTCTTCCTTTAACCGATGAGAAAGTTGAGATTGAATAGTCCTCGAGTGACAGCCACAGTCTGTTCTCCCCACTACAGCTCTGATAACTTTTATAACTGGGGGAAAAAAATCTTCAAATAATTTTTGTTTCTGAATCAAACAGCAAGTTCCCTCAGCAGTTTGTGCTCAACCACTACACGCCCACACTACCCGAAACAAAACCTCGACTGTTTGATATGATTCTCCAGTTAATTAGGACCAAAGGGCCTGATTTAATGCTGTAAACCTCTTTGACTAATTGGGCCATGCTTGCTGGACAATCCTGAGTGTGCTAACAGCTACACTATCAACCCATTTAAAATAATCAGTCGATCCCTAATGTGGCTTGCTGTTTCGAATGGACATCCAATCATAGACAGAGATCCATTTTCTAAATCAAAAAGAAATATGTTCACCTTTTTCTAAATGATCCGGTGCTTGGGGAGTTTATACTCCCCCACTGTTTGCTCCCAGACAATGCCAGCCCCAGCACACCTTTTTCTCCTGTAGTATTAATTGCAATCATTTGAAATTTGGTATTCTTGTGTTTGTCCTGATGAGTGCAAAATGAAAAACTTCAACAACATGTCTCTCTTTTCAATAATATTCAAGTTCTGCACTAACAGGTGACAGTGTTGTCATTTCATGAGTGTTGTCCACCTCTGTGTCCGGACAATTCACCCTCAATTCTTGAAGGGTTGGCAGCCCTAGTACCCGGCCTGATGGATTGATCGATGCTTGCCTATGACACCTTTCCACAGTTGATCAGCTTGTTGTATCTCACTGACTGGTTGAATTGCAGGCCAGCACTTGGATGAGTAATCTGGGGTGCCTTGTTCTGACAGAGCTGTACCCCGGCAAGGGAGGGTATGTGTGGCTGGGATTCACAGGGATTAAAACTGTCTGCAGCTATAAGCTATATGCTTTCTGTCTCTCTCTTCCTTAACAATGAGCATCAAGTTTGACACCAGCAAGTCTGATGGGCAATACAAGAAGACAGCCAGTAACAGCAAGCTGAGGAAATATCTGCCTGACTTCAAATTCACCCCCTTCAGTCAAGGTGAGTCTCCGTGTCTTACTCACTAACCACTTCCACAATCGGTAAATCCCAGCGATAACTCCACCCTACTGTGTGCAGCCAACTTCATACATGTTCATGCATTTGTTTTATTCATTCGAGGGATGTGGATGTCACTGGCTAGGTCAGCATTTATTGCCCAGCCCTAGTTACATAGAAACCAGAAGCAGGAGTAGGCCATTCAGCCCTTCCAATCTGCTCCATTATTTATTTTGATCATCAAATTCAACACCCTGATCCCCCCCCTTTCCCCCGTATCCCTTTAGTCCCAAGAGCTTTTCTAATTGAAAGCACACAACGTTTTGGCCTCAACTCCATTCTGTGGGAGTGAATTCCACACATTCCCCACCCTCTGAGTGAAGAAATTTCTCCTCACCCTCAGTTCTAAAAGGTTTACCCCTTATCCTCAAACTATGACCCCCCAGTTCTGGACTCCCCCCACCATCGGGGAACATTCTTTCTGAATCTACCCTGTCTAACCCTGTTAGAATTTTATAAGTTTCTATGAGATCCCCTCTCACTCTTCTAAACTCCAGTGAATATAATCCTCACCGACTTAGTCTATCTTCCTCAGGAAGGTGGTTGTGAGCTGCCTTCTTGAATGGCTGCACTCCCTGGGGTGTATGTACACCCACAGCGCTGTTAGGGAGGGAGTTCCAGGATTTTGACCCACTGACAGTGAAGGAACGGCGATGTATTTCCAGCTCAGGATGGTGAGTGGCTTGAAGGTGATGGTGTCCCCGTATATCGGCTGCCCTTGTCCTTCTAGCTGGTAATGAAATTATACAGTGCAGAAAGAGGCCATTTGGCCCATCAAGTCTGCACCAACCACAATCCCACCCAGGCCCTATCCCCATATATTACCAACTAATCCCTCTAACTTACACAACCCAGGAATAGCTGGGTTTGGGTTTGGAGGTTGGTCTTTGGAACTCCTTTCCACACAGCTATGGGGGCAGCGTCTTGTGTATATTTAATGCTGAGATAGATAGATTCTTGATCAGTCAGGACTCAAGGGTTACAAGGAAAGGGCAGGAAAGTGGACATGAGGAATGTTGTCAGATCAGCCTTGATCCTGTTGAATGGTGGAACAGACTCAAGGGGTTGAATGGCCTCCTCCTGTTCCTATTGCTTATGGTCTTATATTTACAAGCTGTAACTAAGGATATATTTAGTTTAAGTGCACGACATTTCCACCTGGATGTTTCAGTGAGACGATGCCATTTGGTGAATTTGTTGCAGCGCGGTTCCTGTCTCTGTGGCTCTTAGTACTGGCCTCGGCACTTGGCAGCAGGACACTTGCACTGCTGTCCGACAGGATTACCCTTCCTTCATTCCCAATGAGTTGGTGGTCAGCTGTCACCATAGCAACTGAGTGGGGCTTGAATCCATTTGAGGACAGATTCATAGAATCCCTACTCTGCAGAAAGAGGCCATTCAGCCCATTGAGTCTGCATTGACTCTCCGACAGCATCTTACTCAGTCCCACCCCATCCTTGTAATCCCACGTATATACCCAAATAATACCCCTAATCTACACCTCTTTGGACACCAAGGGGCAATTTGACATGGCATTGGACTGAGTGGCACAGTGGTTAGCACTGCTGTCTCTCAGAGCCAGGGACCTGGGTTCAATTCCCAGCTTGGTCACTGTCTGTGCGGAGTTTGCACAATCTCCCTGTGTCTGTGTGGGTTTCCTCCAGGTGCTCTGGCTTCCTCCCACAGTCCAAAGATGTGCAGGTTACATGTATTGGCCATGATAAACTGACCCTGTGTCAGGGGGAACTAGCCAGGGTGAATGTATGTGGTAATGGGTAAGGGCCCTGGATGGGATTGTGGTTGGTGCAGACTTGATGGGCCAAATGGCTGCCTACTGTACTGTAGGATTCTATGATAATTGCCAATCCCCCTGTGGGAGGAAATCGGAGTACCTGGAGGAAACCTGCACGGATGCAGGCAGAACATGCAGACTCTGTACAGTCACCCAAGGCTGGAATTGAACCCAGGTTCCAGGCGCTGTGAGGTAGCAGTGCTAACCACTGCCACCATGCTTGGGTCTAGAGTCACATGTGAACTAGATGGTTTGTAATGACAGTGATTACTGAGACTAGCTCTTTTCTCCAGATTTCTTTCAAAGGTTTATGAACCTTTGGCATTCTCTCCCCACGGGGGTTGTGGGTGCTCCAGCATTGAATATATTTAAAACAGATGTTTGTTCTCTGAGAGTTAAGGGATATGGGGGAGTGGCCAGGTAAATGGAGATGAGGCCCAGGATCCGCCCTGTTAGTATTGACTGGTGGAACAGGCTCAGTGGGCCGAGTGGTCTACTCCTGCTCCTGTTTCTTCTGTTCTTATTTTCATTTAATGTCCACAGCTGTGGTAGAATTTAAAACTGTGACCAGAGACTGTTAATCAGGTCTTGGATCACTCGTCCATTAACATTATTACCGAACCAGTCGATTTATTGGACTATACTGACACCCACTGGCTCAGTTTGGAATAGCTATTCTTAGAGATGGTAATTTCAAAAACTCATCTTGCCACATTGTAAAATAGAACGACATCCAGTCAGTGGTAGAATTGATGTCAAAGAATTTTATAATTCCTTAGAATCATGGAGTGTTGAGTACAATGAGAAGCCATAAGAACATAAGAAATAGGAGCAGGAGTAGGCCATCTAGCCCCTCGAGCCTGCCCCGCCATTCAATAAGATCATGGCTGATCTGAAGTGGATCAGTTCCACTTAGCCGCTTCGATGAGCCCACGCCGCTATCTTAACAAAGCATTTTTCCTACACCTCCCTTGACCCATGTCTATGCGTATGGTACCCCCATTGGAAACCAGATTCAGGGGAGAATAATTTAGGGACAATTTGTTACACCAATCAGCCTAAGAGCACATCTTTGGGGTGTGGGAGGAAACCCATGCAACCACGGGGAGAATGTGCAAACTCCCACAGACACTGGCCCAAATCCATGTATCTGCACAGCTAGCAGTGATAGTCACTGAGCTGTTGTGGTGCCCGTCTGCTGGTCCAGGTTTAAGCACACACAACGACACGAAGTATTAGGCCACTCTTGAAACATCCAAGAGCAGCCCACGCACGACCCACTGTGTGTTTGCCCCTCGTTAGACAACAAGGTGGACCGACACACCTGCGGAGTAAAAGAGACAAAATATCAACAAGTGTAGCATTAGATTTCCAGTAACGTCCTGAGGCTCTGACCCTTATTTAAAACCGTCTCCTATATCCCTCCATCCCTGTTTCACTCATGTGCCTATCTAAGTAAACCTTAAACAAGTCCAGCATGCCTGCCTCCACCACCTTACTTGGTAGCACATTCCATACTCCCATGACCCTCTGTGTGAAAAACCTCCCTCTAGTACCCAAATTATACTTCTCCCCCCTCACCCTTAGCTTGTGACCCCTCGTGATATTTGTTTCCAATCTAGGAAAAAGCCTGCCACTGTTGACTCTATCAGATCCCCCTTTAATCTCCGTCTTTCTAAAGAAAAGAGCCCCAGTTTACCCAATCTTTCCTCACAACCCAGTCCTTCCATACCAGGCAGCATCCTGGTAAACCTCCTCTGCACTCTCTCCAGGGTCTCCACATCCTTCCAGTAGTAAGTTGACCAGAACTGGACGCAGTACTCCAAATGTGGTCTAACCAACGTTCTGTACAACTGTAGCATTAGACGCCAGCTCTTATACTCTATACCCCTTCCTATAACGGCTAGCATACTGTAAGCTTTCTTTGCAACCTTCTCCACCTGGGTTTCCACCTTCAGAGACTTGTGCACTTGCACTCCCAGGTCCTTCTGCATTTCTATACTCTTAATTGGTCTACCCTTTATCATGTAACTCCTCCCTGCATTATTCCTTCCAAAATGCATCACCTCACGTTTATCAGGATTAAATTCCATCTGCCATCTATCTGCCCAATATACCAGCCTAATCTAGCCTTTTCTAGTCTAATCCCACTATCCAGCACTTGGTCCGTAGCTTTATATATGATGGAGATTCAAGTGCTTATCTAAATGATTCTTAAATGTTGTAACCTCTATCACCCTTTCAGGCAGTGAGTTCCAGGTTCCCACCACTGTCTGGGTGAAAGAGTTTTCCTCAAATCCCCCCAGTCTCCTATATCCCCTCTGTACCTTTCCATTGCAATCACATCTTTCCTCTACCATGATGGCCAGAACTGCACACCATATTCTAGCTGTGACCTAACCAGTGTTTTATACAGCTCCATCACAACCTCCCTGATCTTGCATTCTATGTCTCAGCTAATAAAGGTAAGTATCCCATATGCTTTCTTAACCATCTTTTCTAACTGTCCTGCTGCCTTCAAGAATCTATGGACATGCATCCCAAGGTCCTTCTGATCCTCTGTACTACTTACACCCTACCATTCATTGTGTTCTCCCTGGCCTTGTTAGTCCTCCCAAAATGCATCATCTCACCTTTTTCAGGGTTAAATTTCATTTGTTTTTACTGTTCTGTCCATCTGACCAGCCTGTCTACTTTGCCCTGTGGGCTAAGGCTTTCCTCCTTACTACTTACCATATCACCAATTTTCAGATCATCTATGAACTTCCTGATCATACCCCTTACCTTCACATCTGGATCATTAATATAAACAGCAAGGGACCCCCCCCCCACCCATCCCTGTGGAACACTACTGGATACAGTCTACTTCCCTTAAATCATGGTATCACATCTGTCCTGCTTTGCTATTCATTTTGATCATCCATCCAATGCACAATCCCACCTTTCCCCTATATCCTTTGATCCCTTTAGTCCCAAGAGCTATATCTAATTTATTTTGGAAAACCTACAATGTTTTGACCTCAGTTACTTTGTGATAATGAATTCCACAGATTCAGCACTTTCTAGGTGAAGAAATTTGTGCTCAGTCTTAAAAACTTTATGCTGTTTCCCCCCCCACCACCCCCGTAGAAACCTATGAGACCCTGTCAGTCATTCTTCTGAACTCCAGTAAATATCATACAAGTAGCTTTTCCCAATCCACTTTTGCTGGCCTCAGATGAGGAAAAGGTGCAATGTGGTCACAGAAAAGGCAGGATTATTGTCAATGTGGATGGCCATAAAACATTAGACAAGGTTCATGGGTGGAGGGGGGGGGAACTGGTGGCTTTGGGATGGCGGCGTGCGCTCGTTGGGCCGAAGGGGCTGTTTTTGTTCTTTGTATTATCCCAAAAAGCTGGGTGGGTTCATGAATGTGTCACACCAGTCTGGTCTGAAGATGATTCTGGAAGATGTAGTTCAAAGGGTCAATGCTGAACACTGCCCTCTTATGTTGTGTGTTTGCAGCTGCAAATTTACTAGTTGAATCTACATTGATGTTTAAAAACTCTCAATTGTGAGCATGTTTTTTAAAAATGAAAGTAAGTAACAGGTTTGAATTTGTTTCAGCTGTCAAGGAGACCTGCGATTGGTTTGTGGCCAATTATGATGTGGCGAGAAAATGAGGGAGTGGAGGGCAGCTGTCTAGCCTGTGGGACCCTCGATGGAACATGAATGCAGGGTGATGGTTGGGTTGGAAGTAAATGTCTATTACATAATGTGGCTATGGGTCTAATTTGGAGGGAGGAGCCCACGTCCTGACTCTGATGCTGGGAGGCTGTACCCCAGTTCACTGCCTGATTACAGTTTGCTGTGGTGATCCAGACACCTCCACCTCTCTAATGTGGTTCAGGGAGCCTTGTCCTTCATTTTGCTGCAGTTGTGTATCTGAGGGGAAGTTGGCTGTAAGTTTCTCTGATTAACTCACTCAGGTTGTCTGTCAATCACCAATCATAAAACAAAATCTGCTCCTATTTCTGATTTGAGTTTCCGCCTAACTTCACCCTCTCCTCACCCTGTTTACTGACTTGCTCTGTAGCTGTGTCAGTGGAGATTTGTTCACCTTGTGCAAGACATAAAGTGACTTGGGATATTTGCCTACAGGAGATATCATAACTCAGCCCCATTCTGCACCTATCCTACTGGAATTTACATCCTACCCCTCCTCACTGAGGGACACCAAGGCTGGTTGTGTTGGAGAGGCTGGCTGGACTAGGCTCTATCTGAGCAATTTGGTGAGTGTAGGGATCCTGTCCCTCAGGTGAAAAGCTTTTGATGGTGCCTTAAGCTGAGCAATCTTGCCACACTATTCCTATTGCTGCAAAATATCTTGTCTGGTGAGGTTAAGTTATTAATGGTGAAAGAGTTATGGCTAATGTTAAAGAAATGAAAAAGTGGTAAAATGACACTACATGACATGTTGCAATCCTGGAACATATTTTCAATGGGGCTGAATCTCTGCACTGGGGATTGGGGAAGTCTGGTTATTTTACAACTAGAATTCCTGTCAATAGTTTGAGTGAGAGTTGATATTTTAACCAGCACTGATATTTGCAGTTTGCAACTTACAACTTGCTTAGGCTGGATTGCAGTGAGTTGGGGGGGGTGGGTTTCTAAGGGGGTTGGATTGAGGTTTCTGCAAAAGCTTCAATGTGAATCAGGGCTGGATAATGGCATTCCCTGTTTTGGGGCAGGAAGTGCAATACTAGTTCTGGGAACCAGCTCCCAGCACATTGGATTAGAGCATGTATGTGATCTCATTGGGTTATGGCTACAGAAAGCAAGAAGTCCTTTGATTAAAACCAGTCCTTTTTAGAGTCCTATGCCCACATCATTGCAATATGCTATTTGTTCCCCACTCAAAGTCAAATTATTGGTGTTTGCTGAAGGTGTTCACCCTCTGATGCACAGCAGCATCTCCTGCTGTTTCTCCCAGACCTTTACTATTGTTATAGCTGCTGCTGAGGCTTTTGTGTGGGTAAGGCAGAGCTCCAGTGGCCCCCAATCCAGCCACCGTCACTTTACCATAAGGGAATGAGCAGTCGAGCCTGTGCACACTCACCTATGGTACTTAGACTTTGTGCTGCTTGAGGTGTGAGTAGATGGTGGAATGGGAGTGGATGGATGCAGGATTCTTTAAAAGGGGGATATTTTCACAATGGCAGCAGATGCTGTAGCTTTTGGAAAACTTGAACTGCTGGTTATGGAATGGGAAATTGAGTTTTGGTAAATAATTAAAAAGGTGTACATTTTTTTTTTGCAAAAGGTGATTTAAATATTAAAGAGCACAACTGAAATCAAACCAGTGTTGTCCTTTTTCTGGAGTGGGGTTGTTATCTGGCTTCAATCAATCAAAATTACCAGTTGGTGATTACAGCACCCAGTGGGATTCCATATGTGGAATATGCCAGCATCCTGGGTGCAAAGGTACATGCAACTCCTTTCTGTACAAGGTGCCAGAGTGTCTGGCTGAAACTGAAGACCCACAGTCCTTAGAGATTGTACAGGTTGACAGTTACCAGCAACCCTTGGAGCTTCCTTCCCTTAACTGACAACACCAACTCTGATCTTAAATATTTTGGGACTGTTAAATATTCTCACAATATTATTCCAATCTTCCAAAGAATACAAAAGGAGGAAACCAGAGGGTGAGAGAGAAATTACAGATTCTGCAGGTTTCTTAACCTAAATACTGAACAATAGGTTAGCCCTCAGTTCAGGATTGGTATTTCTAGTGTTAATGAGCTGAGATATAGGATATACTAGGACTGGAGGGGGTGCAGAGGAGATTCATTAGGTTGATTCTAGAGTTGAGAGGCTATACTCATTGGCATTAAGAATGAGGGGAGGGATCTTAGAGAAACATTATGAAGGGAATAGATAAGATAGAAGCAGGGAAGTTGTTTCCACTGGCAGGTGAAACTAGAACTAGGGGGCATAGCCTCAAAATGAGGGGAAGCAGATTTAGAACTGAGTTGAGGAGGAACTACTTCACACAAAGGTTTGCAACTTTGTGGAATTCCCTACCCAGTGAAACAGTTGAGGCTACTTCACTGAATGCTTTTAAGGCAAGGCTAGATACATTTTTGAACAGTAAAGGACTTGAGGGTTATGGTGAGCAGGCAGGTAAGTGGAGCTTGTTCCAAAGATCAGCCATGATTTTATTGAATGGCAAAGCAGGCTCGAGAGGCCAGATGGCCTACTCCTGGTTCTTTGTGATCAAACATTATTTAACCTCTAGCAATGCAGCACTCCCTCAGTACTAATGAAGGTACTGGTTACAAGGTGATTTACAAGGTAAATGGTAGGTCACTGCAGTAGAACAGGGGGAATCTGAGAATATAGATACATAATTCCCTAGAAGTGGCATCACAGATATATAGGACATAAAAGACTTCTGGAGAGTACTAAAAGACCTCAGTGAGTTCACCTCTACTGCCACCAATGGCAGCCGATTCCACTCATTCACCACCCTGAGTGAAAAACTTACCCCTAACAGCTCCTCTGTATTTGTTTCCCAGCACCTTAAACCTGTGTCCTCTCATAGCGACCATTTCAGCCCTGGGAAATAGCCACCCTATTTATACCTCTCAACATCTTATAAACCTCTATCAGGTCATCTCTTAACCTTCGTCTCTCCATGGAGAAGAGACCTTGCTCCCTCAACCTACCTTCATAAGGCATGCCTCCCAATCCAGGCAACATCCTTGTAAATCTCCTCTGCACCCTCAATACCGTCCACATCCTTCCTGTAATGAGGTGACCAGAATAGGGTCATAAAGCTTTGGAACGTGGCATTATAAATCAAAGTATTGAGTACATAAGAAATAGGAGCAGGCGTAGGCCATCTAGCCCTTCGAGCCTGCCCCGCCATTCAATAAGATCATGGCTGATCTGTCGTGGCTCAGTTCCACCTTCCCGCCCGAGTATAAAGAGTTGGAATGTTATTGTGAGGTTGTATAAGACATTGTTGAGGCCAAATTGAATATTGTGTGCAGTTTTGGTCACCTAATTACAGGAAGGATATTAATAAAGGTTGAAAGAGTGCAGAGAAGGTTTACAAGGATGTTGCCAGGACTTGAGAAACTGAGTTACAGAGAAAGGTTGAATAGTTTGGGACTTTATTCCCTGGAGTGTAAAAGAATGAGGGGTGATTTGATAGAGGTATATAAAATTATGGGTATAGAGTGAATGCAAGCAGGCTTTTTCCACTGAGGCTAGGGGAGAAAAAAAACTAATGGACATAGGTTAAGGGGGAAGTTTAAAAGAGAATATTAGGGGGGCTTCTTCAGAGTGGTGGGAGTGTGGAGTGAGCTGCCAGATGAAGTGGTAAATAGAACATAGAACATTACAGCGCAGAACAGGCCCTTCGGCCCACGATGTTGCGCCGACCAGTTACAAAACAATGACCCACTAACCTAAACCAATCCCTTTTTGTCCATAAACCTATCCACGGATCTCTTAAACGCCCCCAAACTAGGCACATTTACAACTGCAGCAGGCAGGGCATTCCAATCCCTCACCACCATCTGGGTAAAGAACCTACCCCTGACATCCGTCCTATAACTACCCCCCCTTAATTTAAACTTAATTTAAATGCAGACTCACTTAACATTTAAGAAAAACTTGGACAGGTACATGGATGCGGGGGCGGGGGGCGGAGATATGGTCCAGGTGCAGGTCAGTGGGACTAAGTAGAAAAATGGTTCAGCACAGCCAAGGGCCAAAAGGCCCGTTTCTGTGCTGTAATGTTCTATGATTTTAAGGACTAGCAGAGGAGATGGTGGAAAGAGAAAGACCTCTTGCATCCTTCAAATCAAGGTCAGGTTAAGGGAGGGCATTAAAATTAAATCCATCAACCAGTTCTAGAAATCAAATTTATTGAATAATTACAAATTGACAAGATTAAAACATGATAATAGACCAACACTGCACCCAATGAGCAGGGAATTAATATTCCCAAAATGTTTCAATCATCAAGTATTGATCAGCTAACAATTCAAAAAATTAGACATTTACTTTTGTGGTGTAACTGGCCTATACATTATACAGCAGATCAAACCAAAGCCAGTAATGAATTTCTCCTACCCCAACTATTTATAGTAAGTGAGATTCACTAACCAGAGTTCCAGCATTTCAAATTAAAAACTTGTGCTTGCATTAACAATGTCAGAAGGAACTTCACAACATATCAGTACACTGCACCATAAGCTTCATAAAAACAATTCACTATTCATGATCTTTAACCAGGAAAAGGTAAATAAAACTGGTGAAAACCCTACCATAGGAATTGGGTGTTTTAACTGAATCACGAACCTTTGATTGCAGATCACAATCTTATCATTTCTACCCAAATGACGACCTTGGGATAGTTAAACACCAGAGAAAAACGCAAAGCAGAAACACCAAAAAGTTTGAGATTTATTTCAGAAGGCAGATGACTGCATCCTTGGAGTAAAGGTCAAGATAGTGCCAAATCTCAGACACATCCAGATCATCTGCCTTCCCAATAAAAAACTTCCTCCATTTAAGTGACTATCCCACTAACTTCAGAGAAACTGAACAGAAAGTAATTCAATTCAAAGCGAGTCAGGTTGCACAGTTTCAGTTCATCTCAGTAATATGGACAGCCAGTATCATTCAGTACATCCATCCAAACAGATTCAGTAAGAGCACAGTTCTGTAACATAACCTGGCAAACTTCAAACAACTCACCCCTCACACATTAAATCACTTCTAATCAAAAGTAACACAGGCACATCCCACATCTGTATTTGTAATTAAATCAAGGTTCAACATCAAGGAATCTCACAGCTCACTAAAAAAGATTAAAATCAACTTCTCATTTAACTCCAGCCTGGTGTTAGCACAGAGATGATCCTATCAGCAACTGGAATATGCAATCAGATCTTCGTGTTACACCTAATCACTAAAGAGGCAAGGAACTATTTCCAGCCCCAAGGAACTCTATTATTCACAAGTTTGACCTGATTAAGTCAGAGAACTAGGTTATCTGTACATCATAGGTCAGATTATCATCAGGAGTTGCAGGTTAGGCATGGCCCACAGATTTGAACTCCAATGACCTTTCATCCTTCAGGTGATCACCACAAACTAAAACACTCTTCAATAAAGTGTGACAGGAGTACAAAGCCCTCATCTTTTATGCCTGGCTCCTGCTAGGGTTAATGCAGGACCACTCCAGTTTTTGCTGTGTTAACTCAGATGATTTTTGCCCAGATGGTGAGGTGGCTTGAAGACTAAGTTATGCATTTAAGGGGGTATTTTACTTCCATTCCAACCATATTTGCAATCTGTTACATCAAACAAAGCTACTTTACATTATACAAACCTCTCTCCATCCACATCAGAAAAATCTGCCTGAAAATCTGACTGCGAGCAGATACAAATACTGAGGAGACCAGCTTTACCCACTAGCACTGCAAATGCAAGCACATGGCTTAACAATAAGTGAGGGACAGCAAGGTAATACAAGAAGCAGATAATGATTACAGTAAATTGAGTCTTAAATTGAAATCAGAACAGGTAATTGATTTAAACAGCAAAGGGCCAGTTACTACACAGTTCTGATACATACAATTCTGGGTCAAAGATTGCACAAAATAAATCACTCAAAGGGAAAAACCCCGCTGTGCTAGCTAGTTCGTTCCACTTTGGAGACTTGTAGTAATTTGCACACTTCTGTTAGCAGAGACATTAGAAAAAGGAGGTAGGAGTCAGATTAGAATAAACTCATTAGGATATGGTAAAAACAAATTCAAAACGAAAACCTTGATGTTGTTGTTCTTGTAAACACACACTCACCTGACTGCTTTTCCCATCCCAAACCTCACAGAGCCAAGTTTTCTGGGAGTTTTGTACATTTGAGCCAGCCTTCCAGCCCAATGCTTATTTCACTGGAAGAAGCTGCATTTTTCCACAGCCAGAATCCAACCAATGCTGGTTTCCAAATACAAAAGGGATTATATACTGGCAGCAGCTTATTTGCAGCTAATAATCAGCTTCCCAGGAACAAGAATCAGTCATTGCAGACACAGCTCAATATATCTTAAAGAAAAATAACCATTTCAGGTTTCTAAATGAAAGGATTAAAATCAAAGATGAATGCAAAGATAATGCAGAAACATATGGCCAGTCTGTTGAGAGAGAGGAGACAGTCAAATGTCAAACCTAGTTCAAAGCAGACAGGCCAAGTACCCAGCTCTCAATGAAGTGAAACATACATATGTTTCAGTTTTGCTGAATCTATAGTTTGGGCAGGAGGTTATTGAACATTAATGCTTCTTATCAGATCTGTGCACCCAGATTCAGGAAATTCTCCCATTTATATATCAAATATGTTTTAAAAGTTAAAAATATAGGAAAATGAAATTAACCAAATTTAAAACAGCATCAATATTCTTAACTAAGCAACAGTGATTGAAACTAAAGATGATGTAACTGTTATGAAGTCTGTCCTGAACTGTGGACTCGACAGAATTCCTGTCCGGTAACTGCTTTATTTCGGCATGGCTGGCCAGTCTTTGTGATGCCACAACAGGGTTGCCTCTGCGATAGAGATCTAACATTGACAGGGAAAAGCAAAGGTTAGTTGCTTTGATAACCACATCAATTGCTCATTCACTGATGAGAAAAAGGAAATTGATCTCTCTATATATAGTGTAGGGTCCATAATATCACAGACCTCACATCACAGGCATATCAGGAGTCTGGGACCAAAGGTGGGAACCCAGCAAGGAATGGGAAATGTCTCCAGTCCACGTGGATGCTGAGCTGGATCCAGAAGACACTGTTACAGGTCTATAAGTATTAGCACCAGCCTGTTCTTTTAGGCAGGATTACATCTGGATGCAAACAGTCCGTTTCAATTAACGAAATAAAATCACACAAAAACAGGATCTTTCATATTAAAATTAATTCTCTTCTCACCATAGAAAACACAGCTCTCTCCCATTTCAGCCTTTTAAACAGGCTCTCTTCTGATTGCCTGATTTTGCAAGTAATGCTGTCTGATCACTTTCAATGCAGACATAAAAAAGAACCCGAGGGACTTAACAGGGTAGATACCCAGAAGATGTTTCTACTTGTAGGGGAGATGAGAATGGGGGACATTTTCTTTAAGAATAAATGGTCTCCCTTTTAAGGCAGATAAGAAATTCTCTGAAGGAACGTTGTTAATCTGTGAAATTCTCTTCCCCAGACAGCAGTGGGGCTGGGTATACATTCAAGACCGAGTTATACAGAATTTTGATAGACAAATGGGCAGGCAGGAAAGTGGAACTGAGACCACAATCAGATCTGCCAGGAATAGGGAACATGTTTGAAGGGTTTACTCCTATGTCCCTATTACCAAGACCCTAATGATCTCTTTGCCATGTCCTCATTTAGCACCAAGAGCATTCATTCTCTATTAAAATCAGTTATTAACATTTCCTATTAGTTTTCTCTTTTTCCCCGCTGTAGTTTTCCCATATTCTAATTTTCCTGGCTTCTTAATCTGCCTTGTTTAGATATTGGTTTGAAATTTCCCTTCTCCAGTGGTACTCTATTGGGGCACTTACCCACTGCTGGCAGCAGAATGATTGAGATTGAAGGTTTCAGCTTCAGATGCACCCGCATGGTGATTCAGGGCAGCCCCTTCCACAACAATCTAAAGCAAGCATCGAGGACACAAAGTAGATGTAAAATTAAAATAGACTGAAGTAAGGAACAACTAACAAAACAACCAAGATATCACATCTAGAGCAGTGTGCAGTTTTGCTCTCCTTATCTAAGGAAGGATACAAGTGCACCAGTAGTTCAGAGGTGGTTCACTTGACTGATAATGGGGTGATGAGGGGTTATTTTACTAAGAAAGCTTGGACAGGTTGGGCTTGTATCCATTAGAATTTAGAAGATTGAGAGGTGATCTTAAGACATAATGGATCCAGAGGGGCCTTGACAGATTGGATGCTGAAACAGGTTTCATCTTGTGGGGAAAAATAAGGGGTCTCCTATTTAAGGGATGAGAAGAATTTGAGGGGTTGAGAGCCTTTTAAACTCTTTCCCAGGGAGCAGTAGAAGCAGGGCCATTGAATTTTAAGGCAAAGTTAGATAGATTTTTACCTAACAATGAGTCAATGGTTATTGGGGGTAGGGAAATGCAAAGTCAAAAACAATCTTATCAGCCATGATCTTATTGATTGGTAAAGCAGGCTCGAGAGGCTGAATGGCCTCCATCTGCTCTGTTCATATCACAGGCCACGAACACCAACTATTCCAGCACTAGGCTAGTCCTTCCCTGTTGGTAATCAACCAGATCTCTGGATCTGATGAGGTCTCCAATGGAAACTTGTGGAAGCCCCAAGATCTGATATTTTTTTTCTTTCAATGCATCTATTTGTTAAATTATTGCTGTCCCTGTAAATGAAAAAATCATTCTTTCAGTAGCTCTATTGTTTGGGTTGCAGATACTGGCTTTGAGGTTGGTTTCCCAAAGAGATTTTTCCCACAGTTTGAAACCTGCCTGTGAGATCTAATCCAAGGCATTGGATATCAAAGAACAAAACAGCCTGGGAAACAGGCCCCTCGGCCCAACGAGCCCACATCGCCACCACAACACCACCAGTCCCCCCCTCCACCCATGACCCTTGTCTAATGTTTTATGGCCATCCACATTGAGGGAATCTGATTTAGGGACAATTTATTACTGCCAATCAGCCTAATAGCACATCTTTGGGGTGTGGGAGGAAACCAGAGCACCCAGAGAAAACCCACACAAGCACAGGGAGAACGTGCAAACTCCCACAGACAATGGCCCAAATCCATGCGTCTGCACAGCAAACAGTGATAGTCACTGAGCTGTCGTCTTGCCCAGCATCTGGTCCAGTTTAAGCACACACTAACGACATGAAGCACTAGGCCAATCTCGAACAACCAAGAGCAGCCCAAGTACGACCCATCGCGTGTATGCCCTCGTTGGGCAACAAGGCGGACCAACTTAAAACCTATGAAGAGAAAAAACATCATACCATATACATTTACCTTACCTGGGACACCCCAATGCTAATGAACTTTGTTTAAAACAATCTCCTATATCCACCCAACTCCAACCCACTCATGTGCCTGTCTAAGTTATTCTTAAACAACTCTAGCGTGCTTGCCTCCACCACCTTACTTGGCAGAGCATTCCATACCCCCTCTACCTTCTGAAAAACCTCCCTCTGGCCTGGATAGGTTTGAAATTCTTCGCCAACATAGGAAATCTTGCTTTCTCCATCCCCCACCCCCCTCCCTTTCCTAGTCTCAGTGGATTGAGACTATGTTTGATGCCCCTACCTGGTGGCAGTGGTTAGCACTGCTGCCTCAGTGCCAGACACCTGGGTTTGATTCCAGCCTTCAGTGACTGTGTGGTGTTTACATATTCTCCCTGTGCCTGCATGGGTTTCTTCAGGTGCTCTGGTTTCCTCCCACACACTAAAGATGTGCAGGTTAGGGATTATAGGGATATGTTGGGGAAAAGGACCTGGATGAGATACTCAGTGCAGAGTGAATGGCCTCCTTCTGTACAATAGGGATTCTATACCACCCACCCCCCCCAATTCTAATGAAGACCAGCTAACAGTTCAAGGATGAAACTTGGAACAACAACCTAAATTGCTTATGCCACAGTTCACTTTGTAAGGTGTTTAAATTATAACTTAGCAGGAGATTGGAGGTAACTGTCAGGAAGTGAGAATTAGCAAGAAGCTGAAAACATTTTGCTGTCCAGTAAGTGCAAGAGCTCAGTCCAGCAATAAGCATATTCAGTTACAATATGGGCTGGATAGACCAAAGCCTTAGTCTTCTCACTGCATCAGATTGAGAGAGTGCAATTTGGGTCCTTTGCTAGAAAGAACAAGCATATTCTGTGAATGTACACAAATAGGAAAGGGAGAGGTGGACAACCCAAACCCGAGGGGGGAATTTCCCTCTAATCATTCAGAGTTATATTTTAAACTCAGTTTCTAGGTGAAGTATGGATGCCATAAACCATAGAAAATTACAGCTCAAACAGGCCTTTTGGCCCTTGTCTGTGCCAAACCATTTTTTGCCTAGTCCCACTGACCTGCACTTGAACCATATCCCTCCATACCCCCCTCATCCATGAGCCCATCCAAGATTTTCTTAAATGCTACCACTTTATTCGGCAGCTCATTCCACACTCCCACCACTGTTTGAAACAGCCCCCCAATATTCCCTTAAACTTTTCTCCTGTCACCCTTAACCCATGCCCTCTTTTTTCCCCCCCTTCTAGCCTCAGTGGAAAAAACCTGCTTGAAGTCACTATCTATACCCATCAAAATCTTATACACCTCTATCAAATCTCCCCTCATTCTTCTACGCTCCAGGGAATAAAGTCCTAACCTATTCAATCTCTCTAACTTAGCTTCTCAAGTCCTGGCAACATCCTTGTGAACCTTCTCTGCACTCTTTCAACCTTATTTACGTCCTTCCTGTAACTAGGTGACTAAAACTGTACACATTACTCTAAATTTAGCCTCACCAATGCCTTATATAACCTTACCATAACACTCCAACTTTTATACTCGATACTCCGATTTATAAAGGCCAATGTACCAAAAGCACTCTTTACAACCCTATCCACCTGTGACGCCACTTTTAGGGAATTCTGTACCTGTATTCCCAGATCCCTCTGTTCAACTGCAGTCTTCAGAGTCCTACCATTTAGCCTGTACATTCTTTGGTTTGTCCTTCCAAAGTGCAATACCTCACTTGTCTGCATTAAATTCTATTTTTCAGCCAATTTTTCTAGTTGGTCCAAGTCCCTCTGCACCTTTGAAAACCTTCCTCACTGTCCACTACACCTCCAATATTTGTATCAGCAAATTTGCTGATCCAATTTACCACATCATCCAGATCATTGATATAGATGACAAACAACAATGGACACAACGCCAATCCCTGCGGCACTCCACTAGTCACAGGCCTCCATTCAGAAGCAATCCTCCACAACCAATCTGGCTTCTTCCATTGAGCCAGTATCTAATCCAATTTACAGCCTCCCATGTATACCTAGCAACTGAAATCTTCCTAACTAATCTCCCATGAGGGACCTTGTCAAAAGCCTTGCTGAAATCCAGGTAGACAACAGTCACTGCCTTCCCTTCATCCACTTTCCTGGTGACCTCCTTGAAAAACTCTAATAGATTGTGCGTGGTAGGTCATGTTTGACCAAAGCCACGTTGACTCTCCCTAATAAGTCCCTGTCTATCCAAATATTTGTATAACCTATCCCTTATCGCACCTTCACTAACTTGCCAACCACCGATGTCAAGCTTACTGGCCTTAATTTCCCAGATTTCTTTTGGAACTTTTTTTAAGCAACGGAACAACATGAGCCACCCTCCAATCATCCAGCACCTCCCCCGTGAATACTGACATTTTAAGTATGTCTGCCAGAGCCACTGCAAGTTCAACACTAGCCTCCCTCAACGTCCATGGGAATACCCTGTCTGGTCCTGGTGATTTATCCACTCTTATTTGCCTCAAGAAAGCCAGCACCACCACCTCTTTAATCTGTAAAGGTTCCATGATCTCCCTACCCGTTTGTCCTATTTCCGTAGATTCTATGCCCGTTTCCTCAGTAAATACGGATGCAAAAAACCCATTTAGTATCTCCCATCTCTTTTGGTTCTGTAGAACCATAGAAAATTACAGCTCAGAAACAGGCCTTTTAGCCCTTCTGGTCTGTGCTGAACCATTTTTTGCCTAGTCCCACTGACCTGCACTTGAACTATATCCCTCCACACCCCTCTCATCCATGAACCCATCCAAGTTTTTCTTAAATGTTGAGTGACCCTGCATTTACCACTATCTGGCAGCTCATTCCACACATAGTCTACCACTCTGGTCTTCAAGAGGACCAATTTTATCCCTCACTATTCTTTTGCTCCTTACATACCTACAGAAGCTCTTTGGATTTTCCTTCACTGTCTGCCAAAGCAACCTCATGTCTTTTTTAGCCCTTCTGATTTCCTTCTTAAGGAGCTTCTTGCATTTTTTATACTCCGAGCATCTGATCTGTTCCTTGCTGCCTGTACATTTCATACAACTCTCTTCCTCTTAATCAGCGTTACAATCTCCCTCAAGAACCAAGGCTCCTTATTCCTATTTACTTTGCCTTTAATCCTGACAGGAACATACAAACTCTGCACTCAAAATTTCTCCTTTGAAGGCCTCACACTTTCCATTTACATCCTTACCAGAACAGCCTGTGCCAATCCACACTTCCCAGATCTCTTCTCATTTCATCAAATTTGGCCTTTTTCCAGTTCAGAACTTCAAGCCAAGGACCAGATCTATCCTTATCCAAGATCAGGTTGAAACTAATGGTATTATGATCACTGGATCCAAAGTCTTCTCTCACACTCACATCCATCAGCTGCCCTGACTCATTTCCAAATGGGAGATCCAATATCGCATCCTCTCTAGTTGGCACCTCTATATACTGATGTAGAAAATTCTCCTGAACACGTTTAACAAACTCTACCCCGATTAAACCTTTAACAGTATGCAAGTCCCAATCTATATTGCGTGGTTGAAGGATTGGTGTAGGGCAGAGGGTTTTAGATTCGTAGACCATTGGGAAGTCTTTATGAAAGAGGGGCAAATATATAAGAGGGATGGGGTACAGTTAACTGGGAAGGGTGTGAATATCTTAGCTGGAAGGTTAGCTGGAGTGTTTCGGCAGTGTTTAAACTAATATGGAGGGGGGGGTGGGGATGTGGACGGAACTGGGATTGGGGATAGGGTAAGCCCAGAGGGTAGGAAGAAGGATCGAATTGTTTCTGAGTGTCTTCGGTGCATGTGTTTCAATGCTAGGAGTGTGACTGGCAAAACAGATGAACTGAAGGCAATAATGTTCGAAAGGAAGTTGGAAGTGGTGGCGGTGACAGAGACTTGGTTAAAGGAAGGGCAGGACTGGCAGTTGAATGTTCCTGGGTATAAGTGCTTCAGGCGTGATAGGGGAGGGTCACAGAGAGGTGGGGGAGTGGCGTTGTTAGTTAAGGATTGCATCATAGCAGTGCAGAGGGAGGGAGGAATAGAGGATATAGGAATCGAGTCGCTATGGGTGGAGTTGAGGAATAGGAAGGGAGATGTTACTATGTTGGGTGTGTACTACAGACCGCCCAACAGCCTGAGGGCTGTGGAAGAAGGGATAAGCAGGGACATTCTAGATAAGTGCAGGAAGAATAGGGTGGTGGTAGTGGGAGATTTTAATCTCCCCGGGGTAGACTGGAAGGTGCCGAGATCAGAGGGTGCTGACGGGGAGGAATTTGTACAGTGTGTAATGGAAGGATCCCTGGAGCAGTATGTGGATAGCCCGACCAGGGAGGGGGCTATACTGGACTTGGTTCTGGGGAATGAGCCTGGGCAGGTGGTTGACGTTGAAGTAGGAGAGCAGGTGGCTAACAGTGACCACAACTCTGTCTGGTTTAAGATATTAATGGATAAAGATGAAGCCTGTCCTAAGGGGAGGGTGTTAAACTGGGGGAGGGCTAGATACAACCGGATTAGGCAGGATCTTAAAGATACGGACTGGGGTAAGCTGCTTGATGGCAGGTCGACGCTGGGTATGTGGGAGTCTCTCAAGGGAAAACTAAAATCTTTGCAGGAAAGGCACGTGCCGGTCAAGAGGAAGGATGGGAAGGGTAGGATTAGAGAGCCGTGGATAACTAGGGATATTGAGGACCTGGTCAGGAGGAAGAGGGAGGCGTACATTAGATCTAGGCATTTGAGGACAGAGATAGCGTTAGAAGAATACAGAGAATGTAGGAGAGAACTTAAAAGGGGCATCAGAAAGGCAAAAAGGGGCCATGAAATGGCTTTGGCGGGTAGGATTAAAGAAAATCCTAAGGCATTTTACTCCTATGTTAGAAATAAAAGGATGGTTAGAGGGAAGATTGGCCCTCTCAGGGACAGAGGAGGGGAACTATGCTTGGAGCCTGGGGGAATGGGGGAGATCCTGAATGAATACTTTGCGTCAGTATTCACACAGGAGAGGGGCCTGATGTCTGGTGCTGTGCTTGAGGAGTTTGAGGATCCGTTGAGGGATATAGTCATCACGAGGGAAGAAGTGTTGGGACTCTTAGACAGTATAAAGACGGATAAATCTCCAGGGCCTGATGGCATCTATCCCAGGCTGTTAAGGGAGGTGAGGGATGAAATTGCTGGGCCTCTGACGCAAATCTTTGTCTCTTCTTTGGACACAGGTGAGGTCCCAGAGGATTGGCGCATTGCAAATGTAGTACCGTTGTTTAAGAAGGGTCAGAGGGATAACCCAGGGAATTATAGGCCGGTGAGCTTGACTTCAGTTATAGGCAAGCTAATGGAGAGGATCCTCAAGGATAGGATGTATGAACATCTGGAGCGCTGCAATCTGATCAGGGATACGCAGCATGGCTTCGTTACAGGGAGGTCGTGCCTTACGAATCTAGTGGAATTTTTTGAAGAGGTGACAAAAACGCTTGACGAAGGACAAGCCGTTGATGTTGTCTATATGGATTTCAGTAAGGCGTTTGACAAGGTCCCTCATGGTAGGCTGATAGAAAAGGTGAAGGCTCATGGGATACAAGGCCAGGTATGTAGATGGGTGGAGAACTGGCTTGGGAGGAGGAGACAGCGAGTAGTAGTGGAAGGCTCCTTTTCCAATTGGAGGCCTGTCACCAGTGGTGTGCCGCAGGGCTCGGTACTTGGACCTCTTCTATTTGTGGTATATATTAATGACTTGGAAGAGGGGGTAGGTGGTGTGATCAGCAAATTTGCTGATGACACCAAGATGATTGGATTGGCGGGTACTGAGGAGCAGTGCCTGGCAATGCAACAGGACATAGATAGGCTGGTAGATTGGGCAGATAGATGGCAAATGGAATTTAATCCGGAGAAATGCGAGGTGATGCACTTTGGCCGGAATAATGTGGAGGGGAGTTATACGATAAAAGGTAGAACTATCTGGAGTATAGATACGCAGAGAGACCTGGGGGTGCAAGTGCATAAGTCCCTGAAGGTGTCGGTACAGGTGCAGAATGTGATGAGGAAAGCGTATGGTATGTTAGCCTTCATAGGAAGAGGTATAGAATATAAGAGTAGGAGTTTGATGTTGCAGTTGTATAGAACGTTGGTTAGGCCTCACTTGGAGTACTGTGTCCAGTTCTGGTCACCGTACTACCGGAAGGATGTAGAGATCCTGGAGAGAGTGCAGAGGAGATTTACCAGGATGTTGCCTGGTATGGAAGGGCTGTCTTACGAGGAAAGATTGGATGAACTTGGGCTGTTTTCCCTTGAGAGACGTCGGCTGAGGGGGGATCTAATAGAGGTTTATAAGATTATGAAGGGGATAGATAGAGTAAATGGTGGTAAGCTTTTTCCGCTACAAGAAATGGATAGAACGAGGGGTCACGGGCTTAGGGTGAGGGGGGCTAGGTATAAGACAAATATTAGAGGGCAGTTTTTCACGCAAAGGGTAGTGGGGGTGTGGAATGCACTGCCGAGTAAGGTGGTGGAAGCAGGCACGCTAGGGTTGTTTAAGAGTCACTTAGACAGCCATATGAGCGGGCTACATATAGGGGGATATAGTAGGCCTTACTGAACATTGTAGGCTTGGGAATACGTTTTGCCTCAGGAATGTTAGTCTTTGCCTGTTTAATAATGAATTTTTTTGTCTCCACAGGCATTTAAGTCCAGCAAGGGGCATGCAGGCGGCAGGTTGTAGTGGGCTGCTCTTGGATGTTGCTTCGGGAGTTGCCTATTGCTTCATGTCGTTAGTGTGCTTAAACTGGACCATCTCGAGGGCAACATGACAGCTCAGAGACTATCTCTGTTGCTGTGCGGACACATGGATTTGGGCCTGTGTCTGTGGGAGTTTGCACGTTCTCCCCGTGGTTGCGTGGGTTTCCTCCGGGTGCTCCGGTTTCCTCCCACATCCCCCAAAGATGTGCTTTTAGGCTGATTGATTGGGTACTAAAATTGTCCCTAAATTGGACCTCCCTGATCCTCGCACGTTAGGCGTAGACTAAAATCATGAATAGGTCACTGAGATAGTAGGACGGCGGCGCGGGCTCGTTGGGCCGGGGGGCCTGTTTCCCGTGCTGTGTTGTTCTTTGTTCTATATGTGGAAAATTAAAATCCCCGATCACAATTTTGTTTCTTGCAGTTGTCAGCTATCTCTCTGCTGATCTGCTCCTCCAATTCTCGCTGACTATTGGGTGGTCGATAATACAACCCTATTAATGTGGTCATACCTTTCCTGTTTCTCAGCTCCACCCATAGGGCCTCTATGGGCAAGTTCCCTAATCTATCCTGCCTGAGTACTGCTGTAACATTCTCCCTGACCAACAATGCCACCCCCCCCCCCCCCCACCACCTTTTATCCCTCCACCTCTATCACACCTGAAACACTGGAACCCTGGAACATTGAGCTGCCAGTCCTGCCCCTCCTGTAGCCAAGTTTCACTAATGGCTATGTCATATTTCCATGTGTCAGTCCACGCCTTCAGTTCATCTGCCTTCCCTGCAATACTCCTGGCATTGAAATAGACAACACCTCAAAAGATTATTTCCACCACACTCAACCTTTCCATTTGTGATTTTGCTTGAACTAACCTGTCTTTTTACCCCCCCCTCCACTATCTGCTCTGGCACTCTGGTTCCCATCCCCCTGCAAATCTAGTTTAAACACTCCCCAATAGCACTAGCAAACCTCCCTGCAAGCATATTGGTCCCCCTGTAGTTTAGGTTTAACCCATCTCTTCTGCAGGTCCCACCTGCCCCAGAAGAGGTCCCAATGATCCAAGAATCGGAAACCCTGCCCCCTACACCAGTTCCTCAGCCATGTGTTCATCCACCCAAGCATCCTGCTCTTACCCTCACTGGAGATTACTACCCTCAGGGTCCTACTTTTTAAACTTCCTTCCAAGCTCTCTATACTCTCTTTAGGACCTCCAGGAAGCTAAACATCTTGTTCCCAAATATCAGCTACATTTATGAATTTTTAAGAGTTGAACATACATTTCTCTGAGTGACCTCCCAACGAGCAGAGTTGGTTAATCCCATTCTTTTCTTCAAGATGGGCATGGAGCTGATCGGAGTTCTGAAGAGACAGTCCATTGGAGCTGCAGTGTCTGATGATGCCTGGGCGGTAGTCTCTATCAAAGGGCTACTTCTGATAAAATCCACATTCCTCAAACCATAGTTGCCTGAATCAGAAAAAAAAAGTCCTTCAACTTGTTCCTGAAGTAGTTTGAGGAATACAAACAATACATATTTCATACAGCTTCCACCTCTACTCAATGAGCATTCCAGACCAAAAAGCTAAGATTCAAGCAAGTTCCTAAAGCACAACCTTTCTGGGAAAATGTGTTCACTGAAGTACATCACAATAACCAGTGCATTTGTTACACCTTACTGCCCACGCCATCCATTAACTAGCAAGACACAAGTCAATTGTTGAGACAGTGCTAAAATGTCCAGTCATTTCAGTCTATTTAGGAAGATGTGGAAGTATTAGAAAAGATTTACAAGAATGGTTCCAGGGATAAGGCTTCAGATACTTAGAATGGAGAAACTGGGGCTATTATCCTTAAATCTTATCCCCATCATTTCTTTAATAGGAGCATTCAAAATCATGGGGAGTGCAGAAAGAGTATATAGGGAGAAACTGTTCCCATTGTAGAAGGGGTGAAAACCAGAGGACATCTATTTAAAACATTTGGTGAAGAAGCAGTGGCAACAGGAGGACTTTATTATGCAGCAAGTCATTAAGATCTGGAAAGCTCTGTCTCAGTGTGATGGATGCAGATTCAATCACAGCTTTCATAGGGAAATGGAGTAACTGCTGGAAAGGAAGAAATGTGCAGGGCCACAAGGAAAGTATGACACAGCTACAACGACTTTAAAAATAAAACCAGACAAGTCCAATGGTGTTAAACTACTGTGGGCCAGGTATGCATGTGACTGGAAATACTAACCTTCAATATGCAGCCATAACAGACCATTACTGACTAAAGCAGCTACTTCAACATGTCCTTTTTGTGGATATATTGAGGATGCTGAAAGAAACTTTTGTAAATTCAGAAGTATCAGGTTTTGTCCTGGTAGCACGATTAAACACAAATGTTGCATTGTAAACTTCAATCTGTTGTTGCAAAAAGCCAACACTTTAACATCAATCACACTGCTCCATGTTTTGCAAACTGAGTCAAGGCTTATTTATTTTTAAGCATTGACGGAGGGGAAATATAATCATTAAATGGTGTTCTTTCCTATCACAAGTTAGCCTAATCTCAGTTTCCAATTACAAATATTGGCAGAGCCAATTAACTGACATTCTCATTAGTGCCCTGTTTACAATACATATATCACATTAATGTATCACCTAAGTTATTTGTATATTAAAGTATGTTCTTGTATCATTCCTATAATTACTAATCCCTCTGGTCTGACTGCTGTCCATCTCTCAAACAGGTTTAACCCAAGCTAAACAGTTTATCACTAATTATGACATCTTTTCTTGGCCAAAATCTGAACAACTCGCAGCTCCTCTTTAGTCAATCCTGTTTCCCATCTTTCAAAATGGCCATTGCTTCCCCACTCACCTTCAAAATCCTAATCTTAACTACCAGCCAGAGCCTACTGTTGCTCAAACATGTCTGAATGTTGTAACCACCTTGCTTTGTTCAACCCTACCACCACTTCCACCCAGTTTACACCAAGTCCAAAGAACAAAGATTACTGTGATTAAAGTCACCAATGGCACCCTTTCTGACTGCTGCATATTCCCCTTCTCCTCCTCAGTCAATGTCTCCACTTCTAAAGGTTTAATTCTGTAGCACCACCCTATACCATCCCATCACAGCCAACACATCTTGCCATGGCTTCACTTCTCACCTCCATAAAGGATGAGATTAACTGGGAGAGAATAGGACTGTGCAAGGATCAAGAAGGTCATTTATGTGCAGATCCACAAGAGAGGGGTGAGATCCTAAATGAATATTTCTCATTAGCATTTACTATTGAGAAAAGCATGGATGTTTGAGAACTTGGGGAAATAAATGGTGATGTTTTGGAGTGTACATATTACAGAAGGGATGGTGCTGGAAGTGTTAAAGAGCATCAAGGTAGATAAATCCCCAGGACCTGATGAAGTATATCCCAGGACACGGGAGGAAATTGCAGGTCCTTTAGCCAAGATATTTGAATCATTTGACAGCTACCAGTGAGATGCCTGAAGATTGGAGGGTGGCAAATGTTGTGGCCTTTGTTTAAAAAGGGCTGCAGGGAAAAGCCTAAGAACTGCAGGCAGGTGAGCCTCATATCTGTAGTCAGGTTTACAGCATGAAAACAGGCCCTTTGGCCCAACTTGTCCATGTCATCTTTTTTTAAAACCCCTAAGCTAATCCCAATTGCTTGCATTTGATCCATATCCCTCTATACCCATCTTACCCAGGTAACTATCTAAATCCTTTTCAAAAGACAAAAAATTGTACCCACCTCTACTACCACCTCTGGCAGCTTGTTCCAGACACTCACCACCCTCAAAAAATTGCCCCTCTGGACACTTATCTCTCCCTTCAGTTTAGACCTATGGCTCTAGTTTTAAACTCCCCTACTTTTGGAAAAAGATATTGATTATCTAGCTGATTTGTGCCCCTCAGGCCAAGATCACCCCTCAGACTTCTACGCTCCAGAGAAAAAGTCCCAGTCTATCCAGCCTCTCCTCCTAACTCAAACCATCAAGTCCCAGGAGCATCCTAGTAAATATTTTCTCCACTCTTTCTAGTTTAATAATATTCTTTCTGTAATAGGGTGACTAGAACTGTACACAGTATTCCAAGTGTGGCCTTACCAATGTCTTGTACAACTTCAAGATGTCCTAACTCCTTTATTCAATGTCCTGACCAATGAAACCAAGCATGCTGAATGTCTGTCCATCTGTGGCTCCACTTTCAAGGAGCTATGAACACATACCCCTAGATCTTTTTGTTCTGTAACTCTCCAGCACTCTACCATTAACTGAGAAGTCCTGCCCTGGTTCAATCTACCAAAATGCATCATCTTGCATTTATCTAAATTAAACTCCACTTGCCATTTGTCAGCCAATTGATCAAGATCCATTTGCAATCGGAGATAACTTTCTTCATTGTCCACTATGCCACCAAGCTTGGTATCACCTGCAAACTTACTAACCATGCCTCCTAAATTAATGATTTGGATGAGAATTTAAGTGACAAATAACAATGGACCCAGTGGCTGTAGTGTGTAAATTGTTAGAAGGTACTTTGAGAGACATGATCTATAGGCATTTAGAGATGCAAGGAATGATTAGGGACAGTCAGCATGGCTCAAGAGTGAAAAATCATGTCTCACGAATTTGATTGTTTTTTGAAGGGGTAATCAAGGTAGATGAGGGCACTGCAATCCACATTGCCTACGTGGACTTTAGCAAAGCCCTTGACAAGGTACTGCATGGTAGGTTGTTGCAACAACCTACCATGCTGTACCTTGTCAAGGGCTTTGCTAAAGTCCATGTAGGTTAAATTTCACGGGATCTAGGGTGAGGTAACCAATTGGATACAAAATTGGCTCAACAACAGAAGACATTGGGTAGTTGTAAAGAGTTGTTTTTCAAACTGGAGGCTTATGACTAGCAGTGTGGCTCAGGGATCAGTGCGCCTCAGGGATCAGTGCTAGGTCCACTGTTATTTGTCATTTATATTAGTGATTTGGATGAGAATTTAGGAGGCATGGTTAGCAAGTTTGCAGATGACACCAAGATTGGTGGCCTAGTGGACATTGAAGGTTGTTATCTAGGATTGCAATGGGAACTTGATCAATTGAGCCACTGGGCTAATGAATGGCAGATGGAGTTATAGATAGGGAAGTCTAAAACTAGAGGGCATAGGTTTAAGGTGAGAGATGCAAAAGGGCCCAGAGAGGCAGTTTTTTCCAGAGGGTGGTGAGTGTCTGGAACAAGCTGCTGGAGGCAGTGATAGAGGCAGGTACAATTTTGTCTTTTAAAAAGCATTAGACAGTTACATGAAACAAAAGCAGAAAAATGCTGAAAAATCTTAGGTCTGACAGCAACTATGGAGAAAGTAAGGGCAACGTTGAGTCTAGTTGACTCATCAGATCTATTAGAGCTCTGAAGGGTCATCTAGACTCAGTGTTGGCTGCCCTTTCTCTCTCCAGATGCTGTCAGACCTGCTGAGATTTTCCAACATTTTTGTTTTGGTTTCAGTTTCCAGCATCTGCAGTATTTCACATTTATCTATAGATAAATCGAACTCTTATAGTTCCATGGGTAAGATAGAGGAATATGGGCCAAATGCAGGCAATTGACATCAAGCTTAATGGTAAAAATTGAGCCACATGGACAAGTTGGGCTGAAGGGCTCATTTCCATGATGCAAACCTCTCACTCTAGCCTTGGAGAAACTCTATCTGCCAACTCTTTATTCCTCTGTTGGAGAACTCAGTAACAACTATACTCCTGGTGGTGGGGAATCAGTTGTCATTTTTATGTTATTACTACAGAAAGTCCAGAGCTTTCACATTCCTCCACGATGGCAAAAGATACAAAAATTTCACTTTATAAACCACATGGTTTCTTCCAGCTTTGAAGCTTCTAACTTGTTTGCAGTGAATTTTACCTTGCAAGCCGTCACATTCCAGTTTCTCAAGTTCTTCCTCTAAGCTGAGAATGTCATGCTTTCTAGGAACACAAAAGCTTTATTAAGTATTCTTGTGCATATCACCAAACCATGTTCACTTAAATAATCAAAAATATAAAAGCAATCACCAATAGGCAGCATAAACTAGCAAGAGTTACTTGATAACAAGAGTGTAATGGCTCATTTACCCCAGTCCTAACAAAGGAAACTTTAATGCATTCCTGCCATTGCCCACGTCAGACCTACTAACTTGACAGTGATCTACCAAAGCAGACACTGCCCTGATGAGAATGGCTCAGCAGTTGATGGTCAGCAAGGACTGCTTGTACCCATCCTTGCAAGTCTGTGGTATAGAAGAGAGGAAAAGAAAACCCACAAGGTCTGGCCCATACCGCTCAGGAGTGGAGGTGCAAAACCCAGTCTTTGAGTTGTAGAAGTTTGAAGACACAATGACAGGAGTAGATGGTTGACCTTGCAGAGATTCTTTCTTCCTGAAGGCCAAACTAAAGCAGTTAACCAACATCCAGTTACCTAAACAAAAAGTTAAATAGAACTTGATAAGAATTGACTTGTTCAATGAACGAGTAAACACAATTCTATTACAAAGGAAAAGAAATCCCTGCGTCTCTTACTACTTGCATGCCATTTAGAAGATTCATGAGTTCCCTTTGTGTTGGTTGCCATTTAATTCGCACTTTGCCAGTCTTATTTTCCTCAGAATTTTGAATTGATCCATTTGTCAGGATCAATTTGTGACCAATTCTAACTGGCACAGGCTATGATATGCAATTATTTCTTTAATAAATAAGCAGATTTGGAATCCTCATATAGAAACACTTTCCCCTCACTTTGCTAAGACCCTCTTCCAAGCTACTAATCAACTCTTGCCAGCTACAGTTCCATGAATGGGTTTCATCCCAGTTGTACCCTACTCAAATCATAGAAACCTTAGTGCAGAAAGAGGCCATTTGGCCCATCAAGTCTGCACTGACCACAATCCCACCCAGGCCCTACCCCCATATCCCTACATATTTACCTGTTAATCCCTCTACTCTACACATCTCAGAACACTAAGGGGCAATTTTAGCATGGCCAATCAACCTAACCCACACATCTTTGGACTGTGGGAGGAAACTGGAGCATCCAGAGGAAACCCACGCAGACACGGGGAGAATGTGCAAATTCCACACAGTGACTGAAGCTGGGAATCAAACCCAGGTCCCTGGAGCTGTGAGGCAGCAGTGCTAACACTGCCATCGTGCCACCCACCAACTGAAAGCAATTATACTAACAGAATGGCAAATATTAGATGTTTGAATGATTTACCAACATGTAAAGTTATTAATAAAGTAGATTTACATTCACCCTGCAATGAAGTTACTGTGAAAATCCCCTAGTTGCCACACTCTGGCACCTGTTTGGGGCCATGGAGGGAGAATTTAGTATGGCCAATGCACTTAACCAGCACGTCCTTTGGACGTGTGGGAGGAAACCAGAGCATTTGGAGGAAGCCCATGCAGACATGGGGAGAATGTGCAAACTCTACATAGACACCAGTCATCCAAGGCAGGAATTGAACCCAAGTCCCTGGCACTGAGGTAGCAGTGCTAACCACTGTATCACCCTCACTGGGTAATGAACAGATAGAAATCATTCAAGCCTTCAAACTATTACCTAGGTTTACTACATACCTACTTTTGGACCAGAAAGTTCATGTTTTTCACGTCACTTGACCTGAAGCTTTAACTAAGAGGACACTATTTATTAGAAGTAATTTCAACACCCACTACCCCAATGGAAGCATTATCCATCAATATTAAACATTGCATTAAATTTTCAAACTTGAGCCACGATCCCATCTCCTTTTCCAGTATTTCATGTGACAAAAAGCCATCCGTAATGTAACTCTCCACTTACCAACCACAGTCAAAGACAGAAAGAGACTGAGACACTTGAAGTCCATGGAAACACAATGGTTAAACTGAGATAGAGCATTCAACACCACCAGAACCAACAACACTGCCCGAGAGAAACCTGGAGTTTGCAAGAACGTCATGATGAGAGCAGCAACCAGAAAATAGCTGACATGTACTGTACATGTGTAGATCACATGAAGATTTCCTCCTGTAATTACAAATTCAGTGTAGAAAAGTACAATTGTTACAACAACAAACCAGGTTACTTCACTACAATCCAAAAAGATTATGTCTAAAGACTTTAAAAACTTAAGAAAAATTTTGGCTGAGCAACATAACCACCAGAATTCTACCACCCCACCCACCATGGAATTGGAATGGGTCCAACAACGAAATCTCCATTGAGCTCAGGTGGGAATTTCCAGTCTCACCCCGAATGAGGCCATATAATCCTGCCTGAAGAGTCATGCAGGACTGACGGTCAAATGATCAGTCACTAGTCTTTGTTTACTTAGTACAACTGGCAGATTACAAGCTGCCAGACTAAACAGGAGGAGCAGCAGAGGGACATGAATTATTAGGTGCTATCTAATGTTCCAAAATGCCTATACATGATCAGATAACTTCTTGCTTTTTTCTGGACGCTCATTGTAGAGTGTCTTATACCTCACACAGTGGACTCAGTGGAAAATCATATCCCTAACGACAGTATTATGCAGTAGTAGAAAATGTAGTCTGGCAATATTCAGAGCACACAATCCCCTTTTGCAAATCAGCATCAAAATGCAGAAATTTACAGCTACACATTTTCCTGGAAAGTCTTCCCACAATAATCTGTGTTCACATTTACAAATAGAAGTTTCCTATGTAAATCTATCCCATTAGAACTGCACTCCAAGTTGTGCCCCACCACTGGCATGAGGGTGCACTTCTATGACAAGTGCCAGCTCCAATTCTAATTGTGTAGAAGGGAATTTATATCAATTGGCCACTAACTCAACTTCACTGTATGATGACACTTGGTTTCAAACACCTCATTATGCATCTCCATTAGAAGCCACTTTATCTGGGGAGGCAGTGGCATAGTGGTATTATATCTGCTGATGGCGCAGATCGACACAAATGGATACGATCTGGTGGCCATTACAGAGACGTGGCTGCAGGGTGACAGGGACTGAGAGCTGAATGTACAGGGCTATCAAGTGTTTAGGAAGGATAGGCAGGAGGGAAAAGGGGGGGCGTAGCTCTGCTGATTAAATTATTAAATGATCTTATTGAATGGCGGGGCAGGCTTGAAGGACTGGATGGCCTACTCCTGCTCCTATTTCTTATGTTCTTATTGTTATTGGACTAGTAATCTAGAGACCATGGGCAATGCTCTGGGGATCTGGGTTCAAATTTAATTAAAAGTCTAAAGATGACCATTATCAATTATAATGTCCTTTACGGAAGGAAATCTGTAGTTCTTATCTGGTCTGGCTTACATGTGATTCCAGACTCTACAACAATGTGGTTGACTCAAATGCCCTCTGGATTTGAGGGGCAATAAATGCTGGCCCAGCCAGCAACTCCAAAATCTCATGAAAAGAGTTTTTTAAACAAATTAATAAATACCCCATCTTAAACAACTTGTGCAGGTGAATGTATAAGTTATTGTCTTAGCACAGTAAATCCCTTCCATAAAGAGCATTGAGATGAGTGATCAGTAACTCCATTCTTGGACTTTAGAATAAGACTGTGTTCACATGATTTTAAAAATCTTCAGGTGAACAATTGCACCAAAAAAGGAACAGGGGTTACTGAAGTAAACAGTCCAATTAAAGTTCTAATCAGCTCCTTACCTGTCCAGCTCAGGAAATGCTGAATGCTGTTCAGCCTTTGGCTGACTCCGAGTTCAAGGTGGTCAATCATGTACATCACCATGCCCACAGTCTGGTTCATCTTCTGCAACTTTTCCATTAGTTGATCGTAATATATGGCAGTCTGGGACTGATGAGCAGAAAATAAAGCCAGGTTCGAATCTGCAATGTATATTTTTTTTAAATTGATTAAGTGCATGGATAAAGCTACAACATAGTGCAGTGGGCCTTCGGCCCATCAAGTCTGCACTGACCACAATCCCACCCAGGCCCTATCCTCATATCCTTACACATTTACCTGCTAATCCCTCTAACCTACACATACCAGGATACTAAGGGACAAGTTTAGCATGGCCAATCAATCTAACCCACACATCTTTGGATTGTGAGAGGAAACCAGAGCACCCGGAGGAACCCATGCAGACACAAGGAGAACATGCAAACTCCACACAGACAGTGACCGAGCTGAGAATCAAACTCAGGTCCCTGGAGCTGTGAAGCAGCAGTGCTAACCACTCTGCTACCATGCCGTCTATGACAAATGAATTTCAGTGCAGGTAAATGTGAGGTCATTATTTCTGGAGCTAAAATTATAGAATATGGTTTTCTATGCAGAAAAGCTGGAAACAGTAGAGATTTGATCAAACTTGGGGGGGGTTCAAATATATACATCATTAAAATGTCATGAACTGGTACTGAGCTCCAGATGTTCCTTTTAATTACAGTTCATGAAGCATATGGGATCATAGCTTAATGGATTTATTTGTATGGTAAACATTAGAAATGAGGTATAATTTTAGGTGGGTTTAACTATGTCTGTGCCTGGAAGGGAACCACAGTTAGACTTATGCTAGACAAGTGTTCTGACACATGAAGGCTGGTTTCACTTCCAATTGGGATTCTATAGTATGTAGAGAGAGTTACAGCATGAAGACTACATATAGTTGCTTAGCAACTAGAGGCCCTATTAAAAAACAAACTTTTCTTGGTTCTTTAATTTTTAAGCTGGAAGCCAGGGCCAGTAACAGGCAGTAAGAAACAATACTGTATACTAATACATGGGACAATAATAAAATTAAAAATCTCTCTCTGCTTTACTACAAGAGAGACCATACAATGGAGTAATGGTTAAGAAAGCCAGTGCCAAAAATCTAAAGGACAGCTGCTTGAGGAAACTAGAGAAATTAAGAGCAGTTTCCAGGAAATTTAAGTTAAAAGAAAGAGGAACTGTGAGAACCAGATACTGTTCATTTCAAGTTAAGGACTGAAAAGGAGCTGGCTAATGAGAAGTCAGAAATAGACCTGAAGTCGTTCTAAGGTTTATGATGTTAATGCAGTTTGACAGACATTAATCAAAATGCCCAGACATAAATTGGATGTGGGGAAGATGTTTCCATTAGCACGTGAGACTAGGACCTGAGGGCACAGCCTCAGAATAAAAGGATGACCTTTCAAATCTGAGATAAGGAGGCCATTTCTTCAGCCAGGTAGTGGTGCATCTACAGAATTCATTGCTACAGGAGGCTAGGGAGGCCAGGACATTGAAAGTCCTTAAGACAGAGATAGATAAGAAGATCAAGGTTATAGGGAAAAGGCAGGAGTGGAGTTGAGAAACTTATCAGCCATGATTGAATGGCAGAGCAGACTCAATGGGCCAAATGGCCTAATTCTGCTCCTGCATCTTATAGTTGTGGAACAATTGGTGGTTAGATATCAGAATGTGTATTTGTTCAAGATGGTCCTGCAGTGTGGCAATTTCTTGTGAGCTATCCCCAATATATCCTACAATTCTATATTTTACTCTTGTTCTATGCTTTTAAAAAACTTAACTAAGTCTTATAAACTATGACATTATATTCTGCACATTCTCCTTTCCTTCTCCCCTGTGCATTCTATGAACAGTATGTTTTGTCTACATAGCACAAGTGAAACAATACTTTTTACTGTATACAAATATATGACAATAATAAATCAAATCAAAGTAAAACCAGTTAAGAAAAAAATCCCAATGAGGTTGGTGCAAAACTTGGAATGGATTCCCTGGTAGAAATAGAGCAGATGCTTTGTTTATAGAATCTTTTGGAAAAGGTGGAGTGGATTTCAGAATGCAAATCACTAAATGAAAATTTTACTGTGAGAAAGTGTTTTTTGGGAGTAGAGTTTGGAACCTCATGTAATAATCATCTGGGGGATTCTGAAGAGAAATCCAGGTACTAGCTTGGGTTCAGAGAGGAGTGTATATTTGATCACAGCCAACTTGCACACCAAGACCATTGTAACTTCAAATATACTTGTTAATACATGCAATAATCTTAAAACCTGTATATATTTAAGGTAAGGGAGTAAAGGAGTATTTTTTTTTTTCTTATTGTTAAAACTAATTGTCAAACACTAACTCTGGATGATTTGGGATATTGAAGCCCTGATCAAGGAGGCAGCACATGACATGCATAGGCAGCTGGGATCAAGTGGATCCCTTGAAGAATATAGAGGGTCTAGGAGTAGTGTTGAGGGAAATCAGGAAGGCCAAAAAAGGGGACATGAGACTGTTTTAGCAGATAAGGCAAAAGGAAAACCCAAAGAGCTTCTACAAATACATAAAGGGCAAAAGAGTATCTAGGGAGAGAGTAGGGTCTCTTAAGGATCAGCAAGGTAATCTATGTGCTGATCCACAAGAGATGGGTGAGACCTTAAATAGATATTTCTTATCAGTACTCACTGTTGAGAAAAGCTTTGATGCTAGGGAACTTGAGGAAATAAATAGTGATATCTTGAGGAGTGTACATATTATGCAGGAGGTGCTGAAAGTCTTAAAGCGCATCAACATAAAAGAAATAGGAGCAGGAGTAGGCCATCTAGCCCCTCGAGCCTGCCCCGCCATTCAATAAAATCATGGCTGATCTGAAGTGCATCAGTTCCACTTTCCCGCTTTCTCCCCATAACCCTTAATTCCCTTGTCTGTCAAAAACCTATCTACCCGTGACTTAAATATATTCAGCGAGGTAGCTTCCACCGCTTCAACAGGCAGAGAATTCCAGAGATTCACCACCCTTTGAGTGAAGAAGTTCCTCTCAACTCTGTTGTAAACTGCCCCCCCCCCCCTTCATCTTGAGGTTGTGCCCTCTAGTCCTGCTATCCTTTGAGCAGGAAGAATCTCTCTACCTCTACCCTATCCATCCCTTTCATTTTATCAAGGTAGATAAATCCCCAGGATCTGATGAAGTGTATCCCAGGACATTGTGGGAGGATGGGGAGGAAATTGGGGGTCCCCTAGCAGATATATTTGAATATCAATAATCTGAAGGTGCCTGAAGATTAAAGGGTGGCAAATGTTGTACCTTTGTTTAAAAAGGGCTGCAGGGAAAAGCCTGGGAACTACAGGACAGTGAGCCTAACATATATGGTGGGTAAGTTGTTGGAAGATTTTGAGAGACAGGATCTACAGGCATTTAGAGACGCAAGGACTGATTAGGGACAGTCAGCATGACTGAGTGGAAAATCATGTCTCAAATTTGATTAAGCTTTTTGAAGGGGTAACCAGAAGGTAGATGAGGGCAGTGCAGTTGGTTTTGTCCACATGACCTTTAGCAAGGCCTTTGTCAAGGTACCACATGGTAGGTTGTTGCATGAGGTTAAATCTCACAGGATCAAGAGTGAGTAGCCAGATACAAAATTGGCTTGATGACAGAAGCCAGAGGATGGCTGTAGAGGGTTGTTTTTCAAGTTGGAAACCTGTGACCAGTGGTGTGTCTCAGGGATCAGTGCTGGGTCCACTGTTATTTGTCATTTATATTAATGATTTAGATGACAATTTAGTAGGCATGCAGATGAGTAATTTTGCAGATGATACAAGATTGATGGCATAGTGGACAGTGAAGGTGGTTACCTAGAATTGCAACAGGATCTTGATCAATTGGGCCAGTGGACTGACGAATGGCAAGAGGAGTTTAATTTAGATAAATGCATGGTGATGCATTTGCCAACCTGCATGCTGAAAAGGGACTGTGCACACCAATGAGGAGTAAAGGAGTATTGTTCATGTGTAATATTTTTTACTTATTGTTAAAACTAATCTTTTTAACATTGACTTACTCAGTTAATGGTAGGGCGTTGAGGAGAGTTATAGAACAAAGATCTAGGGGTGCATATTAATAGCTCCTTGAAAATGGAGTCACAGGTACACAGTGGTGAAGGCAGCATTTGGCATGCTTGATTTCATTGGTCAGAACACTGAATACAGGAGTTGGGATGTCTTGATGAAGTTGTACAAGACATTGGTAGGGCCACACTTGGAACACTGTATACAGTTCTAGTCACCCTATTATGGAAATGATATTATTAAACTAGAAATAATGCAGGATGCTATCAGGACTTGATGATTTGAGTTATAAGAAGAGGCTGGATAGACTAGGACTTGTTTCTCTGGAATGGATTTGGCTTAGGGGTGATCTTATAGAGGTCTATAAAATGATGAGGGGCACAAATCAGCTCAATAGTCAATACCTTTTCCCAAAGATAGGGGAGTCTAAAACTAGAGGGCATAGGTTTAAGGTGAGGGGGGAAGAGATGCAAAATGGTCCACAGGAGCAATTTTTTCCATAGTGGTGGAGAGTGTCTGGAACAAGCTGCCAGAGGTAGTAGTAGAGGAGGATACAATTTTATCTTTTTAAAAGCATTTAGACAGTTACATGGGTAAGATGGTATAGAGGGATATGGGCCAAACGTGGGCAATTGCAACTAGTTTAGGGGTTAAAGGGCAGCATGGACAAATTGGGCCAAAGGGCCTGTTTCCATGCTATAAATCTGACTGACGCATACCTTGCAGTAAAGTTGAGGTGTCAACTGCGGGTTCATACCTCAGACTTGACAGCAGAGCTTCAGACAGAACCAAAGTGGAAAGTTCAAAGTACCCAAATAGATCACAAAATCACACTGTTAAAATAATTTTACAACACAATAATAGCTTACATTCAGGCTGTGGTATTCTTCCAAATAAACACAGCAAAACAGAAATACAACAACAGAATCCATGACAGATTAGAAAAAGTTAAATAGAGGAAAGGGTTCGAGAGAAAGCTTTGAAAGGTGGAAATAAGGATAAAAAGAGATGGACAATATTAGGCAGCAAATTCCACAAATTAAGGTGCAGGCTGCTGATCTCCACAGCAATAGTAAACAGTGGGAAGGAGTAAGAACAGTAGTGCTAGCCACTGTGCCACCCATAGTGGATTGGCCATGTTAAATTGCCCCTTACTGTCCAGGGGACTAGGAGTTCAGAGGAGATTATGATTGGATCAATGGACTGGAGAAGCATGGATTATTCTCCTTTGGGCAGAGGTTTAGGAGATTTGATAGGCTGTGAACCTGTTTCCACTGGCCAAAGGATCAATAGCCAGATACAGATTTAAAGGCGAATGGCCAAAAAGAGGTGATGAGGAAATATTCCTAAATGCAATTGTTCAGGATTTGAAATACACACCAGATAGGGTGATGCATACAGTTATAGCAGCAACCTTTGATAAGGGAATTAAACTAATACTTGTAGGAAAAAGTTAGAGATGTGTAAAGAAAAGAGAAGTGGGAAAATTAGATTGCCTTCAAATAGAGAATAAGACCCAATGTGCCAAATAGCTTCTATGGTTCAGTGTGACCATTGACCTGTGACCATTAGAATTACTTTTCTTTTTCTTACTTTTTCTTTCTCCAGTTCTTCAGAGGTTTGGTCTATATTGAAGATGTCTGGATTAAATCCATTTTGCAGATTAAAATAATTAAATAGTGTTGATGTACAGGCAGGCTGTCAGCCAAATCAGAAATCTTCAATGATTTCCCTAGTTTCTTCAATACCTTAAACACGCTCCTGATTAAAGTGACCTACTTCAGTTTTAGCCAATTCATAGTGTTGGAGGTTACTGCCTGGTCTTGCAACAATCAGCACAACACTGATATTCTCACCTGGCTGTTCAGTTGATTGAAAGATGCTGGTGAAGATCAGACAGTAAACATTTTTCACTAAAGCATAGTGGCACAGAGGTTAGCACTACTGCCTCACAGCTCCAGGGACCCAGGTTCAATTCCTTGGGTCACTGTCTGTGTGGAGTTTGCACGTTCTTCCAGTGTCTGCATGAGTTTCCTCTGGATGCTCCAGTTTCTTCCCAAAGTCCGAAGATGTGCACGTTAGGTGCATTGGCCATGGTAAATTGCCCCTTAGTGTCCTAGGATACGTAGGTTAGAGGGATTAGAAGGATAAATATGTGGGGCTATGGGAATAGTTTCTAGGTGGGGTTGTTGTTGATGCAGATTTGATGGGCCGAATGCTTCCTTCTGCACTGTAGGGATTTTACAAAAGCAGGAAGCATACTCACTTTAAAAATATACTCACTAAGTTTTAAAAGAAGTGCTCTTGAATGGAGTTGCCAGCAAAAGGCGACCATTGGAAACTTACAGTGATCAGTCCAAAGATGTGCAGGTTGAGTTGATGGGTCAATTTAGCATGGCCATAGTGTCACGGGGATTAGCAGGGTGAATGTGTGGGGTTGCAGGAATAGGGCTTGGGTGGGACTGTGGTCAGTACAGACTTGATGAGCCAAATGGCTGCTTTCCGTACTGTGGGGATTCTAATGACTTACAGTAATCCCCAAAGATGTGCTTTTAGGCTGATTGATTGGGTACTAAATTGTCCCTAAATTGGACCTCCCTGATCCTCGCACATTAGGCGTAGACTAAAATCACGAATAGGACACTGAGACAGTGGGACGGCAGCGCAGGCTCGTTGGGCCGAAGGGCCTGTTTCCCGTGCTGTGTTGTTCTTTGTTCTTTGTAATGCTTTTAATAACCAACTGATGTAACTACAGGAAATCCCAAATGATACCGATATGGTATTCCACAAAGTAGTCTATTGGGTATCTGTAACTGCCCTCATTTAATGTCTTCCACCTTCACCTTGCATGGCATTTTAGAAAGGCTGTGAAGTATTCACCCACAAGCTTCATTACTCTAAAAACAGTAGCTAACTTACCCAGCTTGGCATACACCTGATAAGCACGGGCCCGGACCTCCAGCAGGTCAGTTAGAATTGCCTGATGACTTTCTTGTAGCTCCGAATCCTGGTGAGCCAATTGTCTACTGACATTTTCTAAAATACATACATAAAACAAAGCTTACTGAACTCGATATTTCTCCTCGTGCTATTTCCTTCATCTGCTTATTGAGCTTCCCCTTAAAATGTATCAATGCTAGTCTCAATGATTCCATGTGGTAGTGAGCTCCACATTCTAAGCACTCTGGGGAATTTTCTCAGAATTCCTATTGGATTGATTAGTGACTCTTAGTGAGGCCTTGTTTTGAACACTCCACCCCTCCCCATCACAAATGGAAACATTTTCCCTACATCTACCCTCTCAAAGCCTCCCTTCTTTATTTTAAAGACCTGTTACAAGAAACATTTCAGCTGGTTCAGTATTTCCAGATAGTTACAACATCTCTGCTGGTGCCATTTCTAGTAATTAAGTGAATTAAGTACTGGCACCAACATTCTAGAAAGGAACCAAAACCAGTCCCAGAAAAGAGGCAATTTCTAGCTAACACGGTTTAGAATTTTTGCAATGCTCAGAGCACAATAAATGTCCAACCAGACCTGGACTGTCAGAGAGGTTTCCATTAAGAAATGAATCCCTTTCTCCCTGCCAATTCAGTTAGTTACACTTTCACTCTGGTCAGGAGGGTTGCAGGTTCAAACTGTTACTCCAGCACAGGCTAGTGGACCTGCTATTTCCTTTGTGAAGGAGCCTATAGAATAGAAATCCTGGCTGCCATTGCATTTCAGCAGATGTAACAATCCCGTTCACTATTTTGAAGATAGTTCTGGTACTTTGTAAACATCTCAGTACAATACCAAAATGAAGATTTTTAGCTTAAATTATGCAGTTCATAACACTTTGGAATATTACAGATCCACAGTAAGATTTCTCCCTGACCACCCAGGTTTGCCTAGATGCAAAACAGAAACAAGTTGATACAGATGCTGATAGTTCCTGGCTGCTTTTGACAGAAAGGACGAGAACATACCAGAGTGTTATTAACATTTGATCACAATTCCTCATACACCCCCCCACCCCCAAACATTGATAAGTGGTAAGAATGCTGCCTGTCAGAGGTTGGTCTAAATTAATCTCTCCCATTGCCTTTCAGCCCAAATGGAAAATATCCTGTGTTGTGTGCAAAGTGTAATTTCTCTACTCAGTTGTAACAGATCAGCACTTGCTGGCTGTGGAGAAGTCAGGGTTTAGACAAATACCAGTTGTTCATGTTTGCTGCATCATTTCCATCTCACCAGCTTTTAGGATTATGCAGAGTTCCACTACTACTAATACTATTATCACCACCATATAAGCATGCTGCATCCTGCACAGTAAAAAAAATTCAAATCTGTATGATAGTCCTTTGCTATTGCTATTTAGCTCATTAATAAGAAAACAAGTTAAAATTGCAAAAACAGAGACATAACTAGGAGCAGGAGGAGGCCATCTGGCCCCTTGAGCCTGCGCTGCCATTCAATATGATCAGGGTTGATCTTTGTGGACTCAGCTCCACTTACCAGCCTGCTCATTAACTCAATTCTTTTACTGTTCAAAAATGTTTCTATCTTTGCCTTAAAAAGATTCAACAAGGTTGTCTCAACTGCTTCACTGGCAAGGAATTCATTTATTCAGATTCACAACGCTGTGTGAAGAAGTTCCTCCTCAACTCAGTCCCAAATCTGCTCCCCTTTATTTTGCAGCTATACCCCTAGTTCTAGTTTCACTCGAGTGGAAACAACCTCCCTGCTTCTATCTTATCTATTCCCTTCATAATCTTATGTGCTTCTATAAGATGCTACTCATTCTGCTAAATTTCAATGAGCGTAGTCCCAGTCTATTGTTTCTTCTCATAAAAGAACCGTCAACTCCAGAATCAACCTAGGTGAACCTCCTCTGCACTCCCTCCAATGCCAGTATATCCTCTCAAGTAAGGAGACCAAAACTGTGCACAGTACTGAGTGTGGCCTCACCAGCACCTTATACAGTTGCAACATAACCTTGGTGTTTTTACCCTCTAGCAATGAAGGACAAAATTCCATTTGCCTTCTTAATGAACTGCTGCACCTGCAAACCAACTCCAAGATTCCTGTACAAGACACCCAGATCCCTCTGCACAGCAGCATGCTGCAATTTTTTACCATTTAAATTCTAGGCCATTTTGCTGTTATTCCTATCAAAATAGATGACCTCAGTTATCAACATTGGGCAAGGGTCTGGCAGAGGGAGTACACTCAGACTATCTATATCCCTTTGCAGACTGAGGGATATAGATAATTTAATTTGTTGGTTAATATTCTAATGTTTAAGGCACAACTTAATGGCCAAGATTCTATATGTTATCGTCAGCATGTCAGAAAGTGCAATACAAACATGTTCAACCAGGGCTGGGCTGTCAGAGGTTTTCAAGGGAAGGAAATAGATCAATAAATTGAAACATTAACTCTTTCACTCTTCATAGATGAAGTTTGACCCAAGTGCTTCTGGAATTCTCTTATATAGTCGATCGTTGGATAATAAGATAACAATCATCTGCTGCACTATTTAATAAGATCATGGCTAATCTACTTGCACTCCTGCCCTATCTTTATATCTCTCAGATTTATTCAAATATCTATCGTTCAGAGGTTTTGATTATACTCGCTAAACGTCCGTAAGCCCTCTGCAATAAATCGGAGTGAACTTACCCATTGTTAACGTGATGCCCTCAATCAGCTTGGCAACTTGCTGGTGCCCACTAGCAATGAGCTCCTTTTCCTTGGTCAACTTTTCCAGGTTTCCAATAATGGAGGATTCCAGATCTTGCTGACCACCCTGAAGCTGCTCTTGCTGTTCCAGCAACTCATTCTGACTCTTAACAACCTCTTCCAGTGACGAAGCAGTCAGATCACGAAGCTCTTTTTGTCCATCCTATCAGAAAGAGGTAACTTTTTCTTTATTCTGTCGTTAGATGTAGGCATCACCAGCAAGGCCAGTATTTGTTGTCCATCCCCAATTGCTTTGAACTGAGTGGCAGACATTACCGTGGGTACTCTCTCAGGCCCAAAAATCTACCAAAGTTCAATCAATTGTGTGAAATGATTTAAAACATCAGTTACATCAGGATCAAACCAATCTTTTGATTCCAATATTAATGGCATCGAAAACAGATTACAGTAGTGCATTTAAGATAGAAAACCACCCTAAAGGTGCCTTCACTGAGGCGTGGTTACAGAGTGTGCAGGGAGAACATAATTACCTTCAGCATTTTCATGGCTTCTAACTGACTGGAAGCTGAAACCACCAGCGCGTTCACCGTCACCTCGGTCCTCCGTTTGAAATCCTGCTGTCGGGTGGCGTAGCACACAGAGCGTGCCCGGTTACTGACTATGTGGTATGCATTCCAGGTGTCAGGGTCCATATTTGCTGTACATTCAGCTAATGTCTAGGAGTCAACAGGATTTAAGGGAAGAATAAAGTATTAAATTAATAGCAGATTTATTTGACATGCACAAAAATCAGGCTCCTTTCCTACAACAGTGACTGCAATCATCTTCAGCCATTTTATGTCTGATGGTTCATAAAATGAGATACTGTGTGCACAAGTGCAAAGAGAAGGGAAAGTGAAAACTACAGAATAGGAAACTCTTAAGGTGGCACAGTGGTTAGCACTGCTGCCTCAGCGCCAGGGACTTGGGTTCAATTCTGGCCTCGGGTCTGTGTACGGAATCTCTATGTCTGAGTGGGTTTCCTCCAGGTGTTCTGGTTTCCCCCCACCACAGTCCAAAGACGTACAGGCTACATGGATTGGTCATGCTAAAATCGGACTAGCAGGGTAAATATGTGGGGTTATGGGATTGTGGTCAGTGCAGACTCAATGGGCCGAATAGCCTCATTCTGCACTGTAGGGATTATATGGTTCTAACTATTCACAAAAGACAAGTACAGGAAATTTGTAAAATATTAGGCTGCAAAGGATGTCCCGAAGCATGGTACATTGGGGAGACCATGCAGACGCTACGACAACGGATGAATGAACATCGCTCGACAGTCACCAGGCAAGACTGTTCCCTTCCTGTTGGCGAACACTTCAGCGGTCACAGGCATTCAGCCTCTGACCTTCGGGTAAGCATTCTCCAAGGCGGCCTTCACGACACACGACAGTGCAGAGTCACTGAACAGAGACTGATAGCCAAGTTCCGCACACGAGGACGGTCTCAACAGGGATCCTGGGTTCATGTCGCACTATCTGTAACCACCGTGACTTGCCTGGGTTTGCAAAACCTCACTTACTGTACTGTCTGGAGACAATACACATCTCTTTAAACTGTGATCAGTGCTCCTTCCACTCACATTATCAGCCACTTCAGGCCTTGAACAGCAGGTTAGGTGTAAGGATTCGCATTCTAATCAGTAATCTCTAAACTGTCTGTGCTTTATATGCTCTGTCTGAGGCCAGAACTCTCCATTCACCTGACGAAGGGGCTAACCCCGAAAGCTTGTGAGTATATTATCAAATAAATAGGTTGGACTAAAACCTGGTGTTGTCAGACTTTTTACTACATTAAATATGAACACCCCTTTCTATACTGAAGATGTCTCTGCATAAGGGGAACATGATATTAATTGTGTTTATTGTATGCCAACAATGGATATTAACAGTGCATTCATTCAAGTCCTGAGAAACAAAAAGGTCGTGAATGTAGCCCAATCTATCATGCAAACCAGCCTCCCATCCATTGACGGTCTATACTTCCCACTGCCTTGGAAAAGCGGGCAGCATAATTAAGGATCCTATGCACCCCAGGCATTCTCTCTTCCACCTTCTTCCTTTGGGAAAAGATCCCAAAGTCTGAGATCACGTACCAACCGACACAAGAACAACTTCTCTGCTGCCAGACTTTTGAATGGACCTCCTCACATTAAGTTGATCTTTCTCTACACCCTAGCTATGGCTAACTACATTCTGCACTCTCTCCTTTCCTTCTCTATGTATGGTATGCTTTGTCTGTATAGTGCACAAGAAACAATACTTTTCACTGTATACCAATACATGTGACAATAATAAATCAAATAAAAAAAAAGAAACATGTGAATACATGTAAAATGCAACTCAAAATAAAAATGTATTAAGATTGACTCCAGTTCTATTCTTCACCAACTGAAGTTATGGAGAACATTAAAAGAAAACATTAACAGCATTTTTTTGAACAGCAACCAGTCTTGCTGTGTTCTCTGCTGCCATTAGTCTCAAAATATGTATGTTATTTAAAGAATAGCATAAGTCCACAGATGCAGGAGTGTCCATACTGGTTCCACTGCGTGTTGAGAGAGGGAGAGAGACAGACAGAGAGAGAGAGAGACTGGAACTTAATCAAGTGAAAATAACAAAATTCAATCACACTATTCAAGAGCACAGCACACTGATGTAAAGTCACCCTAGTCCCACATGACTGTAGGCTGCCAGGTGGTGATTTAACCTGAGGATCACCACGCTCAGGCGAGGAGCAAAGTTGAGAAAACAGAGCCTTCATGAATAGCTGGTACAGGAATTGAACCCACCTTGTTGGCATCACTATCACAAACCAGCCATCCATGCTAAACCAAACCCCTGATGTAACTACCAGACTGGAGTATTTTGATTGCCAATATTCCTTCCCCTCACCCCTCATGAGGAAAAATAAAATCACCCAATAAAATTACCATGTCTGCATTGCAAGGGTAAGTTTGACGATTTTCAGCAGCAGCTTGACAGTTGAATAAGGATACCCCAAGTTTGGCAAGCTCCTCTTCAGAAAGGTCACTACAAGATGACTTCAGCTGACTAATAACCTAAAGAAGGGGAACAATGGACAGAATTTAAACAAATTCACAGCTTTATCAGCAGCTGCCTTTTATCATAGGTGTAAGACAGGAGCTCCAACAATGGCCTGACAATACAATCATGTTAGACCATAAGCAATATGAACAGTAGGCCATTCAGCCTGCTCCACCATTTGATAAGATCATGGCTGATCCAACATTCCTCACATCCACCTTCTTGTAGCCCTTGATTCCTTTAAATCTTTCTATCTCAGTATTAAATATACACAATGATTCTGCCCCCATAGCTGTGTGGAAAGGAGTTCCAAAGAGTTTCAACCTTCTAAGAGAAGAAATTTCTCATCTCAGTCTTAAATTGTATCTCTTTATTGGCATCCCTTTATTCTATGACCCCTGAACTTAGACTCTCCCAGAAGCAGAAACATCCTCTCAGCATTTTCCCCGTCAAGCCTCTTAGGAATCCCAAGATGCTGGAATCTAAAGCAAAAACAGATAAAATTTAGACATAGCCTCAGGGCTCAAAAATGTGTTGACTTTAGTCCCCACTTATTCCAGTTCCTTCTGGAAATTGAGTATCTGCACAGGAGCTCTTGAAAAATTCCATCTTTGTCATTCAATATCTCCAGCTAGTCCAGTTTTATCTGTTTCAATCAGGCTCCACCCATGAAACAAGGTCTGTGACCTTCAATCGCTAGAGCTGGTAACTATGCAGTTTGGTTCTTGCAGGATACTGATGGCTGAGGGGCACCCTGACAGATCTACAAAATGATGAAGGGCATTGACAGGGTGGATAGTCAGAGGCTTTTTCCAAGAGTGGAAGTGTCAATCACAAGGGGGCAGAGGTTCAAGGTGAGGGGGAGAAGGTTTAACAAATAGTTCACCTCATTGGTCATGTCTTGTAATTCATGCACACGCTGCTCAGTACATTCAGTCACCAGGGCCATCTCTACAGCTTTTTTACCAGAGATTTTTTTCTCAGCCAGCAGCTTTTTTGGTTGATCCCACAGACCAAACTCACCCTCAAAAGGTGGGCAGAATTCAGTGCTCTGCTAACCATCTCAACCTCACCATGAACCCAGAGATGGCCTCGCCTAGTTCCGTCATAAGTCTGAAACTTAGAGCTAAATGTGATGAATGAAGGTTGCAGGTGAAAATCGTCTTTGACTAATTCCACCATCCGATTAAAAGACCGTAGGCCTGGAATGTCAGGTGATATTTGGCTTCTTATTAGGCTGTAAGCTTGTGAACCACAGACTGATAAGTATCACATTTTCAGCCACTGCAGTACATCCTTTCCATATATTGCCACCAACTCTCAATTTCTGGGTCAAATGGCTCAATCTTCCCAATTAACAGCATTTTTAAGAAGCTCTGTATCCATTTCTTCTTAGCTTTGATGATCACTTTCCTCCCCCTCTAACTGTGCACTGCAATCTCATTAACTGACAGATCTGACAGAACTAATGGACAAGTCTAATCTCTTCCCCGGCTCCATCTGAAGATTCCCCCTTCTCAAGATGCACTCCCTTGCTCCAGACGGGCTCAGCTTCCCATGTGGCCTCTCCACAGGACCTGGCCTAATCACATGGCCTGCAAAGTTAGCAAAGCCTTGGCCAATATTTATTCTTCAATGAGTACAAGTCATTTAGAATATACAGCACAGAAATAGGCCATTCAAACCAATCAGTCCATGCCAGTATTTACACTCCAGTCACTCCTTTCTCATCTAATTATCCAGTATAACTCTTTATTCTCTTCTCCCCATATGCTTTTCTAGAGTGTCTTTAAAAGACATCTCTGCTATGCTTTCTTTTCAATACCCTATTTAATGTTGGTGATCTTTAGATTTGCTCTTCCCCACAAGTGGAAACACTTGACTACTTTTCAAAATAACTCAATTAGTAAAAGACCATTAGGATATCAAAAGATATTGTACAAGTGAGCCCTAAAGAGGACCACAGTCCAGGTTTGGTTTCCTGTCTGCTGGCTTGTTTGATTGCAGCCACTTAGGGAACTGTAATTGATCTCTCAAGCTAGGGTACAGAAATAAAAAGACTACTGGAGTCAGCAGTCCTGTTAGATTAGGATGTGTGAGATAAAGTCATTTTAAGAAGTACAAATATATATATATTTCTTAAAATGCTTCCACAGTTGTGCTCCCTGATTTGTTGTGGCTGATCACAAAACAAAAACAGCTCACACTGACGCTTAGTCCATTTGGAGTCGATGTGCAGCCCTGAAGGCATTATCAGAGTTACAAGGGCTGAAACTACTCAAACTATAGCTTCACACCAAATCTCTCACATCCTAATCTAACAGGACTGCTAACTCCAACAGTCTTTATTTCTGTACCTTAGCTTGAGATCAATCACAGCTTCCCTAACTGGCTGCGATCAAGCAAGCCAGCAGACAGGAAACCAAACCAGGGCTGTGGTCCTCTTTAGGGCCCAGTATGGCACCTGGCATTGGAGATGATTTCTGAATTGAGAACTGCAAAGGCGGCTCTTTTCTAAAGCACAGTTCCACCAGAAAATGAACCTACAGAGCAGTTAAATGAATAAAAGGGAATCCAGAACTGGGAAGGCATATTTCAGCTCAGGAGTTACCACATTTCTACAGCAGAGATCAGTTACTACAGAAATGAATGTCAATGCATGTTGCTTTAATGTGGATGCTTGTTAATAGCCAATGTTTAATTTAATACAAGTGATTCTGCTAATGAGCTATTTGCATAATATTTGCAAAGATTTTACAAAGTTACATCTGTTACTGTATTTTGCACCTTGTGTTGTTGTATCTTATTACAGAACCAGGAGCTGTGTCTAGTTAAGGCTGTCTACAGTTGGGTTCTCAATTTATACTAAGCAAACAGTGAAACCATCAAGATTGTTCCGCAGTTTAAAGATTTAGAAATTTTAAATGATTGTTTTCCAGATAATTAGGTCTGCATCAGCATCTGGTCAAAGAAGCAGAACTGCAAGGAGGGTCAGAAACCGTCTATACCTTCAAAGATATTTTGTAGTGTAATAGCCAGTCTTCTTGTAGACTGCAAAGCAGTTTGCAGTGCCATCAACCATGAGAAAAAACAAACATTGCTTTACCAGCTCAAGCATCTCTGCCTACACACTGCACTTCAGCTCAGGACGTCCTACACAAGCTTCAATGAGAGATTGAGGAAACTGGGCCTGTATCCTCCAAAAGAGTTTTAAAGAATGATAGGTAACCTCATTGAAACTGAGAATTCTGACAGGGTGGCTGGCAACACTAGAACTAGTGGACAGTCTCAGAATAAAGGGACTGGCTATTTAGAAATAAGATAAGAGGAATTTCTTCACTCAGAGTGATAAGTCTTTGGCGTTCTCTACCGCGTAAAACTGTGGAAGCACAATCATTGAGTATATTCAAGACAGTAATCCATTGATTTCTAGATACTAAATGACATCAAGGGCCATGAAGATAATGCTTCTATTTTCATTTGAATTGGAGTAACTAATTGCTACTAGAGTCCCGTGATGACAGACTACAAATGCACATAGTTATGTAGAAAGTCATATCTGTGCCCAAACCCCTGACCTCATAAGCTGTGCACTGGAGACTCTGGTGTTGCTGATTCAGTGAATACAGACTACTTCTGAACTCAAACCTGATAAGGATCAGGTCAGTGTTCACCTTTGTGAATTGGCAGCTTTGCTGATGACATTTTATGAAGAAACCTCTAACAATGAGGTCCTCAAAGCCTTCGGTTTCTACTTACAGGGGTGTAAATTAAGTACTGGATAAAATTTAACTGGCACTGCCAGGAACCTGAAGAAAATATTATAAGTGATCTGTAATGCTTAGCAGCTAACTGAATAAGACCAAGTGGAGCTCATCAGAAACTGGAACAATCGGTGAAAGATTGTTAGACTTCTTGCAGTTAACAGAAGATCTTGTTTTGCCAAAAAGAGTAAAGTTACTGGAGCAAGGCAAACAAAGCAGAATATCAATGGTGGTGAGGGAGTCTTGCTTGGGTGTGGATCACTGATTTGGTCCAGTTGGTAAACCATCGTGCTAATCAGCACACCTGCCAGAAAATAGGCCATAAAAAGAGGGAAGACTTGGTGCTATTGCTCCACATCCAATTTGAAGCAGGAAGAAATCTCATTGACAAAACTTGCCCAGCCATTAATGTCAATTGCTGCCCCTGCCATAAAGAGGGAAATAGTTGATTGCCGGAAAAACCCATCTGGTTCACTACTGTCCTTTGGGGAAGGAAATCTGACCTGGTCTGACCTACATGTGACTCCAGAGCCAGGGCAATGTGGTTGACTCTCAACTGGTCTCCAAGGGCAATTAGAAATGGGCAATAAATGCTGGCCAGCCAGCAATGCCCACATCCCAACAGCAGAAAGTTCCACTTTAAGGTCAAAAATCTAAAGACAGACCATTTCAATCTGAAAGTCTGAAATACCTGATGCTGGAGAATATGATCTATTCTTCTTACGTGACGTGGCAGGGCCACAAGTGTTTTTCTGGGAGGCAGAGTAGGCAAATATCAGTTAATGGCTGGAAGATGAATTTTAAACTGGAGCAGGATTTTTTTTTCAGTGATGTCAGATCACATGCAACTGGAAGTGAAGGGAAGCAGGTTCTAATGTATTGCTGAAATCCATCTGAACCCAGTCTAATCATGCTGTCAAACTCAGAACTCTTGTATTCTGGGGCATGATGGGTCCAGAATTTGTTGCTCTGAGCTGGCATAGGTCACATGGCCCAATTAACCTCTGTGCTGCAATCAAACGAACCCAATATAACAGGCTTTCATCTGCCAAAAGCATTAGAGCCAAGCAAATCCTGTTCATACACATGCTCCCCAACAATGGGCAGGGGAAGTCATTTCCCAGTTCCTGATTAGTAGTTTCTCTCCACTTGCTAGCTCAAGGATACCTGAAGGGTCTAGCTGTCCCAAATTACCAGCTCAGCCGGGAGAAATTAAGACTGTATAGATTCTGCAACTGAATCTTACAAATGGATGCATGCTCCACATGTTAATTTATCTTCTCTTGACATACCTGCAATTTATCCCCTTAGATGTTTAATTTTTCCCTTTTAGTGTCATTCATGTTGCACCCATTTGATACCTTTGGCTAGCAGACAGGTGCTATAGCCTGGCAGTCTATTTAAGAACAAATGCATCACTTACACCTCAGATCACATTACTTAAGAGGGTTTAACTTTGCCAGTATATGCACATACTGAAGGGGACACTTATCTGATTAAGTTTATCATACCTGATTATTATAAATACTGCCTTCTACAACAGTCAATAATGAGGCAGGGATTCCATTTTATCAAAAGCAAATTTTTGATTTCAACTTTGTATGTAGAAATATGATATTGCAGTGAGAATGTGCAGAGGGACCTGGGGGTCCTTGTGCACAAATCGCAAAAACCCAGTCTGCAGGTGCAGCAGGTGATCAAGAAGGCGAATGGAATGTTGGCCTTTATAGCGAGGGGGATAGAATATAAAAGCAGGGAGGTCTTGCTGCAACTGTACAGGGTACAACTGTACTGGTGAGGCCACAACTGGAGTACTGTGTGCAGTTTTGGTCCCCTTATTTGCTTAAGGATATATTGGCCTTGGAGGGAGTACAGAGAAGTTTCACCAGGCTGATACTGGAGATGAGGGGGTTAGCTTATGAGGAGAGATTAAATAGACTGGGTCTGTACTTGGGGTTTAGAAGGCTGAGGGGGGATCTTATAGACAAGATAATGAAGGGGGTAGATAGGGTAGAGGTAGAGATTCTTTCCACTTAGAAAGGAAAACAGAACTAGAGGGCACAGCCTCAAGATAAGGGGGGGGGGGGGGCACTTTAGAACAGAGTTGAGGAGGAACTTCTTCACTCAAAGGGTGGTGAACCTCTGGAATTCTCTGCCCATTGAAGTGGTGGAGGCTACCTCGTTGAATATATTTAAGTCACAGGTAGATAGATTTCTGATAGGCAAGGGAATTAAGGGTAATGGGGAGAAAGCGGGAAAGTGGAACTGATCCACTTCAGATCAGCCATGATCTTATTGAATGGTGGGACAGTTTCAAAGGGCTGGATGGCCTACTCCTGCTCCTATTTCTTATGTTCTATGTTCTCAATGGACACCAGGCTCAGAGATGGCCCTCTGAAGAAGTCATTCAGACTTGAAACATTAAGTTGTTCACTGTTCTGTAAGTGTGGTCTAACCAAGGTTGATTGAAGCAAGACTTTGCTACTCCTGTACTCAAATTCTCTTGCAATAAAGGCCAACATGTCATTAGCCTTCCTAATTGTCTACTGCACCAAGGTCTCTTATTTACACTTTCTAATCTACCATTTAAGAAATAATCCTCCTCCTTACATCCTACCACATTATATTCCAACTGCCAAGTTCTTGCCCACACTAAATTTTTCTAAATCCTCTTGAAGCCACTTTGCATCTTCCTCACAATGTATTCCCATCTAGTTCTGTGCCATTTACAAACATGGAAATATTATATTTAGTACCCCACTCATCATAGCTTGCCAATGCGAGAATGACTTGTTTATTCTCTCTAGTTTCAACTCGTCAGTTAATCCTTAATCCAAGATAGAATATTCGTAGAATAGAATTACAAAATCTCTACAATGCAGAAGGAAGCCTTCAACCCATTGAGCCTGCAGTGATAATTATCCCTCCAGACCCTATCCCCATAACCCCATGTATTTACCCTGTTAGTCTCCCTGACATTAAGGGGCAAATAAGCATGGCAATTCCACACATCTTGAGTGTGGGAGGAAACCCATGCAGATACGAGAAGAACATGCAAACTCCACAACCAGTGACTCGAGGCTGGAATTGAGCCCAGGTCCCTGGCATTGAAGTAGCAATGCTAACCACTGTGCCACTGTACTGCTCTCCTATCCCACATGCTTTAATTTTGCTAACCAACCTCCTATGAGGAATTGTCAAAAGCCTCCTGAAAATCCAAATACACTATATCCACTGAGTCATTTTATCAATTCCAATAGTAACATCCTCAAAAACTCCCAACAAGTTCAACAAAATTTTTTTTAATTCATAAATCCATGTTGACAATGCTTAATTAGATTATTATACAAGTGCCTTTTTATCACATCCTTTTATAATAGATTCTAACATTTTCCTTACTACAGATGTATGGCTAGCAAGTCTGCAAGTGCCCCGTTCTCTTCCTGCTTCCCTTTTAAGATAAAGGAGTGATATTTGCTATCTTCTAAACTACAGGAACCATTCCAGAATCTATCAAATTTGGGACAATGATCAATGTATCCACGATCAGGTCCCAGGGATTTAGCAACTTTCAGTCCCATTAATTTCTCCAACAAAACCCTTCTTAGAGCATAAGAAATAGGAGCAGGAGTAGGCCATCTAGCCTTTCGAGCCTGCCCCACCATTCAATAAGATCATGGCTGATCTGTCGTGGCTCAGTTCCACTTTCCCGCCTTCTCCCCATAACCCTTAATCCTCTTGCCTATCAAAAACCTATCTACCTGCGACTTAAATATATTTAGCGAGGCAGCCTCCACCACTTCAACGGGCAGAGAATTCCAGAGATTCACCACCCTTTGAGTGAAGAAGTTCCTCCTCAACTCTGTTCTCAAGTGGTCCCACCCCCCCCCCCCCACCCCCGTTATCTTGAGGCTGTGCCCTCTAGTCCTAGTAAATCACAATTTTTTCCAATTTCTCATTTTTCCCCATCCCTTGAATTGTTAATTCTGGGAGAGTTCTGGTGTCTTCCACAGTAAAGACAACGTCATCATTTTGCCTACTGACATTCCTCTCCACCCCATTATAAATTCTCCAGAGACTGCCTGTAATGCATTCATTTATCTAAACCTTTTTACAAACCTATGAGCTTTTGCAGTCTGTATTTTGTGCTAGTGTACATTCATTTTTTATTCTCCCTGTTAATCAGTTTCTCTGTCCTCCTTTGCTGTATTCTAAAATCCTCAGGTTTAGGGCTGGCAACTTTAAATCTTATACAATCCCTAACTTTGTTAGCCATGGTTGACTGATTTTTGGGGGTTTTGTGCCTTAAAACAACTATACAATTGTTGTAAAATATGTAGAAATTATTTAAAGATTTTCCATTGTCTGTGTATCATCATACCTTTTAATGTTTTTCCAATCTCCCTCAGCCAATTTGCCCATAGTTTCATAATTTCTTTAGTTCAAATTTAACACCCTGGCTTTAAATTGAACTAGCTCACTTCCAAACAATCACATTATAATCAAGCATTCCAAATGCTCTTTTGCAAGATTAATTAGCCCCTTTATTATATAATACTAGATTTAAAATAGCCTGTTCTCTAGTCGGGTCCTCAACATACTGCTCTAGAAAACCATCCCTACCACTCGAAAAATTCACCCTCAACAGTTTTAGTGCTCATTAGGTTTACCCAGTCTATACCCAGATTGACACCACCCATTACTATTGTGGTAACTATGCTACATGCTTCTCTAATCTGATCAATACCATGTCCCACACTAGCACTACTGTTTGGTGGCCTAAAAACACCTCAATATTTGCTGGCCCTTGCCATTTCATAGCTCCACCCAAACAAATTCAACAATTTATTCTTCCAGAGATCCTCTCTTACTAATCCCATCCTTTATTGTCAGCACAACACCATCTCTTCTTATTTTTGCCACTCTTCCTAAACGTTGAAGATCCTTGAATACCAAGTTCCCAGTCTTGGTCACCATGCAGCAATGTTTCTGTAATGGCAATTAGGTCATTCCCATTTACCTCTATTTGTACCTGCACAACATCTACCTTGTTGCAAATGCTACGTGCATTCATGCCCTTAACTATTGTCTTTTTTACATTATTGCGCATTCTAAGCTTGCTTTCATTTTGCTTGCTTTCCAATTTCACTTGCTCCTTTCTACTTCCCATTGCCAGTTTTATTTCCTTCCCTTTTCAGCTACCTTTCACTGTATATAATACGTGACAATAATAAAATCAAATCAAAAACCTTTTGGGTTCCCATTAACCCACTCTTCCCCATCCCCACCAAGTTGGTTTAAACCCAACAGCATGAGCAAATCTCGCTGCAAGGATATTAGTCCCAGTCTTGTTTAAGGTGGAACCCTTCCAGCTTCCCATCAGCCTCAGAAGCAGACCCTATGTCTCAGAAATCAGATGTCCTCTCTCCTACACCAATTCTCCAGTCACATGTTCAATCAATGAGCTTATCATTCCTATGCTTGTCAGAGTAATCATGACATTACTATTCATGGGATCCTGATTTTTAATTTCTAATTCTCAGCTTTCAGGACCTCATCCCTCTTCCTATCTATATTGCAATAGGAGTGGACAACTTCTGGCTCTTCACCCTCTAAAAAGTCTGACAACACCAGGTTTTAGTCCAACCGATTTATTGTCCAACACCGGCACATCCACATCTTCACCCTCTCTCAGAAGGATGTTCTGCAGCCATTCTGTGACATCCTTGACCCTGGCACTAAGGAAGCAACACCATTCAGGAGTCATGTTTACCATCACAGGAACATCTGCAGATCCACTGACTATGGAATCCTTGATTATTGTTCTTTCACTCCTCTTCTTCCCCTCCTGTGCAGCTGATCCACCTGTGGCACCACAAACTTGGCTCTAGCTGCATTCCCCCAAGGAACCATCACGCTTTCCAGTATCCAAAATAGAAAACTAATTAGTGTTGAAGACAGCGCAGGAGTCCCAAGTCTGTCTGGTCCCTTTAGACAGCCTGGCAGTAACCCATTCCTCTCAGCAGCGCACTATCCCTCAGGCGCTAACCACAGTTCTCTGCCTCACAGACACACAAGTGATTCCAATCACTATTTGAGTCTTTTCCAGGGAAAATGCTGCTGCCCAGGTCACAGTGCAAAAAAGTGATTTCAGACATTTAAAGGATTTAAAATTAATAAGGAGGTAGCAAATAATCTGTCTGCACTTAAGTTGATAAGCGCCAAGACTTAATGAAATGCATCCTAGGATACTAAGGGAAGAGAGAGTGGAAATGGCAGAGACACTGGCCATAAATTTCCAGATTTCCTTAAGTCAGGATGATGCCAGAGGACTGGGGGATTGCAAATGGTGCACCTTGTTCAGAAAAAGTCCAGTAACTACATGTCAGTCAGTTTAATGTTAGTGATGGGGAAGCTCCTATAAACAATAATTCAGGCAAAAAAAAATCAATCCGCACTTGGGCAAGCTAATTAAGAAAAGCCAACATGGATTTGCTACGGGGTATTTTTATATGTAGCTAACTTGCTGGAATTGTTTGATCAAGTAATAGAAGGTTGATAAATGCTTGAAGTAACAGAGAGGGTCTACACATCAGAATGAAGCTGTGAAGGATGAGAGTTCCATTATAAAAACAGATTGAAGAATATGGGACTGTTTTCTTTAAGGAATAGAAGGTTAAGAGAAACTTAAATAAGAATTTACACAGTAATAAAAACAGATTTGAAGTGGGTTGTTTTAGTTCAAAGAGAACATTTGCAACTTGTAAAATTGTAAGTGAGGCAAAGATAGGGCAAGTTTATTTTTTAAAAACACAGGAGCTATATGAAAGAAAGGAGTTTGATCAATTCTGAAAAAAGGAACTTCTGTGACTGTATGAAACAATAGAGGCTGAAGAGATCAAAGGGCAGGAACACTCCAAACAAAACATACTCTTGCTAGGAGGTAGCTGCTCAGATCTCCCAGAAGATAGAACATAGAAAAACTACAGCACAAACAGGCCCTTCGGCCCACAAGTTGCACTGATCATATCCCTACCTACTAGGCATACCTATAACCCCCAATCCGATTAAATACATGTACTCATCCAGAAGTCTCTTAAGACCGAGTTCGCCTCCACCACCAATGGCAGCCAATTCCACTCACCCACCACCGAGTCCAAAAACTTACCCCGAACATCTCCTCTGTACCTACTCCCCAGCACCTTAAACCTGTGTCCTCTCGTAGCGACCATTTCAGTCCTGGGAAATAGCCTCTGAGAATCCACCGAATCTATACCTCTCAACATCTTACAAACCTCTATCAGGCCTTGGAGGGAGTGCAGAGAAGGCTCACTAGGCTGATACCGGAGATGAGGGGGCTAGCCTATGAAAAGAGACTGAATAGACTGGGTCTGTACTTGTTAGAGTTTAGAAGGCTGGGGGGGATCTTATAGAGACGTATAAGATAATAACAAAGAACAACACAGCATGGGAAACAGGCCCTTTGGCCCAACGAGCCCACGCCCCATCTTAATGTGTTTTTCCTCCTCCACCCTTGACCCATGTCTATGCTTATGGTACCCTCATTGGAAACCAGATTAAGGGGAGGATAATTTATGGACAAGTGAGTGCCTGATGAAGGAGTGGTTCTCCAAAAGCTCATGCTACCAAATACACCTGTTGGACTTTAACCTGGTGTTGAGAGACTACTTACTGTGCCCACTCCAGTCCAACACCAGCAACTTTATCTCATGTGGTAAAGTTACTGGAATTTTAGAGATTTAAAATTCTATAAGGACTGTTGCCAAAAAAACAGAGTTAGCTCTGTTTAGTTTAAGCCAAAATCTTTAAGGAACTGTTTCAAAGTACTGTGAGAAACTATTCTTGTGTTTAAGTGTTATTTTCTTTAGTTGCTTTATTTTAATGAACTTTTACTTTATCATAAAATCATTATGATTGGTCAGAGCAGTAATCTCCTGATTTCAGAAACCTCAATATACAAATTACAAATATTATTTTGGCAGCTATTTCAAGTTCCTCATTAGGATTTGGGCAGCTTGACATTTACCATCAACCATTTCAGTAATGAGGTCAGACTGGAGAAGTTAAAACTGTCTTCCTTGGACAAAAGTAGGTTGAAGGGAGATTTGACAGATGTTCAAGATCATGAGGACTCTGGATAGGAGTAGATGGGGTGAAACAGTTCCTACTTGTGAAAGAATTGAGAATGAGGGCGTGCAGGTAAGAAGCAAAAGTAGGAGGGGGAGGAACTTCACAGCAAAGTAGCTAGCGTTTGGACCTTACAGCCAAAGTGTGTGATGAAGGCAAGTTCAATTAAAACATTCAAAATTAGGCCGCTATCTGAAAAAGAATGTGCAGCGTGATTGGGAGAAGGCAGGGAATGGTACCAGGCAAGTTGCTCATTCAGAGAGACAATGCAGACAAGGGGCCAAATGGCTTCCTCCTGCACCATGAAAATATGATTCTGAAATTTTTACCTGCCAAATTTAATGGAGAAAAATGTGAAGCAATTCATTTTGGTAGAAAGCACACAAACTCACAAAATAAAGGGTACAATTATAAAATGGGTGCAGGAGCAGAGAGCTGGGTGCATATGTGCATAAATGTGTTCTCTACCACATAGGTGATGCATGGGAACTCCACCACTTGCAGGTTCCCTTCAAGTCACACAATGCTGACTTGGAAATATATCACCGTTGCTTCGCTGTCACTGATCAAAATCCTGGAATCCCCTCCCTAACAATACTGCAACAAAAACTGCAGGAATGCAAGATAGCACCTGACCACCACCACCTACTCAAGAGCAATTAAGGATGGGCAATAAAATAACTTCTGGTCTAGCCAACAACACCAACGTCCTATTAAAGGAAAACATTAAGTGTTGCAGGATAGGTTGAGCACGTGGTTAATAGAGCATACAGTATCCTAGGCTTTATTAATAGAAGCACCGAGTATAAAAGTCAAATTAAACCCATTTAAACACAGGCTCAGTCTCACAGGAAATTTTTAATTCATTCGTGGAGCATGGGTGTCACTAGCTGGCCAGCATTTATTGCCCATCCCTTGTTGCATCCATTTCTGGGCACCATACTTTAGGAAGACATTAGACTTAAAGTATTTAAACACCACAATTAAATCATCCCTCAACCTTTTAAATTCTCATATAAACCAAGATAGCGAGGGGGATTGAATATAAAAGTAGGGAGGTCTTGCTGCAGCTGTATAGGGCATTGGTGAGGCCGCAGCTGGAGTACTGTGTGCAGTTTTGGGCGCCGCACCTGCGCAAGGATATTTTGGCCTTGGAGGGAGTGCAGAGGAGGTTTACTAGGCTGATACCGGAGTTGAGGGGGTTGAGCTATGAGGAGAGGCTGAATAAACTAGGCTTGTACTCGTTAGAGTTTAGAAGAATGAGGGGAGATCTCATTGAGACGTATAAGATGATGAATGGGATGGATAGGATAGAGGTGGAAAGACTCTTCCCGCTCAAAAAAGACAGTAGGACTAGGGGGCACAGCCTCAAGATAAAGGGGGGGCAGTTCAGAACGGAGTTGAGGAGGAACTTCTTCACTCAAAGGGTGGTGAATCTCTGGAATTCTCTGCCCGTTGAAGTGGTGGAGGCTGCCTCGCTAAATATTTTTAAGAAGCGGGTTGATGGGTTTTTGATAAGAGAGGGGATTAAGGGTTATGGGGAGAGGGCGGGAAAGTGGAACTGAGCCACGACAGATCAGCCATGATCTTATTGAATGGCGGGGCAGGCTCGAAGGGCCAGATGGCCTACTCCTGCTCCTATTTCTTATGTTCTTAAGATAATTTCACCAGAACTAATTAGATATTGCAGCAAATCAGAATCCCCACAGTGTAAGAGTCATTTCACTCATCAAGCCTGCACTGACAATCCCATCAAGACCCTAGCTAGATAACCCCACATATTAACCCTGCTAATTCCCCTAACACTAAAGGAGCAATTTAGCATGGCTGATCAACCCAGCCCACACATATAACATTGCTTTTAAAATCTGTGGTAAAATGGGATTGTGTACATAATCTTATATCATTCTTATTGCAGGAGAAAGAATCAATAAGGGAAGTTGCATTCTAAATCTGATCCATGAAACCTTTAGCTGGCATTAAATGGAAACTGTTCTGTTCAGACATTCAGATGGCAGACATTGGAGAGGGTGCAGAAAATTTCATGAGAATGGTTTCAGGGATGAGGAACTTCAATTATATAAACAGATTGAAGAATATGGGACTGTTTTCTTTAAGGAATAGAAGGTTGAGAGGACAATTTGATGGGGATTCTAAACCATGAGGGGTTCAGACAGAATTGATAGGGAGAAACTTCCCATTGGTGAAAGCAGAGTGACAACAAAAGCAATGTTTCTCACAGCTATTAGTCAAGATCTGGAATGCATAGTCTCATTGTGGTGGAAGCAGGGTCAAAGCATTCAAAAGGGAATTAGACTGTTATCTGTTAAACAAGAATGTGCAGGACTACAGGGAGATGGTTGAGAAGTAGAACTAAGCAAATTGCTTCTTCAAAGAGCCCACATGTACAAATGACCTTCTGTTGTAACTAGTCTACGCAGGTAGGTTCCAGCTTTAATTTGGATTTTACTTTTATGTTTTGCTTAAGGTCAGGGTGAAACAGAAGAGTTTCCATTTAATGCCAGCTAAAGGTTTCACAGATCAGATTTAGAGTGAAACTTTCCTTACTGATTCTTTGTCCTGAATGAAGAATGATCGAAGATTATGTACACAATTAATCCCACATTATCACAGATTTTAAAAAACGATGTTATATGTGCTGCAATATCTAATTAGTTCTGTTAAAAAAACAATCTTAGCCTCTGAGAGTTTAAAAGGTTAAGGGATAACTTAATCAAGGTGTTTAAATAATTTTAAGGATAGGGTAGATAGAGATAAAATCATCTAGTGGAAAACCAGAAGCTGAACCATTAGGAGGGAAATCAGAAAACTCATTTTATAATAATTGTTCTAGTGCAGAACACTAACTCTCTGAATTAGAAATATAGTTAATGCTATTCCCTGCCTTCTCTCCACAAACCCTGCATAGTCTCTCTACTCAGATGATCCAATTCCCTCTCGAATACCTTGATTAATCCTACCTTCACCCTACACTCAGGCAGCACATTCCAGATCCTAACACTTGCTGTGTGGAAGAGATTTTCCTCAAAGAACAAAGAAAACTACACTATAGGAACAGGCCCTTCTGCCCTCCAAGCCTGCACTGACCATGCCTCCCAATTTAGCTAAAAACCCCATCCTTCCAGGGACCATATCCCTCCATTCCTCTCCTATTCATGTATTGGTCAAGACACCCTTTAAAAAAGGTCACTATCATATCCGCTTTCACTACCTCTCCTGGCAGCAAGTTGCAGCACCCACCATCCTCTAAAAAATCTGCCTCACGCCTTTGAATCTTGTCCCTCGCACCTTAAACTTGTGCCTCCTAGTAATTGACTCTTCTACCTTGGAATAAAGCTTCTGACTATCCACTCTGTCCATGCCTCTCAATCTTGTAGAGTTCTATCAGGTCACCCCTCAACTTCCCACATTCCAGTGAGAACAAACCAAGTTTCTCCAACCTCTCCTCATAGCTAATGTCCTCCATACCAGGGTAACATCGTGGTAAATCTTTTCTGTGCATATCCTCTCCAAAGCCTCCACTGGTAGCGTGGCAACCAGAATTGAACACTATACTCCAAATGCAGTCTAACTAAGGTTCTGTAAAGCTGCAACATGACTTGCCAGTTTTTAAACTTGATGCCTCAGCCAATAAAGGCAAGCATGCCATATGCTTTCTTGACTACCTTCACCTGCTCTGCCACTGTGATCTGTGTACCTGTACACCCAGATCCCTCTGCTTATCAATACTCAAGGGTTCTGCCATTTACTGTATATTTCCTATCTGTATTAGACCTTGCACAATGCATTACCTCATTTGCCCGGATTAAACTCCATCTGCCATCTCTCCGCCCAAGTCTCCAACCAATCTATATCCTGAGGTATTCTCTGATGGTCCTAATCACTATCCGCAAATCTTTGTCTCATCCACAAACTTACTAATCAAACTAGTTAATATTTTTCTGCAAATCATTTATATATATTACAAGCAGTAAAGATCCTAGCACTGATCCTTGAGTAACACCACTTGTCACAGCCCTCCATTTAGAAACGCACCCTTCCACTGCTACCCGATGTCTTTGTCCGAGCCAGTATTTTCATGTCATCATTTTTTCTTTTGCCAGTTACCTTAAATTGGTGCCCTCTGATTCTCAAGCCATGCATGAATGGGAACAGTTTCTCCCCATCTACTCTGACTAGACCTCATGATTCTGAATATCTTGATTATGTCTCCTCTCAACGTTCTCTAGTGAGAACAGTCCCAACTTCTCCAATCTATCTACGTAATTGAAGGTCCTGGAATAAATTCTCGTAAATCTTTTCTACACTCTAATGATTTCACATTTTTCCTAAAATGTGACTCCCAGAACTGAGCACAATACTCCAGTTGACGCCAACCAGTGTTTACAACTCCTTTACTTTTGTACTCAATGTCCCCATTAATAAAGTCTGATTCTATATGAACAAAAAGAAAAAAAGAAAATTACAGCACAGGAACAGGCCTTTAGCCCTCCAAACCTGCACCAATCATGCTACCTGTTTGTACTAAAATCCCCTACCATTCCAGGGACCATATCCCTCTATTCATGTATTTGTCCACATGCTCCTTAAGTCATTATTGTATACTTTATTAACCACTCTCCCATCCATGACTTATCTGCAAATACTCCCTAGGTTTCTGCACTGAGTTGTACCCATTCCACACAAGGTTGTTGGTGCTGGGTTGGATTAGATTTTTGTTAGTTAAAGTAGGTAGAAGAATAAGAGTTAATGGCAGATAATTAAATTTTTATAGATCTGCAGTAATCTAATGGAAATGTAGAATGGATTCAAGGGGCTGAATTCTCTCATTCTATTCCCAGATCACAACACAATAATGTTATTCCAAAGTTAGCTCCAGCTTAGTTCAGCTCTCTCAATGCAACTCGAACAAAAAGCAACACCAAGCTAAGAAGAACTTGCATTTGTATAGCACCTAACTAGAAGGATAAGAGCAACAGATACCTGGGAACACCACCACCACCACACTAATTGGGGAATATATCGCCGTTCCTTTACGGTCACTGGGTCAAAATCATGGAATTCCCCTTCTAACAGCACTGTGGGTGTACCTACACCACATGGACTGTAGTGGTTCAAGAAGGCAGCTCACTACCACCTTAAGGGTGCCTTCTTTATCTGTCACATCTAATACTGGAAATCTAAAACAGTGTCTGTGGAGACACAGAATTATTCAGACATGGAATTCAGCTTGCCAGAATTGGCAGGCACCCTTAAGGTGGTAGTCAGCTGCCTTCTTGAACCACTACAGTCCATGTGGTGTAGGTACACCCACAGTGCTGTTAGAAAGGGAATTCCATGATTTTGACCCAGTGACCGGCGAGTAAAGGAACGGTGATATATTCCCCAATTAGTATAGTGAGTGTTGAGAGTGTGTTGGTGGTAGTGTTTCCAGGTATCTGTTGCACTTATCCTTCTAGTTAGGCGCTATACAAATGCAAGTTCTTCTTCGCTTGATGTTGGCAAACAACATGAAAGGGCCAGCAGTTGGTAAAAGTTGTAAATGCCAATGTTTGTGTGGAGTGGGCTGAATCATTGGAAATCCTTTCCCTTACCGCCTGGTGACAGCTGTCCAGCACACCCAGCTCCAGCCTCTGGCCTTCCAACACGAACCTCTCGTCCACCGCGCTCAGCTCGAAGGGGGGATGCGAGGGCCCGGCGGCAGCGAGCCGGTCCCCAGGGGAGGGGGAGCGGCCCGGGAGCCCAGCTTCTTCCTGCCCGAGGAACCAGCCAAAGACAGCCGAGGCGCAGCCAGCAGAGGCCAGGCAGGAGAGAGAGAGCAGCAGCAGCAGGAGGAGCCGGGACTGGCGGCAGCTCCCCATCACGGAGCTCTCTCTGTGTCGGTGGGTTGGGGTCAATGTCTTAGTCTCTATGAAGTGATTGTCTGCGCGGGGGGGTGCGGTTTAATTGTCTCTGGGTTTGAATCTCTCTCAGAGCCGGGCTGCCTCAGTCTCTGGGGGTTAGGGTCTATCTCAGTGTCTCTGAGGGCTGGGGTTAGGATCAGTCAGTCAGTCTGTGCCTCTCTCTCTTATCTGGGTGTCGGGGTCAGTCACTGCCCGTCTCTCACTCTCTCTGGGTTTAGTCTCAGTGTGTGTCTGCCTCGCGCTCTCTCTCTGACCGTTTGAATCCGCCGCGCGCTCTCACTCTCTGGGGTTGGGGTTAGTCTCTCTCTCTCTCCCCGAGGATTAGGCTCAGTCAGTCCGTTCCTCGCTCTCTCTGAGGGTGAGGGTAAGGGTTAGGATTAGAGTTAAGGTTAGGCTCTGTCAGTACCCTTCTCTCTGAGGGTTAGGCTCAGTCAATCAGTGTCTCGCTCTCTCTGGGGTTGGGGTTAGGGTTATGCTCTGTCAGTGTCCCTTCCTCTCTCTGAGGGTTAGGCTCAGTCAATCAGCGTCTCGCTCTCTCTGGGGTTGGGGTTAGGGTTATGCTCTGTCAGTGTCCCTTCCTCTCTCTGAGGGTTGGGCTCAGTCAATCAGTGTCTCGCTCTCTCTAGGGTAGGGAATGACGGTTAAATTCAGTCTGCGCCTCGCGCTCTCTCTGTGACGGTTTGAATCCGCCGCGCGCTTCCCTATTTAAACGGTAGCTCGGGAAGCGACCAATCAACTTCCCGCACGCAAAAAGACCCGCCCACTAAAATAAAATGCCGCAGAGGCTGCAACGGCGAGATCAAAACAGAGCTATTGAGTCAGAAGCTGTACTTTGATTCATTCACATGTATTAGGATACAGTGTCATAGAGGTTTACAGCATGGAAACAGACCTTCCGGCCCAAATTGTCATAAGAGCGTAAGAAATAGGAGCAGGAGTAGGCCATCTCGCCCTTCGAGCCTGCCCCGCCATTCAATAAAATCAGTTCCACTTTCCCACTTTCTCCCCATAACCCTTAATTCCCTTGCTTACCAAAAACCTATCTACCCGTGTCTTAAATATATTTGGGGAGGGCCTCCACCACTTCAATGGGCAGAGAATTCCAGAGATCCCACCCTTTGAGTGAAGAAATTCCTCCTCAACTCTGATCTAAACTGCCCCCCCCCCTTATTTTGAGGCTGTGCTCTCTAGTCCTGCAATCCTTTCTAAGCTGGAAGAATCTCTCTACCTCTACCCTATCCATCCCTTTCATTATCTTATACGTCCATGCCGCCCAATTTTTATCACTAAGCTAGTCCCAATTGACCACATTTGGCCCATATCCCTCTGCACCCATGGTACCCATGTAACTGTCTAAACGCTTTTTAAAAGACAAAATTGTACCCACATCTGGCAGCTTGTTCCAGACACTCACCAACCTCTGTGTGAAAACATTGCCCCTCTGGACACTTTTGTATCTCTCCCCTCTCACCTTAAACCTATACCTCTAGTTTTAGACCTTTGGGAAAAGAAGTTGACTATCTATCTTATCTGTGCCCCTCATTATTTTGTAGACCTCTATAAGATCATCCCTAAGCCTGCTACAAAAGTCCCTGTATTAGTATACAGTAAAAAGTATTATTTCTTGCACGCTAAACAGACAAAGCATACATAGAGAAGGAAAGGAGCGAGTCACAGCTAGGGTGCAGAGAAAGATCAATTTAATACAAGGTAGGTCCATTCAAAAGTCTGATGGTAGCAGGGAAGAAGCTATTCTTGAATCAATTGGTATGTGACCTTGGACTTTTTAATCTTTTTCCTGACAGAAGAAGGTGGAAGAGAGTATATCCGGGGTGCATGGGGTCTTGATTATGCTGTCTTTTCCAAGGCAGTGGGAAGTGTAGACAGTGTCAACGGATGAGAGGGTGGTTTGAGTGATGGACTGGGCTTCATTCACGATGCTTTCTAGTTTCTTGCGGTCTTGGACAGAGCAGGAGCCATACCAAGCTGTGATACAACCGGAAAAAATGCTTTCTATGGGGCATCTGCAGAAGTTGGTGAAAGTCGTAGTGGACATGCTAAATTTCCTTAGTTTTTTTGAGAAAGTAAAGGTATTGGTGGGCTTGCTTAACTATAGCACCTGCGTGGAGGGACCAGGGCAGGTTGTTGGTGGTTTGATTAAAATTTGAAGTTCTCGACCATTTCTACTTTGTCCCCATTGATGTAGACAGGGGTATACCCTCCACTACACTTCCTGAAATCGATGACTATCACCTTCATTTAGTTGACAATGAGGGAGAGATTATTGTCGTTGCACCAGTTCACCAGATTCTCAATCTCTTTCCTGTACTCCATCTCATCATTGTTTGAGATCTGATTCACTACGGTGGTGTCACCAGCAAACTTGAAAATTGAGTTGGAGGGGAATTTGGTCACACAGTCATAGGTGTATAAGGAGTACAGTAAGGGGCTGAAGACATAGCCTTGCAAAACACCGGTATTGAGAATGATCATGGAGGAGGTGTGGTCGCCTAACCTTACTGACTGTGGTCTCTGGATTAGAAAGTCTAGAATCCAGTTGTAGAGAGAGGAGTCAAGCCTCAGGCACAAAGTTTGGGGATGAGTCTCATATCAAAGGCTGAGCTGTAGTGTAAGAATAGGAGTCTGACTTTGTTATCTAGGAGTTCCAGGGTTGAGTGTAGGGCCTGGGAGCTGACGTCTGCTGTGAACCTGTTGCAGCAATAGATGAACTGTAGTGGATCCAAGCAGTCTAGGAGGTCAGAATTGACTCATGCCATGACTAACCTTTCAAAGCACTTCATAATGATGGATGTCAGAGTCATTAAGGCACTCTGCCTGGCTTTTCTTTGATACCGGGATGATAGTCGTCACCTTGAAGCAGGTAGGGACCTCAGATTGGTGTAAAGAAAGGTTGAAGATGCCTGTAAGTGTGCAGCACAGTAGCACAGTGGTTAGCACTGCTGCTTCATAGCTCCAGGGTCCTGAGTTCAATTCCTGGCTCAGGTCGCTGTCTGTGTGGAGTTTGCACATTCTCCTCGTGTCTGCATGGGTTTCCTCCAGGTACTCTGGTTTCCTCCCACAGTCCAAAGATGTGCGGGTTAGGTTGATTGGCCATGCTAAGAAATTGCCCCTTAGTGTCCAGGGATGCGTAGATTAGAGGGATTAGTGGGTATAATATGTAGGGATATGGGGATAGGGCCTGGGTGGGATTGTGTTCGGTGCAGACTCGATGGGCTGAAGGGCCTCTTTCTGCACTGTAGGGTTCTATGATTCTGTGAATACCCCTGCCAGCTGGTCCATGCAGGATCTGACTGCTTGTCCAGGTACCTCATCAGGGCCACTTGCTTTCCATGGGTTGATTTTTGAAAAGGATGCTCTGAATTGGCTATGGTGACCCTAGATACTGTTTTGTCCAAGGCTTCTGGGATGGAGGGCATGATCTTGCTGACCTCTTGCTCAAAACAGGCATAGAATGCATTAAGCTCATTGGGGAGGGATTCATTGGAGCCGGTGATTTTATCTGCCCTCATTTTGTAGCCTGTTGCTTAAATGTACCCCAGATATCCCCTAAATGTCCCGAAATCAAATGGAACAATAGTGAGTGAGACTGTCACAGTCTCCTAAATGACCCCTGCTGACCCACCTCATTCCTAACCACCAGTTCCATCATCCCTCCTTGCCAGCTGGAGTGAAAACATACTAATGCAGAAAATTCATCTCAACATATTCTAGAAGCATATTCTTGTTTCTCTCTGCCATTTGCATTACTTGTCCCAGCCTATATTTGCATTATTAAAATCCACCATTATAACTGTTCTACAATTCTTGCATCTCTCTGTAATTTTCTTGCAAGTTTGTTGTTCTGTATCTTTCCCACTTGGCTCTAATTAGATTTTATTCTTGACAACTCCAGGGCATCCTCTCTCATCATTAATGTTCTGCCAGGACATTCTCCTCCTTTCCTTCTCCGTTTTTCCTGTGTCCTGAAATTTTTAATACCCAGTCCTACCCTTCTTTGAGGCATTATCACAACATATTCCCGAGTGTAGTTCACCATCCTCATTTACCTGGTTGGCTATGTGATGATTTATGGTTGGCCAGCTGTGCTTTCTGCACCCAGGGATATTTTGTGGTGAGCCACCATTCGGTTGGTGATTGCAGCAGCCATGGAGAGAGAGTTGGCTGTGGGCTTTATTGGTGCTGGAAAAATGGCTTTGGGAATTGCCTCAGGACTTTTGATATCAGGTAATGTGTGTGTCAGCAGTGAAGGTGTAGTCTCTAGTCTAACTGAGCAGTTCAGCCGTTCAGAAACTCAATGCCTCAGCAGCCGCTGCTTTCAGTTTAATTTCTGTGAACGCAAAGTGGGTTCGAAAAACATTGGCGTGTGAGTGGGGTGGGGAAGGAGGAGTGTCTGGGTAGGGGGAGAGGGGTGTCAGGCTAGGGGTGTGGGCAGTGTCTGGGTAGGGGTGTTGGGGGTGCCTGGGTCGGGGGGAGATGTCAGGGTGGGGGTGGGAGAGTGTTAGGGTGGGCAGTATCTGGGTAGGGGGGGAGGTGTCTGGGTAGGGGGGATGGGGGAGGTGTCTGGGTAGGGGGGATGGGGGGGTAGGTGTGTGTCTGGGTTTGGGGGGGTGGGGGGGTAGGTGTCTGGGTTTTGGGGGGGGCGCCGGGGGTGAGGTAGGTGTCTGGGTTTTGGGGGGGGCCGGGGGTGGGGTAGGTGTCTGGGTTTTGGGGGGGGGCCGGGGGTGGGGTAGGTGTCTGGGTTTTGGGGGGGGCCGGGGGTGGGGTAGGTGTCTGGGTTTGGGGGGGGGGCCGGGGGTGGGGTAGGTGTCTGGGTTTGGGGGGGGGGGGGCGGGGGTGGGGTAGGTGTCTGGGTTTGGGGGGGGGGGCCGGGGGTGGGGTAGGTGTCTGGGTTTGGGGGGGGGGGCCGGGGGTGGGGTAGGTGTCTGGGTTTGGGGGGGGGGCCGGGGGTGGGGTAGGTGTCTGGGTTTGGGGGGGGGGCCGGGGGTGGGGTAGGTGTCTGGGTTTGGGGGGGGGGGGCCGGGGGTGGGGTAGGTGTCTGGGTTTGGGGGGGGGGCCGGGGGTGGGGTAGGTGTCTGGGTTTGGGGGGGGGGCCGGGGGTGGGGTAGGTGTCTGGGTTTGGGGGGGGGGCCGGGGGTGGGGTAGGTGTCTGGGTTTGGGGGGGGGCCGGGGGTGGGGTAGGTGTCTGGGTTTGGGGGGGGGGGGGCCGGGGGTGGGGTAGGTGTCTGGGTTTGGGGGGGGGGGGCCGGGGGTGGGGTAGGTGTCTGGGTTTGGGGGGGGGGGCGGAGGTGGGGTAGGTGTCTGGGTTTGGGGGGGGGGTGCCTGGATTGGGGGGATGATGCCTGGGTTTAGGGAGGGATAGGGAGGTGTCTGGGTTTGAGGGGATGGGGGGGGATGCTGTCAGTCCAGGGGGATATGTCTGAGTTTGATGGGGGGAATGTGTTTGGTTTTCATAGAATTTCTACAAGGCAGAAGGAGACCATTTGGCCCATTACCGACTCTCTGACAGAGGGTACCTTATCCAGGCCTTATCCCCCAACTCTTGCTAATCCCCCAACTTATGCACATCTTGGGACACTCGCAGCAGGGGGTGGGGTACAATTCATCTAAAAGATACTGAAAGCTGGAGAGATCCATGCTAAACTTTAAAACTATGTTTGTGGCTTCAAAAACTGCAGTGAGACCATTGGCCATGAAGGAGCCAGTGCTGGAGAATCTCCCGTCATTACATCGCAGTCACGCTGCTTGTACATACTGCAGCCACACTGATTATAAGTCAAAGCAGCAGATGTTGGGAAAACGCAGCAAGTCTGGCAGCATCTAGAGAAGTAGAGTGAATGTTTTGAGACTGAATGGTTCTTCCTTAGAGCTGATTTTAACACTGGAAGATACAGCAGTGAAACCTATGGGTGTAGTGGTAATGTGACTGGAATAACAAGCTGAAGCCCCAGGCTAATGCTCAGGGTCCAAATCCCACCAGGGCATCTAGTGGAATTTAAATTTGGACAGTAAATATCTTGGATTGAAAGCAATGAATCCATCATCGACTGTTGTAAAGACCCATCTAGTTCGTTAAAGTCTAGGGAAGGAAATCTGCTGACCTTACCTGGTCTGGCCTACATGTGACTTCTTGTCAGTTAACTGTCCTGTGAAGTGGCTGAGCAAGCCACTTGGTTAAAGGATAGGCAACATATGCAAATGCCACGCCAATGACACCCACATCCCATGAAAGAACAAAGGAGGGAAAAAAAGAACAGGCCATTTGGCCCAACCAGTCCATGTTGGTGATTATTTTCCAAACCAGCCTCCTTCCACCAGTCCTGTTGAATCGGGAGGAAAAACAAATCTGTGACAGTCTTTAAGAATGTGCAGTCTCTGCCCTGCTCCTCCAGATAACCACACTAGCACGCTGGTGGCCACTTGCATTACTAGGTCTCTGAGGTGAGTAAGCCGCACAATACGGAGGGTTGGCAATCCTAATTTTGAAGTGACTTATCTTTTCTGTTTCGTAGGAAATGTGAAACCTGAGAAAATAATAGCTTCCGCTCCATCAAACAACAATTTATACAAATTCAAGGTAAGGTGTGGTGTCTGGATTATTACTGTATGAATCCAGCTGATGGGGGAGGGCAGTTAGAGGATTGGAAGATGGAATCGTGGAACTATGGACTATGGGTGTTACTGATTGGATCAGAATTTATTTGTCATCCCTGATTGTATTGAGTTTAGTGGCATTTAATCGCTCTGGATCTAGAATCGCATGTAGATCAGACCAAATAAGGATGGCAGATTTCCTTCCCTAAAGGACACTAGTGATTGAGTTGGGTTTTTATAAAACAATGGTTTTATGGTCATCGTGAGACTTTTAATTCCAGATTTCCATTAAATTCAAATTTTGCCATCTGCTGTAGTGGGCTTTGAACCCAGGACCTCAGAGCATTAGCCTAGTTCTCAGAAGCAATTAGCTGGCAAAAAATTAGCCTTCGTATCAAAAACAGAAAATGAACAAAGGGTCATCCAAACTCAAAACATTGGCTCTATTCTCTCTCCACTGATGTTGTTGACCTGCTGAGATTTTCCAGCATTTTCTGTTTTTGTTTCAGATTCCAGCATCTGCAATATTTTGCCTTTATCAGTGCAGTATCCCCTGGTTTAGAGAGAGGGAAAATCCTACTCTTAGTCACTGTCCAGTAGGACCTCTTTGTGTGGTTCCTGAGTGAGGGTAAAGTAAAGCTCAGCTTGTGAAATGTCTTGCGGCGGAGTAGTCTTGCAAAATTTGCTGTGTCTGTGCTGCAGTAAACTGGACCCAGGAAAGAGTCAGTCAGCGCCTGGGGGCAGGGAGTGAAGAAATCTAGTGACAATAGAAAGCCTGCTAGTGGGAGATTTGCTTTAACTTTTGACACAGGTACAAGAAACTCGGCAGACTTCCCTGAGGTAAAATAAAAGCAAAATACTACAATTCTGAAAATTTTGATACAAAACAGAAAATGCTGCAAAGATGTCATCAAGTCTAACAGCTGCTGTGGAGAGAGAAATATAATGTTCAAGTCCATATGACTGTCTTTCAGTTTTGAAGAAGAGTCACAATGGGCCCAAAACATTAACTCTGCTTTCTCTCTCTCCACAGCAACTGCCAGACCTGTTGGGTTTCTTGTGGCATTTTTACATTTCTATTTCGTAAAGTAAAGTCCACAATTGAAGGAGTTATATGAGATTCTTAGTCGAATGGTCTTTCCTCAATCTGGATTTCCTCCAGTTCCTCTTATTCCTTGCTCTTCAGGAAGCTGGGATGTTGACAACACACAGCAATACCTCAGTGGTGGAGAACTGCAATATCCTCTTTCTGAGTGTCAAGCCTCACATCCTGCCTGAAGTCCTGAGAGACATTTCTCCATTTGTCAGGCCAGAACACATCATCGTCTCAGTGGCAGCTGGGGTTACCATAAAAACGCTTGAAAAAGTAAGTAGCAGGGCCTCGAGTGGAATGGGGAAGGTGTTACATAAGAACATAAGAAGTAGGAGCAGGAGTAGGCCATCTAGCCCTTCGAGCCTGCCCCGCCATTCAATAAGATCATGGCTGATCTGAAGTGGCTCAGTTCCACTTTCCCACCTTCTCCCCATAACCCTTAATCCCCTTGCCTATCAAAAACCTATCTACCTGCGTCTTAAATATATTTAGCGAGGCAACCTCCACCACTTCAACGGGCAGAGAATTCCAGAGATTCGCCACCCTTTGAGTGAAGAAGTTCCTCCTCAACTCCGTTCTAAACTGCGCCCCCCCCCCCCCACTTATCTTGAGGCTGTGCCCTCTAGTCCTACTGTCCTTTCTGAGCGGGACGAGCCTCTCCACCTCTATCCTATCCATCCCATTCATCATCTTGTACGTCTCAATGAGATCTCCCCTCATCCTTCTAAACTCTAACGAGTACAAGCCCAGTTTATTCAGCCTCTCCTCATAGCTCAACACCCTCAACTCCGGTATCAGCCTAGTGAACCTCCTCTGCACTCCCTCCAAGGCCAAAATATCCTTGCGTAAGTGCAGCGACCAAAACTGCACACAGTACTCCAGATGCGGCCTCAACAGTGCCCTGTACAGTTGCAGCAAGACCTCCCTACTTTTATATTTAATCCCCCTCGCTATGAAGGCCAGCTTCCCATTCGCCTTCCTGACCACCTGCTGCACCTGCAGGCTGGGTTTTTGCGACTCATGCACAAGGACCCCGAGGTCCCTCTGCACCGTAGCATGCTGCAGCTTTTCGCCATATAAATAGTAGTCCTTCCTACCATTATTCTTACCAAAGTGGACAACCTCACACTTGCCAACATTAAATTCCATTTGCCAGTTCCTCGCCCATTCGCCCAGCCTATCTAGATCCCTCTGCAGACTTTCCACACCCTCCGCACAATTTGCCGTTCCACCAATCTTTGTGTCATCAGCAAATTTCGACACCATACACTCGGTTCCCTCCTCCAGATCATCTATAAAAATGGTAAATAGCTGAGGCCCCTGGGGCTCTCCACTAGTCACCAACCGCCAATCCGAATAGCACCCATTGACACCCACTCTCTGCCTCCTATTTGACAGCCAATCCCCTATCCACGCTAACACCCTATCCCCAACTCCATGCCCCCAACCTTCTGTAACAACCTCTTGTGCGGCACCTTATCAAACGCCTTCTGAAAATCAAGAAACACCACATCCACCGGTTCCCCTCTATCCACCGCAGTAGACACATCCTCATAGAATTCCAATAAATTCGTCAGACACGACTTCCCCTTAACGAAACCGTGCTGCGTCTGCTGTATCAAACCATTCTCCTCAAGATGCCTTGGTATTTTCTCCTTAATTACGGATTCAAGCATTTTACCTACAACAGACGTTAAACTAACCGGCCTATAATTCCCTGCCTTTTGCCTGCTACCCTTTTTAAACAACGGCGTAACATTAGCCGTTTTCCAATCTTCCGGCACTTCCCCAGAATCCAGCGAGGTTTGGAAAATAATCATCAAGGCATCCATTGTCACCTCCGCCATTTCTTTCAGAACCCTTGGATGCATTCCATCTGGTCCTGGGAACTTGTCCACCGTCAGTCCCTCTAGTAGTGATTATTTTTCAAGGGGAGCTTTTACATGACTTTGTGGAAATTAAGCAGGGCAACTCTCAGTAAGAATGCAAAAAAAAATTTATTACCAAACAAGACCTCATTTGAGATCAGCGATTGCATATTCAGGGAAGAGACTGATCTAACCTTGTGTCAGTTTCATAAACACTGCAGTCCCGGCCTTGGCCACAGGATGAAACAAAGACAAGTTACCATGACAAATCCCAAAAAGCAAGATATGTTGACATATTATGCTAATGAAGGAGATGGTTTTTCTATTGGATGAGAAAAGGTAAAAAGCTATTATATGATTGATGGGCAATGTATGTAAATGAAAGATTAGAAAGGTGCTTGTTTCTCATTTGCTGTAATTAACTGTAATTGCTAATTATCTGTATGAACTGGGAGAACACCTTTCAGTGCATTGCGCTGAATGTGTGTTCTTGCCAGCATGGAACAACTTAGCTTCCACCTGGAATTCAATTGAATTGAAGAATTACTGAAACGTAGAAGAGGAGGAGGCCATTCGGTCCTACGAGCCTGCTCTGCCATTAGTCACGGTCAGGCTGATCATCCAACTCAATAGCTTAATCCTGCTTTCTCCCCATAACCTTTGATCCCATTCACCCCAAGTGCTATATCCAGCTGCCTCTTGAATACATTCAATGTTTTGGCATCAACTGCTTCCTATAGTAATGAATTCCACAGCCTCACCACTCCTTGGATGAAGAAATGTCTGCTCACCTCCGTCCTAAATGGTCTACCCTGAATCCTCAGACTATGACCCCCTGGTTCTGGACTCCCCCACCCATGGAAAACATCCTCCCTGCATCTGCACCTGTCTAGTCCTGTTAGAATTTTATACGTCTCTATGAGGTACCCCCCCTCATTCTGAACTCCAGTGAAAACAATCCCTAACCTTGTCAATCTCTCCTCATACATCAGTCCTGCTATCCCCTGCGTGTGAGGCACTGGCATTTTCTCTATCCTTCAGCAAAGACCCTCCATCAACAGAGGTCATAACAAACCCAATTCCACCACCACCACTTGACTATCAATAGGCACCCTCAAATCACAGATCCGACTGATCTCTGCAGAACAAGCGTATTACCTCAATCCTTTCAACTTCCATTGCTAAGTAGGAAGAAGACAGACTCCCATAAACACCATGTCCTGCAAATGTACAATTGCTTTATAAAATGTACATGTATGAATCTGAACTGTTGGAGATATTTTGACAAAGTGCATGAACTCTGGGCTGAATGACTTCCTCCTGTGCTGTAATGATTTTATAATCTTGCAATAATTCTCCTCATTCTAATCTGTGACTCTCTCTTCTCAGTTCCTGCCTACTGGGACCATGGTATTGAGAATGATGCCAAACCTCCCATGTGTGGTACAGCAAGGTTCGATGGTATTCTGCCGTGGAAGCTATGCTGGGTCTCGGGAAGCAGCTGTCCTGAAAAGCCTTGTATCTCCGTGTGGACTGTGTGAAGAAACGCCAGAATCTTACATTGACATCCACACAGGGATCAGTGGAAGTGGAGTGGCATATGTAGGTATTGTCACAGAGAATGGAATCTTCTTGTATTCATCACAGCTAAACTCAGTACCTGATGTGGCATTGCCTGGTCTGTTTCCACAAAGGATAAGACTAGGATTTTCATTCCTTTCCTGAAATTATTGACCCCCTTGCTCAGGTACAGGATGTCCTCTTGTATTATAAATGAGTGCCGATTATTCGACTTCAGGAAGTGTCACAGCGATGCCAAATCATTTTCATCTGCATTAACTGGATAGAAATCAGGAACTGGAACTGTGGAATGAACAGGCCATTTGACCACTGTGCCTCTGCCAGCTTTTTGATAGATATTTTGGCCTTGGAGGGAGTGCAGAGGAGGTTTACTAGGCTGATACCGGAGTTGAGGGGGTTGAGCTATGAGGAGAGGCTGAATAAACTAGGCTTGTACTCATTAGAGTTTAGAAGAATGAGGGGAGATCTCATTGAGGCGTATAAGATGATGAATGGGATGGATAGGATAGAGGTGGAAAGACTCTTCCCGCTCAAAAAAGACAGTAGGACTAGGGGGCACAGCCTCAAGATAGAGGGGGGGCGGTTCAGAACGGAGTTGAGGAGGAACTTCTTCACTCAAAGGGTGGTGGATCTCTGGAATTCTCTGCCCGTTGAAGTGGTGGAGGCTGCCTCGCTAAATATTTTTAAGAAGCGGGTTGATGGGTTTTTGATAAGAGAGGGGATTAAGGGTTATGGGGAGAGGGCGGGAAAGTGGAACTGAGCCACGACAGATCAGCCATGATCTTATTGAATGGCGGGGCAGGCTCGAAGGGCCAGATGGCCTACTCCTGCTCCTATTTCTTATGTTCTTATGTTCTTATGTTCTAACTGCGAATGAGTTCTTTCCTCCCTTCCCTGTTACAGGAGCACTATTTTGTTAATAAAGTTACGTGAAAATCCCCTAGTCGCTAGGCTCTGGCACCTGTTCGGGTACACTGAGCAAGAATTTAGCATGGCCAGTGCACCTAACCAGCACCTCTGGACTGTGGGAGAAAACCAGAGAACCTGGAGGTAACCCCCACAGACACGGGCAGAACATGCAGACTTCACACAGACAGTGACCCAAACCGGGAATCGAACCCAGGTCCCTGGCACTATGAGATAGTAGTGCCGTCCACACAATAGAGAGCAGGGGAACCCTCTCAAATACCTGGCAAATATTTACCCTTTCACTATCATCTTCAAAAAAAAATCTAGTCATTATCACATTGCTGTTTGTGGGAGCTTGCTGTGCATAAATTGACTGTTGCGTTTCCTGCTTTACATTATACTTCGAGATTCATTGAAGCTGTAAAGAACATTTGGACAGTATACAGTTGTAAAAAGTGTTATATTAATGCAAGTTTTTATTCTTTCTCATTTTATAGGTTTACCTGTTTGCTGAGGCTCTGGCAGAGGGAGGTGTTAAAATGGGAATGCCATATGACTTGTCAAAAAAACTTGTAGCTCACACACTGCTGGTAGGTACAAAGAACAAAGAATAACCCAGCACGGGAAACAGGCCCTTCGGCCCAACGAGCCCGTGCCGCTGCATCACCCTACACCTATTCTACCCTGCGTGTCTACAAATGGAACCCCTAATTTAGCCAGATTCAGGGGAGAATAGTGTCAATTTGGTAAAACCAATCAGCCTAAGAGCACATCTTTGGGGTGTGGGAGGAAACCCACGCAACCACAGGGAGAATGCGCAAACTCCCACAGGCACAGGCCCAAATCCATGTATCTGTACAGCCAGCAGTGCTAGTCACTGAGCTGTTGCGGCGCCCGTCTACCGGTCCAGGATCAAGCACACACACCGACACGAAGTACTAGGCCACTCCCGGAACCTCCAAGAGCAGCCCACGCACGACCCACCGTGTGCATGCCCCTCGTTTGACAACGAGGTGGACCTCCACCTGCGGAGTAAAAAGACAAAAACATTAACTTACAGGTCTGCATTTCCGGTGTCTCCCGAGGTTCTGACCTTATCTAATAGCCCCTACCATAACCCTCCATCCTCGTTTCACTCATGTGTCTATCTAACTGAACCTTAAACGAGTCCAACGTTCCTGCCTCCACCACCCTACTCGGTAGCGCGTTCCATACCCCCACAACTCTCTGCGTAAAGAACCTTCCTCTCACATCCAAATTATACCTCTCCCCCCTCACCCTTAAATCATGACCTCTCGTATTTGTACCCAGTCTAGGGAGCAGTCTCTCACTATTGACTCTATCTATTCCCTTCAGTATCTTATATACCTCTATCATGTCCCCCCTCAATCTCTGTCTTTCCAAGGAGAAAAGTCCCAGTTTCTCCAACCTTTCCTCGTAACCCAGCCCCTCCATGCCAGGCAACATCCTGGTAAACCTCCTCTGAACCCTTTCCAGAGACTCCACGTCCTTCCGGTAGTAAGGTGACCAGAACTGGACGCAGTACTCCAAATGCGGTCTAACCAACGTTCTATACAACTGAAGCATTAGACAGCAGCTTTTATACTCTATACCCCTTCCTATAAAGGCTAGCATTCCATAAGCCTTCCTAACAACCTTCTCCGCTTGTGTTGCAACCTTCATGGATTTGTGAACCTGCACTCCCAGGTCCCTCTGTATTTCTATACTCCTAATCTGTCTACCTTTTATCACATAGCTCCTCTCTGCATTATTCCTTCCAAAATGCATCACCTCGCATTTGTCAGGATTAAATTCCATCTGCCACCTATCTGCCCAATGCACCAACCTATCTATATCCTGTTGTATCACCTGACATTCCAATTCAGTACCCGCCAACCCTGCCATCTTGGTGTCATCCGCAAACTTGCTGATCACACCACCTACGCTCTCTTCCAAGTCATTTATGTATACTACAAAGAGGAGAGGTCCCAGTACTGAGCACTGCGGCACACCACTGGTCACTGGCCTCCAGCCCGAAAAGGTCCCCTCCACAACTACCCTCTGTCTCCTATTACCCAGCCAGTTCTCAATCCACCTAGCTACCTGACCTCGTATCCCATGTGCCTTAACCTTTTCTACCAGCCTACCATGAGGGACTTTGTCAAACACCTTACTGAAATCCATATAGATGACATCAACGGCTCTCCCATCGTCAACCGTTTTTGTCACCTCCTCAAAGAATTCCACAAGATTCGTAAGGCAAGACCTCCCTCTAACAAAGCCATGTTGCGTATCCCTAACACATGTTTTGTCATTATTGAAGTTGAGATGACTTTTCCTTCAAGTTAGTGAGTATATTCCCAAGTTGCTGCAACTTATAGACAAGACAGGACTTTGGGTCCAATCATTGCAGAGTTATTTGATTTAGGAAACGCAGTGGTAGGCGCACTACAATAATCTGAATGATCCTGGGTTTGAATGGGACATTGTTCCTGAAAAACAATTTCAAATTTTACAGATGCACCACAGAAAGCATTCTTTCTAGTTGTATCACAGCTTGGTATGGCTCCTGCTCTGCCCAAGTCCGCAAGAAACTATATAAGGTTGTGAATGTAGTCTAATCCATCATGCAAACCAGCCTCCCATCCATTGACTCTGTCTACACTTCCTGCTGCCTCAGCAAAGCAGCCAGCGTAATTAAGGACCCCACATACATAAGAACATAAGAAATAGGAGCAGGAGTAGGCCATCTAGCCCTTCGAGCCTGCCACGCCATTCAATAAAATCATGGCTGATCTGAAGTGGATCCGTTCCACTTTCCCGCTCTCTCCCCATAACCCTTAATTCCCTTGTCTGTCAAAAACCTATCTACCCGTGACTTAAATATATTTAGCGAGCTAGCTTCCACCACTTCAACGGGCAGAGAATTCCAGAGATTCACCACCCTTTGAGTGAAGAAGTTCCTCCTCAACTCCGATCTAAACTTCTCTCCCCCCCCCCCCCCTTGAGGCTGTGCCTTCTAGTCCTGCTATCCTTTCTAAGCGGGAAGAATCTCTCTACCTCTACCCTATCCATCCCTTTCATTATCTTATATGTCTCTATAAGATCCCCTCTCATCCTTCTAAACTCCGAGTACAGACCCAGTCTATTTAGTCTCTCTTCATAGTCCAACCCCCTCATCTCCGGTATCAGCCTAGTGAACCTCCTCTGCACTCCCTCCAAGGCCAAAATATCCTTGCACAAGTGTGGCAACCAAAACTGCACACAGTACTCCAGCTGCGGCCTCACCAGTACGCTGGACATTCTCTCTTCCATCGGGAAAATGATGCAAGAGTCTGAGGTCATGTACCAACCTATTCAAGAACAGCTGCTTCCCTGCTGCCGTCAGACTTTTGAATGGACCTACCTTGCATTAAGTTGATCTTTCTCTACACCTTAGCTATGACTGTAACTTTACATTCTGCACTCTCGCTTCCTTCTCTATGAATGGTATGCTTTGTCTGTAAGAAACAATATTTTTCACTGTATGTTAATACATGTGACAATAATAAATCAAATCAATTCCCTTAGCTTAGGAGAACTTTAAAGAATTCAACTCTGATGCCCTTGCAGTTCAATATCCTTCGCTGTTCAGACTTGCATAGTTTCCAGCTGGGTGGAACAGCAGAGGGTGTCTGAAGTTAGTGTATCCATACCCCCAGTGTGAGATTGTAACTTTGGCAAAGGAAACTTGGAGGGAGAAACAAAATGTTGATAAACTTATCTGCTTGGAGTTGCAAAATACTGCAGAGCTGGAAGGGGTGGGGAGAGAAATGGACATCCCTAGATAGTGCTGAGAAAGACCATTCCTCCTTGCTGCTGGAGGGATAAACAGAGGATGCTGGAAACATTCAGCAGGTATGGCAGCATCTGTAGGGAAGGAGTTAATGTTTTGAGTCCGTTTGGCTCTTCATCAAAACCAAAAATGAAGATGTTAAAAGATACTGTACTATAGTTGGAAAAGATTGTAGCAAACTTAACAAGGGATGGGGGAAGGAGTGAGACAAATATTTTTTAAAAAGAGTTAAGAGTAGGGAGAAAGGTCATGATCTAAGATTGTTGAGGGCTGTAACGTACCTAATTGGAAGATGTGGTGATTGGAGTCTGGTCACAGTGGCAAAGTGTCAGATCTTTTCTTGGCAATCACAAGTGCAGCATGATTGAATTCTGCAGCCCAAATGCTGGTGTTTAATCACAGACATCCAGATCCCTCTGTCCTGCAGCATTGAAGGCAGCACAGTGGTTAGCACTGCTGCCTCACAGCGCCAGGAACCCAGGTTCGATTCCTGGCTTGGGTCACTGTCTGTGTGGAATTTGCATGCTCTCCCCGTATCTGCATGGGTTTCCTCCCACAGTCTGAAAAACTTGCTGGTTAGGTGACTAAAGTTTATTTACTTGTGACTAAAGTTTATTTATTATTTATTAATCACAAGTAGGCTTACATTAACACTGTAATGAAGTTACTGTGAAAATCCCCAAGTCGCCATACTCCGGAACATTTCTGGCTATGCTGAGGGAGAATTTAGCATGGTCAATTCACCTAACCTACAGGTCTTTGGAGGGAATCAGAGCACTCAGAGGAAACCCATGCAGACACGGAGAATGGCAAACTCCACACACAGTGACCCAAGAAAGGAATCAAATCCCGGTCCCTGGCAGCAGTGGAATCAGGAATCATATAACCCTACGGTGCAGAAAGAGGCCCTTTGGCCCATCGGGTCAACACCAAACACAATCTCACCCAGATATTATACCCAAACTGCTAAGCACTGTGCCACCCACTAATAAATAAACTTCAAAAAAAACCTTTAATTTCTATAGTCTCTATTTAAATGTTATAAATAGTATTCTGGTAATTATAGTAATATGTTTGCATAGTTTCCATTATAAATGTAAACATAGCCATATATATATGGTTATATCTGTATAAGATGTTGAGAGGTATTGATCGGATGGATTCTCAGAGGCTATTTCCCAGGGCTGAAATGGCTGCTGCAAGAGGACACAGGTTTAGGGTGCTGGGGAGTAGGTACAGAGGAGATGTCAGGGGTAAGTTTTTCATTCAGAGGGTGGTGGGTGCGTGGAATCGGCTGCCAGCAGTGGTGGTGGAGGCGGATTCGATAGGGTCTTTTAATAGACTTTTGGATAAGTACATGGAACTCAGTAAGATAGAGGGTTATAGGTAAGCCTAGTAGGTAGGGATATGATCGGCGCAACTTGTGGGCTGAAGGGCCTGTTTGTGCTACAGTTTTTCTATGTTCTATGTTTTATTACTTTATATATATTATGGGGTGTGAATATATTTTATATATTCGCAATAAAATAATTTCTTTTTTCTATTTGGGTGACATCTTTTCCTCAGGGAGCTGCAAAGATGATCTTGGAGACTGGAGAACACCCAGGAAAGCTGAAGAATGATGTCTGCACACCAGGCGGGACAACCATCCATGGCCTGTATGAGCTGGAGAAAGGAAACCTACGCACTACTGTCATGAATGCTGCTGAAGCTGCGACGAACCGGGCCCGCGAGTTGGGTAAAAACTAATCGCCACACTGCAGGAAGCACCGTGGCGGTGGGGTGAGGATGTTTCCAGCACCATCCTGCTTTCCCCTGGGCTTTACAGTGTTCATCGTCAATGTATGGGACCAAGAAAGATTAAAGAGTGTAATTTATTTAATCTAAGGTTTGAAGCAGCTAGTGCAATGGTAAAATATAAACTTCATAAAGCATCTTCTAACATAAAATAATAACTAATTGGACTGGATCACTGGTGGAGATCAAGCCTATGATGTACCACAGTGATCTATACTCTGCTCAACGCTGATTTTGGAATCAAAAAATGGGGAAGCATTGCATTTTCCCACATTGGGAAGTGCAAATATTGAAGATCACAGTGGAACATGAATCTGATTCACTTCTAGACATATTTATATTGTGCTGATGTTCTCACAGAGTTGGTTTTACATTCCTGCAGACCAAGTTTGAGAAGTAGGAGCTCCTGTCTTTCCTCTGTTCAATAAAATGTCAAAGCAATTTTATAAAAAATTTATTTGTAATGCAGAGATCTTGGAACCAAGGCTGTCTCTCCGTAAAGAGCTTCAGTTGATGTAAGATTTGAGCCCGCTGCGCAGCAGGCATCGGGCTGTAAGTGCGAATCTCTGATTTTCCTTTTGCGATGATGCAAGACGCTTTTAATCAGTGCTGTCAGTGTGCTGCTAATAAGAGGGAGAGAGCCCAAGTCGAGTCTGCTTGCAGTTATATGTAAATTCACACAGTTACAGACATTCCAGTTGAATCTGTTGTGAAATGGAGGGAATACCTGCTCCAAAGCTTTCTATCCCTATTTATTTTCCAAGTTAATTGCAAATTCCTAATGCGGCTATGAACGTTCCATGCTATTTGTTGTCATTTTGTTTCTGCTGTTATTGTTCGTTACACTGTTCATCATGAAATATTCACCTCCAGAGAGTGACCACTTGACTCCAAATCCTGCACAAGAGAACACTGGCTATAGACTCCCAACAACTAAGAAGCTTATAGGATTTGTGATTGATAAATTCAGTGCACCCTCTTTGCTTCCATGTGACAAGTTGTTGAAATCTTTCGCTGAATTGAAGCAAAATAAAGGAATTGACACTGTCTTGTCAATTTCAATCGCCAACATCAGAAACCTGCCAATTGCAAATTTTCTAGGACATAATGAAGCCACTTATTTAAATAAACAATTGACAATAGCTAATGTTTTCTTTGCTGATTGGAGGGACGGCTGGTGGAGGATAGTTATGGGCTTACAGCTTTGGGACCTGTCTCTGAAAAGAACTCTGTCTGCTGGCTGCCAAGAATCCTGGATTAAATGTTTTGGAGAAGAATCAACCCTTTCTTTAGAATCCCTACAGTGCAGAATCAGGCCATCCAGTCCATCTAGTCTACACTGATTCTCCAAAAGAGTATCCCACCCAGGCTGTCCTCTCGACCCTTTCCCTGTATCCCCAAATATGTAGCAAAAACAGAAAATGCTGGAAATTCTCAGCAGGTCTGATGGCATCAATGGGCATACGTAAGTTAGGTGGGATTAGCTATGGAATTAAAGTAAAATACTGCAGATGGTGGGATCTGAAACAAAAACAGAAAATGCTGGAAAATCTTAGCAGGTCTGACAGCACCTGCGGAGAGAGAATCTGAGTGTGACACAGTGGTTAGCACTGCTACTTCACAGCACCAGGGATTCAGGTTCAATTCCAGCCTCAAGTGACTGTGTGGAGTTTGCACGTTCTCCCCATGTCTGTGTGGGTTTCCTTCAAGTGCTCTGATTTCCTCCCACAGTCCAAAAGACGTTCTGGTTCGGTGCATTGGCTATGCTAAATTCTCCCTCTGTGTACCCGAACAGGTGCCTGAGTGAGGCAACGAAGGGATTTTCACGTAACTTCATTGCAATGCTAGTGCAAGTTTATTCATGATTAATAAATTAACTTTTGAGAAGAGCTAACATTTTGAATCTAGATGACCCTTTGTCAAAGCCAAGGGAAATGGGTGGGGTTACGGAGATAGGGCAGGATGTCTGCCAGCCTAAGAGGATCTGTCAGTGGGTGCAGACTTGATGGGCTGAATGGCCTCCTGCATTGTAGGGATTCTATGATCTTCTAATGATCACTTGCACTGCAGCACCATACAGCATAGCTAGATGCACAATTCTCACTGAATGTTAAATAGCAATTGGAAATAATTGCTGCACAGTGCCCACAACAGTCTCCCTGCAACCAGCCATATGAGTGCACCGCCTCCTGCTCAACCATGTGGGGGAGGCATCTCGACGCATGCGCGGCGTCGATACCTGGCCGCGCCGGCTACCGGCACATGCGCAGGGCATTTCAAGCATGATGCTCATTCTGCATATTAAACCTGCTTCAATTTCGGGGCAGGGCGAGTTCTCCACTTTCTAAGCTGCTCTTACATGAGAAAGGCAATGTTCAGAACCTGCTCGAAACACTTGATATCTCGATCAACGTGACTGGGCTGGGAGTCTACCACAATCCTGAGTGCAGGGAGGTCGAGATGAACTATTTCGCGTAATTGGGACAGCATTCTGACCTGGGACACCAGCGATTCATTTACTGTAGCAAAGCATAGTATAATATAATGAATGCTTGACGTACAATGGGGATGGGGTATCAGAGATAATCAGAAATTTTAATTGTGTTGGCTTGGGTACCCCCTTAGATTGAATGGTACTGGCCAATCTGGCGCACGCGCTGTTGGTGGGAGGGAGTGCGCATGTGCGGTCTTTCGGGCATTCGGTGGCGGTGGAGTTGGGAGTAAGAGTGAGTGGAGAGAGTAAGTGAGTGAGTACCGGCAGGGGGGTCCCACCCTGGCATTACACCCACACAAACACTGAGGGCAGCTCCAGAGGCACAAATCTGGCGGTTAATATCGTGGGTAAACCGTTTAAATGGAGAGTTTTGTGCGCGTGGGGGAGGGGAGAGCGGCGCCCACTAGAGGTGCCGGTGCTGAACTGCATTGCCAACTGCACACGTGGTCCCGCAGTGTTAAATAGCCTGCAGTGTACCTGTACTGAGATGGTAATATACCAGAACATGCTGGGACACTGAGGTTACCTGACTCAATACTGAATAAACCATGAGGGATATTGACGATGTGAATGAGGAGGAACTGATTTCACACAGGAGGTGGGTGGCATGGTGTTAGCACTGCTGCCTCCCAGCGCCAGGGACCTGGGTTCAATTCCAGCCTCGGGTCACTGTGATGAGTCTGCATATTCTCTCCGTATCTGCATGGGTTTCCTCCCACAGTCTGAAAGACATGCTTGTTAGGTTAATTAGCCATGCTGAATTGGGGAGGCGGTTTAGAACGGAGTTGAGGAGGAACTTCTTCACTCAAAGGGTGGTGAATCTCTGGAATTCTCTGCCCGTTGAAGTGGTGGAAGCTGCCTCGCTAAATATTTTTAAGAAGCGGGTTGATGGGTTTTTGATAAGAGAGGGGATTAAGGGTTATGGGGAGAGGGCGGGAAAGTGGAACTGAGCCACAACAGATCAGCCATGATCTTATTGAATGGCGGGGCAGGCTCGAAGGGCTAGATGGCCTACTCCTGCTCCTATTTCTTATGTTCTTATGTACCCGAACAGGCACCGGAGTGTGACGACGAGGAGATTTTCACAATAACTTCACTAAGCCTACTTGTCATGCTCACTTAATAACCTTTAAGAGAACATGTGTCTACAAAGGGTTGTAATGGGTTTGTGAGTGGGCAACAAATTGGCACATGGAGTGGGAATGTGTGAACTTGACCACTTAGGCAGGAAGAATAGAAAAGCAGTGTATTATTTAAATACGGAGAGATGACAGAACACTGAAGTGCAAAGGGATCTGGGTATCCTCTTGCGTGAATCACTGAGTCGCCGGATGTGACTTAAGTGACATTCTTAAATTTGTATCTCCCGTCTTCAGGTGAAGGGCCAAAGCCCCGAAAGTAGTTGCGTTTGCTACCAAATAAACCTGTTGGACTTTAACCTGGTGTTGTGAGACTTATTACTGTGTTTACCCCTGTCCAATGTTGGCACCTCCACATATGACTGATAGAAGGAGCCAGGCCTTTGAATTATTAACTCTGTTTCTCCCTCTCCACAGATGCTGTCAGACCTACTGAATAATTCCAATAATTTTCAGTTTTATTGTAGATTTGCAGCATGTTTTGCCTGCATTGTACTATGCTGATTCAGACCATCTCATTGTTAATGGATTGGGACAAGAAACAATGGCTGCAAAAGCATTGAAATTCCCTCTCCCCTGAAAAGTAAAATCAGTTCTTAATTTTAAATCTGAGAGTGATAAGATATTTGGTATTTGTTTCAATTTTTAAATTCATTTTAATTAATTTTCAGAAAGGGATTTGTAAAAGAAAAAGTAGAAGAAAAGACAGGGCATGGGACTGATTTGGGATGCTTTGAGAGATGAACATGGGCTCGACAAGCCAATGGCCTCATAGTCATTACAGTGCAGAAGAAAACCATTCGGCCCATGCCAGCTCTCTAGAGAAATCCAGTTAATCCTATTCCCCCATTCTGAAAGTTTCTTTTCCTGAGTGTCTCTGTTTCTGCTACCCTCAGAAGGGAGCCCCAGGTCTTTCTCTGGGGGCAGGGAGGGAAAGTTCTCCCTCTCGTATATCTCTTGCCCATATCCTTAAATTTGTATCTCCCATCAGTTAATGGGAGCAACTTTCTTTGAGCTGTAACCATTCTGTATTCCAGGTGTTCAGGGACATAGGTCTCAGATCAAGCTTGATTTCACAAAATAGTGGAACAGACTAGACTAAGTGGACTAAATGACCGTCCTTTCCTGATGTGGGAAATTGATACGAAATGGTTGGCTTGTTCAGCTGCTGAACATGTAGAGTGTGACTTTGCTGTTTCGGTATATTTCACATATGTGACAGTGACTTGCTTTTGCTTGGCATGCCGGGTGATGGTGACTGCATCCCTGATCACATTCAGGGGAATCGGCAGTATTCCCCTGCAGTTGTAATATGTCAGCCCAGAGATGCATTTGACACTATCCCAGGAAATGCACACAGAGTGAGAGGCAGGTTGCATGGGTTTAAACATTGGCACAGAGTTTTGGGGCTGAACAGCCTGTTCCTGTGATATGCATCCTATTTAATTCCTGCTGCATTGTTGCTGGCGTGCTGACTCCCTTCTTGAAAGCATGGAGCTGGGGCTGGCACACGTGCTGATAATCCGACTCAACATTTCTTCGCCTGTTGCAAATGCTTAAGCACACTTGATTTTTCGCCCACCCTTGCAGTGCAGTTTGCACACAGACTGGGTCTACTTACGTTGGTCATTTTATTTTTAGTTGATGTGATGTGAGTGTCACTGACAAGCCCAGTATTTGTTACCCTTAGCCAGTTGAACTTGAGAAGACGGTGGTGAGCTGCTGCCTTGAAGTTCTGCAGTCCGGGTGGTGCCAGAAACCCAGGATTTGACCCACTTTTAAACTATTTCTGAGTGTTAAGTTTGGAAGATGTTTTTAAAGGCCAGACATAGCGAGGTGGATTGAATATAAAAGTAGGGAGGTCTTGCTGCAGCTGTATAGGTCATTGGTGAGGCCGCAGCTGGAGTACTGTGTGCAGTTTTGGGCGCTGCACCTGCGCAAAGATATTTTGGCCTTGGAGGGAGTGCAGAGGAGGTTTACTAGGCTGATACCGGAGTTGAGGGGGTTGAGCTATGAGGAGAGGCTGAATAAACTAGGCTTGTACTCGTTAGAGTTTAGAAGAATGAGGGGAGATCTCATTGAGACGTATAAGATGATGAATGGGATGGATGGGATAGAGGTGGAGAGACTCTTCCCGCTCAAAAAAGACAGTAGGACTGGGGGCACAGCCTCAAGATAAAGGGGGGGCGTTTTAGAACGGAGTTGAGGAGGAACTTCTTCACTCAAAGGGTGGTGAATCTCTGGAATTCTCTGCCCGTTGAAGTGGTGGAGGCTGCCTCGCTAAATATTTTTAAGACGCGGGTTGATGGGTTTTTGATAAGAGAGGGGATTAAGGGTTATGGGGAGAGGGCGGGAAAGTGGAACTGAGCCACGACAGATCAGCCATGATCTTATTGAATGGCGGGGCAGGCTCGAAGGGCTAGATGGCCTACTCCTGCTCCTATTACTTATGTTCTTATGTAAATAGTTTGATAGATTGAAATGTTTGTTGGGAGAAACTGGGTCAACAACTTCACGAACTTCAGATCTGTTTAGGGTGGGGCTAAATTGAATCTAAATAATACTCGTAAAAATCCAGGTTAGCTTCTTGATTTTTGTTTGATTTACGGTTGTTGGTATGAGTGAAAACTCTATCATGGCCAAATCAGAGGCACAGTGTTTGGCACTGCTGCATCACAGCACCAGGACTCCAGGTTCAGTTCTCGCCTTGGGTCACTGTGCGGAGTCTGCACATTCTCCCCGTGTCTGTGTGGGTTTCCACTGGGTGCTCCAGTTTCCTCCCACATTCTGAAAGATGTGCTGGTTAGGCGCATTGGCCATGCTAAATTTTCCCTCAGTGTACCCGAACAGGCTCTAGAGTGTGGTGACTTCATTGCAGTGTTAATGTAAGCCTACTTGTGACATGAATAAATGAACTTAAAACTGATGTCAGTTGAAAGATTGTGACCCCTGTTCTGGGATCGGATGGTGGGAGGGGAATGGAATTTGTTTCATGACCCTGGGGCAAGAAGGTGGAATTAGCCAGAGTTCCTGCTCCCGGTTGCTGTTACCATGGTGACCATCACTTTGAAACCTATGGGCATCGGACATAACGTGTAACGCTTTCTGTAGTTGAATAGCTAGGGCATCTTGTGAAAAATCAGCATTCCCAAAAGCGAGCAGCCGGCACTACCCTTGCAGGAAGACTGTTGGTAAAGGGGTATGGGGAAGAGTGTTTTCAATGTTTGATGCAGGATTGATTTAACTGAGATTTGATGCTCTCTTGGGAAAGTGGTGACACATCAGAAACTGCAGGGAATTGCTGCTGTTTTCTCTGTATTGGCCAGTTTTGTTCTCCATTAAAAAAGACATACCTGCATTGGAGAGGGTGCAGCAGAGGTTCACTAAGTTGGTCTCTGGGATAAGGGGCTGGCCAAAGATGAGAGGCTGAGTAAATTAGATCTATTTTCTCAGGAGTTTAGAAGAATGAGAGGTGATCTCATTGAAACCTACAAGTATGCGGATGTAGCAGGCGATAAAGAGGGCAAATGGATTGTGGGCGTTCATAGTGAGAGTATTCGAGTACAGCAGTAAGGGTGGCTTGCTGGAGTGCAGCAAAGATTTACCAGACTGATACCTAGGATGACAGGGTAGACGTATGAGGAGTGATTGAGTCGGTTACAAATCTATTCGACGGAGTTCAGAAGAATGAGGGGGGATCACAAAGAAACCTATACAATTCTAAGAGAACTGGACATGGTAGGATGTTCCCGTTGGTGGGGGAAGGGGGGGTCCAGAATTAGAAGTCACAGTCTGAGGATACGGGATAAACCTTTTAGGTCTGTAATGAGGAGAAATTTCTTCACTCGAGTTGTGATTCTTTGAAATACTCTCCTGCAGAGGGTTATGGGTGCTCCATCATTAAATATATCTAAGGCTGTGGGTTAGTCAGGTTTAACGGAGTTGGGGAGTGGGCAGGAGTTAAAACCCAAGATTAGTCATAATGGTGTTGAAGGTGGAGCCAGCTGCACGGACCATATGGCCTACTCTTGTGCTTAGAAGTGAGGCTGTCCATCGCTGGCAGTTTACGGCATTTGATTGTTCAGTTTTTGTGCAGGTTTCTGATCCCTTAGCTCTTGGCCCCTGTGACCTTCATCCGTGAGCAGGCAGTGAATTTAGGGTTGTGATTGATTTCAGAGGGCCCTTGTATGTAGGACTCACAGTTGCCTCAGTTTGCAGGGAGTGACACCAGAAAATAGCAATCTATGTGCAGCGCTGAAGGATTGTCATTAAGCAGTGATTGACAATGCAGTACAATGGCAGTGTGTCTCAGTGGATAGGTTAGATTGGGCTCGGAGTGTTTTTGCTATCTGAGAATTGTCCTATTGTTTATCACTGTGTGTCATTGGTACCAGGAACTGGGCATCACAGCAGCTGCTCCCAATGCAAAGTGGTCACGGGATGAGTTTGTGTTTGTGAAATACTGTTGGTCACCAAATAAGAGGGCTGGGGCAAAGACAGACCTGCATTTATATAGCACCATTCATGATCATGGAACATCCCGTTGGCACTTTACAGCTTTTGAATTCTAATTGTTGTAACGTGGGAGCTAATTTGTGCACAGCAAGCTCCAACAAACAGCATTGCAATGGCTCGACAGTCTTTAGTAATGATGTTGATGTAAGGCTAAATATTGTCCAGGACACCCAGAAGCATGTCCCTGATCTTCGAAATACTGAGATCTGTTAGGTCCACCTGAGGGAGCAGTTGTTTGAAAGGTGGCATTCCATCAATCCAGTGGGATTGGTGTTGGGTTAGATTTTGGTGCTCAGGCTGTGGGGTGAGACTCTGACCCACTGCGTTCTGGTTGTCTTGTTCTCCATGCTGGGGCTGCCAGATAAGACGAGGGACCTCGGGGTCCTTGTGCATGAGTCGCAAAAACCCAGCTTGCAGGTGCAGCAGGTGGTCAGGAAGGCGAATGGGATGCTGGCCTTCATAGCGAGGGGGATTGAATATAAAAGTAGGGAGGTCTTGCTGCAGCTGTATAGGGCATTGGTGAGGCCGCAGCTGGAGTACTGTGTGCAGTTTTGGGCACCGCACCTGCGCAAGGATATTTTGGCCCTGGAGGGAGTGCAGAGGAGGTTTACTAAGCTGATACCGGAGTTGAGGGGATTGAGCTATGAGGAGAGGCTGAATAAACTAGGCTTGTACTCGTTAGAGTTTAGAAGAATGAGGGGAGATCTCATTGAGACGTATAAGATGATGAATGGGATGGATAGGATAGAGGTGGAGAGACTCTTCCCGCTCAAAAAAGACAGTAGGACTAGGGGGCACAGCCTCAAGATAAAGGGGAGGCGGTTTAGAACGGAGTTGAGGAGGAACTTCTTCACTCAAAGGGTGGTGAATCTCTGGAATTCTCTGCCCGTTGAAGTGGTGGAGGTTGCCTCGCTAAATATTTTTAAGACGCAGGTTGATGGGTTCTTGATAAGAGAGGGGATTAAGGGTTATGGGGAGAGGGCGGGAAAGTGGAACTGAGCCACAACAGATCAGCCATGATCTTATTGAATGGCGGGGCAGGCTCGAAGGGCTAGATGGCCTACTCCTGCTCCTATTTCTTATGTTCTTATGTAAGCTGCATACTTGTCACCTGTCACTGCAGCCAGTGTTATCTATTGGTGATCTGGGATTGAGTGGAGCTAAAGAGGGGCTGATAGCGGTCTCTCTTTTGCTGGATTATAAAAGAGAGAGCATTCACCAGTACCCTGACCTGATCACTCTGTGCATACAAGTGAACACAATCACTGTTAGAATTTACCTGTTCCTCCTTGGATGAATTACTGGTTAGATTTATTCAGAGTTACTCAGTCCGGGTGAACTATGGATAACAGGAGCGAGAAATCATTGTGGTCAGGAGAAGATGGTTTAATGGCTGTATTCTGCTGCTGAGTTCAAGTCATTCACTGATTTAAACTTTACCTGAACCCTGAGGGGCGCATCATTATTCTTCATTCCCTGCAGCCCATAGTGATTGCTTTATGATCTGTCATGTATTGCTGCTATATGTTTGTATTGTGCACTTTCAAATGTTGTTCTTCTCTCTCTCTCCCTCAATGCTGCCTGTTTTAGGATAAGAAGGTGAGTACTTATCATTATGCAGCATCCTTTCACCCCTCCCGCTCTCCACCACCCAGAGTCCCCTCAAAAGCAGCCAGTCTTAAAGGATTCACCCTCGTAATCTGTTATTAAATATTGTTCTAAATAAAGTAGTATTGGGTGATGGGACCTTCGCCTCTGTGAGTTATTTCACCCTGCCTGTGACTTTTAAGGGGCGTCTTAACAAATACATGAATAGGATGGGAATAGAATGAATAGATGGGAATATAATCCCGAGAGAGGTTGGGGGTTTTAGTTCAGTCAGGCAGCATGGTTGATTCAGGCTTAGAGGGCCGAAGGGCCTGTTCCTGTGCTATAATTTTCTTTGTTCTTTTTGTAATGGATGGGACTTTGAAACTCTGATCAGCTATCAGGTGAAACAATGGAAGTGTTTGTTAGACAGGAGTAACCCCAGGAGCAGGGCTGGTGCTGCCTGTCCATCAGCTCAGCCTCACCCACTTGAACTAGCTGATATTTCCAGTCACTGTCTCATGGACTGAGGTTGTCCCTAATGGGACAGAGCCTTCAAAGCTGCTTTGTTTGTGTCCTTCACCTTCTCCTCCACCTTCACGTCCATGCAGATAGTAACTTCCCCCCAACCCCCCCCCCCCCCCAAACTACCAGCTCTGCACCTGGATGCTCCAATACACTTTAATCTGATCTAACGTTGTTCAGTATTTCTGATTTTATGTTCACGCTCAAAAGCTCTTTAAATGGTAATTGTTTCTGTTATCACACTGCATAAATTGGGCTAAATAATCCTCAATAAGCAGGGTACAGAGATATCAGAAATGCAGGCTGCACGAGGTACAGGCTGTATTTTACTGAAAACTGCAGTATCAGAAATTATCTGCTTGCTTTATTCAGGATGTGCCGGTAAGCGCTCGGTGAACATTGCTTTCTTTGTATATTTCCTTGTTCACTGTGTTTCTTTCCCCTCTCCTGTGTTGTACTGCATGCTGCAGAGGATGAGGATCCGGAAGCACCCCTACCTCCTGGAGACCATCTGGATGGACAAATGCAAGTTCGACGAGGCAGAGAGACTGTTCTATGAGGGCCAGGAAGCCTCTGCTGCTGCCATGGCACAGGCTGCCCAGGAGACTGAATTGGCACAGTGTGCCTGGCCACTGGCTGGGGAGGAAGAGCGACAGGAGCAAGAGGCGGGGAAGAAGAGACGGAGGAAGCGCTCGCCACGTGCCCCGCCAGAAGAGGTGGCGGATGCACATCGGCTAGAGGTGGCAGGGCTGCCCTTAGTTCCTGACTCAGTCCTGGTGAAGGATGCTGCTCACCCAGCAACCAGAACTAGACCAGCGGGAGGGGGTGCCACACCCGGCCGTGAGACACGGCCCCTTGTTGCCTGCTGTCAGTTGGTGCTTGGTGTCTGGGTCAACAAGAACACTTTTGATGAGGCTGAGTGCCTGTTCATTGTGCGGTCACAGGCACGTGACGTCCCACGCTCTCTCCCCATCCCAGCTTCCGCAGTTACTGCTCTTCCAAAGTTGTGGACCACTCCTGATGAAGGCTACATCAGTGCTACCCCTGCCACCCCCATAACTCCTGGGTTCCGTAGTGGTGGAGACACCAACCTGCCGGTCAATGGCATGTTCCCAAGTGCCAGCCAGTGCCCATTAACACTCAAGGTTTGGCTGGAAAAGCCGCTGTATGATGATGCCGAGCGACTTTACCACGAGATGTTATATGGCGGCTCAGGCACAGAGCACGCAGACCCACCCCAGGCCAAAGGACAGGGACCCCCTGTCACCAATCTCGCTCATGCCCATCATAGGGCCAAACCCCTCCTGCTGCCCACAGCAGGTGAAGATCCTATGGCAGTTGCTCGCCATTTTGTTGATGAGGGCAGTGAACTGGTGTGGTTCAGTAAACCCACTTATGATGCTGCTGAGTTACGCTACCACCTTGCCAGAACATGGAGAGCTGCCAATAAGAGCCAGAAGCCTATGGCAGATTCCACACAGACACTGCCACTGAAGAGACCTGCTCCTGCACCACGTTGTCCCAGGCTCCAGGATAAGTAGGCTTGAATCATATTGAATACACCCTAACCTTTCATTGTACTTCTGTAGTGTTTCCAGCAAATTGTCTTTTATTTTCGAGCTGTTCTTCAGCATGCGTTGGTTCTGATTTTGTTCGCCAAATCTTTGTGAAGCTGGTTTGCTCTGTGAAGTTAAAGGGTTAGAAATTCTTCCTGGGTGGCATCACTTCTGCCATTGGTTAATCTGGCCTGCTATGCAGTTGGCCAGTTGACCCAGTCAAATCCTGCTGCCCACACACCTAGATGGGCTTTCACCCGTGTGTGGTGTGTCCTGGGTTATCATTTCTGACCCAATAATGTTCATAAAAACTTTCACTCATATCAGGTGGGATCCAGAGGTAGTTGTGTGCATTGGTGAAAGCTTTCTGTGAAAGGTGAGCTGGCGCCTTTTATTAGTTTCCAGTCTTTGTACAAGGAGCTGAGGTAGCCTGGAGTTACAGCTAATGGCCACTACTGCTCTTCCCGTAGCCATTTCCCAGCCTGGATCCTGATAGTGCAATGTCTTTACAAGGTGGGAGAGTAAGGTGTAACAGTCTGATTTCCAGCTCACATTGAATTGGAGTTGGTGAGATTGAAGCCCAGTTGTTTTACATTGACCACTGGATGGGGCTTTATAGTTGTGCAAGGTTTATTCCTGTGCCATTTTGGATTCCTTTGAGGCGCTCATTCCTGTATGTTGAGCTTTATTTTCATGCCTGGAGTGTGGGCCTTATTGCCCACCTTGGTTACACTGAAGGTTTTGCTGGGTCTCTGACCAGCAAGTAGAGTGCTGTGTGGGGATCAGAGCCACATTTAAGCCAAGCTGAGTAAGGACAGTAGATTTCCTTTCCTAAAAGCGTATTAGTAAGCCAGTTGAATTGTTATGATAATCTCACTTCTATTGACAGTGTTGTTCTGATTTTAAATGGGGATTAAAAATTCTCAGGTGGCCATTGGTCGGATTTGAAGTCCTGTCCTCTGGTCAATCTACACGCTGGATTAGTGGTTCAATAACATCATCTCTGCTGTAAGCAGAATAATACAGAAAAGTAAGAGACCTTTAGGCCCATCCAGTGTGTGCCAGCTCTTTTGACAATCAATCCAGTTAATCTCATTCCTCAGATCCTCTCTCTTGTTGTCCAACCACCACTCTGTTATGCTCGATGCAAATAAGATTCAAATCAGTCAATTTTCAGTCACCCTTCGGTGTCCTATGCCAAAATTCTCAAACCTGTTACCTGCTCCTATTCTATTTATCTGTCCCCATTTCCTCATGTGTTCAGCTATTTCTGTTTCCTTCCTAGGGCTGTTAATGTCCTTGCCCTTCACTACAGCATGAAACCCATCGCCTTTACTGGGTAGGGAATGCCCCTTAACCGCCTAGGCCCTTATTGCCCATGAATAGTGTGCCCCCTTATTGCTGCTGTCTCACCACCTCCAGTGTCCCTGCTGTGCTGACAAACCCACCGGGCAGCAGGTAGCCCCATAGTTAAGCCAGATGATATGTGTGTGTGGCGTGAGGAGGAGAAAGGTGACGTTGAGGTAGGGGAGGGGCCTTTGGTAGGTTCTGATATGGGCTACTACCTGAAAATCCCAGTCTTTACCTCGCTCAGACTTGTCCAGCCCTTTTCATCCCAGTTACATTAAGTGAACCTTGCTTACGATGCTCTTTACTCTACGCATTACTAGAAATGTTGCGTCTTAGTCTTAAATCATAAATGTGTCTCTGCCTTTTCCTACCACCCATAACCTAGCTACTGCAATGTTTGGCTGTGGCTAGGTTGAATTGAACTGTTGTTTGGGATTTATGTTTGGGGAGATGGTGAGGACTGTGTGAATGTGGAGGTGGCGAGATGTGTGTGTGTTGGTGTGGGAGGGGGTAGTGAGGACTGTGTGAGTGTGGAGATGGCGAGGGGGGGGGTGTGTGTGGTGTGTGTGTGTGTGTTGGTGTGGGAGGAGGGTGGTGAGAACTGTGAGAGTGTGGAGATGGTGAGGTGTGTATATATGTTGGTGTGGGAGGAGGTAGTGAGGACTGTGTGGGCTGGTGTGTTTCTGACTCCTAGATTTGAAGTTCCAAGCTGTTGTTGGGATAGTCTAAGGGGCTTGACTTTGCTTCACTGGTTTTGAACATCGATCATCACAGTGTGCACCAGCTGCATGTTGCATGACTCTGTTTTGCTCTTGGTAGCAACAGTTTAGTTCTTTCTGCCTGTTTGCTGCTTTATAAAGGGAGAAGTGGGTTGAGGGGCTGGAAAGGATTAGTTCTTACGGCTCCAGGCTGAATGGAGCTCTTATTTAACCAAGGGCACTGTGATGCATGGCATTTTAGCTTGTAGCCAATCCTTGCACAGACCATTCCTGCAGAACCAGCATGAGTTGGCACCATAAGGTGGGGACATGGTGGAACCAAAGCAAAGTAGCTCCCAGGTCAAGTTGGATTTTCCTGTACTGAGGGTGGGGATTTTGGTAGAAGGTCTCAAGAGACCTTGTCAGCTTTTGTTACAGTGTGGAACGGGGAAACTCTATGGGCTGAGCTATCTACCCCATTTCACCATCTTTTTGATTCAGTGATGTGATGCAGAAACCACTTAGAGCTAACGGTGTTATAATTATTTAACTCCTGCAGTGATACACTGAGTCCAGGAATACCAAGTCTCTGTTAGAATGGGGCAGCAACCAAAAAGTACATGGGACAGTGTGCAAATTTTTTTATTCATTCATGGGACATGGTCATCACTGGCTGGCTAGCATTTGTTGCCCATCCCTAGTTGCTTGAGGGCAGTTGAGAGTCAACCACATTGCTGTGGCTCTGGAATCACATGCAGGTAAGAATGGCAGATTTCCTTACCTAAAGGACATTAGTGATCCAGGTGAGTTTTTCTGGCAGTCGACAATGGTTTCATGGTCATCAGTAAATTCTTAATTCCAGATCATTTCTTTTTAATCTGCCATTTCACCATCTTCCATGGTGGGATTCAAACCCGGGTCCCCAGGCATCTTTGTATGAACCACTTTTTCTTGGTTCGGTCTGTTATCAGTGGGGTGTATTGTGTAAACATTGCAGGTGGTATCTCTCTATTGTGAACAGTGTCTTACTGTGCCCCTTCTATCTTCCCATGTTACAGCACCATGGCAGTTAACATTCTGACAGAGGAAAAGATCTGGTTTGATAAGCACAAGTATGATGATGCAGAGATGCAATATTACATGCGCCTCAACAGCCCAGTCACCACCAAAGTACAGAATCCACCAGCAACGCAGGTTTGTTACAGTGCACTGCTATTAACCCTCTGCGCATCTGAATAGCATTGTTTTATAAACCTAACTTATTTAGTCAATGCCTTGCTTGCTGTCAGTCAAACGTTTTCTGATTTGACTGTGCGCAATACTGTTTTCCCAGGTTTATTGTTTTTTAAATTTCATATCAAAACCTTTTTTCATCTCCAGCAAGCCTGACTTTGTTGAAGTCACCCAAATAAAATTCAGCAGCCTGAATGCTTTCAATGTAAAATACCAAGAACTTGCATTTATGGTGCTTTTTAACCTAGTAAAGCATTCTCCAGCGCTTGGATATGTTACGGTATTTGACAGTGAGTCATATAAGGAGATATCAGGACAGGTGATCAAAAGCTTGGTAGGAGCTAGATTTTAAAGGAGAGAGTTGGAAAGGTCAAAATTGGGAATTTGGAGTTTCTCGATCCTCCCCACCTGCAATCAGAGCTCTGAAGGTCGTCAGGCTACTTGCTGCTATCTGCAGATTTCTGTAGGATAGTTCAGTTGGTTTTACAATGTGATGAATTCACAATCCATCTTAGTTGCATTTGAATTTCTCAATCAGTTCATGTCCACAACTTGAGAAACATGGAAGTTTGTTTGAAAGTTAATTCAGACTTGACACGTGAGCACCTAATCCTCCACAATTCACACTAATGCATTGCACAAAGATAAAGTTTGCTTTTTCCTTTCCCTTTATTCCAGGTGACTAGTCCTCGAGCTAATGTGGCGACAAAGCTGCCCTGTAAAGTAAGGAGTGTTGTGCCCAGCCCTCAAAAATAACAGTTAATTTGCTCTGTTTAACCTTGGTGCTGGCCTCTCATTTCAGCATTGCAATGTTGAGTCCCTTGTAGCTATTATAGGATATATTGGGGATGAGGGCTGTGAATTGGGCTGTGTTTGCTAATTGTGCAAGAGATAGCTGATTGTTTTCTTTCTTGCCTGTACGTTGTGCACCTACTAACAATATATGGCTAACTCACAGGACGCATGTATCACTTGCCGGAGGGAAGCCCAGCTCTCTGTTCCAAGTGGACTAGATTCCTACTGTTTAATATTACAGCTCACTGTTCGAATTGGACTAGATCCATACTGTTTAATATTACTTGAAAATGTTTCTAAGCACTCGCTATCTGCCTCCGACTCAATCTTGTGCGAGTTTCTGCCACGCTGTTCAGACAAAATAAAAGTATTGAAATAAAAGGAGTCGTCTGCAATGTACAGCCAACCCTGGATAGGTAGGTGATAAGAGGCAGGAAGAGAGTAGAGCTCAACATACCCAGAACATCTTCAACTTTCCACAAACCTGGGAGATCCCTGAGGGCTCAGGCTATTGAGTTGGATGATTAGCCGTGATTATAATGAATGGCAGAGCAGGCTCAAAGGTCCAAATGGCCTCCTCCTGCTATGCCCAGCCCACCAGCCTTATTGCTGAACACTCAACATTGTGTAGGAAGAAAGGGAAATGAGTAGCGGGAGGGATTTTCCCTTCCTGGCTCTCCCTACCATAATTTCCAACTGTGTCTTGTTATGCGAATTGGAGTTTTAGTTTTGTATAAACGGTACTAGGAGGGAACGTGCTTGAGCACGTGGCACCAAAACACAGTCAAATTTTAAAAAGGTGTTATTTAACCATCTACCCCCCCAGTTGGTGCGTTCCAATGTCTCTGAATTGATTCCGGGTTCACCTGGGGTAAAATCCCAGAGCCCATGACTGGACATGTCGTTTCATGGATGGAAAATGAGAGCGGACACTGTGAAGAGTCATTTTTATTTATTATTCATTCATTCAGGAGTCACTGATATGGCCAGAGTTTATTGCCATTTGATCGTGAAAAGCTGCCTTTTTGAACCTCCTGTTGTCCCTGTGGTGAGGTTTCTCTCAGTGCTGTGAGTGAGTGCATTCCTGGATTTTTGACATTGTTGATGAAGGAATGCCAAAACTTATGGAAAAAGGTTTGAATCAGTTTACAGAGAGGCAGGTGGGCCTATCACTACCAAAGCCTCTTGCAGGCCCTGGACTTAATGGTAAAAACGCTGGAGTAGAATTGGCCATCTGAATCCTTTTTGTTCACCAACCCTCGCACTATGCTGAAAACAAATGAGGAAACTCGGGAGACAGCTGCTGGAGGGTGCTTACTTGAATCCAGGTGCCATACTTCTAGTATAGTCAGGAGTTACTCAGTGTGGTGTTTGGAGAGGGTGTGGTGTGTAGCCACACTGTGCACATTGTGTGTGTGTGTGTGTGTGTGTGTGTGTGTGTTACCCGATGGGTTGTGCTGTTTACTGTTCTGCCCCAATGTAGTTCCGGTACTTAATGCAGTTATCTATTGGTGGGTGGGAGGGAGGCATGCTGGCTTCAAGTTGACCAGCCCCGATGGGATATGCACAACTGGCTCAAACTCTGTGGCAGCCCTTGAGATTTGGAACCTGAAGTGGTTAAGGGGGCAGTTCTGCACAGATTGTTACTGGAACCTGGAAAGAAGACAGAGTCAGGCCCCACATTTCCAGATAAACCTACAAGTCAAACTCTGGATAAAAGCAAATTACTGCAGATGCTGGAATCTGAAACCAAAAGAAAAAATGCTGGAAAATCCTAACAGGTCTGGCAACATCTGTAAGGAGAGAAAAGAGCCGACATTTTGAGTCCAGATGACTCTTTGTCAAAGCTTTGGGGTCATCTGGACTCGAAACGTCAGCTCTTTTCTCTCCTTACAGATGCTGCCAAACCTGCTGAGATTTTCCAGCATTTTTTCTTTTGGCTATAAGTTGAACTCACTTGTGTTCTGTTCTGAATTTAGTTGTAAGGTTGAGTGTAGTGGGTGGGTTTGATTGAGGGGGATCTTGAGTAATTGAGGTAGTTGGGTGAGAGAGAAGAGAGTGTTTTCCAAATCTGGTGTTGGGAAATGTAACCTGTGTCAATTTCCCACTAGCTAGTAGCTAAACATGGAAGCTCTTAAACATAGTGGCAGGTTCTACACTTCTAGATATGTTTCTGGTCAAAATAAAATCTGATGTGGAAGTGAGTTGGTGCCTGGATCCCTGCAGCACAATTATATCAAGCACTGATCTGAGCCTTTGGCTTATGAATATCAGTGATTTTTTTTTTCCTTCCCACCCCCAGGCCTGCCCTCATCCTGAGACTTTGCTGAGCAGGCACTGACCAATTCCCACTTAGTTAGCTGCTTGCTTATCCAGTGAATGTGTGGTTCTACTGATGGGATATTCAACTCTAGGGGTAATCACAGCTAACATCCACAAATTCACTTGCAGCCAGGCATTCTGGAATGGAAGACGAGGGAGGCCCACAGCTGATTTCCCTTCCTTCCTTTATAAACTCTGATCTGTTAACTCAGCAAGGGTCTCTACACCGTAAGCTTCAGAGGCTTAAGCAGCTGAGGAATTGGGAGGAGCAGGGTGGGGCTTGTTTTAACTTTGTGCGTAAGTGGCCTTTGTCTTTGGGGGGAATTACAACATTAAAAAGAGATGGGGATGGGGCTGAGGTATTCTCTGATTAAAAGTGCACCTTCTAGATTCAGCTCAGATTGCCCAGAGCTTATCTCTTGGTCTGAGAATTGGGGGATTTGTGAACAAGTTGTTCCTGTTTACCAGGAGTGTGGTAGTGTATTTGCTACCCTGTGAATTAGGTACGGGTGTGTGTCCACCTTCCTTTCAGCCAACCGGGTCCTCTGCGCTTACCCGTTTCTTGGTTTTGCTGGTTTGTGTTTTCTCCCTGAACCAGTGACTGTAACCCACAGACTTTTATACTTCTGCTATTGTTTGACCAGAGATCAAGCTTTTGACTAAATTCTTTCTGCACTACCTAGGAGAACGGAGCGAGTAACATCCTTCGAGACATTGCCAGAGCCAGGGAGAATATCCAGAAGTCACTGGCCGGAGTGAGTACCTGCTCCTCGTACCTGGCCGCAGACTTGAGATGCCCACTTAGTTGTGCACAAAGACATCCCCAAGAATTATCTCAAACCCTTTAACTGCTAGAAAATTAGGCAATGATTCAAATTGTGTTCACACCGCATTTTGTTTTAAAATGTCTACACAAGTTAGTAACTTCACATCTGGCTAAAAATGGATTTGGGTGTTCAAACAGATATAAATTTCCCTCAAATCTGTAATGAGACAGAATCATCTAAATAAAAGAAAATAAAACACCAATTTCATCTTCTAATAAAGTTAAAATAAGACACTGGGCCTTGACTTTGTAGCCAAAGTCTCACTCAACTTAAACCTGTTAATGGTTTCTTCATCTCTGAAATAAGAGTAGAAGTAAGCCATGTGACCTCAAACCTGGGTATGATAGCCACTCATATTGCTGAAATGCACACCACTGTGCATTCATCTGTGACTCCCTAAACTAACTGGGCAGCAATATAAGACGGGCTATACCAGGATAATGCCTGGTGGGTGGATGGAAGGAGTGGAGTGATACACTTCTCTTGACATCACAACAAAAGCCATTATATGATGTGATTCTTGTACACAAAGAAATCACAGCACTAGCTTAAAGTCCAGCAGGTTTATTTGTTGTCGCGAGCTTTCGGAGCACTGCACCTTCATCAGGTGAGGACTCACCTGAGGAAGGAGCAGCGCTCCAAAAGCTCGTGATAGCAAATAAACCTGTTGGTCTTTAACCTGGTGTTGTGAAACTTCTTACTGTGCCCACTCCAGTCCAGCGCCGGCATTCACGTCATTATTCTTGTAGGGAGGTACCAGGCCTGGGGTCCATGGGAACAGGAGGAGGCCATTTAGCCCTTGAGTTTATGCTGTCACTCTAACTCCATGTACTCAAGTTAACCCCATATGCCCTAGTAATTTGTTAACCCAAGATATTAATCTCAGTTTTATCATACTATCTGTTGATCAAGCATCAGTTGCCATTTGCAACAGAGTGTCCCAAACGTCTGCCACCGTTTGTGTGTTGCAGTGTTTCCTAACTTCACTCCTGGAAAGTCTGACTCAAACTTTTAGATTATGGGGAGTCCAGGAATAAGAAGCAATCAGCAGAAATGGTTTCTCTCGAACTACCCTATCTGTTACCCTAATACAATAACATGCTTGGTGAGTCAAAAATTCCTGTTAGCAGGAGTTAAATTACTCCGGACACAAGACAAGGTGTTGCTCTGTCTTGAGGGGAGGCAAATGGGCAGGCAAGGGTCATAGCACAGTAAGAGTTTTGCCGTAAAACCACCACAGCATCAGATCAGATTTTTAAAACAAGGTCAAGCTTTGTTCAGGCTCAATAACAAATACTGACCCAATAATTTCAGTATAAAGCCTAAAAACAACTTCAGATTTATAATCTGTTATTGTTAGTTTTTAGTTTGAAGGATACATCATCTGAACACTTTCTTAAAAAAAACTTGAACCATCAGAGATTCCAGTTGCTAGAGAATTCTGGTTGGTGGATGCCGAATAATACAAAATTTACTGTTTCTTGCCCATAACCTTTCAACTTTGTGTAATTGTTGCTCGTAGTTTAAACCCTTGAGTCAGTCTGATTTTGTCATCTAAGATGCATAACAAGATAAGGAAATGAGTGGGAGTAGACCTTTAGGCCCCTCAACTAGCTCTACATAGAACATAGAACATTACAGCGCAGAACAGGCCCTTCGGCCCACGATGTTGCGCCGACCAGTTACAAAAACAATGACCCACTAGCCTATACCAATCCCTTTTCGTCCATAAACCTATCCAGAGATCTCTTAAACGCCCCCAAACTAGACGCATTTACAACTGCAGCAGGCAGGGCATTCCAATCCCTCACCACCCGCTGGGTAAAGAACCTACCCCTGACATCCGTCCTGTAGCTACCCCCCCTTAATTTAAAGCCATGCCCCCTCGTGCTAGCTTTCTCCATCCGAGGAAAAAGGCTATCACTATCCACCCAATCAAAAGATCCTGGCTGATCTGATTGTGGCCTCAACTCCATGTTCCTGACTGAGATTCCACCACCCCAACCCCCCAATATCCTTTGAATCCTTCACAGATCAAAAATCTATCTATGTCAGCCTTGAAGCGATCCAACCCCCACTGCTATCCAGGTAAAGAATTCCAAAGATATAACTGATTGAAATGGGAGGCCCTTATTTGGACTTCAGCTGTTGTCACCATTTAGTTCCACCCTTTTCAGGTCTAAAATGGATGACCTCACATTTGCTTACATTGAAATCCATTTGCCCCATTGTCTTTGTAATTTTCTACCTCTGTCGTGACAACTTAGACTGTTGCCTGTCTTTGTGGCATCAACAAATTTGAATATGTAGTTTTTTGTCCCATCATTAAAACCATCAATAAATACATTGAATAGTTGGGGCTATACCACAGATACCTGTGTGACGTCACTAGTTGCATCCTATTTGCCAGCTATCCCTCCTCTGTCTGCTGCTGCTCAATCGATTTTCTAACCAGGTTAATAGGTTCTATGTGCTTCAACTTGAACTAACAGTCTCTTATAAGGAACTTTATCAAATGTCTTTTGGAAGTCCATATAAGTAACATTCATAGACATTGCTTTATCATGCATGATAACTTATCCTCACTCCAGATCCACAGCAATGACTCTGAAATGCCCACTGAGATGGCCTAGCAAGCCACTGAGTTGTTTGAAACTGCCAAGAAAATAATCTAAAATGACGGAAACTGGATGAACCACCCAGCATCGGCTATGTTGACCTCAGCCTGGTCACCTTGCAAAATCCTCTTTTACTATCACGTGGGGGCTTGTGGCAAAATTGCGAGGGCTGTCCCATAAGATAAGATGATAAGTCAAGTAGCAGCTGGACATTGTCATACTCAGAATCAGACCTCATAATAATGTCCCAGACATGGCTATTCTTGGATATGTCCGGCCGTTCACTTCCCCCCCCCCCACCCTTCCTCTGAGCAGAGTGTAGTAGTTCTTTTCAAACCAAGGACTGGGACTTAGTTCATTAATAAACATGGGATGGTATCTTCCAGCCCCTTAGCCCTTAGTTACCCCTTGGGGGTAACAGATTTGTTCTAGATCTTGTATGCATGTCTAGTAATAGATAGTAATTTAACTCCCAGATTACAAGGGAAATTCAGCTTTAGTTAATGCCTGGAGAAATCTCTCTGTGAAGTTAGTTCTATTAGTGAGCTGCGTAAGGGAGCTAGCTTGCACTTTTATGTGTGTCTGGACTGTAGTGATCCTTGGGCTCAACGGAACCCCCTTGTGATCTGAATTGGGTACTCATGTCTGTAATGCATGTGTGTTAGTCTCTCTGAATGCAGCCAAGTTAACACTAGATGGGGCTCTGTTTGATTTATTAAGCTGACCTTGTTCACAGAGCAGTGAACGTAAAAGTTCAGTTTTGTCAGATTTATTTAATCAATCAATGCCATCTAATTTGACAAAGAAGGGCACAATACATGAAGTCACCTAAATGAACATTATGGAATTGATTGATCCTTGGCAAGACCACAACTGGACTACTGGTTGCCATATTATATTTAAAAAATACAGGCACTAGAGAGCCATACAATGATTTATAGAAATTATATGAGGAATGTGAGATTATTCCTATCGGGAGAGGATTGCGTCTCTTTTGAAAAGAAGGCTTAAAAGAGATGTTTACATTCTGAAAGGTTTTGATTGAGTGGATTCAGAGAGGATGTTTTCTCTTGTATTAAGGCCTCTTCCCTACAAGGTAGTCACCCAGAAATCCAATAAGAATTAAAAAACGACTTCATCCAAAGTGTGGTGAGAATGTGAACTGGCTGTCACAGGGAGTGATTGAGATGAATATATCGATACATTTAAGGGGGAGCTCGACAAATATAATGAGGGGAACAGGGAGTTAAGCTGACAAGTTAGAGGATATAACTTAGAATATTGTACCTTTTCATCTGGTCTTCGGTTGGAGCAAAATAGAAGCGTTCTGCTTTATTCCTGACCTTTTCTCAGAAAGAGTTCTGAAAGTCACCAGCATGATAGTTATGCAGAATTGATTAATTATGCAGATAACCCACTGGCTTAATGTTAATGGTGAGGAAATAATGTGAAGACTTGGTTCATTAGTATCCTCAATAACTCCCACCTCAGGTACTCGCTCTTGCGTTATGTTTATGACATATGAAAAAGGTTTGTTTAGATAAAAGATTCTATCTCTGGAAATCTCTAAAAGATGGCTATCAATTGGAATTTTTATATTGGCATATTTTTGGGGGGGTTTGACTTGACTGATAGCCTTGTGGGTTAGTGCATGTCTGAGGAATTCAGAGCACTTCACCCTCCCCACATGCTGATGTTGTCTGGATCATTTGTCTCTCTGCTGTGGTTGAACTCCACTGCTCTAGGTTAGACAGGGGAAATTATCCGACATTCCCACATTAACTCTGTTGGAGGGTATATCTGCTGTAAGTGTGCAGTGACTGTGTAAAGAATGCTAAGAGAAAGCACCTTGAAGCCGTGGGATCATAAGCCTAGCAAGATTCACTATTTTCAGAGAATCACAGGAGGGAGAATTAGTAAGAAACAGATTGTATATTAAGATTTACTGTATGATAATTGTTTAGCCCTGGCTTGTGTTGGAAGGTGCCCTAATCAGTCATGTCCGTGAGGTTGAGCAAAGACCTTTGGTATGAGCAGAGCCAACATTCTTCATCAGAATCTCAGGAGTTTAAAGTGAATGGAAAACATTAACATTAAAATGCCTGCAATAGTTATCTCTAACCTTTCCCCCTTCTGCTACCCTGTGATCTGAATTCTCTTCAACAATCAACTGTGCAATACGGATACCATGTTCTGAGTTGGTCAAAATAGAGAAAAAAGGGCAACCTAATAAAGGTCTTTAAAATTAGCAAGGGGCACTCCTATGGAAGGGGTAGATGTGGGGGATTTTCACAGTAGCTTCATTGCAATGTTAACGTAAGTCTACTTGTGACACTAATAAACTTGGGGAAAAATATGGGGAAGGTTATTCCACATGTGGGATTCCAAATCTAAGGGTGATGATATAAGATAATCACAAATAATTCTGGAGAAACTTCTTTACCCAGAGAGTGTGGACCTCACTTTCATATTGATTAAGTTGAGATGAATAGCATAAAGTGGGGGGGAAGTTGGGCAAGTACATGAGAGAGAGAGAGAGAGTTTGCTCTGACTGGGTAGGAAGGCTGGAGGCCCTAGTGATGGGTCAATACTGTTGTAGAATGTTTGTACCAAGTAGTTTGTTACTGTGCTGTGTTACTAATTAAAAATACAAACCAAAATCAGTGTCGTTCGAGCTTTCTAATTGCAGAAGTTTCTAAGCAGTTGCCAGGAAGCCTCTCCCAACCCAATCCATTATCAGCGCCTTCAGTATCTATTTATCAGTCCCTTCAGTGCCCATTAAGACAACACAAAGGCCCTTACAGCCCTTTTGAGAGAGATTAAATCCACAATGTGAACATGACCATTTTGAGAGGACCACTAGTTAACTATAGTGTATTTTGTAGATAAAGTCATGTGAAAGTAATTGCTTTACCTTTACGTAGTGTTTTAAAACATTAAGCGGTGGGAACAGAGTTGCCCCATTTAGTTTAAGAAAAAAAAGTTGCCAATCTTTTGAAAACTAACAGGGGATCAATGCACACTAAAAAGAGTAAATCAACCCCACCTCCAGATCAGAGTGTTAAAATGTCACTGAATTGACACCAAGGTTTGTGTTGCAATTAACTGGGCATCACTCTTTTAAAATGGGGCTGTATTGTTTGAGCAAATCTGTGAAAATGGATGTAAGTAATAGGTAAAGAGCAATGAAGTTGATTCAGATTCCCGGTCTCTGTGTTAACATGCTGCTGCTTTGGTGCTGGATGGATCAGTGCCTTTTAGTTTGCGGAGGAGAAAGTTGGTGCTTGCGAGAGCATTGTGAGTTGATCACAGTACAGTATGTGAATGTATTTCCACGATCAGATCCTATCCATTTGGGAAACCAACAGTAATCCCAGAGAAGCAGTCCGGGATAGCGCCGAGCCCATCACAAGCCACGTGAGATTCCATGGCATTGCAAACCTAGATTTTCGATGGCATGCTGACCTCTCTCTGTCACCCCAGCACATCACTAACCTCACTATTAATACTTACCACCTGTTTTGCCATTGTAAACTATCAAAAATATATATTGTTGCATTTTGAAGAGAGTTGTGTTGACTTAGCATTGTGTTTTTTCCATTCCATGCCTCTTTGGTCCTATTGCATAGACAAGACTATCTGTCTGCCTCTCCAGCTTTGTCATAATCCATCCTCTTTTTTGTGTGTGCTTTATGGTGTTGATCTCTTCCACATTCAGCTTGCAGTTAACATTAGTGCGTTTACTGACCACTGGATTATTGTACTCCCTTATCATCGTCAGCAGCCAAGCTGCTGACCCCGTGGACACACCCTTTGTCAGTTGGGTGAAAGGGGAATCAAAGTGGGATTGTTCCTGGGTTGTGCTTCTGGTTTTTGTAACCGCGTGAGAAATGAAACAAAGGGTTTTTAATCATGTCTGCTCGCAAGGTACTAAAGCTTTGTTGTTTGTTTTTATTTCCTGAAAAGAATGTCTTGCTTGTAAATCATCAGAAAGTAAGTACGTTGCTGCAGCTTTTGTCCGCTTTGAGAGTTGGTTGTGAGATTCTCTTGCCTCCCCCATCTTCTGCGTGGTTTTTCACATTATGGCTTCTCTTTAAGAAAATGTGGATTCCTCGCACTAGCTGCATGCAGAGCTGAGCCATTCACTCCCCGTATCAACTGCAGTGTCCCATTCCAGGAAGCGTTTAAATGGCCACCACAGCCAGATCCAATTCTTCATGTGTGCTATTCCTCTGCTCCCAGTAGTAGACTCGTTGGTAAGGGTGCAGCCCAGTTTATCATGGTGAGCCTTGCTGCCTGTAGTAGAGAGGCAGCTTAGTTCTCACTGTCTGCTAGCAGACAGCCCAGTGCTCAGCGGAGAAGCTGATCCATAGTCTCCTGAAGGGAACAATGAGAGGAGTGTCTCAGTATAGACAGGCCACTGAGTGGACAGCCAACATGGGAGCATATTCCTCTATTCAGATGCTGCACAGGCCTGCTTGTTTGCAGCATTTGTATTTTTATTTGTATTCTGACATTTCCCAACTTCTTGTTGCCATAGAGTTTCCTGGGGCTGTCCATATAAGACAGTTGTGCCCTATGACAGCTGTGACCACTATGGCAGCCAGCCACAGCTTGCTCAGGCCTGAACCCCTTGGCTGAGAGTACAGTGTTCTCGGGACCAGAGAGGGGAGAAAGATCCTCAACCTGTAGCTGGAAAGAAGGAAATTTCCCTGAGGAGTTAAATTGTAAAGACATACCAAAGCAGTCACCCTCGATCTTCTACATTCCAGGGAATACACACCTACCCTTCATAACCTGCCCTCGTAATTTAACCCTTTTTTAGTCTCGGAGCACTCACCCACTTTGTATCTTTCATGAGGGTGTGTGCCCAGAACTCAGTGCGGTTCCTCAGATGAAATCTGACTATGGTTCAGTACCACTTCCAGCTCTTATATTACAGCCTACCTTGGATAGGAAGCCCCCACAAAGGGAAATGACTATCCTCTGTCAGACTGGCTAAGATAATCTTTGGTGGTAATCATTTTTAAAGCTTACAGTTCTTCCTTTGATTCCTCGCCTTTGCTTTTTATTACAGCAGAGTGTAAAGTGGACATTCTGTTGTCCCCCTATTCTCTCCCTCTCCCCCCAAACATTACAGGAGTGCGTATGTGCCGCGCAGCATGCACATACACACCCACCCCAACCCAACTTTGCTCACACTAAAATGGCACTACATTCTCACAGTGCCTATTGGATTGTGGAACTGAGCCCTTTTCTCATCCAGTAAACAGGTTCCCCACTCCTGGCAGCAGGTTAGCGGATAGACATAACATCCACAGTTACATTGTGATGAACAATCTGCACTGACCCTCACGTGAATACAAAAGCCAGTGAGTCTGCTTGGTTTGTTATTGAATAGAGTCCTTGAGCCTCATAGACCTCTAAGGGCAGAATGATGTAGAGAGGAGCTTCAGGGCCCTTTCTGAAAAGGAAGGAACGCTGCACATACAGAACATCCAGCTGGCTTTCTATTGAAAAATGTTGCCTTTATCAGCTTTCTCTTACCAACTACAGAAATCATCAAGTGTGTGGACATTTCTGGGTTTCCTTTCCTTGCCTGCGCTGTGTATGTGTGAGAGTGCTGCCTGCTTGCTTCCAAGGGAGTTCCAAACTCTTTTTTATCTGTTTCGCACCATTGGTAAGAGTTTGCTGTTGCATTTTAAATTGCCCTCACTTTCCAGAGGGGAAACAGACTTGACAAAACACACCTACTGTTCCTTGAACTCTTACCAATGGGGGAGGAGGGAGATGGGGGAAGCAAGGGCTAACTCTCTGCTTCTCTGCTACCTGGTGTCACGCTCTGTCTCCTTTGAGTGAGGCTAATTCCTGCATGTTCTACTTTCAGAGTGCAGTACAAGGTTCAGATGTCGAGCTGTGTGCCCGGGTCACCAGTCTAGAGAAGGAGAATCAGAATTTACATCAGGGTAAGTGGGTCTTTCTTTCACCATAGTCACTGGTCAATGGATCATCATCATTAAATAGGAGAGAGAAGGTGATGCAGAGGGCTCTGATAAAGGGGAAGGGAGTGATGCATAGGGCTTTGATAAAGGGGAAAGTGGTGATGCAGGGAGCTCTGATAAAGGGGAATAGGATGATGCAGAGGGCTCTAATAACGGGGAAGGGGGTGATGCAGAGGGCTTTGATAAAGGGGAAACAGGGTGATGCAGACGGCTCTGATAAAGGGGAAGGGGGAGATGCAGAGGGTTCTGATAAAGGGGAACGGGGAGATGCAGAGGGCTTTGATAAATGGGAAACGGGGAGATGCAGAGGGCTGTGATAAAGGGGAATGGGGAGATGCAGAAGGCTCTGATAAAGGGGAAGGGGGATGATGCAGAGGGATCTGCTAAAGGGGAAGGGGGGTGATGCAGAGGGATCTGATAAAGGGGAAGGGGGATGATGCAGAGGGCTCTGATAAAGGGGAAGGGGGAGACGGAGGGCTCTGATAAAGGGGAATGGGGATGATGCAGAGGGCTCTAAAGAGGAATGGGGCAATGCAGAATCTTGGCGTCAGCACGAACGTCATGGTTCTCAAAGACTTATCTGAAGGCAGTGCTCACTGATTGTATTCAATATTGGATCTCTGCCATAAATGAGAGGTGGCTCCCCAGCCAGGGAAATAGTCCACGTTTGGTAGGTTTCTCCGCTGATCTTGATGGAGGGAGAGATTTGATCATGCCTAGAGCAGGTTGGTAGAGAGAGAGAGAGAGATCAGTGAGGAGTTGCAGCTCCTTAGCTTTCTCAGTTCACCATTGGTTCCAGATTTCCCTCGTTCTTCGTTGTAACTCTGCCTTTGCCGATTGGTGAGCTCTTTGCCTTGCCCATTCTGTTGTTCTGCCAGGTGTGGAGAGCTTTCCTCCCCTTGTTGATGAGGTCTTGGATGGTGTGGTTATTCTTGTTGAACCAATCTTGGAGTTTCCTGGTCTTGTAGCCAATGCTTTCTTCACAGCTTGAGATGATGTCTGTCTTCAGCTCTTTCCAGCTTTCCTCCATTCCATCAGAATGAACGCTTTGGAGGTTTTGGTGAAGACATTGTCGGAAAGTCACTAGGATGCTTGGCTCTTGAAGCTGCTCAACATTGATAATTTTTCCTGTGCTGTTTCTTCATCTTTCACTGTTCATCACTTTGGTGATGTTGGCATCCTTTTAGTCTTGGAATCAGATGGTGATGAAGTTGATTCTGTGCCAGTGCTTTGATCGTGGATGTCTCAAGGAAATCTTGAACTTGTCTTTTTGGTGAAAGATGACAAGCTGGTGTTCTACATAAAAAAAATAAGAACATAAGAAATAGGAGCAGGAGTAGGCCATCCAGCTCAACCCCCTCAACTCCGGTATCAGCCTAGTAAACCTCCTCTGCACTCCCTCCAAGGCCAAAATATCTTTGCGCAGGTGCGGCGCCCAAAACTGCACACAGTACTCCAGCTGCGGCCTCACCAATGCCCTATACAGCTGCAGCAAGACCTCCCTACTTTTATATTCAATCCCCCTCGCTATGAAGGCCAGCATCCCATTCGCCTTCCTGACCACCTGTTCTAGTGTGCTAGTGCCAGTGATGACAAGCTGATGTTCTGTGCATTTGATAAGCAGGAGAACCCCGTTGGATTTGCAATTCCCAACTCCTTCCTTTCCAATAGTTTCCTTTCCACTCCTGGCGTTGAAGTCTCTGAAGAGGATGATGAATGTTGAAGAGTACAGTATCCAGGGTGGAGTAGAAGCCTTCTTTGGACTTGTCATTGGCATCATGGGGCATAGACACCAGAAAAACAGCGACTCGGACCGTGCAGCACTCCCTCAGCATCTTCCAGGGCAGAATGTCAGTGTTGAGTCTCTGTATCATATGGCTCAGAAACTTGGAATACATACACCTCAAGGTCCTGGAGAGGTACCATCAAGACTGTCTGAGACGGATTCTACCTAGCAGCTGGAAGGACAGATATACTACATCAGCATCCATGAAGGAGCCATCAGCATTGAGGCCTCTGTCACCCAAACCTTATTCTGCTGGGTCGGCTGTGTGCTTAGTATGTCAGAGTCCTCACTGCCGAAGCAAATCGTCTTTGCCCAGCTCAAGGAAGGTATGAAAGGCTTCTGAACAAGAGGAGGACAAAGGAAGCACTTCAGAGTCACCCTGAAGGCTTACCTTGAGAAATGCAACATTGACATCAACGTCTTGGAGACATTTGCTTGGAGTAAATCTATCTGGAGGGATCTCCTGATTGAAGGGACGCAATGCTTTAAGAACACCCAACAGCAAGAGGAGGCCTGAGAAAGAATTGCCAGCAATCTTGAGTCCAAGGACCGAACCCACCTCCCGGAACCACCTGCCAAGTGGGCGGTCAGGGGTGTATTTCTGGGATTGGGCTCATGAGCCATGCAAGGATCCACAGAACTCATGACTAGTGACACAAAGTGAGTGAGCACCAAAGGAGGAGGAGATGGTAACAGCAAGGAGCTAATACAGAACACAGCGTTGGCTAGGCCACAGCTGAAGAACTGTGTACAGTTCTGGCTGCCTAGCTACAGGAAGGATGTGATTGCACTAGAGGGGGTGCAGAGGAGGTTCATCAGGATGTGGCCTAGGATGGAGCATTTGAGCACTGAAGAGAGACTGCATAGGCTTGGATTGTTTTCTCCAGAGATGAGAAGGTTGTGTGTGCGTGTGCGCATTGTATAAGATTGAGGGGTGTGGACATGATGAGCAGGAAACAGTTCTCAGTTGAAGGGTCAATATAACAAGGGGACATAATTTTAAAGTCAGAGGAGGCGGTTTAGTGGGGATTTGAGGAAATGTTTTTTCACTGAGAGTGGTGGGAGTCTGGAATGTGTTGTCTGGGAGGGTGGTAAAGATTGGAAACCTCAATCATTGAAAAGGAAATGGAAGAGCACTTGAAATATCGTAAAAGTTCAAGACTACGGGCCAATGCTGGAAAGTGAGATTAGGGTAGTTTGTCAGTGCAGAACTGATGGGCCAAAGGGCCTCTTCTGTACTATATGACTCTGTTCCACATTCTCAGCAATCTCTGGGTAGATACGCTTCTCCTGAATTTTCTGCTGGATTTAAGAACATAAGAAATAGGAGCAGAAGTAGGCCATCCAGCCCCTCGAGCCTGCCTCGCCATTCAATAAGATCATGGCTGATCTGTTGTGTCTCAGTTCCACATTCCCGCCCTCTCCCCATAACCCTTAATCCCCTCACTTATCAAAAACCCATCAACCCACATCTTAAAAATATTTAGCGAGGCAGCCTCCACCACCTCAACGGGCAGAGAATTCCAGAGATTCACCACTCTTTGAGTGAAGAAGTTCCTCCTCAACTCCGTTCTAAACCGCCCCCCCCTTTATCTTGAGGCTGTGCCCCCTAGTCCTACTGTCCTTTCTGAGCAGGAAGAGCCTCTCCACCTCTATCCTATCCATCCCATTCACCATCTTATACATCTCAATGAGATCTCCCCTCGTTCTTCTAAACTCTAACGAGTACAAGCCTAGTTTATTCAGCCTCTCCTCATAGCTCAATCCCCTCAACTCCGGCATCAGCCTAGTAAACCTCCTCTGCACTCCCTCCAAGGCCAAAATATCCTTGCGTAAGTATGGCAAACAAAACTGCACACAGTACTCCAGCTGCGGCCTCACCAATGCCCTATACAGCAAGACCTCCCTACTTTTATATTCAATCCCCTTCGCTATGAAGGCCTTTTAACGGTGACTACATTGTGCTCACTGTCCCAGATCTGGCCATGCAGCAAATGAATCTTTTCTCTCTCAAGACCTTTCCTAACCTATTAGGTCACCCTCAGCCTGGTCTTATCTCTGGAAAAGAGCCCCAGCCTGTCTGTAAATCCTATTTTGCATCCTCTTCAATACCTCTCCATTCCTTTTATTATATGGAGACTCAGAAGTAGGAATGCTCATGTCTGCTTTTTCATTGTCTACATAACACCTGTTCACTGTTATAGCTTTGGTTCCGTGGCAGTGGTCTTTTATTGAATCGTAGAATCCCTACAGTGCAAAACGCCATTCAGCCCATCAAGTCTGCACTGACCACAATCCCATTCAGGCCCTTTCTCCATAACCCTATGGATTTAGCCTAGTTAGTCCCCCTGATATTAAGAGGCAATTTAGCATGGTCAATCCACCTAACCTGCACATCTTTGGAATGTGGGAGGAAACTGGAGCATCTGAAGGAAACCCACGCAGACATGGGGAAAACGCACAAACTCCACACACAGTCACCCGAGCCAGGAATAGAACCCAGGTCCTTGATGCTGTGAGGCAGCAGTGCCTACCACTGTGCCGCCTACTGACTAGGTTATACCCTGGCTGCCTGCATTGTACATGTGCTGGCTTGTCTGCAGAGGGAGTTGGGGAACAGAATGTGGAAAGCTCAGAAATCCAGCAGTAATCTTTGCTTCACTCTTGGATCTACTTACCTTTATTCAGTACAACTGGAATTCGGGCAGATTATCCATGTGCCTCCATTATTAATGCTTCTACTGTCTGAACCCTCACTGGACCAAACCCTTCACACAACTCCCTGTCTGCTAACTACAGCCATCTCCAGGTAGGCATCCACTTCATGACCCAAGAGAGAACGAATTGTACTTTATTTTGTACTTAGCCCCCCCTCCCCTCCTCGTGCTGTGTCCATAATACAACGTGCTTTTCACATGACACCAATGTAAACATATTCCAATAATCTAGCAATTTCTATTATTCATGGTGATGTGTGTACATGCGTGTGCATTTTATTTGATGCTGTTACTTGTTCAACCTTTGTTAGTGGTAGCAGACCTACGGTTGGCTCTGTCAAAGCTGGAGACTCGCCTGTCAACATTGGAGAAATCCTCAACCAGCCCCAAGCCTGTCATCTGCCCACCAGCCCCGTGCAACAAGGTAAGATCCCATCATCGTCTTCCTTTGACTCTGTGCTTTCCGAAAGTGCCTGTCCCTGGATAAAGGTTCCCGTGGTTATTAATCTTGATTAATAAAGGGATCAGGGGTTATGGGGAAAAGCCAGGAGAATGGGGATGAGAAAAGTATCAGTCATGATTGAATGGCAGAGCAGACTTGGTGGGCTGAGTGGCCTAATTCTGCTCCTATGTCTTATGAAGGTGAGCTTTACGCGGATATCAGGAGGACAGGGTTGGGGCAAGTTCTGTTTCATTTCCCCAGAGCCACTTCTGTCCCAATAAGAACATAAAAAGTCCCCTGTGGCTCCAGAGTTGTCGGTTGCCCACCTCATAAAGACGGACACCTATACTGAAGGAGTGCTGCACAGTCCGAGTCACTGTTTTTCTGGTGAGGTATTAAACCTCAGCCCCAGATGCCCCTTCGAATGGATGATAAAGTTTGTGATCACAGCTTACTGTTTGAAGAAGAGGGGAGACTCCTCACCAGTGCTATCGCTCACCATTATCTAGTTATTATGTAACTGCTTGTGGGAGCGTGCTGTACGCAAACTTGCTCCTACATTTCCTACAGAAATACACTGTTTGTGAAACACTATTGGGACGAGGTTAATAGGTGCTATACAGATGTAAGTTTTTTATTCTTTATACACGGATGTGGCACTCAGGTTCTGGGCTGCCTGTACCGTTATATGAATGTTACTCTCAGGCTCTGGGCTGCCTGTACTGATGGTGTATGACGTCACTCTGGCTCTGGGCTGCCTGTACTGGTATATGAATGTTACTCTCAGGCCCTGGGCTGCCTGTATTGGTGTATGACTCACTCAGGCTCTGGCTTCCTCTACTGGCATATGTCTGTCACTTGGGCCCTGGCTGCCATCCTGGTGGTATATAAATGTGACTCTTGAGGCCCTGGCTGCCTGTACTGGTGTACAGCTGTCACTCTGGGCTGACATTACTGGTGTATGAATGTTGAAAGAGGTGTGATGCTAGTTTAAGTCACACTGTGCTGGTCTGCAGTGATTTTACCCTGTGTAAATGTTGCTCTTTCACATCAATCCCATCACAACGCAGCCGGTGGCCGACGAAGATGGTGATGATGATATTGATCTCTTTGGAAGCAGTGATGAGGAAGAGACTGCCGAGAAGGAGAGGATTCGGGAGGAACGGTTGCGTGAATATGCAGAGAAAAAATCCAAGAAACCCGCCCTCATCGCCAAGTCCTCTATCCTGCTGGATGTGAAACCAGTAAGTTATCTCCTTTTCATCTAGCCACACGTGTGCACATGCATACACACTCATCCATGCGTGTGCACACGTACACGCACACTCACCCCGTACACTATCATCCACGCACACACACTCACCCCATACACAATCGCTTAGATGCACACGCTTGCGCGCGCATGTACGCACGCACGCGCGCGCGCACACACACAAGCATGTGCACGCAAACATGACCACAGCCCCACCAACCCACTCTTCTGCCAATTCCCACTTCACAGACAATAGGGACTCTGTCTCGCGCGCGCACACATTTCTTGCTCACTATTGAGATCTGTCTGCGTGTTGGGGGGTGGGGGGAAGAGACTGTGATTGTGGGGGAAAGGGCTGTGATTGGTGGGGGGGTTGTTTCTGGGTGAATTGGGTAGCAGAAACGATTGTCATTTTTCCAGGGTCGTTCTCAAGTTTAAGTTTTCAAATCTGAAATGCTGGTAATCAGCCGACAGACGGCACAGAGCAGCACAAACCACTGTCGATACTGGAAACCAGTGAAAACGCAAGAAATGTCATAAATACTCAGCAGATCAAGCAGCATGCATATAAAGAAAGTTAATATTTTGGGTGAGCTTTTATCAGGAGTACAATGAGTTACCATTTCCCTGAAACCCCTCTCTGCTCAGTATGATGTTTGCTGACCAAGTCTATTCTTGTGCAGTGTTGTTTCCACTGTTACGATTCTGGAATTTCTTTCGAGTTATCCTGATGAATGCAAGGCATGAAGCTTAGACAGAGCCTGTCTTTCTTTCAACAATACTTCGCATCTGAATAAATGTTTAAAAAATCAAAATGGAGTCAGTAAAAAGGGATTCTTTTCACTGGTGGGCAGAAGGCTGTTAGTACCCAGAGGAGGGATGAGAATTTATTTTTTTCCACAGCGTGTTGTTGTGTTCTGGAATGCAAGGGTCATGGTGATGTTCAAAATGGAATTAGACAAATACACACGGGAGCAAAGTTCAGGAGTGTGGGACTGATTGGGCCAATCTTTCAGGCTGACACAAGTACAGTACACCAAAAAACTGTCTGTTAGGAGTGAGGCGATGGCCGAGTGGGATTATTGCTAGACTACTGATCCAGAAACTCAGCTAATGTTCTGGGGGACCGGGTTTGAATCCTGCCACAGCAGATGGTGGAATTTGAATTCAATAAAGAAAAAATCTGGAATTAAGAATCTACTGATGACCATAAAACCATTGTCGATTGTTGGAAAAAACCCATCTGGGTCATTAATGTCCTTTAGAGAAGGAAATCTACCGTCCTTAGCTGGTCTGACCCACATGTGATCCAGTGCCACAGCAATGTGGTTGACTCTTAACTGTTCTTGGGCAACTAGGGATGGGCAATAAATGCTGGCTAGCCAGCGATGCCCATGTCTCACCAATAAATTTTTTAAAAAAGGCAAACAAGAGTTTGTGAATGGGTTAAACAGTTTTGCAAAGATGGGACATACAACAGGATCCTGTCCTTCTCTCCCCTTTGCTATGAAATTTAGTCATTCAGACTTTGGGGATTGATCAGATATTTGGTAATAGAGCTGTGGGCACTGGGCGGTGTTGTGCTTCACCCACCCTTGGAGAGAGTTGAGGCGATCACTTCAGATTATTTTGTATCTGTTCCCCCTCCAGCAGTACATTGCAGCACACAGCCTGCAACTTCCACCACCCGTATTGCACAGAAATGTGTGTAACTGGGACATGAGTCAAATGCAAGTGTGAATGTGAAAATTAATTGCGCTACACCCAAGCTCATTTTTTGATTATGATTTGATTTATTGTTGTATTAACACACAGTGAAAAGTATTGTTTCTTGTGCGCCATATAGACAAAGAAAAGGAGAGATTGCAGAATGTAGTGTTACAGTCATAGCAATTAGGGGTGGCACAATTGTTAGCACTGCAGCCGCACAGCACCAGGGACCCAGGTTTGATTCCCAGCTTGGGTCACTGTGTGGAATTTGCACATTCTCCCCATGTCTGTGTGGGTTTTCTCCAGGTGCTCTGGTTTACTCCTACAATCTGAAAGATGTGCTGGTTAGATACATAGACCCAAACAGGCACCAAGTGTGGCGACTCGGGAAATTTCACAGTAACTTCTTTGCAGTGTTAATGTGAGCCTGCTTATGACTAATAAGTAAACTTTAGGGATGGGCAATAATGCTGGCGATGCCCATGTCCCAAGGGTGAATTAAAAAGCAGCTGCTGGAGTTTAGTTTTTATCAGCAGATCAAGATTCATTCAAAGCAAGTTGTGGTGCTAAAACTGCCAGATAGCTCCACATGAGGACAGATCAGTCGTACTGAGGAGCTCCGATGGGTGATTGCATTGTAGCGCTTCATAGTGGGTGGGCATGGGTTTTGATCAGTCAAGGTTGGTTGTGGGTTGGCTGCAGTTTCACGGTGCTTGTTCTCTGCAGTGGGACGACGAGACAGACATGGTGAAACTGGAGGAGTGTGTGCGCACGGTACAGATGGATGGCTTGGTGTGGGGAGGCTCCAAGCTGGTACCAGTCGGCTACGGGATAAAGAAACTCCAGATCCAGTGTGTGGTGGAAGATGATAAAGTTGGCACAGATCAGCTGGAGGAAGAAATCGTCAAATTTGATAATTACGTGAGTTAAACTGTGAAGCTGGCTGTCGGGTTGGGTGGTGGAGCTCAAAGCATTAACTGGGGCTGGGTTTATTTGGAATAATAAACTCAGCCCCAGCTAATAATAAATTTCCATCTCAACCAGTTGGAAATGCAAAGACAGGAGGTGAGCAAGACCACCTTCGTCTTCCTCGCACTTAAATCAATCTCCCTGGCCATAAATTAACCATTCCCCTCTCCATTCCTGAATTCCCTCCATTACAGCACGATGGGTACGCCATCATTACACACACTGCATTGAGGACACCAGCGAAGGGTAATAAATGCCACAACTTCAAATGCTCCTGTTGCTTATCCCTAGTCCTCAGGGAAGTGTGGATGTCTCCAGATGTTGACTTAGGGCAGGATCTGCTGAACTTGAGTTGTATTTGTGATCACGCTACACTGCCAATCCTGTTGGGTGGTGTATCTGGCTATATCTTGTCCTCTGATAGACTCTGAGCACAAGATGCACTTGTTCCCCATTGTCATATTTCTCATTAATCCATTCTGAGGGTTCCGTGTGTTTGTACCTGTTTCCCTTAGCTCCTTGGCCCAGCCATTGCTCCAATAACCCAGCGGTGAATTTTTTAACTTTGTGAGTAAATAGTCACTGGCTCTTCTAATTGACATCTTTCTTTGTTCTTTTACAGGTGCAAAGTGTAGATGTTGCTGCTTTTAACAAGATCTGATGGCTGCTGAATCTTTCCAGAGTTAGAGGAATAAAAAGGGGTTGAATTCTCTGTCCTGTCTGGTCTTTATCACGCTCACCAGGAGATATAACACCTGTCCTTTTACTCCCTCGCTTCTTAATGTCTATCGCACAGCACCAAGCATTCCTCTTGGGTGAGGCAGCAGTTTGTGTGTCCTGCTTTCAGTTGAGTAGACTATTTGTCGCTCACCATGCAGCGCTCTCTACGCTGGAGGGACCAGACTGAACGACCACTTTGTGGTACGTTACCATCCAGCTTGTGAGCGTGACCCTGAGATTCCAGTCACCTGTCATTTTAATTTTTCGTGTCTGTCACTCTCCCCTCAGCACCCTGTTCTGTTCCAATGGAGCTCGACGCAAGTTCAGGGAGCAGCAACTCATCTTTTGTTTAGGCACTTTACTACCTTCCAGACTCTTCCCATGGCACCTTTCCATGCAATTGCACAGAGTATAACACCAATATTTTTCACCTCTCTCCTCAACAATGTGGCTTCCTCTACACCAAAGAAGCCAAACACGAACTGAGGGACTACTTTGTCAAACACTTCCATTCAATCTATAAGCATGAGGCAGACTTTGCGGTTGTTTGCCATTATAATTCACAGAGGTGGTGTCATATTCACATTGCTGTCCTTGGCCTGCTGCATTGTTCCGATGGAGCCCAATGCAAGCTCGAGAAGCAGCACTTTCACTTCCTGTTACTTTACAGCTTTGTGAACTTGGTGGGGATTTCGACAATTTCAGACTGTGAACTCTGACGTCCAACCAACCAGTTTTCAGAGTGCTGACTTTTATTCTGCCATTGACACTTGCTCTGGATCCCTGCTTTATTTCCTTACTACAGAGGTTCCCAAACTGGGGTCTGCGGACCCTTGGGGGTCCGTGTAGGGTCTCCAGGGGGCCGATAGAGCTGGCAACTGCCATGTGACCGGCAAACACCTGTTCAAAAGAAGCAACCGACCAATTTCAAAAACAACTGCTCAGTGCCAGGCCATGGACCACTGGATACTGGTCGGCTGACTATAGAATTACAGCGAGCACATTGGTGAGGAGGGGGTATCAGGAAGCATTGCTTCACAAAGCACTTTATGAAAATCTGACACTTTCTCCCCAAGAGGTTAAATCAGTTGAAAGTAGCTTTTATTTATACATCACCACTCCTGATCTCTGACTTTTCTAAAGCCTTTTATAGCTAATTAAGTTGTCTTGAAGTGTAATCACTATTGTAATGTGGGAACCTCGGTAGCAAATATGTGCACAGTAAGATCTCACCAGCAGAACTGTAATGATGATCTTGTATTATATCATGTGGGTGGAGAGTTGACTAGGAATGTGGCTATGTACCCAGAGAGAATCTCATTCCTAGCACCACCTTGATTCCACTTTGTGGTGATGGTGAATCCGTGTTACAGATGAGGTCTAATGAGAGTTCCTCTGGTAGGCAGAGTCACACAGCTAACACCGTACTGGTTAGAAGGATGAGGGGGGATCTTATAGAGACGTATAAGATAATGAAGGGGATGGATAGGGTAGAGGTAGAGAGATTCTTCCAGCTTAGAAAGGATAGCAGGACTAGAGGGCACAGCCTCAAGATGCGGGGGTGCAGTTTAGAACGGAGTTGAGGAGGAACTTCTTCACTCAAAGGGTGGTGAATCTCAAGAATTCTCTGCCCGTTGAAGTGGTGGAGGCTGCATCACTAAATATATTTAAGTCACGGGTAGATAGGTTTTTGATAGACAAGGGAATTAAGGGTTATGGGGAGAAAGCGGGAAAGTGGAACTGATCCACTTCAGATCAGCCATGATCTTATTGAATGGCGGGGCAGGCTCGAAGGGCTAGATGGCCTACTCCTGCTCCTATTTCTTATGTTCTTATGTGACTCTGCCTGTTCCTGCTTACTGAAGGAACTCTCATTTAAACCCCATCTTCAGCGGGCAGCATGGATTCATCATAACAATATCACAATGTTAAATACGAGCACTGATAGGCTTGGGAAGGCTAAAGATGACAATGAGGTGTTCAAGATGATGGAAGGTGGTGATAGTAATCGATAGAAGCTATTTCCCCTAGTGTGGGGAGTCCAAAGTGCTGCAAACCTCCCGTCTGGTAGTGTCTGTGAAGAGAGGAACAGAGTTAATGAGTCCAATATAACTTGAAAATCTGAAGAATATTAAACTTAAAAGTGAGGCTGTTTGTGGTGAAATCGTGAAGCACTTCTCTCTCTCACACACACACATACAAAACAGTGAAAATCTGCAATTCTCTCCCCTAAAAGGCTACTTCAAGTTGGAGGGCAGCCCTAACAAGTGGGATCTTTCATCCCGTCTATCAGCCTGGCTGATGTATTTTATGTTATTTGTCTATGATATTGCTTACATCTGGGTCTATGTTTTCTCAAAGATGAAGTGTTCAAAAGGATACATTGGAAAGATAGAATCACAGAATCCCTACTGTGCACAAGGAGGCTATTCAGTTCAATGAGCCTGCACTGAGAGCAATCCCACCCAGGCCCTATCCCCATATATTTGCCTTTCTACTCCCACTGACATTAATGGACAGTTTATCATGGCCAATCAACCTAACGCGCACATCTTTGGACTGTGGGAGGAAACTGGCACACCCGGAGGAAACCCCACGCAGACACAAGGAGAACATGCAAACTCCCTCAGACAGTGACCCGAGGCTGGAATTGAACGTGGATCCCTGGAGCTATGAGGTAGCAGTGCTGACCAGTGTCACCCCAGAGAGACTTTCCATTGATCAGTAACTGAAAATCAAATATAGAAATGTTGCTCCTTCATGGGGTGTGGGTAGGATGTAGGCCAGCATTTATTACCCATCCCTAATTGTCCTTGAGAAGGTGGTGGTGAACTGCAGTTGCTGTGGTTGAGGTACGCCCATTGTGCTGTTAGGGAGGGAGTTCCAGGATTTTGAGCCTGCGACAATGAAGGAACGGCGATATATTTCAGTGTGGTGAGTAGAGGGGAACAGTGTGGTGAGTAGTTTAGAGGGTGGTTTTTTCAGGTATCTGCCCTTCTAGATCAGGCTTTTCGAACCCTTTGGCTCATGGAGCCACATCTGTATATTTTTTTACTCCAGGGCCAATGAGCAAATTTCAGAAGGAAAGGGTTTGGCAGAATGATGAGCTGAAATTTCAAAAAAAAATCCTGTTTTAAGGAAAGAAACCCTTTCTGAGCAAGGAATAAGTTAAAAACAGTAACAGCAATCCAGTCTTTAGGAGCAGGTCAGTGTATTTGAATGGGTGACTGAGTCCCTGCATGTGTATGTGTTGGTGTTTGGTGGTGAGTGGGAACTGCATACTCAGTGTCTCACACTACCCTCCACAACGCACTCTTGCACACGTACATCCCAGAGGCTGCGAGGTCGAGATGTCACCTCGCCTTCGAAGAAAAAAATTGAAACCTTCAGTCCTGAGCATCCCCCTTACACGAATCTCTGAAGCAGACACCCCCACTTCCCCTAGCTTGCCAGTTCTGAGCAGGCATCAGCACCCCTCAGCTTCAAACTCTGCCACTCACTCTTACATAGACATACTTGCACACACATACATGTGCACATTCTCATTCTCTCACCGCCAGAAAGAAATGAGCCTGACTGGCTGAGGAGGCACTGAGAATTTTTAAAAATTATTTCCAGGATGTTTAAAGTTGAACTGTTACTGGCACTTCGCAGACATGGCAGGTCATTTGCAATTGTGGGGGTGGGGGGGAGGGTGAAGGTGGTGGTTACATTGGTCTGGGACCATGTCCTGGACAAACCTGTTGTAGATGCAAGTGGCTGTGGGCTTGGAAGGTGCTGGCTTAGGAGCCTTGGTGAGAAAGGGAGTAGAAGGAAGGAAGTTTGTTGTACATAATTAATGAGATGTGGAATGGTTTGTCGTAAGAATTTGTGATCCCTTAGCCCCCTCCCCTCAGTGCGGCCATTGAACCCTCAGAGAGCTATCACCACCATTCTTAGGACAGTCTTTAAGTCAATGTACGCATATTTGCTTGAGTGCCAGCCGTGGAATTTAATGTTGGCAAGTGTGAGGTGGTCCACTTTGTTAGGAATAATGGTAGGAAGGACTATTACTTACGGGGTGAAAAACTGCAGCAGGCGACGGTGCAGAGGGACCTCGGGGTCCTTGTGCATGAGTCGCAAAAACCCAGCTTGCAGGTGCAGCAGGTGGTCAGGAAGGCGAATGGGATGCTGGCCTTCATAGCGAGGGGGATTGAATATAAAAGTAGGGAGGTCTTGCTGCAGCTGTATAGGGCATTGGTGAGGCCGCAGCTGGAGTACTGTGTGCAGTTTTGGGCGCCGCACCTGCGCAAGGATATTTTGGCCTCGGAGGGAGTGCAGAGGAGGTTTACTAGGCTGATACCGGAGTTGAGGGGGTTGAGCTATGAGGAGAGGCTGAATAAACTGGGCTTGTACTCGTTAGAGTTTAGAAGAATGAGGGGAGATCTCATTGAGACGTATAAGATGATGAATGGGATGGATAGGATAGAGGTGGAGAGACTCTTCCCGCTCAGAAAGGATAGTAGGACTAGGGGGCACAGCCTCAAGATAAAGGGGAGGCGGTTTAGAACGGAGTTGAGGAGGAACTTCTTCACTCAAAGGGTGGTGAATCTCTGGAATTCCCTGCCCGTTGAAGTGGTGGAGGCTGCCTCGCTAAATATTTTTAAGACGCGGGTTGATGGGTTTTTGATAAGAGAGGGGATTAAGGGTTATGGGGAGAGGGCGGGAAAGTGGAACTGAGCAGCGACAGATCAGCCATGATCTTATTGAATGGCGGGGCAGGCTTGAAGGGCCAGATGGCCTACTCCTGCTCCTATTTCTTATGTTCTTATTAGCATTCTCTGATTCAGAAGTGGAGTAGACCTGTTGGGCCGAATGGCCTACTTTACACCTTATAGTCTCAGTGTGACACTTCAAGCCCAGCTTTGAGTTGGAAGTTATTTAAGATGAAGTCAATGAGGCGGGTAGAATTAGGGACCTTGCGGTGAAGGATCCTCTTGGAGAGAGTGATCATTGCATGGTGGAGTTTCTGTTGCAGATGGAGGAGGAGAAAGTGGGTTCCCGGACACACGTCCTTTGTTTGAATAGAGGGGAGTATGGTAGGATGAGAGAAGAATTGGCGAATGTGGACTGGGGGAATGTGTTGGAAGGTAGGTCTGCTGAGGAGCAGTGGAGGATCTTTAAGGAGATCTTTCTTGGTGCTCAGCAGAAATTTATTCCGATGGTCAAAAAGGACAGTAGGAGGAGAGGTAATAAGCCGTGGATAACGAAGGAGGTGAAGGAAAGTGTTAAATTAAAAGCGGAGGAATTTAGAGTAGCTAAGAGTAGTGGGCGAGAAGAGGATTGGGAAAGGTTTAAATGTCAACAAAAATTGACAAAGAAGTTGATAAAGGAGGGTAGGAGAAGCTATGAAGCTGGGCTAGCACTTAATATAAAAAAGGATAGCAAGAGTTTTTATAAATATATAAAAAGGAAGAGGCTGGCTAGGGTGAACGTTGGTCCTTTAGCGGATGAGAAAGGGGACCTAGTGGTAGGGGATGGGGAAATGGCTAAGGTCTTGAATAACTTTTTTGTTTCTGTCTTCATGGAGGAGGACGTGAATAATTTGCCGGGTGTTAGCGATGGAAAGGTGGTAGGACTGGAGGGTCTTAATGACATTACTGTTACTAGAGAGGTGGTGCTCAACAGACTGGAGGGGCTGATTGTGGACAAGTCGCCAGGACCGGATGGAATGCATCCGAGGGTTCTGAAAGAAATGGCGGAGGTTATAGTGGATGCCTTGGTGGTTATTTTCCACACGTCGCTGGATTCCGGGGAAGTGCCGGAAGATTGGAAAACAGCTAATGTTACGCCGTTGTTTAAGAAGGGTGCCAGGCAAAAGGCGGGGAATTATAGGCCGGTTAGTTTAACTTCTGTGGTAGGTAAAATGTTAGAATCCGTCATTAAGGAGGAAATTGCGAGGCATCTTGAAGGGAATTGCTTGATAGGGCAGACGCAACACGGTTTCATTAAAGGGAAGTCGTGTCTGACAAATTTACTGGAGTTCTATGAGGATGTGTCTAGGGCGGTGGATAGAGGAGAGCCGGTGGATGTGGTCTTTCTAGATTTTCAGAAGGCGTTTGACAAGGTACCTCACAAGAGGTTATTGCAGAAGGCCAGGGGACATGGAGTTGGGGGTAGGGTGTTAGCGTGGATAGAGGATTGGTTGTCAAATAGGAGGCAGAGAGTGGGGGTCAATGGGTGCTATTCGGATTGGCGGTTGGTGACTAGTGGGGTGCCCCAGGGGTCGGTGCTGGGGCCTCAGCTATTTACCATTTATATAGATGATCTGGAGGAGGGAACCGAGTGCAGGGTGTCGAAATTTGCTGATGACACCAAGATTGGGGGAAAGGCAAATTGTGCGGAGGGTGTGGAGAGTCTGCAGAAGGATCTAGATAGGCTGGGCGAATGGGCCAGGAAATGGCAAATGGAATTTAATGTTGGCAAGTGTGAGGTGGTCCACTTTGGTAGGAAGAATGGTAGGAAGGACTATTACTTACGTGGCGAAAAACTGCAGCAGGCGACGGTGCAGAGGGACCTCGGGGTCCTTGTGCATGAGTCGCAAAAACCCAGCCTGCAGGTGCAGCAGGTGGTCAGGAAGGCGAATGGGATGCTGGCCTTCATAGCGAGGGGGATTGAATATAAAAGTAGGGAGGTCTTGCTGCAGCTGTATAGGGCATTGGTGAGGCCGCAGCTGGAGTACTGTGTGCAGTTTTGGGCGCCGCACCTGCGCAAAGATATTTTGGCCTTGGAGGGAGTGCAGAGGAGGTTTACTAGGCTGATACCGGAGTTGAGGGGATTGAGCTATGAGGAGAGGCTGAATAAACTAGGCTTGTACTCGTTAGAGTTTAGAAGAATGAGGGGAGATCTCATTGAGACGTATAAGATGATGAATGGGATGGATAGGATAGAGGTGGAGAGACTCTTCCCGCTCAAAAAAGACAGTAGGACTAGGGGGCACAGCCTCAAGATAAGGGGGAGGCGGTTTAGAACGGAGTTGAGGAGGAACTTCTTCACTCAAAGGGTGGTGAATCTCTGGAATTCTCTGCCCGTTGAAGTGGTGGAGGCTGCCTCGCTAAATATTTTTAAGACGCGGGTTGATGGGTTTTTGATAAGAGAGGGGATTAAGGGTTGTGGGGAGAGGGCGGGAAAGTGGAACTGAGCCACGACAGATCAGCCATGATCTTATTGAATGGCGAGGCAGGCTCGAAGGGCTAGATGGCCTACTCCTGCTCCTATTTCTTATGTTCTTATAATGGAATACCGTCCTGGGACATCACTGCAGGCCTGACTATCTTCAGCTGCTTCAATTTCCTTCTTTCCATTCTAAAGTTACATATATCCCCAATGTTGAGCAGCATTTGTGACTCCTCAGATGCTGAAGCAATCTGTGTTCACATGTAACAATAGCTGGAAAGTTGGGCTGATGAATGGCAAGTTGTCACATAAGTGAGCAAAAAGTAGGCTTTTAATATTCAAGAGGAGAATTTCAGATTCGTTTTTTTTCCATAAACAAAGGCATGTGGCCTCTTCACATCCCCTCTCTGTACCTCTGGGTCACATGACTCAATGGGCAACACAGCGCAGAAGGTGGTTTTCCCAAATCGGAGAATCATACAGTGCAGGAAAGGCCCATCGAGCCCGCACCAAAACATTAGAAACTCCTGAACTCCTACCTAATCCCATCTGCCAGCATTTGGCCCATAGTCCTGAATGTTATGATGTGCCAAGTACTTATCCAAATACTTTATAAAGGGTGTGAAGCAACCTGCCTCCACCACCCTTCCAGGTAGCACATTCCAGACCATCACCATTCTCCAGGTAAAAAGGTTTTTCCTTGCATCCCCCCTAAAACTCCTGTCCCACACCATGAACCTATGTCCCCTCATTGCTGATCCTTTGACTAAGGAGAACAGCTGCTCCTTATACTTACCCACTCTGTCCATGTCTCAATCTTGAACACCTCAATCAGGCCGCCTCCTCAGTTGTCTCTGCTCGAGTGAAAACAACCCAAGCCTATCCAACCTTTCTTCATAACTTAAACGTTCCATCCCAGCTAGCATCCTGGAGAATCTCCTCTGCACCCCCTCCAGTGCAATCACATGCTTCCGAAACTGTGGCTACCAGAACTACTCACAGTACTCTATCTGTGGCCTCACCAAATATGCAACTATACAACTCCAACATGACTTAGATGCTTTTGTAATCTATACCCCAATTGATAAAGGTGAGCATCCCATTTGCCTTTTTCACCACCCTACTAACATGTCCTTCCACCTTCAGAGATCTGTGGATAAACACGCCAAGGTCCCTTTGTTCCACTGAATTTCCTAGTGTCCTACTTTTTATTGAGTACTTTTTGTCAAATTACACTTTCCAAAGTGTACTACCTCACATTTTCAGGGCTAAATTCCATTTGCCACTTATCTGCCCATTTGACCATTCTGTCTGCACCTTTTTGTAGTCCAAGACACTCTGCCTCACTGTCAACCACCCAGCCAATCTTTGTGTCATCCGCAAACTAAATAATCCCATCCTCCACATAGTCATCAATGTTGTTTGTATAAATAATGAATAATAGGAGGCCCAACACAGATCCCTGGGGTACATTGCTAGTCACTGACTTCCAGTCGCTAAAGCAGCTTTCTGTCATCACCCTCTGTCTCCTACAACTGAGCCAATTTTGAATCCACTTTATCAAATTACCCTATATCCCATGTGAATTTGCCTTCTTTACACATCTCCCATGTGGGACCTTGTCAGAGGCGTTGCTGAAATCCATATAAACTATATTGACTGCACTACCCTCATCTATACAGCTGGTCACCTCAAAGTTGTTAGGCACAACCTTCCTCTGACAAAGCCATGCTGACTATCCTGATCAAGCAAGTGGTGACCAGTGCAAAGATGTGTGGGTTAGGTTGATTGACCATGCTAAATTGCCCCTTAGGGTCAGGGGACTAGTAGGGTAAATACGTGGGGTTATGGGAATAGGGCCTGGGTGGGATTATTAATGTTGCGGACTTGCTGGGCCGAATGGCCTCCTGCACAGTGGGGAATCTATGATAGATGCTCTCCAATAGTTTCCCTACCCCTGATGTGAGACTCACTGGTCTGTAGTTCCCTGGTTTATCTCTACAACCCTTCTTAAATAGTGGAACCACATTAGCTGTTCTCTAGTCCTCTGCACCTCCCCTGAAGGAGCCTGAGACTCCAAAAGCTAGTGCTGCCAAATAAACCTGTTGGACTTTAATCTGGTGTTGTGAGACTTCTTACTATGCTTATCCCAGTCCAATACTGCATCTCCACATCATGACCTCCCCTGTGGCCAGAGAGGAATTGAAAATCTGGGTCAGAACCCCTGCAACCTCCTCTCTTGCCTCCCACAGAGGCCTAAGGCACAATCCATCTGGACCTGGAGATTTATCCATTTTATGGCTACCAACACCACCTATATTGTGTCCTTCCCAATGTCAATTTGCTGAAGAACCTCAGTCTCCCTGAATTCCATCCCATTGTCCTCATTCTCTTGGGTGAAGATGGATATGATGTCGGTATGCGTTTTTCTTCTTAGTTAATTGCTCCTGAATCCATGGTCACAGGAACTCGATGGGAAAACAGAATTTGATCTCTCTTCTGAAAGGAGATGGTGGGATAGATTTTCATTTTTTTAACCAGGCTTTAACTGGTTCTGTGGATCAACGACCTGATCTCGTGCACCAGGATTCCTTTGCAGAGTGCCACCCATGTTTTATCTAAAGTCCTATTTAACTTGGGACATTGTAACTGGGAGATTCCCCAAAGATACGCTGGACAGCTCAAACATCAGTTGGGCAATTGCCTTACAAGGGGAACCCTCTGAAAGTATGATTTAAATCACAAACTTAAGATGGTTCTGATTGTCTTACAGGCAGCATGGTGGCACAGTGGTTAGCCCTGCTGCCTCACAGCGCCAGGGACCTGGGTTCGATTCCCAGCTGGGTAACACAGTGGTTAGCCCTGCTGCCTCACAGCGCCAGGGACCTGGGTTCGATTCCCTGCTGGGTAACACAGTGGTTAGCCCTGCTGCCTCACAGCGCCAGGGACCTGGGTTCGATTCCCAGCTGGGTAACACAGTGGTTAGCCCTGCTGCCTCACAGCGCCAGGGACCTGGGTTCGATTCCCAGCTGGGTAACACAGTAGTTAGCCCTGCTGCCTCACAGTGCCAGAGACCTGGGTTTGATTCCTGACTTGGGTCACTGTCTGTGTGGAGTCTGCACAGTAAGAAGTCTCAACACCAGGTTAAAGTCCAACCAGTTTATTTGATAGTAATCTCACAAGCTTTAGGAAACGGTGTTCCTTCGTCAGGTATGAGAAAGGTTCTGATCAGAGAAGGACATATAAAGTCACACACAGTTTACAGAATACTGATTAGAATGCAAGTCTTTACAGCTAACCTGCTATTCATTCTCCCCGTGTCTGTGTTGGTTTCCTCTGGCTGCTCCAGTTTCCTCCCACAGTCTGAAAGACATGCTGGTTAAGTGCATTGGCCGTGCTAAATTCTCCCTCAGTGTACCCAAACAGGCTCCAGAGTGGGGCAGCTCGAGGGTTTTCACAGTAACTTCATTGCTGTGTGTCTACTTGTGACAAATAAACTTGAATAGTTACATGGGGAATGTTAGAATAATTGAAACTACTTTAATTCCTGAGTAACTACAGTATTGACCGCACAACACCTCGTCATAGGATTGCTCCCCACCCCCGACTGACCAATCGTCCACTCACTGACCACCAGACCCCAGCACTCCCACTCACCCACCTTACAAAGGTACCTCCTCAGACCTTTAACTGTTCCTGCTTTACGGCAGTTAGTGTTGTGAAAAGGGGGAGTGGCCTCCTCACCTCTGACCCTGGGCCTTGGACCGAAGGCCTCAGGAGCGCGCCTCACTCGGCCTGGGTCGCAAGGTTGACTGAGAAAGGAGCAGCTGGAATTCCAGGTACGAAACAAGGAATGGAATGACAATTCCAACTCTGTCAATTCACAGAAGTTCAGGTCTCAAGACGTTGTTCTGGAACCCGTACATATTGATGACCAGAAGCACTTCACACAGCCCGGGGATCTGGAACTTTTGAAGTAGGGCTGAAAGGTGGCATGAAAGATCCGCGCCACACAAGGGCTGGGCAATGACCATCTCCCAACATGAGACTATTTAACCATCTCCCTTGACACTCAATGGCATTAACATCACTGAATCCCCCACTATCACCATTCTGGGGGCTACCATTGACCAGAAACAACTGGACCAGCCATATAAACACTGTTGCTACCATACCAGGTCAGAGGATAGACATCCTGCAATGAGTAACTCACCTCCTGCAAAGCCAGTCCTCCATCTGAAAGGCACATGTCAGCAGTGTGATGGAATACATTCCCCTTGCCTGGATGGGTGCAGCTCCAACAACACTCCAGAAGCTTGACCCCATTCAGGACAAAGCAACCTGTTTTATTGGCACTCCCACAAACACTCAATCCCTCCACCACTGATGGCAGCCGTGTGTGCCATCTACATGATGTACTGCAGGAGCTCACCAAAGCCCCTTAGGCAGTACCTTCCAAACCCACAACCTCTACAATCGAAAAGGACAAGGGCAGCAGATAAATGGGAACACCGTCACCTGGAGGTTCCCGTCCAAGCCACTCACTATCCTGACTTGGAAATGTGTAACCTTTCTCCACTGTCGCTGGGTCAAAATCCTGGAACTCCCTAATAGCACTGTGGGTGTACCTACACCACATGGACTGCAGTGATTCAAGAAGGCAGCTCACCACCACCTTCTCAAGGGCAACTAAGGATAGGCAATAAATGTTGGCCAGCCAGCGATGCCCATATCCCACAAAAAAATGAATAAAATTTGAAGATAGACTTGTAATGTAGTGAACGTAGCGATACTGAAGGAGTGTTGCACTGTTGGAGGAGCTAGCTTTCAGCTGAGATGATAAACTGAGGTCCCCATTGCTGATTCAGGTGGATGTAAAGATCCTGTGACACGATTACAAAGAGCTGTGGAGATTTCCCTGGAAAATATATAAATCCCAATCAGCATCGCAAAAAATGATTACCTACATTGCTGTTCGTGGCAGCTAGCTGTGTAAAGCCTAGTGATCTCTAAGGTAGGGACATGTTTGGCACAACTTTGTGGGCCGAAGGGCCTGTATTGTGCTGTAGTTTTTTTATGTTTCTAATGTGGCTGCCACAGCCCCTCCTGCTTTACAATCGGAACATCAACAAAACTGGCTGTAAAGTGCTTTGCATTGTCCAGTGGATTTGTGTTGCTCGCAATCATTCAATGTTCACTATCCCTGGTGAGAAATCATTGAAATGAGTGAATCAGAGGATGTTTTAAACAAGGAGCGAGGAGGATGGCATAAAACAAACATGATTACAATCTCTCTGGATCTGGTGTCTGAATGTCTTTGGGCTGTAACTTTCACTGATCAACACACACACACACAAACGCAAAACAATTTACACTGATATAGCACCTACAATGTCATAAGGTTTAGAAGGCTGAGGGGGAATCTTACAGAGACGTATGAGATAATGAAGGGGAAGGATAGGGTCGAGGTAGAGAGATTCTTCCCGCTTAGAAAGGATAGCAGGACTAGAAGGCACAGCCTCAAGATAAGGAGGGGGCAGTTTAGATTGGAGTTGAGGAGGAACTTCTTCACTCAAAGGGTGGTGAATCTCTGGAATTCTCTGCCCGTTGAAGTGGTGGAGGTACCTCGCTAAATATATTTAAGACACGGGTAGATAGGTTTTTGGCAGACAAGGGAATTAAGGGTTATGGGGAGAAAGCGGGAAAGTGGAACTGAGCCACTTCAGATCAGCCATGATCTTATTGAATGGCGGGGCGGGCTCGAGGGGCTAGATGGCCTACTCCTGCTCCTATTTCTTATGTTCTTATAAAACATCCTAAAATGCTTCACAATGGCATTTTCAAACAACATGAGTGATGTGGATGAAGTGAGGGACCTTGGAGTGAATGTCCACAGATCCCTGAAGGTAGCAGGACAGGTGGGTAAGGTGGTTAAAAAGGCAAAGAGAATCCTTTCACTTATTAACCAGGGAATCTATGAATGGTATGCTTTCTCTGTATAGCACACAAGAAACAATACTTTTCACTATAGACTAATACATGTGACAATAATAAATCACCTGATGAAGGAGCAGTGCTCCAAAAGCTCGTGCTACCAAATAAACCTGTTAGACTTTGACCTGGTGTTGTGGAACTTCTTACTTTGCCCACCTCAGTCCCCCAACTTCGCATCAATAATAAACCAAATCAAGGAATAGACGAGAGGAGCAGGGAAGTTAGGCTGGAAATGTATTAAACATTAGTTAGGCCACAACTTGAGCACTGTGTGCAGTTCTGGTCACCTCATTACAGAAAGGATGTCACTGTGTTAGGGAGGGCACAGAGGAGGTTTACAAGGATGTTGCCAGGACTGGGAGCTCACAGCTATGAAGAAAGATTGAAGAGGCTGGGATCGTTCTCCTTGGAACAGAGGAGGCTAAGGGGAGATTAGATGGAGATATACAGAATAGTGAGGGGCTTGGAGAGAATGGATACACAGCTAGCTGCCACAAACAGCAATGTAGGTAATCATTTTTTGCGATGCTGATTGGGATTTATATATTTTCCAGGGAAATCTCCACAGCTCTTTGTAATCATGTCACAGGATCTTTACATCCACCTGAATCAGCAATGGGGACCTCAGTTTATCATCTCAGCTGAAAGCTAAGTCCTCCAGCAGTGCAACACTCCTTCAGAATTGCTATGTTCACTACATTACAAGTCTATCTTCAAATTTTATTCATTTTTTTGTGGGATATGGGCATCGCTGACCAGACAGCATTTATTGCCTATCCTTAGTTGTCCTGTTTACCTTAGCACAGAGGTCAGTGAATTGGGGGGAGGGGGCGAAGATTTAAAGTGATTGGGCAAGAGATTAGAGGGGACATGAGGGCAGGGTTTTCATCCAGAGGGCTGTCTGTAAAGGAGTGGGGTTCTGGAACTCACTGGCTGAAAGGGTAGGAGAGACAGGGACCCTCAACTCATTTAAAAAGCACCTGAATTTGCACCTTGAGTGCTATAACCTGCAGGGATATGGATCAATAATGAAATTAAAATCTTACGCATAGGATCATAGAGATTTACAGCATGGAAACAGCCCCTTCCGCCCAACTTGTCTGCGCTGCCCAGTTTTTACCACTAAACTAGACCCAATTGCCTACATTTTAGTCCATATCTCTCTATACCCATCTTACCCATGTAACTGTCTAAATGCTTTTTAAAAGACAAAATTGTACCCACCTCTACTACTACCTCTGGCAGCTCATTCCAGACACTCACCACCCTCTGTGTGAAAAAATTGTCCCTCTGGATACTTTTGTATCTCTCCGCTCTCACCTTAAACCTATGCCCTCTAGTTTTAGACTCCCCTACCCTTGGGAAAAGATCTAGCTGATCTATGCCCCTCATTATTTTATAGACCTCTAAAAGGTCATCCCTCAGCCTCCTACGCTCCAGAGAAAGAAGCCCCCGTCTCATAGAACCCTACAGTGCAGAAAGAGGCCCTTCGGCCCATCGAGTCTGCACTGAACACAATCCCACCCAGGCCCTACCCCCATATCCCACCCACCAATCCCCCTAACCTACACATCCCTGGACACTAAGGGGCAATTTCTTAGCATGGTCAATCAACCTAACCCGCACATCTTTAGACGGTGGGAGGAAACCAGAGTACCCAGAGGAAACCCACACAGACATGAGGAGAATGTGCAAACTCCACACAGACAGCGACCCAAGCCAGGAATTGAACCCAGGACCCTGGCGCTGTGAAGCAGCAGTGCTAACCACTGTGCTACTGTGCCGACAGTCTATCCAGTCTCTCCTTATAACTCAAGCCATCAAGTCCTGGTAGCATCCTGGTAAATCTTTCCTGTGTTCTTTGATCGAGGTCAGACCATTGGCCTCCCTCCCTTCTTAAACAGGGGTGTTACACTCGCAACTTTCCATTCCTCTGGGACCTTCCCTAACTCCGGTGATTCCTGAAAGATTACCACCAAGGCTTCCATTACCTCCTCAGCAATCTCCTTCAGAACTCTGAGGTGTGGTCCATCTGGTCAGCTCTACTAGTTACATCTTGAAAAAATTCCAGTAGATTTGTCAGGCGTGATTTCCCTTTTGTAAATTCACACTGACTGTCTGATTATACCACTGCCTGCCAAATACTGAGTTATGAAATTTTTGATAATGGCCTCCAGCAACTCATGTTAGGCTCACTGGTCTATGGTTCCCTGTTTTTTTCTCTACTTCCCTTTTGGAATCAGCAATACTGAGACCAGCTTTTCAATTCCAGATTTATTTATTCATTAAATTTAAATTCCACCAGCTGCTGTGGTATGATCTGAACCTGTGTCCCCAGAGCATCAGCCTGGGCCTCTGGATTACTGGTCTCATGACACTGGCACTATGCCACCGTCTGATAAAATGCCCACTAAGCAGAAGGTTGGATCTTTCAGCCTCTCCCTGGTTAGTTGCACCCAGATCTTTTATATCTAAACCTCATTCAGCATCATTTTAACACCAGCCCCTGCAACTTCCCCTTATCCTGACTTGGAATTAAATTGCCGTTCCTTCACTGTCACTGAGTCAAAATCCTGGAACTCCCTCCCTAACAGCACTGTGGGTGTACCTACACTGCGTGGCCTGCAGTGGTTCAGGAAGGCAGCCCACCACCACCTTCTTGAGGGGCAATTAGGGATGGGCAATAAATGTTCATCTATCCACTCACATAAACTTACTTAATTGCGCACACAGGCTAAAGCACACACATACACACATACATACTCACTGACAAACACACGCACACACACACTCACATGTATACACTCAGACACTCACTCACATATACACGCACTCACATATACACAGACACACACACCTGCTCACATATACACACGTACACACTCAACCACAAACACACACATATGTACACACACAAACATAAAACATGCACACACTCGCATACACACACACTCACATATACGCTCACACACACATTAACTGACACCCAGAAACACACGCACACATACACACAGATACTCACCCACAAACACACACACACATATATGCACACAGACATACATGCAAACACACACACATACAACAAAGAGAGAACGTGCCTCCAAAGTAAGGCAAAGACAGTAAAGGCTGTCTGGGGTGTGATGGGTTGAGACAATTTCCAACACAAGGCTGTGTGTAATTTGAGAGGACTATAAGTCCCAGAACTCCGTGTGGGAGAGAGCAGTGCTTTCTTCATGTTCTGCTTCCTGAATCATGACACAGCAAGGAACTTTCAGTTTTGAAAGAATGAGCGAATGTGAGTGAGAGCTGTGTAAACACAGAGTCTGTACGTGTTTGTGAATATGAATGAGAGCTGTGTAGACTGAGAACTTATACACGTTTATGTGTGAGTGCTGTGAGTGTGTGCTGTGAATACTGAAAGCTTGTACGTGTGTGTGTTGTGAATGAGTGAGAGTGTGTGAGTGAGTGCTTGAGTGTGTGTGAGTGAGTGAACGTGTGAGTGAGTGTGTGAATAGTGAGTGAGTGTGTGAATAGTGAGTACGTGAGTGTGTGTCTGTGAGTGAGTGAGTGAGCGTGTGAATGAGTGAATAGTGAGTAAGTGAGTGAGTGAGTGAGTGAATGAGCGAGTGAGTGTGTGTGTGGGTGGGTGGGTGAGTGAGTGTGTGAGTGACAGACTGAGTGAGCGAGTGTGTGAGTGACTGAGTGAGTGAGTGTGTGAGTGACAGACTGAGTGAGCGAGTGTGTGAGTGACAGACTGAGTGAGTGAGTGAGTGAGTGACAGACTGAGTGAGTGAGTGAGTGAGTGACAGACTGAGTGAGTGAGTGCTGCAGCTAGCACAGGGCTGAGTCTCTGCGAGTTCCCATTCGGACTGAAAGATGTTGCGGGACAGTGCAGTGCAACCTCTGCTGACTGATTTCTATCAGTTCACCATGGCATACGGATATTGGAAATGTGGGAGAGAGAACACAATGGCTGTGTTTGAGCTGTATTTCAGAGAGAATCCCCTGGGGGGAGAGTTCACCATTTTCGCTGGCCTTCAGGAATGTCTCCGGTTTCTCTCCAAATTCCAGTTAACTGAGGAAGGTAAACCGTTTAAACTTCATTAAACTTACTGGTGAATCAAAGATCCGCAACAGCATTAGAACATTGTAACTGGGAGTAGGCCATTCAACCCCTCGAACCTGCTCCAGTATTCAATACAATCCTGGCTGATCCATCTCAGCTCCAAGCTCCCCATTCTTCTTATTCATTGGTGGGACATGGGTGTCACCAGCATTTACTGCCCATCCCTAGTTGCCCGAGGGCAGTTGAGAGTCAACCACATCGCTGTGGCTCTGGAGTCACATGTAGGCCAGACCGGGTAAGGATGGCAGATTTCCTTCCCCAAGGACATTAGTAAGTGAGGGGGATTTGTCTGACAATCGACAACGGTTTCATGGTCATCAGTAGATTCCTGAATCCTGTGGTGGGATTCGAACCTGGGTCCCCAGAACATTTGCTGAGTTTGTGGGTTAATAATCTAGTGATAACACCGACTAGGCCATCATCTCTCTTTAACAACCAAAAATCTGTCGATTGCTGTCATAAATACAGGGGCTCCTGCAATCCACCGTACCGCACCCCCCCACAAACTCAGGGTGGAGAATTCCAAAGATTCCCTGATGGAAGAGATTCCTGCCAATTCTTTTTTGTGATGATGGGGAAGGATTCTTCAGGGTTACGGGGAGAAGGCAGGAGACGGGCAGAGGTGAATTGTTCAATCAAGGAGCCTGCACAGACATGACAGGCCGAATGGCCTCACCCTGTGCTGTAAGAATTCAGTGATTCGGTGATTGTTTTGCAGAACCCCCTCCATTCAGTCAGTGAGGGTGACCTCCCCTCCCCCACCCCCCTCACCCACAACCCCCTTCCCCACCAACCCACCCCCTTCCCTTCCCCCCATCCCGAGCTGCAGGTTTTAATTCTCTGCAGAGATCCCAACATGGCCTCTCTGCTGTAGGCTCGGACACCCTATTCCCAGGAAAAGTTTGAGGTACAACGCCTCATCTTTCAACAAGACAATTCCCAGTCTTCCAGGCTCCACATTCAGTGATAACATTCCATAATCTCTAACCTTCTGGATGGAATACTGCTGGTGATGACGCCGTCATTTTCCATTCACACCTTCACCCGGGCACATCCTCTGCTCCTTTACATGTCCCATCACTAAAGGAAAGTCATCTCACACTCCCAGATGGCCATTGACTGATCAGTGATGATTTAACGTGAGGATTACCACACCTCAGGCCAGGGGCAACTTTGAGAAGGCGGGGCCTTCGTGAATAACCTCAGGTGATACGGAAATTGAAGAAGGGAAAGGGTTAATGAATTTCGTACCTAGAATATATCACAAACATAACCCTTCATCATGGCTGATCTTCCCAGGCTTATATTGCTCCTGGCGTTAATGTAAATTACTTGTTCATGTCTTTCATTCTTCAACTCTCATAAAGCCAAATGGTCAGGTGTGAATATAGATGGCCAGGTGTGAATATAGATGGTCAGATGTGAATATAGATGGTCAGGTGTGAATATAGTTGGTCAGGTGTGAATATAGATGGTCAGGTGTGAATATAGATGGTCAGATGTGAATATAGATGGTCAGGTGTGAATATAGATGTTCAGATGTGAATATAGATGGTCAGGTGTGAATATAGTTGGTCAGGTGTGAATATAGATGGTCAGGTGTGAATATAGATGGTCAGATGTGAATATAGATGGTCAGGTGTGAATATAGATGTTCAGATGTGAATATAGATGGTCAGGTGTGAATATAGTTGGTCAGGTGTGAATATAGATGGTCAGGTGTGAATATAGATGGTCAGATGTGAATATAGATGGTCAGGTGTGAATATAGATGGTCAGATGTGAATATAGTTGGTCAGGTGTGAATATAGATGGTCAGGTGTGAATATAGATGGTCAGGTGTGAATATAGATGGTCAGATGTGAATGTAGATGGTCAGATGTGAATATAGATGGTCAGATGTGAATATAGATGGTCAGGTGTGAATATAGTTGGTCAGGTGTGACTATAGATGGTCAGGTGTGTATATAGATGGTCAGATGTGAATATAGATGGTCAGGTGTGAATATAGATGGTCAGATGTGAATATAGATGGTCAGGTGTGAATATAGATGGTCAGGTGTGAATATAGATGGTCAGATGTGAATATAGATGGTCAGGTGTGAATATAGATGGTCAGATGTGAATATAGATGGTCAGGTGTGAATATAGATGGTCAGATGTGAATATAGATGGTCAGGTGTGAATATAGATGTTCAGATGTGAATATAGATGGTCAGGTGTGAATATAGTTGGTCAGGTGTGAATATAGATGGTCAGGTGTGAATATAGATGTTCAGATGTGAATATAGATGGTCAGGTGTGAATATAGATGGTCAGATGTGAATATAGATGGTCAGATGTGAATATAGTTGGTCAGGTGTGAATATAGATGGTCAGATGTGAATATAGATGGTCAGGTGTGAATATAGATGGTCAGGTGTGAATATAGTTGGTCAGGTGTGAATATAGATGGTCAGATGTGAATATAGTTGGTCAGGTGTGAATATAGATGGTCAGATGTGAATATAGATGGTCAGGTGTGAATATAGATGGTCAGGTGTGAATATAGTTGGTCAGGTGTGAATATAGATGGTCAGGTGTGAATATAGTTGGTCAGGTGTGAATATAGATGGTCAGATGTGAATATAGATGGTCAGGTGTGAATATAGTTGGTCAGATGTGAATATAGATGGTCAGATGTGAATATAGATGGTCAGGTGTGAATATAGATGGTCAGGTGTGAATATAGTTGGTCAGGTGTGAGTATAGATGGTCAGGTGTGAATATAGATGGTCAGGTGTGAATATAGATGGTCAGATGTGAATATAGATGGTCAGATGTGAATATAGATGGTCAGGTGTGAATATAGATGGTCAGGTGTGAATATAGTTGGTCAGGTGTGAGTATAGATGGTCAGGTGTGAATATAGATGGTCAGGTGTGAATATAGATGGTCAGATGTGAATATAGATGGTCAGGTGTGAATATAGATGGTCAGATGTGAATATAGATGGTCAGGTGTGAATATAGATGGTCAGATGTGAATATAGATGGTCAGATGTGAATATAGATGGTCAGGTGTGAATATAGATGGTCAGGTGTGAATATAGTTGGTCAGGTGTGAGTATAGATGGTCAGGTGTGAATATAGATGGTCAGGTGTGAATATAGTTGGTCAGGTGTGAGTATAGATGGTCAGGTGTGAATATAGATGGTCAGGTGTGAATATAGATGGTCAGGTGTGAATGTAAAGACAGATGATCAGGTGTGAATGTCATTTTGCAGACATTGCAAACCTGACCTGTTTATGTTAACTGAACATTGTTAAGTTAGCTGCTGTTGGGAAGCCGCGATCACACAAGTAACTTCAAAGACAGATGCTGAAACAGTCGCAGGCGTTGTAATTGGAAACCATAGAAAATTACAGCTCAGAAACAGGCCTTTTGGCCCTTCTTGTCTGTGCCGAACCATTTTTTTGCCTAGTCCCACTGACCTGCACTTGAACCATATCCCTCCACACCCCTCTCATCCATGAACCCGTCCAAGTTTTTCTTAAATGTTAAAAGTGACCCCGCATTTACCACTTTATCCGGCAGCTCATTCCACAGTCCCACCACTCTGCGAGAAGAAGCCCCCCCCCTAATATTCCCTTAAACTTTTCCCCTTTCACCCTTAACCCATGGTTTTTTTCTCCCCTAGCCTCAGTGGAAAAAGCCTGCTTGCATTCACTCTATCTATACCCATCAAAATGTTATACACCTCTATCAAATCTCCCCTCATTCTTCTACGCTAATTGAAGAAGGAAGAGCAAAGATCCTGACCAGAATTGGAAATTTGTATCATGATTGTTACTAAGACTCATGATGTATAAATACCCGCTTGTATTTGTGTTCCATGAGAAGTCTGGCAGTCCACTGTTAGGAACCAGTTCTCCCAAAGCTCTGGAATAAAAGCTAGAGCTTGGAAATAAAAACCACTGTGTTTTGACTCACTAACAGAGGTATTATTTTACCTACAAAAGAACTGAACCCATGCTGTTGGCGTCACTCTGCATCACAAACCAGACGTCCAGCCAACTGAGCTAACCAACCTTCACCAGATATACTTTGCCCTCATTGCCCTGCCATCATTGACTCTGTCCTGTCTTCCACACTGTTACAGACCCTCTCTTTAGTTCCTCCATTTTCCCTACTTCCTTTCATAATCCCAAAATTAAGTTCAGTGATGAGGATGGATTGAAGAGGTTGGGACTGTCCTCCTTGGAGAGAAGAAGGCCAAGAGGGGCTTTGATCGAGATGTTCAAAATCGTGAGGGGGCTGGACAGAGTAGAGAGGGAGAAACTGTTCCGGCTCGGAAAAAGAGCGAGAACGGGAGGGGCACGGATTGAAAGTGATTTGTGAAAGAAGCAACAGTGATGTGAGAGAGAGCAGCGAGTGGGTGGGGTCTGGAATGTGCTGCCTGGAAGTGTGGTGGAGACAGCTTCAGTTGAGACTTTCAAGGGGGCGTTAGATGATTATTGGAATGGAAACCATGTGCAGGGATATGGGGAAAAGGCAGGGAAATGACAGAAGTCATAATGGAGAGCCAGTACAGACTCGATGGGCCAAATGGCCTCCTTCTGTACCTGAACAACACTGTGATTGTGAAAAGCACTTGCTTCAAATCTGTTACATTCCTTCTTCCAGTTCTAACAGAAAGCTAACTTGGTCTTTCCGTTATTCTGTGTTTTTCGTTACCAATGGACGTTTTTTGGACAATGGGTATAGAACCTGGATGGGTAAATGATGCTTCAGCTCAGGTCAGTCCTGAGCTAACTGAATGGTGGACTGGGATCCAATTGTTGGAGGCCTATCAGTGATTATAGACTAGTCAAGCTGGTTAGTTATCACCAGGCCACTTGGTGACTCTGGGTTAACGGGCACTGACCTGGTAATGATTGGGACGGTGGGTGTGGGCAGGGTAGAGAACAGTAATCTCCAGCCTGGAGCACTGCTCAGGGTCAGTCCTGGGGGTGAACCCGGAGACACAACGCAAACTCCTGCCTCATCTCTTCAGTCTCAAACTCTTCCTTTTCTGCTCCTTCCTGCAGATATCCAGTTTCTGCAGTCTGTTCTCCCCCCTACAACAGAAGAGGGATTCTACAAATACCTACGCAGCATTGACACATCGACAGTCACCCTGAGAGCTGTGCCTGAGGGGTCAGTTGTCTTTCCAAAGGTAAGGGAGGGCGAAAAACAGCCAAACAGCCAGAATGTTCCTGTTCCTGTTTTCCTGTTTGTTTCAGTCTGTGTGTGCCTTTGTCTGTGTGTTGTGCATGTGTGTGTGTGTGTGTGTGTGTGTGTGTGCGAGTGCATGTGTGTATATGTGCACCTGTGTGTCTGTGTGCATGTGTGTGTGCATGTGTTTCTGTGGATCTGTGTGTGTGTGTGTGTGTGTGTGTGTTTGTGCAGAAAAATGGTCCCCTCACATTTTTCTCAATTTCAGCGAATACAGACCCAGTAAATGCAGCCTACTCCTGTTTCTTGTTTCTATGTAAACTCCCCTGGGACGACAATCAGCCTGGTAAACCTTCACTGCATGTCCTCCACGGCAGGTACAGCCTTTCTTAGATAAGGAGGCCAAAACTGTACACTATGTTCCAAATGTGGTCAAACCAAGACCCTGTACAGCTGCAGTAAGACATTCTTGATCCTATATGGTGAAATACATGCAACTATTTAGGTTCTCCCATGTTTCCGAGTAGAGCTTAGATTAGGCTGATTGACAGAGACAAAGTCATGTGATTAATAGAAGAGGTAAGCTTATAGGAAAGCAAGTATTTCAGTTTCATTTTAGAGGTAAGCTTGTAGGAAAGCAAGTGTTTCAGTTTCATTTTAGAAATACAAGCAGTTGCTGCCTGGGCTGCCAGAAGAAACAGGTGTCTCTCTCTCTGTCTCTCTCTCGCTCTCCAGAGGTGTTCTGAAAGCTCCATGACTGTGAACCTAGGATAAGCAAATATGCCTGTGTTTTGCTAACAAATTATAAATAGAAGTTTGAGTCTATAAGAGAAATATTGCTTGATTGGAACTGATAATGATAACTTAGCAGTTAAGAATTGTATCTTGTCATGTTTAAGTATTGATCAATTGTTAAAGATTAAACTAATTCATTTGTTATAGTTAAACTGTGCTGTTAATAAAGTTAGTTTTGATAAAAGGTTTCCAGTTTGTCAGTAGAATGACACCTGGAGTGAAACATCTTATCCTTGCATTAACGCCAAAGTAGAAAATTGTAGGGGTTTAATCTAGCTTCATAATATACCTTGGAGCTTCTGATCTGGTGACCTAACAGTTTGTAATGGGACGTTGGAATATACTAACTATTTGGCCCAGGGAGGAAATCAGACCTATGGCCCTTCAGGTGAGATCGTTACTGTGTTCCTTTGTCTTTATGGGAGATGGAAATTAGTCTTTGGATGGATTTAGAAGTACCTGGTTTGGGAACACAGGGATGGATTCCATGTCCCTCAGGGAAACATCCTGCAGCCATTCCTATCAGTGGCTAACTGTACGTTCTCAGCCATCTTTGGGATGTGTGCCCATTTTAAAATGTAAAACTCCAGTCATTTTTAAAGTCCAGTTTTCCTGTGTATAATTCCATAGCCGTTTCTCTGTCACTGGAACAATGAAACAGAAAGTTGGAGTCTCACTCCAGAGACACAAACAAAATTTCCAGTATCAGTATTGAGGGAGTGCTACACTGCCAGATGTGCTGCCTTTTGAGATGAGATATTAAACTAGTCTGCCCTCTCAGGTAGATGTAAGGGACTTGATGAGCAGGGGAGACATCCTTGCTGGAATCATTGAATCCCTGCAGTACAGAAGGAGGCCATTCAGCCCATCAAGTTTGTACTGACCACCTAGACCCTATTCCCATAACCGTCATTTATCCTGCTAATTCTCCTGAGACTAGGGTCAATTTAGCATGGCCAATAAACCTTCCTGCACATCTTTGGACTGGGGGAAGAAACCGGAGCACCAGGAGGAAACCCACGCAGACACGGGGAGAACGTGCAAACTCCACACAGACAGTGGCCCAAGCCAGGAATGGAACCTGGGTTCCTGGCACTGTGAGGCAGCAGTGCTAACCACTGCGCTACTGTGCTATAGTGGCGGCAGGGAGATAACAGTAGCCTTGAAAAGAGAATTGGGTAAATACCTAAAGCAGCAAAAAAAACTGGATGGATGTGGGGGAAGAGTGGGGAAGTGCTGTTGGATAGAACTAGCACAAACCTGATGGGCCAAACGGCCTTTATCTGTGCTGGATGATTCAATGATTTCCTTATACATTGGCTGAAATCCTCCATCCTGGTTCGAGGCTGGGATCTTCCGGAGCCGCTGACAGTGAATGGACTTTTGACGGGAATGCCACATTTTCACAAATGAGATCAGAGAATCCTGCCCATTATCTGCTTCGCTTTTCCATATTCCTTTTTCCCATTCAGATCATTCCCCTTTCAGTGGGGAGGTGATGGCCGAGTGGTATTATCACTAGACTATAAATCCAGAAGCTCAGCTAATGTTCTGGGAACCCGCGTTCGAATCCTGCCACGGCAGACGGTGGAATTTGTATTCAATTAAAAAAAAAGATATTAGGAATCGACTGATGATGATTGTTGGGAGGTTAATTATTGATTAATTGATATAATAATTAATAAGAGAATCAGGAGTGCTGGAGAATTGGGATGAGAAAAATATCAACCATAATTGAATGGTGGAGCGTATTTGAGTGGCTTAATTCTGCTCCTAAGTCTCATGGTCTAAAAACCTATCTGGATCACTGATGTCTTTTAGGGAAGGAAATCTGCCATCCTTACCTGGCCTGGCCTACATGTGACTGCAGAGCCACAGCAATGTGGTCAACCACCAGGAGGGGGCAATAAATGCTGGTCAGCCAGCGAGGCCCATGTCTAATGAACGAAGGAAAAAAGACTCCCCACTGCACTCTCCATACTCCTCATGATGGACTTTGGTATCGTTAGTCTGGTTTACCACATTCCACACTTTGCATTTCAGTTTTGTTTGTTTGGAACTTGGATGTCCTCCCCATGATAGAAATATATTGATTTAATGATGTTTTGACCTGTTGGCGAACTTCCTTGCCCAGTTACTGTGGTCCGGTTCCTACTTACTCTCCTAAATATTTACCCAGTGCCCTGACCTTGAACTCAGTGTTGTCTGTTGCGGTTGGCAGTGCACTTGGCCACGGTGTGGCTGCAATAACATCCAATGTTGGGGACAGGTCACACGGACTAGGACAGTGTTACCGAGTATCAAAGATTAAGCCATGATCTAAATGACATTTTAAACATGAGATTGGGGGGTAGATAGAGGGAGATTATGTCTACTGGTGGGGGACGATATTGTTTAACTAACAGCAAGGCTGTTTAGGGATTCAGTCTTTCAACAATGAACAATAGATATCTGTAACTCCCGCCTGTAAAACCTGCTACAGACAGGGCTCAATATAAATTTTGAAAACATTGATAGATTTTTCTTCCTCCAGAACATTAATCAAGAAGGAAATATAATACAGATAGCCCAATTAAGCAAAACTTCCCATACATCAACTCTGTCAGCCTGTGTGACGGGGTTAATGTGTGAATCTGTCGGTGTGTGACGGGGTTAATGTGTGAATCTGTCGGTGTGTGACGGGGTTAATGTGTGAATCTGTCGGTGTGTGACGGGGTTAATGTGTGAATCTGTCACTATGTGACGGGGTTAATGTGTGAATCCGTCGGTGTGTGACGGGGTTAATGTGTGAATCTGTCGGTGTGTGACGGGGTTAATGTGTGAATCTGTCACTATGTGACGGGGTTAATGTGTGAATCCGTCAGTGTGTGACGGGGTTAATGTGTGAATCTGTCAGTGTGTGACGGGGTTAATGTGTGAATCTGTCAGTGTGTGACGGGGTTAATGTGTGAATCTGTCGGTGTGTGACGGGGTTAATGTGTGAATCCGTCGGTGTGTGACGGGGTTAATGTGTGAATCTGTCAGTGTGTGACGGGGTTAATGTGTGAATCTGTCAGTGTGTGACGGGGTCAATGTGTGAATCTGTCAGTGTGTGACGGGGTTAATGTGTGAATCCGTCGGTGTGTGACGGGGTTAATGTGTGAATCTGTCAGTGTGTGACGGGGTTAATGTGTGAATCTGTCAGTGTGTGACGGGGTTAATGTGTGAATCTGTCAGTGTGTGACGGGGTTAATGTGTGAATCTGTCAGTGTGTGACGGGGTTAATGTGTGAATCTGTCAGTGTGTGACGGGGTTAATGTGTGAATCCGTCAGTGTGTGACGGGGTTAATGTGTGAATCCGTCGGTGTGTGACGGGGTTAATGTGTGAATCCGTCAGTGTGTGACGGGGTTAATGTGTGAATCCGTCAGTGTGTGACGGGGTTAATGTGTGAATCCGTCAGTGTGTGACGGGGTTAATGTGTGAATCTGTCAGTGTGTGACGGGGTTAATGTGTGAATCTGTCGGTGTGTGACGGGGTTAATGTGTGAATCTGTCGGTGTGTGACGGGGTTAATGTGTGAATCTGTCCGTGTGTGACGGGGTTAATGTGTGAATCTGTCGGTGTGTGACGGGGTTAATGTGTGAATCTGTCGGTGTGTGACGGGGTTAATGTGTGAATCAGTCAATGTGTGACGGGGTTAATGTGTGAATCCGTCAGTGTGTGACGGGGTTAATGTGTGAATCTGTCAGTGTGTGACGGGGTTAATGTGGGAATCTGTCAGTGTGTGACGGGGTTAATGTGTGAATCTGTCAGTGTGTGACGGGGTCAATGTGTGAATCTGTCAGTGTGTGACGGGGTTAATGTGTGAATCTGTCAGTGTGTGACGGGGTTAATGTGTGAATCTGTCAGTGTGTGACGGGGTTAATGTGTGAATCCGTCGGTGTGTGACGGGGTTAATGTGTGAATCCGTCGGTGTGTGACGGGGTTAATGTGTGAATCTGTCCGTGTGACGGGGTTAATGTGTGAATCTGTCCGTGTGTGACGGGGTTAATGTGTGAATCCGTCGGTGTGTGACGGGGTTAATGTGTGAATCTGTCAGTGTGTGACGGGGTTAATGTGTGAATCCGTCGGTGTGTGACGGGGTTAATGTGTGAATCTGTCCGTGTGTGACGGGGTTAATGTGTGAATCCGTCGGTGTGTGACGGGGTTAATGTGTGAATCTGTCAGTGTGTGACGGGGTTAATGTGTGAATCTGTCAGTGTGTGACGGGGTTAATGTGTGAATCTGTCAGTGTGTGACGGGGTTAATGTGTGAATCTGTCAATGTGTGACGGGGTTAATGTGTGAATCCGTCAGTGTGTGACGGGGTTAATGTGTGAATCCGTCGGTGTGTGACGGGGTTAATGTGTGAATCTGTCAGTGTGTGACGGGGTTAATGTGTGAATCTGTCAGTGTGTGACGGGGTTAATGTGTGAATCTGTCAGTGTGTGACGGGGTTAATGTGTGAATCCGTCAGTGTGTGACGGGGTTAATGTGTGAATCTGTCGGTGTGTGACGGGGTTAATGTGTGAATCTGTCAGTGTGTGACGGGGTTAATGTGTGAATCCGTCAGTGTGTGACGGGGTTAATGTGTGAATCTGTCAGTGTGTGACGGGGTTAATGTGTGAATCTGTCACTATGTGACAGGGTTAATGTGTGAATCTGTCAGTGTGTGACGGGGTTAATGTGTGAATCTGTCAGTGTGTGACGGGGTTAATGTGTGAATCTGTCAGTGTGTGACGGGGTTAATGTGTGAATCCGTCAGTGTGTGACGGGGTTAATGTGTGAATCTGTCGGTGTGTGACGGGGTTAATGTGTGAATCTGTCAGTGTGTGACGGGGTTAATGTGTGAATCCGTCAGTGTGTGACGGGGTTAATGTGTGAATCTGTCAGTGTGTGACGGGGTTAATGTGTGAATCTGTCACTATGTGACAGGGTTAATGTGTGAATCTGTCAGTGTGTGACGGGGTTAATGTGTGAATCTGTCGGTGTGTGACGGGGTTAATGTGTGAATCTGTCGGTGTGTGACGGGGTTAATGTGTGAATCTGTCGGTGTGTGACGGGGTTAATGTGTGAATCTGTCACTGTGTGACGGGGTTAATGTGTGAATCTGTCAGTGTGTGACGGGGTTAATGTGTGAATCTGTCACTGTGTGACGGGGTTAATGTGTGAATCTGTCAGTGTGTGACGGGGTTAATGTGTGAATCTGTCAGTGTGTGACGGGGTTAATGTGTGAATCTGTCACTGTGTGACGGGGTTAATGTGTGAATCTGTCAGTGTGTGATGGGGTTAATGTGTGAATCCGTCGGTGTGTGACGGGGTTAATGTGTGAATCCGTCGGTGTGTGACGGGGTTAATGTGTGAATCTGTCACTGTGTGACGGGGTTAATGTGTGAATCTGTCACTATGTGACGGGGTTAATGTGTGAATCCGTCGGTGTGTGACGGGGTTAATGTGTGAATCTGTCAGTGTGTGACGGGGTTAATGTGTGAATCTGTCAGTGTGTGATGGGGTTAATGTGTGAATCTGTCAGTGTGTGACGGGGTTAATGTGTGAATCTGTCAGTGTGTGATGGGGTTAATGTGTGAATCTGTCAGTGTGTGACGGGGTTAATGTATGAATCTGTCAGTGTGTGACGGGGTTAATGTGTGAATCCGTCGGTGTGTGACGGGGTTAATGTGTGAATCTGTCAGTGTGTGACGGGGTTAATGTGTGAATCCGTCAGTGTGTGACGGGGTTAATGTGTGAATCTGTCGGTGTGTGACGGGGTTAATGTGTGAATCTGTCAGTGTGTGACGGGGTTAATGTGTGAATCCGTCGGTGTGTGACGGGGTTAATGTGTGAATCTGTCACTGTGTGACGGGGTTAATGTGTGAATCTGTCAGTGTGTGACGGGGTTAATGTGTGAATCCGTCGGTGTGTGACGGGGTTAATGTGTGAATCTGTCAGTGTGTGACGGGGTTAATGTGTGAATCTGTCGGTGTGTGACGGGGTTAATGTGTGAATCTGTCAGTGTGTGACGGGGTTAATGTGTGAATCCGTCGGTGTGTGATGGGGTTAATGTGTGAATCCGTCGGTGTGTGATGGGGTTAATGTGTGAATCCGTCGGTGTGTGACGGGGTTAATGTGTGAATCTGTCAGTGTGTGACGGGGTTAATGTGTGAATCCGTCGGTGTGTGATGGGGTTAATGTGTGAATCCGTCGGTGTGTGACGGGGTCAATGTGTGAATCTGTCAGTGTGTGACGGGGTTAATGTGTGAATCTGTCACTGTGTGACGGGGTTAATGTGTGAATCGGTCACTGTGTGACGGGGTTAATGTGTGAATCCGTCGGTGTATGACGGGGTTAATGTGTGAATCTGTCACTGTGTGACGGGGTTAATGTGTGAATCGGTCGGCGTGTGACGGGGTTAATGTGTGAATCCGTCAGTGTGTGACGGGGTTAATGTGTGAATCTGTCAGTGTGTGACGGGGTTAATGTGTGAATCCGTCCGTGTGTGACGGGGTTAATGTGTGAATCTGTCAGTGTGTGACGGGGTTAATGTGTGAATCCGTCAGTGTGTGACGGGGTTAAAGTTTGATTCCGTCGGTGTGTGACGGGGTTAATGTGTGAATCCGTCGGTGTATGACGGGGTTAATGTGTGAATCCGTCAGTGTGTGACAGGGTTAATGTGTGAATCCGTCAGTGTGTGACGGGGTTAAAGTTTGATTCCGTCGGTGTGTGACGGGGTTAATGTGTGAATCCGTCGGTGTGTGACGGGTTTAATGTGTGAATCCGTCGGTGTGTGACGGGGTTAATGTGTGAATCCGTCGGTGTGTGACGGGGTTAATGTGTGAATCCGTCAGTGTGTGACGGGGTTAATGTGTGAATCCGTCAGTGTGTGACGGGGTTAAAGTTTGATTCCGTCGGTGTGTGACGGGGTTAATGTGTGAATCCGTCAGTGTGTGACGGGGTTAAAGTTTGATTCCGTCGGTGTGTGACGGGGTTAATGTGTGAATCTGTCGGTGTGTGACGGGGTTAATGTGTGAATCCGTCGGTGTGTGACGGGGTTAATGTGTGAATCCGTCAGTGTGTGACGGGGTTAAAGTTTGATTCCGTCGGTGTGTGACGGGGTTAATGTGTGAATCCGTCAGTGTGTGACGGGGTTAATGTGTGAATCTGTCAGTGTGTGACGGGGTTAATGTGTGAATCTGTCAGTGTGTGACAGGGTTAATGTGTGAATCCGTCGGTGTGTGACGGGGTTAATGTGTGAATCCGTCGGTGTGTGACGGGGTTAATGTGTGAATCCGTCAGTGTGTGACGGGGTTAATGTGTGAATCTGTCAGTGTGTGACGGGGTTAATGTGTGAATCCGTCGGTGTGTAATGGGGTTAATGTGTGAATCTGTCGGTGTGTGACGGGGTTAATGTGTGAATCTGTCAGTGTGTGACAGGGTTAATGTGTGAATCCGTCAGTGTGTGACGGGGTTAATGTGTGAATCCGTCGGTGTGTGACAGGGTTAATGTGTGAATCCGTCAGTGTGTGACGGGGTTAAAGTTTGATTCCGTCGGTGTGTGACGGGGTTAATGTGTTAATCCGTCAGTGTGTGACGGGGTTAATGTGTGAATCCGTCGGTGTGTGACGGGGTTAATGTGTGAATCCGTCAGTGTGTGACGGGGTTAATGTGTGAATCCGTCAGTGTGTGACGGGGTTAATGTGTGAATCCGTCGGTGTGTGACGGGGTTAATGTGTGAATCCGTCAGTGTGTGACGGGGTTAATGTGTGAATCCGTCGGTGTGTGACGGGGTTAATGTGTGAATCCGTCAGTGTGTGACGGGGTTAATGTGTGAATCCGTCGGTGTGTGACGGGGTTAATGTGTTAATCCGTCAGTGTGTGACGGGGTTAATGTGTGAATCCGTCGGTGTGTGACGGGGTTAATGTGTGAATCCGTCAGTGTGTGACGGGGTTAATGTGTGAATCCGTCGGTGTGTGACAGGGTTAATGTGTGAATCCGTCAGTGTGTGACGGGGTTAAAGTTTGATTCCGTCGGTGTGTGACGGGGTTAATGTGTGAATCCGTCGGTGTGTGACAGGGTTAAAGTTTGATTCCGTCAGTGTGTGACGGGGTTAATGTGTGAATCCGTCAGTGTGTGACGGGGTTAAAGTTTGATTCCGTCGGTGTGTGACGGGGTTAATGTGTGAATCCGTCAGTGTGTGACGGGGTTAATGTGTGAATCCGTCGGTGTGTGACGGGGTTAATGTGTGAATCCGTCAGTGTGTGACGGGGTTAATGTGTGAATCCGTCGGTGTGTGACAGGGTTAATGTGTGAATCCGTCAGTGTGTGACGGGGTTAAAGTTTGATTCCGTCGGTGTGTGACGGGGTTAATGTGTGAATCCGTCGGTGTGTGACAGGGTTAAAGTTTGATTCCGTCAGTGTGTGACGGGGTTAATGTGTGAATCCGTCAGTGTGTGACGGGGTTAAAGTTTGATTCCGTCGGTGTGTGACGGGGTTAATGTGTGAATCCGTCGGTGTGTGACAGGGTTAAAGTTTGATTCCGTCAGTGTGTGACGGGGTTAATGTGTGAATCCGTCGGTGTGTGACAGGGTTAAAGTTTGATTCCGTCAGTGTGTGACGGGGTTAATGTGTGAATCCGTCAGTGTGTGACGGGGTTAAAGTTTGATTCCGTCGGTGTGTGACGGGGTTAATGTGTGAATCTGTCAGTGTGTGACGGGGTTAATGTGTGAATCTGTCAGTGTGTGACGGGGTTAATGTGTGAATCCGTCGGTGTGTGACGGGGTTAATGTGTGAATCTGTCACTATGTGACGGGGTTAATGTGTGAATCCGTCGGTGTGTGACGGGGTTAATGTGTGAATCCGTCGGTGTATGACGGGGTTAATGTGTGAATCCGTCGGTGTGTGACGGGGTTAATGTGTGAATCCGTCGGTGTGTGACGGGGTTAATGTGTGAATCCGTCGGTGTGTGACGGGGTTAATGTGTGAATCTGTCAGTGTGTGACGGGGTTAATGTATGAATCCGTCGGTGTGTGACGGGGTTAATGTGTGAATCCGTCGGTGTGTGACGGGGTTAATGTGTGAATCCATCGGTGTGTGACGGGGCTAATGTGTGAATCCGTCGGTGTGTGACGGGGTTAATGTGTGAATCCGTCAGTGTGTGACGGGGTTAATGTGTGAATCCGTCGGTGTGTGACGGGGTTAATGTGTGAATCCGTCGGTGTGTGAAGGGGTTAATGTGTGAATCCGTCGGTGTGTGACGGGGTTAATGTGTGAATCCGTCGGTGTGTGACGGGATTAATGTGTGAATCCGTCGGTGTGTGACGGGGTTAATGTGTGAATCCGTCGGTGTGTGACGGGATTAATGTGTGAATCCGTCGGTGTGTGACGGGGTTAATGTGTGAATCCGTCGGTGTGTGACGGGGTTAATGTGTGAATCCGTCGGTGTGTGACGGGGTTAATGTGTGAATCTGTCAGTGTGTGACGGGGTTAATGTGTGAATCCGTCGGTGTGTGACGGGGTTAATGTGTGAATCCGTCGGTGTGTGACGGGGTTATTGTGTGAATCTGTCAGTGTGTGACGGGGTTAATGTGTGAATCTGTCGGTGTGTGACGGGGTTAATGTGTGAATCCGTCGGTGTGTGACGGGGTTAATGTGTGAATCTGTCACTGTGTGACGGGGTTAATGTGTGAATCCGTCGGTGTGTGACGGGGTTAATGTGTGAATCCGTCGGTGTGTGACGGGGTTAATGTGCGAATCCGTCGGTGTGTGACGGGGTTAATGTGTGAATCCGTCAGTGTGTGACGGGGTTAATGTGTGAATCCGTCGGTGTGTGACGGGGTTATTGTGTGAATCCGTCGGTGTGTGACGGGGTTAATGTGTGAATCCGTCAGTGTGTGACGGGGTTAATGTGTGAATCTGTCAGTGTGTGACGGGGTTAATGTGTGAATCCGTCGGTGTGTGACGGGGTTAATGTGTGAATCTGTCACTGTGTGACGGGGTTAATGTGTGAATCTGTCAGTGTGTGACGGGGTTAATGTGTGAATCTGTCAGTGTGTGACGGGGTTAATGTGTGAATCCGTCAGTGTGTGACGGGGTTAATGTGTGAATCTGTCAGTGTGTGACGGGGTTAATGTGTGAATCTGTCACTGTGTGACGGGGTTAATGTGTGAATCTGTCAGTGTGTGACGGGGTTAATGTGTGAATCCGTCAGTGTGTGACGGGGTTAATGTGTGAATCTGTCACTGTGTGACGGGGTTAATGTGTGAATCTGTCAGTGTGTGACGGGGTTAATGTGTGAATCCGTCAGTGTGTGACGGGGTTAATGTGTGAATCTGTCAGTGTGTGACGGGGTTAATGTGTGAATCTGTCGGTGTGTGACGGGGTTAATGTGTGAATCCGTCGGTGTGTGACGGGGTTAATGTGTGAATCTGTCACTGTGTGACGGGGTTAATGTGTGAATCTGTCAGTGTGTGACGGGGTTAATGTGTGAATCTGTCAGTGTGTGACGGGGTTATTGTGTGAATCTGTCAGTGTGTGACGGGGTGAATGTGTGAATCTGTCGGTGTGTGACGGGGTTAATGTGTGAATCCGTCGGTGTGTGACGGGGTTAATGTGTGAATCTGTCACTGTGTGACGGGGTTAATGTGTGAATCTGTCAGTGTGTGACGGGGTTAATGTGTGAATCTGTCAGTGTGTGACGGGGTTAATGTGTGAATCCGTCAGTGTGTGACGAGGTTAATGTGTGAATCTGTCAGTGTGTGACGGGGTTAATGTGTGAATCTGTCACTGTGTGACGGGGTTAATGTGTGAATCTGTCAGTGTGTGACGGGGTTAATGTGTGAATCCGTCAGTGTGTGACGGGGTTAATGTGTGAATCTGTCACTGTGTGACGGGGTTAATGTGTGAATCTGTCAGTGTGTGACGGGGTTAATGTGTGAATCCGTCAGTGTGTGACGGGGTTAATGTGTGAATCTGTCAGTGTGTGACGGGGTGAATGTGTGAATCTGTCGGTGTGTGACGGGGTTAATGTGTGAATCCGTCGGTGTGTGACGGGGTTAATGTGTGAATCCGTCGGTGTGTGACGGGGTTAATGTGTGAATCCGTCGGTGTGTGACGGGGTTAATGTGTGAATCTGTCAGTGTGTGACGGGGTTAATGTGTGAATCTGTCGGTGTGTGACGGGGTTAATGTGTGAATCCGTCGGTGTGTGACGGGGTTAATGTGTGAATCTGTCGGTGTGTGACGGGGTTAATGTGTGAATCTGTCAGTGTGTGACGGGGTTAATGTGTGAATCCGTCGGTGTGTGACGGGGTTAATGTGCGAATCCGTCGGTGTGTGACGGGGTTAATGTGTGAATCCGTCGGTGTGTGACGGGGTTAATGTGTGAATCCGTCGGTGTGTGACGGGGTTAATGTGCGAATCTGTCGGTGTGTGACGGGGTTAATGTGTGAATCCGTCGGTGTGTGACGGGGTTAATGTGCGAATCCGTCGGTGTGTGACGGGGTTAATGTGCGAATCCGTCGGTGTGTGACGGGGTTAATGTGTGAATCTGTCACTGTGTGACGGGGTTAATGTGTGAATCCGTCGGTGTGTGACGGGGTTAATGTGCGAATCCGTCGGTGTGTGACGGGGTTAATGTGCGAATCCGTCGGTGTGTGACGGGGTTAATGTGTGAATCTGTCGGTGTGTGACGGGGTTAATGTGTGAATCCGTCGGTGTGTGACGGGGTTAATGTGTGATTCTGTCGGTGTGTGACGGGGTTAATGTGCGAATCCGTCGGTGTGTGACGGGGTTAATGTGTGAATCTGTCAGTGTGTGACGGGGTTAATGTGTGAATCCGTCGGTGTGTGACGGGGTTAATGTGCGAATCCGTCGGTGTGTGACGGGGTTAATGTGTGAATCTGTCGGTGTGTGACGGGGTTAATGTGTGAATCCGTCGGTGTGTGACGGGGTTAATGTGTGAATCTGTCGGTGTGTGACGGGGTTAATGTGTGAATCCGTCGGTGTGTGACGGGGTTAATGTGTGAATCTGTCAGTGTGTGATGGGGTTAATGTGTGAATCCGTCAGTGTGTGACGGGGTTAATGTGTGAATCTGTCGGTGTGTGACGGGGTTAATGTGTGAATCCGTCGGTGTGTGACGGGGTTAATGTGTGATTCTTTCTCCCCCAGGTTGCTCTGTTGGAGGTTGAGGGTCCTCTGGCCATTGTTCAGCTTCTGGAAACCCCGCTGCTCACTTTGGTGAATTATGCCAGGTGAGGGAGTGAGTCCGGTCCAAACGCTGTTTCATTTCTGTCGTTTTATTGGATCTTTCTGAATTCACGGAGACAGTCACATGATCACATTTTCCCATGGCTACAGTGAATGCACAGTCACTAATGGCTCAGTGGTTAACACTGCTTCCTCACAGCACCTGGGACGCTGGTTCGATTCCTGGCTCGGGATACTGTCTGTGCGGAGACTGCACATTCTCCCCGTCTCTGCATGGGTTTCCTCCGGGTGCTCCGATTTCCTCCCACAGTCTGAAAGACGTACTGTGCTAAATTCTCCCACAGTGTATCTGAATAGGCGCCAGCAACTAGGGGATTTTCACAGTAACTTCATTGCGGTGTTAATGTAAGACTACTTGTGACATGAATAAATAAACTTTGATATTCATCCTGAATTAACATCACTGGAAGACAGATTATCTGATCGTTCTCACATGGCTGTTTGTGGGAGTTTATTACACTTCGTAAGATGCTTTGGGAAGGCTGTGTGTTCTGATAGGTTCTTTTTCATTAGAATCATAGATTTTCTCCAGTGCAAAAGGAGGCCATTTGGCCATCTAGCCTGCACTGACCAGCATCCCCACCCAGCCACTATCCCCATAACCTCATGTACTTACCTTGCTAATCCCCGGACACTTAGGGGCAACTTAGCCTGGCCAATCAACCTAACCCGCACACCATTCAGACTGTGGGAGGAGATGGGAGCACGCGGAGGAAACCCACGCAGACACGGGGAGAACATGCAGAGTCTGCACAGACAGTGACCCAAGCTGGAATCGAACCCAGGTCCCTGACGGTGAGGGCAGCAGTGCTAACCATTGTGCCACCGTGCCACCCTTTTGTTGTGCACTCAGATCACTTAGAGGATCTGT